>NC_050595.1:27349750-27992988 GCF_013368585.1 Megalops cyprinoides
GAGGAGGGGAAGGGGCGGAGGGCTCATGTGGAGATGAATGAGTATTATTCCACTCACTGTGGTACAAAGCGCGTCAGCCCCCCACCCACCCCCCCGCTCGCACATGGCCCAGGCTGTGCCAACGAGTCGCACACAGGGGTTTTCAGATTAAACAAATAAATGGGCAAAGAGGGGAAAAAATAAATAAATAAAATATGGCCCCGCACTCCGTGACCCCGACCTTCAGCCCTGAGTGCGAGGAAACCGGCAGCGCTGTGCCCAGCTCTTATCTCTGACCTCCAGTCCACCGAGAACGATCAAACACACACGTATACATGGAAATACATCACGCTTTACATCGCCTCTAATCAAAGCCACAGAGCTCTCCCGCACTCACACAGGGGCCCCCGATTATTTAGTAACTGCCGCGGTCTGGTACCTCCGACAGCAGGGTCGCTGTTCCCTCTTAAAGACTTAAAAGGTGGCGCTTACAGAGGTAGGCCCATGTGACCTGTGACCTATGAACTCTGTCCTTCCCTATGCCCGCAGGCTACAAGTGTGTTTGGGGTAGGCATGCTGATTAGATGTGGCTGTGAGGAAAGAGATTTAACACCTGGCTGCCATTCCTCGTTGGGCGCAGTCTAAAGTTCGAGCTTGCTCAGAATGTCCTCGCGTGAGAGGTACGAATTGAACCGATTCTGACAGGTGAGGAAAAACACCATTAACACGCTAATCAGCAACATTTCCTGGAAGACCAGGGAGGAGCGCAAGAAAGCCAGGGCTTGACCGCAATGTCTGGACTCAATACACAATACTTTTGAGCAAAGGGTTGCATCTCACAGAGTGGTCCACGATTCCAGAAAAACCAGACACACTAGTCAGAACCTAAAAAGTTGCTTACAGTTTCAGTACATGAGAGTAGTTTGGTTAAAATTCACATTTCACCAGGTCATCTAGCGTACAGTGGTTTCCACGTAGTTTCTGCAGTAGCGGAAGAGGCCTCTCACCTGGTTTGGGTTGGCACGGGCACCTGGTCTTTCTCCCAGGTGATGCTGGGCATGGGCAGGCCATCCACGTGACACTCAAAACGTGCCGCGGCCCCCGCGGGCACTATCTGGGACTCGGGGTGCTGAAGGAAGCGGGACAGACCTAGGGGGGAGAGAAGGACGGGGGGTGGGGGGTCACATTGACTGCTATACGAAGAACCGTCCGTTACCAAAGACATGACATCGCTACGGGATCTAAGAGAAAGCTGTAGCTTCACAGCCCTTGACCAGTGAACAGAGAGGGTCATGACCTTTGACCTCATGGAGACGCCAACAGCGTTTGCCCCAGGAAAAAAAACAGCACAATAAACTGTCACTTTAAGCTGCATCCCAATGAAATCTGATATTCCTGGGAGTGCTCCGGGGACTGCACCTGAAAAACATCTTAACCGAGATTTGCATCCAAATAGTTTATGATTCTGAGGTCTCAGAATCATCAATGTGTATCTAGACAACAATACAGTGTTGGTTTAGGTCCAGTGTAAGATGGATTGCAACTCTGCATACTTAGTAAATCCAACTAAAGTCTAATCCTGCTTTTATTGCTCAAATATTTACTGAGTTTGAGCCTTTCAAACATCGAAAATGCACTTGAATGTTTAATGGTCATAATATTATTATGTTTTTTTCCTTTATTAGCAACAAACCAAGAAATGGTGCAGGTTTAACTGAGTAACACTAATTGCATCAAATGGCTATAAAATTCATATTTGCTTAAATGAGAAAGGTTTTTCGAAGAAGACATTAAGTGCTCCCAGCAGCTCTAGCAATTATACACAGAGGATGTTCAAGACTGTACAGGTAGCGCTATCAAATGCTGTGCCAGGGTTTGTTAATAATCAATCCATTACACAGTATGCAATATTCATGTAAACACACTGTGAAATCATTGCAAGCAGGGCTGCTATCAGCAAGTGAACTGTGTGTGTGTGTGTGTGTGTATGTGTGTGTGTGTGTGTCTGTGGGGGGAATATTCTGAGTGTGTTTCTCTCTTTCTCTGTGTATGTGTGTGATGTGTGTCAAGTATGTGCATTGAGTGTGTTCTATGTTCTCAGTTTGTGTGTTGTATGTTCTGTGTGTGTATATTGTCATTGTTATGAGTGTGTGTGTGTGTGTGTGTGTGTGTGTGTGCTGCAAGTGTTCTATGTGTGCTTTTCACTCTCTCTCGTGTGCATCTGTGTGTATGTGTGTGTGTGTGTGTGTGTGTGTGTGTAAGGAATGACAGGTGATCCAGTGCATTAGGAAACATTTAAACATTAAAAAAGCTCAGAGGGGGAAGCAGGTGGGGCTGGTTTTTACAATGGCAGGTTAGACATTCATTTTACCCTGGAAAGATCTTTCCTGTGAAAGGGAGCAAGATGTTCTGGGGGTAACTATAAGTACAGTTTCTTCTTAAACTCAGAGTGACGAAGTATGACACTCTAATGGACTCACACAGTAAGATTCACATTCAAATGGTGTGTTTTGTCTGAGTATCTGTCTGTAGGATTCAGCAGAGAATTGTTGCTGAAATATAACTTCACATTCTGTGCTAGCATAACGTGAACAGACAGGAAAAGCTACTGAATCCCTCTCCTCAAGGGGGTTTGGAAAGAACATCCACCTGCTATCCTTCCAGTCTCTTTAGTTCAGACACCTTTGTTGGCATGACAATAAAATGCCCGCAATACCAAAGCATTCTGGGCATAGAGCATGAAGTACAAAAATAAAAGTGGGTAAAATAAAAACAAAAAGCAGTTATTTTTCTAAAATACAATTAAACAGCAATAATAACAATTATGACATGAGGGTATGATAAAAGTACTGAAATCCATTTTTCTTCTGCTACTTCTTCATTATTATTACCATGCTAGTCAGATACAAATTGTGGTTGCATGGTTAAATACACACATTACAAAACAACTGCTGCTATTTCTCTCTGTGTGCTTCACCCAGTATTTCTGTAAAACTGTGCCCCCCCCCCAACCCTCCCCCCCGGGGGATGGGTAGTTTATTCATGTCTCATCAGACAAGGAATTATGGGCAGATGTGCATTATTTTGGGGAATTAAGCATCTCCTGCCTGCCCGTGCTTTCAGCATGTGGGATAAACAGAGGTCTGTCTGGACTTCGTGTCGATCGCAGCGTGAGCACAGCCTGTCCTCTCTGGGCAATAAAACCTGCCCGTGCTGGCCGGTCTCTATCAGCAATCTGCGCTGTACTTTGTCAGGACCTCTCTGAGCTGGTTAACTCGTTCTGAGTAACGCCGTCCCGAAGCTGTATCTGTGCCGGTGGGAGCGCGCGGAGCCTTGCCTAGGAGGGTCGTTGAAATGACTTTCCTCCAATCACTTCCCTTGACATTTATTAAACTGATCAACACGATCAAAGTTAAGATTGATTCATTTGATCTTGAATTTTAGCTCTCCCTGATATTGGAGGCTGAAAAAAATCATAATTATGTTTTTTAATGCATACTGCCAGTACTCTTCCAGTAGTGCCTGGTTCTGCTGTGGCCCCTTTTCTGTAAGAAACAGATGGCAGGGATTTTGTTTTGGTTCATGCAGACTGGTTTTGACTTGTTTGGTAGACTGGTAGACTTGTTTGGTTCATGTAGATTAACACTGCAACCAGCGGGTATAAATGTCAAAATCGGCTGGACTCAGACTCAAAACCTCTCTCAGTTAACACAGTGAACAAAGACCTTTCTCATCTTCTGCACAGTTACCTCAGCATTCTGCATTTACTCCCTACTTTACCTGGCTCTTACTGCACCACAGACTTTATCTACTGCTCCATTTTCAAAAAGTTCATAAAATAAATATCTACGCCAGACTACATAATACGTGTTTGCCTGCAGAACAAGCAAATATCTTTTCTTTCGCTGGTAAACATGTTTATCTGTTAGGGTGTGTAGGGTGTAAATATGATCAGCTGTGCAGCGTCTTGGCACGGCGCCAGTCTGAATCTTACTCAAGTGACTCGGTAATCCTTACGGAAGTTCTGAAGCTCTGTGTTAATAATGGCGCGGTCTGCCTCGCCAAGATCGCTACGCGCACTGACGCTCTGGTTTCACCCGCGGTCTTAAAAATAGAGGTCATCGGTCCTTGTCTCCATAGGTGTCCCTCTGGCTCTCTCTTCCCTCTCTGTTCTGTTTCTCTCCCTCTCTTTCTCACTCCCCCTGTTTTCTGGCCTCTCTGCTATCAGATTACAGCTTTCTTTCCACTCCCCTCCTGCATTCAGATAATCCCACCCAGGACCCCTTGGCTCAGACGCCTGTCCCAAGATCACCTCCCTCGTCTCTCCTTTGTCTTTTCCCACAAAAAAAAAAACTACGACCGACAGGGAAAGAGCGCACCGGAGAAAGGTCAGCGCGCGCATAACTATCAAAACGATCAATTACGCCAGGTCCTCTCTTTTGAAACGGCGCATTACGGCTGTCTCTCACAGAGAGAGAGAGAGGGATGATTTTTTCCCCCCTTTTTTTTTCCACATGACTTGAATCCACTTCTCACTCTCGGTCTAAACGATGGTGGTAAAAGGCCAGGGAGTATCGGGTTCTTCTCACTGTCAGTATGCGTGTAGGTCCACGGCCCCCTCCCCTGGTTCACAGAGCCCCCCCCCCCCCCCCTTCATCTGTCCGGGGCCCAGGAGAAATGAGATCTGCCAGCTCAGGAGACACCCTCTAAAAGCCACGCTTAACAGACATGCAAATATGTGCCTTTCGCCTACCCTTCTCCAAAATACCCCCAACCTCCCTCCTGCCCCCCCGGGACGGAGCGACCTCATAAAAATAATTAGCATGTGACAGCCGGACAAAGGCAGAGATAAATGCATGCAGGGGATCACAACAGTTTACACAGAGCCAATAACAAAATGAAACCAGTGGCATTCTAAAGAGGAGCACATTAAAACCAGAGGGGAGGAGTGAAACCTAATCTCTCCATCCCACCCCCCCGACCCCCCTCAGATGGGCCCCGCTCAACCCGCTGGGAATCTACCTGTGCCGAGGAGACAATCGGCCGCACAATCGGGCCCTTGTCTCTGGCAGGTGCGGCCCCGGTCTAGGCCCCAGCCCAGGCCCCGGCCGGGCCGGAGGAACCGACCCGTGGAATGCGCTCTCTGCAGCAGGGGCCTGCTCCCCGGCCCGCAGCTAAAACTCAACACGGCGTACCTGCTGTGGCTGCATCTGTGTCTGTGTGCGCGTATGGGGGGGAGGGGGGTGCTGTTAATTGAACACACTGTTGAACACACTGTTCCCTGGACAGGAGATACAGCAAAAGGAACAGGAAGTCGGAATGGGGCGGGACGGGAACGGGGCAGCTGGGTACTCACTGGCGAGGTGCACGCTGAGGGTGCGGCTGGTGAGAGCTCCGAAGGGGCTGGCCGACACGCAGCTGTAGCCGCCCTCCACCCCGGGGGGCAGCCTCCCCTCCCGGCCCAGCAGCACCAGCGAGCCATTGGGCAGCGTGCGCACCGCCTCGCCGTCCTGCACCAGCTCGCCGTCCCGGAGCCAGGTCACGTTGAAGGGGGTCTCGGTGGCCCCGAGGTGGCAGTCCAGCAGGAGGGGATGTCCGGGCTCCAGCACCACGTGGACGGGCCCTGCCCCGCAGCTCAGTTCCACCGACGCTGGCTTTTCTGTGGGGGGGGGGACAGACAGAGAGGGAGAGAGATGTTAGATCCTGACTGACGCGACTTAGCAGCCGCGCACGCTACAAAGGCCGCAAGATAAGTCAATCCCAACGCAGGCTTCTCCCCGCCAGAGGAACAGGTCGGCACGAGAGACGCACGGAGAAGGGGAGAAGCAGGAGGTTACACACGACAGAGGGGGGGGCCATTTTCAGAGAATAAGGAACACTCTCGCTGTCAGGAGGGTAATGAGGTTGGAGGGGAGAAGGAGCCGGTTCGGCATTCAGGGAACGAAAAACGCTATAGGTCAGATAGAGACAAAGGGAATGAGAAGACATGATTACATCTGAACTGAATAAACTCTCCCTGATAAGATTAGCATTTGTCCAACATCATATCAGGCTTATCAGTTGTGCTGTTATACGAATCCTTGTAAACAGAAACATTTTACAAGCGCTTGGACATGCAGCTGATTATTTTTGTTGCAAATTACGTCTGAAAGCTCACAATAGATGGATTATTTGGTCCAAACTGCGCAAATGGAGAAATCACACTTCAAGGGCCGAGCCACAATGTCACAAAATTAAAGATGCTCCGCCACGCCGCCACCCTGGCGCGGTCACACATGATTTCCTGCCCGCTCCTGCACCGGCGAGGCTCTTGATTAATTAGGATAATGGCCGACGGAATAATTTCCTTGATTAAATCGGCACTGACCCTCTCGGCGCCCGGCCCCTCCCTCTCAGGATGCGCCGTGCTGTTTGAACAGCCCCGGCCGAAGCGCTGCGCACCTGCCGCAAAAACCCACACAGCCCCGGCGCGGGGGCACGCCCCGCACCTGGATTCGCCTTGTTCCGTTTGGGAAGGAGAGAGCGAGCAGCTCAGAAGGTTAAAGAGTGAGCGAGAGGACGAGCAGGAGCGTCTGCTGCCTCAACGGCTCTGACAGCGCACGGCCCTCAGCCGATCCGACAGCAAGCTGAGCGATGCCAGCATCGGGGCGTGGCCAACCAGCTCATTACACCTGGAATACGCCAATTACCTCACAGCAACCGGGGGTGGTCATTCAGGTCACGGCAACCGACCTCATACTCTTTTGTACACCACGTGACACATATCACAATCACAACTTCACATCCACCCCTTCAGAAAGATTACAGTTACAAAAGCGAAGCCATTACTACAATAAAAACGGAGAAAGCTGGGGTGAGGCACCCTGATTGAACTCAACGCGAGCTCCACAGACGCCTAATATAAAAGAGCCCTTGATGAGTCAGAGAAACGCTGCAGATCTGGGCCTTGGCCACGGTTCCAGGAACGGCAGCCCCTTCTCAGAACACAGGCGACAGAATCGGAGTTCAGCAGAAGGAGCCCGGGCGGCGGCCGCGGCAAGGCCTCCCCCCGGCGCTCTGCTGCAACGCGCTAAGCCGCTCCCCGCGCAAATTCACCGCCAATCCACGGGGACATTAAATTTGACGGCAACACGAGGAGGAGGGTATCATAAAGGATGGTGAATGGACGGTGAAATCCATTTTACACAAGCCTCACACCCGCTCCCTGTGTGCGAGCAGAGCTCCTGTTATCCGATAACAAAGGCGGATTCAGGGAAGTAGCCGGTCTACCTTTCATCCCGTAATAAGGGGAGAAAGAGGTAACAAGGAGAGAGAGAGAGCAGTTACAAAACCCGCACGCTGACCCCGCTTCACTCCCGAGGCTCCTCTCTCCTCTCTCCCACTTAGATGCTTAATTAGATCATTAAACTATTTGCAGCCATTTTCGAGCGAGTCGCCACCGGCCTCCTATTCAGCCGCAATCTTTCCAGATCTTTCCGCAAGCGTGCTGTTGTTGTCTTTGTATTTTTTTCCTCGATGTTCCACCACAGTGGGAGCGTGCAATACAAAAACTGACCGTACCACTACTGTACGGCTCTGCTCCCGTGAGCTCTGCTCATCAGCACGTTAGAAGCAGGCAGATTAAGGCCGATGAAGAAATGGCACACTTAAGGAGACTCATCTGGGAGCCGTCGATGAGATATGCTGACACAGGCACCCGTGGACGTAAAACACAGGCCCGGTTTCACTCATACACGTCTGGATGCACAGAAACGAGGCCTTTCTATAGAATGGTTTCAATGTGCAGCCGGCTGAAATTGAGGTGTGTCTGGAAGTAGGTCAGTCCAGGTGCAGTGGGCTCCCTGCTTCTGAATGTGGCCATGATGTAGCATGTTTACACTACATTGGGCACATGTAGGCTTAAGTGGTGCTTATGGAACTGATGGAGGATGAAGTGGCCTGACATAATTCCATCTCACCCAGAAATACAATTTTTAAAGTGAACACTGTATGCGTACACCCAGACTAGGCATAATCACTGCCTGGAATAATGTGACATTTTGTTTCATTCACACAAGTGAATTTCTATGTGCTTACTCGCTAGCAGCAAGTGAATGGTAGGTAAAATGTAGGACAAGAGAGCTACCAATTAAGCCTGCATAACATTACAGACCAAATGATGTAGTATGATTAAAAATCCACCTCCACCAAGCTCGCTAGCTGCTAGTGAAAGACTAGGTGCCACTTTTTTAACAACTTAGCCGACCAGCAGCTGACATGCTTGGTAGTTGTTTAGCACTAGTAAAGGGGCAGGTTGGAACTGGGGCGCCCATGTGACATCCTTCTTTGGCTAACTGCCCCTGTAGGTGATGTCAGGAAATGTAGTTTATTTTTCCAACGAACCCCCCCCCAGTACCCCCCTGCTGCGCGCTCATACTGAGATGTTCTGAATGGACAGGATGGCAGCGTGCCAGACACCTCATTGCTCATACACCCCGCTCGCCCTTGAGAGCCAGAGAGAGAGAGGGAGAGGGAGGGAGAGAGAGAAGGCGGGGGGGTGGAGGTGAATGGGGCGGAGAAGACGACAGGTGAAAGGGAGGTGCGGGAGGAGGGGCGAAGCGACACCGCCGTCGGACCCGCCGTCGTGACAATCCGCCACCTCTTCGCGCTTCCTCCATTACCAACCGGGTCACCTGTCGAGCGGATCACGGGAGGCGACGTGATCGTCCTCCTACACTCGCTGGTCCCGCACGTGTCCTGCCAGAGCGGAGCTTTTAATTAAAGTACGACAGCCGGAGCGTCTGGGTGAGGTCAGGTTACCAGCCCCGCGGCTCCGTTTTATTGCGCTCCTGCGACCCCCCCCACCCCCACCTCGCCCCCCCCTTTACCATTCATAGGGGCTGCAGAGCGGAACACCACAGTGGGTTCACAGAGTGCACGTGATTCTGAGTAATTGTCAGTGTGCTTATCGGCTGGACGACACAGACCGGTTCTATGGAGATAGTATGTGTTTGTGGGGGGGCTGTATTGCATGTGGGGGGTGTATGTATGCATTTGTCACTGTCCATGACATGTGTGTGTTTCTCTGAGAACTGATGAGGCATGTTTTTGTGTGCCTGGGTGGTTGAGTGGCATGTTTGTGTGAGTATGTATGTGCATTAACGAGTTAGCTCATGCCTTTTTTTGGGTGAGTATGTATGCACACATGGTTATAAATTGTGTTTTATGTGTTTTATAAATCCCCTTTTCATGCAAGGGTGTGGCCACAATGCACATTTCTGCATGTGTGTGAGTATTCATAAAGCATGTCTGTGTGAGAATTTTCATGAAGCATTTGTGCATGCCAGCATCTTCTAAAGCACGTTTCTGTTTGAGCGTGCGTATGTGCTCCTGAAGTAGCACACTTGTGCGAGAGTGTATATTTATAAAACATGTTCAAATTAGCTCATGAACACACATGTACATGTATTTATAAATCACATTCATGAGCGGGTACATGTGTGCTTGTGAAACATGACCATGGATGGAAATTATACTTGCATGCACCCAAAAATAGTGTCTCACTGTGTGTTATTAGCCCTTCAAACAAGTGAGACTTTTTTCAGCATCTTAAATACAATCTGGAGTACACAAGCTTGCTTGACGTGATGCAGATTCTCTAGAAGACGTTAGGAATCCATTGGAAAAGACTTGTGTCAAACAAAAACACGTACAATGTTTTAACTTTGTTTTTTTTATGTCTACTTAGTGGAGACAAAGTGCTTCTCAATAATCGCAGCTGGGAGGTAGATCCAGTAGGCATGACCTGATTAAAGTTCCATGTCAGTACTGGGACAATTCCGTAATGTAAACGTATTGAATGCATACTTTAGCTAGATAGCTTGCTAATGATACAGGAAGTAGCAATCAAAAGCTCTTCTCCTTCCTGGCCAATTCTCACTTTCCTAGGTTAGGCCCAACTGTTTTTGGACAACGTAAAGAAGCCAAAAAGAGCAGTTAACCCAAATGAAATGTATTTCTATGCTGTTCAGGGCTTGGAGTAGCTAGGACTCAGCCACCCACTGTTGTACAAGTTTAAAACATCCAAGTATAGGTGTAATACATTATTTCTGCCCTGCTACAGTTCACTTTATTGTCAAAAGGTATTTTCAGAGCACCAGCTAGACTAGCTAGCATAGTTAACATGCAATTGCTGTGTTACAAGACACCCACACTACTTAACAACCTAAATGAGCCAAGAACTGATCTGCACCTTCCAGGAACACCCCTGCTGTCTGAAACCGTAAGGTGCTTCCAGACCAAAAGCGGCTCAGCAGCTTTAGGGGCGATGCACACGCGCCTTTCCTGATGCCACCGAAATTAAACGACAAACTTTCGCCATTCTCACATCCCTCCATTGGTAAAACTTATCTTTATGCACAGGAGGGACATGTTTTATATACTTTCTTTTCTTTATAGATGTGTTTACAGACTGTGGGTTTTTCTATTTTGCCATTATTATGCATTGTCAAGGTATACAAAACATACAAATATTTCACAAATTGTGCTCTTTTCTGATTTAGTCCCAACCCATTTTAAAATGGTAAGGACTGTGGGCTGCTGGTACGTCAGCCAGCCTGGCAGAAATTGGAGAATACTGGCCTGGCTAGCCAGTGCTAAAATTTTATCATTTCCATCTCTGAGCATGTATGCGTGAGTGTATACGCGCGTTGCATCTCTGACACAGATGGGGGCGTATGACTGCAGACAGGGCCTGATTAATAGCTATGCGCCAAACTGGTATCTGAAACGGGGAGATGGAGAATGTGTGAGTGCATATGTGCGTGCGTATGTGTGAGTGTGAGTGTGTGTGTGTGTGTGTGTGTGTGCGCGTGCGCCCACATCTTCATAACCGCACCACGCTCCAAACCCAAGACCGGCTCTCAGACATCCACCTGCTCCCCCCTTTGGGGACGAGCCACACGTGAGCTCACTCGGAAAGAACAAGCGGCCACAAATCACGGGGCAAAAAGCCACAGATTCGGAGAGCCGCTCTGACACAACAGTAAACCACAGCGGCCATAGGGCGGCAACCGCCGCCACGCACCTCGCATGGAATGAATACTGAATCAATTTGTACGCGCGTACCGGCCGCGGCCGGCGTGTAACTTGTTCTGGTACTCCTCAGTGACAGATGGCCGCTGACTGGAGCCAGAGAAGCGGAGAGAATGCGGTGAGATTTCTACACTGTAAACATCTTCCCTTAGCCTCTGCGTGAGGCACCAAATGCAAAAGGGGTTACGCACACACACACACACACATACACACACACGCACACACACGCACACACACACATACACACACATACACACACACGCACACACACACATACACACACATACACATATTGACACACACACACACACACGCACGCACGCACGCACGCACACATACACACATAGACACACACACACACACATACGCACGCACACATACACACATAGACACACACACACACACGCACGCACATACACATGCACATACACACGCACACACACGCGCACACGCACGCACACACACACACACGCACACACACGCACGCGCACACACACGCACGCGCACACACACGCACGCACACACACACACACACACGCACGCGCACACACACGCACGCACACACACACGCACAAGCAAACGCGCACGCACACGCACGCACGCACACACACACACACACACACGCACGCGCACACACACGCACACACATACACACGCACATACATGCACACACACACACATATACATACACACACACACACACACACACAGACACACACACACACAGGCATATACACACGCAAGCAGGCACGCACGCACATGCACGCACACACACACACGTACACACATACACACACACACGCACACACACATGCACGCACACACACGCACACATGCACGCACATACACACACACGCACATACACACGCACACACGGGCACACACACACATACACACACACGCACGTACACACACACACGCACGCACACTCATACACACGCACACGCATGCACACACACACACATGGACATGCACACACACACAAATGTGAGAGAAATGTCTGCTATTTGTTTGGAGAACAATGTGGCTCTCAGATTTCAGCACGCGCCCAGGAGCTCCTTGCACAATAACACTGACATGCTGCCAGTTTCATATAGCCAAACATACTTCACAATTGTCTAAACATTTAACCTAATAGGCTTTTATCTGCGGCGCGGCCCCCGGAAAGCGGAGCGCGATGTTATCAGATCCCTCCTGCAGAACGCCGCCCGGCCCTGCCTTTCTTCGTGAGCGGGAGCGCGGGAGTGTGGGAGAGAGGGAGGAGAGGGGAAGGAGTGAAGCATATGAATGCTTTCTGCTTTTCTGCTTTCTGATGTCTGAGGGGAGATCCTGAGGGGAGATCCTGACCGATCTTATTTTCACTGCAGTGAAACTAATCCAAACACTGAGTGCGGCTTATTAGACGGAAGCTTGTATTTTCATCCATGCATGTATGTGTGTGTTTGAAGTGGACGGGGTCCTCAAATATTTTACATAAGTTTTATATTAGAATTGCAATTCTTCCTTGTGCTTGTGGGGTGTTACTCACACTCACTGGGGTCAGTAGCACACACGTAACAGCCTCCGTTTCGGGCACAACACGCCCCAGTTAAGGTTGTTCCTCTGAGGTCTGACAGTCCCAAACGCAACTGGTGCGTTCATACGGTGAAAGGATGTGCACATTTTTTGTGGCTTCCGATTTAACTTACAGATTTGAACCATTGAGTGATTCTCAATCTGTTCAGGGACGGAGCTGAGGAAGACGACTGCAATCATCTTCCATTGTGCCGTGTTCTTTGGAGCCTGAATTTCAAGCCGGCCGATTCAACCTGCTTCTAATTCAATGCTGTAGAAAGTAAGAGGCGGAGGAGCCCTTCTGAGTGTTTGTAGGAAAAAGGTAAAACACGAAAAACTGTATGAGTATAAACAACAGAAGGAGTAACTCCCTACAACTCCCAAAACCAAAGAGTCTCAACTGTACACTCATTCCAGAACCACATGGCATCAGAGTGGGTCTGTGTGCTGGTTTGCAAGTGCTGAACAGATCTCTGCCCATGGAGGATAGAAATGGATGACTGACACCACAGAAATCAAACCAAAGTAGGTGAAAATGTGGCAAGAAGAACATCATATGGCAATCTGAAAAGTATAGTGGAGGACACCTCACGTTGTTTTTTTAAAAAACAGCACAAATGTAGCAAAGGGGTGGCAGTGTGGCATAGTGGTAAGGAGCAGGGCTTGTAACGAAAAGGTTGTTGGTTTGATTCCTTGCTGGGGCGTTGCTGCTCCACCCATAGGAAAGGTACTTAACCCGGAGTTTCATTTACATTTACATTTATTCATTTGGCAGACGCTTTTATCCAAAGCGACTTACATAGGTTACAGTTCTTTACAATGTCATCCATTTATACAGCTGGATATTTTTACTAAGGCAACTGTGGGTTAAGTACCTTGCCCAAGGGTACAGCAGCAGTGTCCCAGCAGGGATCGAACTGGCAACCTTTCGGTTACAAGTCCTGCTCCTTAACCACTATGCTACACTGCCGCCCCAGTTTACCCTAGATATTTACTGAGTTTCCTCAGTAAATATCCAGCTGCATAAATGGATAACATGTAAAAACTGTAAACTACTTGTAAGTCGCTCTGGATAAGATCGTCTGCTGAAATATTGTATAATAATGTAATTTAATGCAAATCAGTAAAAGGCATATAAGACGGGATGGCAGTGTGGTACAGTGTTGCATAGCGGTAAGGAGCAGGGCTCATAACTGAAGTTTGTTGACCCAATGGGACACTGCTATTGTACCCTTGGGCAAGTTACTTAACCCTGAATTGTCTTACTAAATATCCTGTGTGAGGCCCTGGATAAGAGAGGCTGGTAAGTGACAATAATATATTACGTAATGGAGGGGAGATGGGAGTGACAGCATTCCCAGGCTGATCCCAGAACAGTGATGCACATCCATCCCTTGCTCTGCGCTTCATTCAGGCAAAAGAGCCGTCTTTCCAACCTTTCCAAAACACAGAACTGACACGCAGACTGTCGACTGTTGATGACGTAACGGGCACAGCCACAAAACACTTCATAATTCAACTTCAGCTAAGATTCTGTCACAGTTCCAACAACAGAGATATAAATGTGAACAGTACTATAAATACGATGGCTGGCACACACCCAATATGACATGTAACACTGCTGGCTGACTCTCCTGTCAGTGGTAAAACCTGCACCTTAAACGTGCTGGGTCAAGAGTGATGCTGAAGCTGGAACATAAACTGTCAGGTTACCCACTGTCTGGCAACCTGTGAGTTAGGGACTCCAGATATGTTTTTCTAGAAATCATAAATCATTTCAAGTCAAATGAAATACTATACATGACTACTGTAGTCTTTCCTGTCAATGTCAGTGCTTTACTTTTAACAAATTATTCTGTTATTATTATTATTGAACTTTCCATGTCCAAAAAACCTTGGGTTAATTTTTTTTTTTGGCAAATTCTAAGGTGAACGGATGACCAGGCTTTGAGTACAGACACAGAGGACACCCAGTGATGTGCTGCAGATGGCAGGGCAGGGTTTTACAACTCAATATACTGCAATGGATGGCTGCATGGCTTCCCACCCCTTCTCCTTCAGCAACAGTGTCCTACAAAATCCTGCAAGACCAAAGCATATCTGCCTCCCCAGGGAAAAAAGTGGGGGAAAACACACAAACACACACACACACACACACACACACGCACGCACCAAAGGCACGCTAACAGTCCCACGAGCAGCAGCCCAGGGAATTGGACTACAATGTTTCCCTGTCCTTTATCTACCCCACACACACCTCACAGGAAGTTCAAACACGTTAAGCCCCTTTTTATCATCTGATAACAGAAATAAAATACGAAGACACAGCTCACTCTGAATATAAATTTGACAGGGGAGCGCAGGAAAGAAAGGGAGGGGGAAAGGGGTAGAAAGAGAGATAGAGTAAGAGAGAGAGAGGGAGAGGGGGAGAGAGGGGGAGGGAGGGAGGCCTGAGAGGAGAGGACAGGCAGGGTGGGAACCGGGAAGCGGAGGGATTTGCTGGTAAGGCCGCGTTCTGGCCGCTCAGTCATGCGTGACCAGGCCCGCTCCCATCACAGGGCCTGCGATCCGCTGCGCCCCGCGGAGGGCCTCACGGCGGAGAGTCCGGCCGGGGGCGGGGGGGATGGGGGGGGTGGGGGCCCCCGAGGACCGCCGGACCCAAAGTTTACGCCGCACCGAGGCCGGGGACGGCCTCCCGGCCCAAACGGGTGGCGGTCAGCTGAAACCCTCCCCCCCGGGCCAGGCCTGCAGCAAAGTGGACGAGTGCGGAGGGTGAGAGAGAAAGGAGGGAGGACCGCGGCGCAAGTGGCTTTGATGGGCGAAACCCGAGTCGGGAAACTACAGGACCTCTTTTCAGCCTGTGTCATCGCCGGGGGCGGGGGAGGAGGGGTGGGGTACTGCTCCCTTTCATCACCACCGACTTTGACAGAGATCGCCTCGCCAAACTACTGAACTAGTTTCTTTTCAAAAAAACAAAAAAACAAGTCAAGGGGTCACATGGCCTGCCCCGCAACCCACCCACCTCCACGTCCCTGTCAGTACTGATCAACACTCATTTAACTGACATGTTTTTAATCTACTAACCACTGATGATGTAGTACGTGTTAATAAAGGGTCAACTATCCCATTCACTCCAGACAAGCAAGGCTGCTGAACCAACCACAACATCACAAATGGACTCTCAGAATAATAACAATAACAGCATATAATCAGCAGCACAAATTAAGTCAAATAAATATAGCCACAATTAAAAAGGATTCCTCCATGTTGCCTATTGCTGCAGGTAAGAACATGTGTTTGTCATGGACACAAACACCACCAGTGCTTCACTTGGAGATCCTAAATTCATCTATCCAGTCATACGAGCTCTCTCGCTCCACCCCTCGCCCTTTAAGTAACCGTACCCCACCTCTTAGCACAAAGATGGCCTTGTGTATCCACACTGTTTGGTCCTTATCAGTACTCCGGGGCTGCTACAAACGTGTCTCTGAATCTTTCCTCTTTCTGAGGGAAACCCAAATCCCAGTCAGAGTGTGTGAGAGTGTGTGTGTGTGTGTGTGTACGCGTTTGGCATCTCAGTCAGCAGCTCGTGGAGTCACTCAGGGTTGTCTCTTCTCACATGCAGAAGCCCCCCCACCCCACCCCGTGGTCATGTGACCCGGCGGCCAGCAGCGCGGAATGGAAGGAATGTGACCGTATGACTGTTTACCCAACGAGTGCCGTGAGGAAGAGGCCATCCTTCACGTGGCACCGCCGACCCGCACGGTGACAGCCCAAACGTCCGCACACGCGTGTGCTCACGCCCCCCACCCCCAAACGTGCTCGTCAGTCCATACGAACGCGTCGAACGCGAAAACAACAGTTGGCTCTGATCAGATGTGCACTTTATGAGAAATGGAGGACACCTGGGTACATGGACACACATGCAGACAACGCAGACACAGCCAGAGACTGCGCAGTGACTAGACACACCACGAGTGAATGAACATCACCACTGCAGCGAGGTCACACCCAGGGCGCGGGGGTACACACAGCAGGGCTGAGTCATGTGACCGCCCGAACCCTCCCTCGGCCTGTTACAAACTGATCAGATGAAGCATCGACCCGGCTCTATTGATCCACTGGTGTTAACAGGCAGCTAACATTTCAAGGATATCACTCCGGGAGGGGCCGGGGGCTCGGGGAGAGGGGAGGGGTTATTCCACTCTCCACACCGCCATGCCAAATGAGGGACATATCTGTATTTAAACAGCCTTAGCCACCTGATGCAATGAATTTCTAGCCTATGCAGAATCCCACCCCTCCGGCTAAAAACGACGAGCCTAAACTCACAGTGGATGGCGGTAAATGATTAATATATATGAGCTTGCTTATCTGACGATTTAATGTTTAATTGTTTTACAGGCGCTGCCCTGCGAGAGCTATCAGCCACAGGCCCCCGGACCTCTGCCAGCCTCAGATGGGGAGCAGCTTAATTGAGTGCAGTGGGATTCTGGCAGCTTCCGCGGCCCGCTCTGACTTCCCCGTCCCACAGCAAGTCTTCCACTGCACATCACCATGGATGCTGGGAGCAGAGCAGGTGACAAATGCTGCAGCTCTGCCCGGGTCGCTCCCCAGAATCCCGGGTAAATCCCTGTAGGCCACCACATACACCACTGACCTGTGAGCTCTGAAAACACTGATTCAAATGAAGCGAGAACATACCCATTACATTACGTTACTGTCATTTAGCAGACACTCTTATCCATACTCACACAGGCTACAAGTTTTACATTGTATCCGTTTACATAGCTGGATGTTTTACTGAGGCAATTGTAGGTTAAGTACCTTGCCCAAGGGTACAACAGCGGTGCCCCTGCGGGGAATCAAATAACCTTTCAGTTACGAGCCCTGCTCCTTAACACTATGCTACATCGGCGACCTATCCACATTCATATATCTCCACAGGTACTGCTGGGTAAGAAAAGAATATCTAACTCGACCTGATGAAGCCCTCTGCGGTCAGAAGGTTGTTTTATTTCACCTTTCATAAAGCTACAACAGTGTGCTCGTGAAATTCACTCCAACAGCTCAGGGGGGAAGTCATCCGTGGTTTGTTGCCATACAAAAAAAATCTAGCTTACAGTATCAGAGAGCGCAGCGATGGATACAGCAGCAGCGGTAGAGCTAATGTTACTGTAGACGCGCGGCGCCTGCTGTCCTCACGTCGCTCACCTAATTGTGCATCACCGACACGTCGCGCTTTTTAATGAGGCCGCGAGTAGCTCTCTCACACATTACCGCAACGGCAGGTTTCGCCGGCCGAGAACCGAGGGACCGAACACCTCCCGCTAATTACGGGCTCAGTTCTCCGCGGCGCAGAGGGCTCCAGCGGTGTGCCGCCCGGAGGCCCCCGAAGCTGCCCGCGAGAGAGGTGCGCGGGTTTCAGACCCAGCGAAAACCCTCAGCCGGCCACAGGCTTCAACCACCGCCGCCGCCGCAGAGCGACCGCGTCTCCGCTAAAGGAGAAGCGAAAGCGGCGGGCTTCCTCTGCGGTCGGGTGCCGGTTTCGATCCTCGAGGCGTTCTCTAACGGCCGTATCATATCAAAGGGGCCTTCCGTGGGCCGTGCGTGGGGAGTGGGAGGCGAGCTAGCAGTCTCAAGCGCCCGTGGCTACGCAACCTCGGCCGCTCTCCGGCAAGCGAGGACACCGCGCTCTAACTCAGCAGCTCTCTAAATAACAGGCACCCTAATTTCACTCCCGCTCTCCAGGGAATAATCGCACCAGCACTCCATCCAACACCGACACGCGTTCACACAGCAAAGGAAGCACCCACAGGCGCACACGTGTGTGCGCGTACACACTCACATACGCACACAAACAAACACATCTGCCCGGCCAGACTCCCTCAGGCTAATTTATGCAAATGATTTACACCGCCACGAATCCTTCCCATTCGCTAACTGCCCGCAAATGCAAAACGCGCGGCCACCAGCATCTGGTCCCCGAGGGAAGGCAGCTGAGGTGTGTACACGATCCAGTAAAAAACTGGATTACAAGAGCATTTTGCCACACAAAGTTCAGATAAGGCTAATGAATTTTTAGCCAAGAGCACAGTCATTTATGTAATAGAATTAGCATAATTACAACATTTACAGAGCAGCTCATAGAAGACAAAAAAAATGCAATTAACTTTATGAATAATCCATTAAGCAGGACCGGTTCGTGAGCATCCTCCCAGGGAACGATCAGCCAATCGCAGTGCTGGCAGGGAGACGGGGCAGAGGTCTAATCTTGCTCTCGTTAACCGGTGGCCGGAAGGGAAGACGGACAAAGGGGGACAGCAGTGGAGGGCGCACAGAATCCGTTAACACCCCCCTGAAACAGTGCCGCCCACTCAGGACTGTGTCCTGGGGTAAACCCACCGTACTCTGTATTCTCAGCCTTTTCCATGCAGTGTGCACACGCACGCACACACACACACACACACACACACACACACGCACGAACGACCGGAGGCGCAGATACAGTATTCATGATGGGAGGAAGAGGAGCTCGCTCTGGCCTTCCCCTCGCTATAAATCTGCATGCATGTGACACTGCAGCCAGGAGTCACGGGGGAGGAAAACTGTCTGAGCCATGTGACCGCTCTACACAAGAGCCTCTTTCCCTTCCTCTCTTTCTTTCTCTCCTTTCCCATCTATTCCCCTCTCCCCTCTAGTCGCCGAAAGGCACAGATTCCCCGTTACGCACGGAGTGCACTGGGACATCCCTTAAAGGCCCGTTTCTCTTACATGGGGTAAGGACACGAGCACACGCGGGAACACACACACACACACACACTCACACACACATATCCGCCCGCCCTCTGAGCATGATTCACACAGATGCTCCTGAGCATGCTCGTTCCCTCGCTCCCTCTCTGTCTCTCTCTCTGTCTCACACACACATCAGCGTTGGAATCTGCATGATGGGTTTTCATTTGTTCCTTCAATTGGAGAGAACAAGCTCTTTGTTTTTGGACAGGATGCAAAAATGCCTCACGCGCTCACCCCCCACAACCCTCCCACCCGTGCCAGCGGCGCTCCCCCCAGTTCACCCCCTTTCCCCGTATACCCCACCCCCTGCCCCCCCTCCCCTCGTTCCCCGTTCCCACAGAGCCCCCACAACATTCCTGGGACGCGCTCCCAGCAGCGCTCTCACCAGTCTGGAGTGGGACTGGGACCCAGGGTTTCTTCGGCAGGGATCTCTGGGTGTGGGGTGTGTGTGTGGGGGGGGGGGGACGCAGTGCCCCAAACAACTGCAGGCCTTGCGATGAGCACAGACCATCAGATTCGGCCGTACCGACACCTCACAGCCAGCCTCAAAGCCCCAGGGCATCTGTACTTTGAATACAACTGCATGCTTTAGAAAAACTGCAAGAACAAAGTTCATCTACCACAGGTCAGCAGTGGGGAATTGTACAGTAAGAGAGAGTGTGACTGATTGTACAAACTCATTTTTGCTCTCGTTTGGGGTGGTCCCATTACGGATATCCTCATATAAGCTCCCCAGCCACCCTAGATAGAGCAGTATTGTATCGGGGCAGTCTGCTCACAGGTTACATTACATTGCATTATTGTCATTTAGCACATGCTCTTATCCAGGGAGACTTACAGATTTTACAATGTTTACATGCTATCCATTTATACAGCTAAATATTTACTGAGACAACTGTGGGTTAAGTACCTTGCCTAAAGGGTAAAAACGGCAGTGCCCCGGCAGAGAATCGAACCAGCAACCTTCCGGTTATGAGCCCTGCTCCTTATCGCTATTCCACACTGCTGCCGACAGGTTAAGGTATGCCAACAGCAGAGCCTTAATATCCATATTGCCATTCAGGAGGAAAACCAAAACTGATCAGATGTTTGTCTGAATGTACCAAACATTTACTGAGACGCCCACCACGCCTACCAAAGGCACGTCCGTACAGGCTGCTGTCCTTTGTGACTGATGTCCGTGCCAGTGCGGCACGGCGCAGCGCGAGCGGAGGTTGGCCGCTGACCCAAAGATCGCGGGTTCAATGCCCAGGTGGACCGCTGCCGCTGTACCCTTGAGCAAGGTGCTTACCCTGAACCGCTTCAGCAAACACCCAGCTGTGGGAACGGATAACGGGAAAGGGACACTGGCATTATGGGCCGCCTCGGATCAAAGTGTGCATCAAGCGTTCAAATAAAGATGAAGAGAAACACCAAACCAGCAAAAGCAGACACTGACACCTCACGGCTCCCGAGACCACAATTTACCTGCTGCACCGGACACCAAATGCCAGTGACAATGACATTCGCCTCTGCGGCTCCGACAGGAGTCATCCCCTTCCCCTGTCCTTCTCAGTAAAATAAGACAAAACACCTTAAACATCACAGCAAACACTTCGAGAGATTTTCAGAGAAATCTGCACTACAGACATATGTGGGCTAAGCCTGAAGGGAAGCTTTCGGAATAGGGGTGCTTTCTGAAACCGAAATGATACCCCTGGGCCACACCTCGCCACTTTCCCTCCTTCCAGCAGGTTACACTTAATGAGTCCTGCTGCAGGACCTCATCACGCCTTACCCCTGCCTCAGGCATACAGCACCGTCTCTGCCCGCGAGCTGCGCGCCACTCAGCTGACCCACAATCCATCATTGCCGCTCCGCTTTCCAAACACAATATCCGCCACATTATTTTAAAATTGTTATAACAGGGCCAATTTATTGTGGAAAACGGATTACCATATTTCCTCATAAGCATTCCTGATTTAAAGTTGGAGGAACAATTTATCATAAATAAAGGAAACCCTATCATAATAAAAACCGTGGACCCGATTGTGTATTTCATTTTTACAGTAATGTTTTACTCAACGCAGCCGCATTACTGACTTTCGGTTTAACCATACTACACTTTCGACCAAATGTGACATGGAGAGGGGGTGTAATAATTATTGCTCAGAGAGTTAGCTGAAATAGCCTACCTGCTGCAACTCGGTAGTTGGCCAACTGGTGCCACAGTATTTGATAACCTGTTCTTTAGCAATTAAATAAATATGTCACGTAGCATTTTCCATATGTGACCATATTAACTAGCCGAACCGCCAACGGGATAACTTCCGTCCTAAATTGTTTTTTAAGGAAAGCGTGCAATTTTCCTGCTGGACCCATGTGCATTTTCTCATATATACAAAGACATGTGTGGCACCGCCAGCCGTGTGCTCTTGCGCTGTTCTTTGTCATGTAAATGTTGTGGCTGGTCTCCTGCTCCGTCTCTCCCATGCCCCCCTCTCCTCCCTCGCCGCCTGTCTGCCTGGTGGCAGCCCGGCTCTCGCCGCTTCCTCGCCCGGAGCTTTAGGCCACTGCAGTGCACACAAGAGCGGCAGCGTACAGCGCACACCCACCTTTCAAAGCTACAACAACACCGACCACATGGCCGACATTTGGCATGGGTTTGCAGAAAATCTCAGTATATTAAAATGCTGTGCAGCGTTGTGGCACCTGGTCCGCACAATATGTTTGACCACGCAGCGGCACCAACGTGGTGCTCGTTTGTTACTGACGTGAGGCATCTGATGTGAACGCTTTTAGGATAAACGATTTAACGACGTGACCAGCAATGAAAGCAAATTAAACTAACCAGCAATGTTCTACTCATTCTATTATTTGCATTATGTCGAAAGCTGTCTGGTTATGTCTTGCAGTTTAAATTATTATATTCGCCACCTAAACTTCAGAAAAATCCCACAACAGAACAACGTAGAAGGGATAAAATTAGCTTGCTGGCTAGCATAACTCTGAAAAACGAGGACATATGATAAGCGGATCCAACACTATATGTAGGTAGGATAATACGGACAAGACATCTACTTATGGACATGCTTTGTGCATAATTTATGTGACTGTTAAAAAGCAATCTATGATATAAAAAGACATGTGGACCCGTTAGCCACATGCCATCAGCTCATTCCTATCAATGGTTCTAATGTCCAAGAACGCGCCCCACATTCCAAAACAAGCGCCCCGTTCTCTAAACTCCGCTTTGCAGGAACCTTCAAAAAAACACTCATGGTAAATAAGTGGCTTAGAATGGTTAGCTTACATATTTAGGTAGCGAATCAGCAACTTTGTCGCTAACTGAGAAACAGGATTGTATCGCCTGTACGAATCGGACAGACCACCCCAAAAGTATCAAGTACAAGATATATGTACAGTAAACGATAAAATCCTGCCTATAAGCGCAAGGTTTACTAAGCCAACATGATTGCTAGCTTTATGAGCAGTATCGAAAACGCTGCAGCGAGCAAGGTGCAAAATATTAGCGCTAGCAAGCTAGCTAGCCAGTCATTCACATGCTCTCACACTGTCACATTTGTAGCTGTTTGCGACAAATACCACATTCAGGCAAGCATGCACAAGCCAGCAATATTAGCATGTATTAAACCATTTACCTTGAGTGGACAAAACACAAAACCCCAGCGAAAGTAGGCAGATAAAACAGATATTCTCCACCGCCATGTAAAGCCTTTGATTTCCAGCAGAGGGGTCAGCACCGTGTGGGTTTTTAATAGCTAGCTATACCGTTAGCTACATACATATATCGGAATCCTAAATAAAGTCCACTTGATTTTTTAGTTGGCTGTTATTTCATGAATATTCCTTTTGATTGGTCCCCCTTCTACACACAACAGAATAGCACTAGTTGGGGGAGAGACGTCGCGTCCCTCTCGGCTTCATCGCCATGTTGTGAGCGAATGTAGTGTGTGAGTGTGTGTGTGTCAGTGTGTGTGTATGTGTGTGTGTTGCACACACGCACACAGACACACACACAGAAGCAAGTCCCGCTTAGGTGTCCACTGGAGTCGCCTGAAACGTTGCCAGCAGTACAACACCCCCCCGAACATCACGCTGCTTTCGAGTAAACTGCCGACAAGTGCACCACAGCCGATGCGGCCCCGGATAACTACAGCGTTTTGCTAAATGTGCATGTGCCACATCTGCCTCTAGATAGCAGGGGGTTCTCTTGTAGTAGTCCTCTGGTTTTGCACACACTTGGGGGAGTAAGTGTTAAGTGTATTGGGGTCAATGCATTAAAGTGATGGGAATGCACGGAGGGAATTGACACATTGGTACATTATTGGCATTCGTACTTGTGCACACATATACATAAGAGACGAGTAATTGAAATCATGCCTTTCAAAATACAGAAAGCAACACCAACAGAAACCCACCTCATTTGTATTTCAGTGCCACTGGGATTATTAACGGGTTATTCCTCATATATAACTTTGTAGTGAGGTGGTGTCTGGGGCCAACCTGAGTTACACAAAGACAACTTTGCCCAGACAGGTAGAGAATAACAGGTGAACCTTTCTATACCTATTCCAGTTAATCCAATCTGAATCAGGGAAGTATCCAGCCCCACACATCCGTGGGACTTGCACTAGTCTGTAGGTCTTCATCTCCCTTGTGAAGTATCAGTAACCCCCAGACACCCCCCTACCGCCCAGACAATCTACTGTCAACACAAATCTCATAGATGGACAGAATCACTCTACATCATCACCGCTGTTAGCTGAAAGAGGACCAGACACAGGCACAAATGAACAAATGAACAGGAACATATGTCATATTTCAGAAGCCACAGTATACTGCCTTCTGCACATTTGCAATTCAAGATCATGCGCTCAGGACCCACTCAGGTCTGTAATATATAATATAACATATATAACGTAATATAACATATACAAACACACAGCAGAATCCAGTGAAATGCACCAAGAAAAAAAAGAGAGATAGATTTCAAATGCTGCTGAATGTCTTAGTGTGATGTTTCCTCTCTGGGAGGCAAGATTTGGGAATGCAGTCTAGACACCCAAGAGAGCATTGTTTCAGTAACAAAAACAGGTCTGTAAAACTAAATCACCACCCACGGAATTGTCTCATGTAAGTCTCGGTCAGATTGGGTCTTAAAGAGACTGTCTGTCCTTGAGGAAGAGCATTGTTAAAAAGAACCCCCCCCCCACCACCACCACTGCTGCTCCTGCTATATAAACCTGCCCAATAAACAAAACAACAACATTAACCTAAAGATTTGCGCCTAATTTTTAAAAGCGAAAACTTATAAATGCATGAGGTGCCAGCAGTCTGGGGCCTGACTATTTCACTGGCTGTCCATTGTGTGATAAAATCTCTTTACTAGCTTCAGCACAGGGAGAGCTGGAAGACACAGATAGGCTGAACTTCAGTAAATGGCCACTGCTTATTAAAGTTCACTACACAGACTCCACTGTAACAACAGCTGCCAGACCTGAGTATGATAAAGAAAAAACACAGACTACATTCATTATAAAAAAAAAGTCACATTTTCTTTATGAGTTTGAATGTGAGAGAGGTTTGTGGAAAAGAAGTACCTTTAACTAAGGGGATGAAGTTAAAATGGTCTTTAGTGTGAGTCTGGAGAGGGCAGCTGATCCCCCACCCCTCACGTCCAGTGAGGTGATGTTACGGATGTGTCAATATTTAACAGTGTTAAGTGTCTGCCTTTGTTATTGTTGGCCATGTGCATTTCCAGAGGATTTTAAGAGGAGGACATCTGTTCCAGGGAGCCGGGTTTACACAGGGACCGGACAGCTCCAGTGTCTCCGAGGCCTCGGCTCTTTTTGCTCTCCAGCGATCTTTATCAGGAAAATGACACACTAGAGCGCAGTCATTCAGCAAAAGTGTACGTGTAGTTGCACATACGAGAAGCTCATGGCTCCTTAACTACCCTTCAATGCCATTTCATGCCCAACTCATTTAAAGCACAGAGTGTGGGTTTCTGATCAAAACCAAATCCAGGGAAAATGTTTGGGTCGATGAATCAAGTGTCATGCATGTTAGGCACGCCCAACCAAAAGTTTTCCCTGAGGTTTATTTAACATATTATTCCAGAAAAATCTAAATGTACTTGAAGCACCAGTTACATATACATGTCATATGGCAATTGTCAGGCAAGCTACTAATTATATTTTTCAAAGAACGGGCCAAAGATTCCCATGAACCATAACTATGGCCTTTTTTTGCTAACATTGCAGATTGTGCATTGCAATTACTGTCGAAAAAGGATGCAACTATAGAGTGTGGTATATTTGCTATGTCTGCTGAATGGTCAGCTAGAGAAAATGCTGTCAGCAGCTCTGATCCCTGTCCCCAGTGACCCCCGTCCACAACCAAAGACCAAAGCAAACACTGAAGAAAAACGTGGACGTCAGTCCACCCCATATGTGAATGCTTTCCTACAAAAAATTACAGAGGGCTCGCTTTCTCGGACCACATCAAAGACATTCCTTCCACCGGTCCTTACATTGTGTGCGCAAAGAAACAGAGGCCCGGCTGTTGTTGTGTTTACATAGAGACACTTTTTTTTCATCGTCGACATCCGGAACAAAGCCGGGGAGATGGAACTAAAAGGCCTGAGGACAGAAAAGGCTCATTACCAACAACCATTTACGCGCATCCAATTCTAGCCAAAGTGGCCAATTAGGATAGGGAAGTTGTCAGGCGTGTCTCTCGCCGCGGTTTTTTTCCCCCTCATAGGGCACAGAGTTTGCGGACGATCCAATCAGAATTTTCATGTCTAAACGGCGGTGGGGACTGAGGGGGCGAGATGTGTCCTTCTGCAAGATTTGTGTGATTAATGACGCCGGGCCGAACACGGGAATCCCTTAAACCCTTTTAAAATGATAAGAAGTTGTGCGATCGTAGATGCCGGGGCGTCCCCGCTCGCCGCTAATGGCTGCGACGCTTATTAGCCGAGGCGGCCGTATTTGCATTTCCAGCGTCTTTCCGCTGCTTTCTCCCGTGACCCCCGCTCTGTCTGCCGCGCCGCGCTTTTGTCTCAGTGCGTGTCGCTGATCCTCTCTCAAAGCAGCCAACGCCATTTGCATTCGCTTGTTTGGTCCCCAAGGTCAGTCGTGGTCTCCATCAAAGAGCAGCCCCCACTCACCGGCAGTCAATAGAGGAGGTGACACCGCACTACATGCTCAGATCACATCGCCCCCTAGTGGGGCAAAGACTTCTGATATTACGAACGCAGGAATTAAAAAAGAAAGGGATGTGTATTATGTATTCTTGAAAAACATATTCTTGAATAAAAAAACACGCAACACTGAGTGCGATTAAAAAAACATAGGTTTCATTTTTTGTTATTTTTCTTGCACTTCTGACGATGGGGGAGATGAAGTTTGGACTTTCAAGGCAAACTTTTGGGAGGTTTTTTTGGGACAGCTTTTCCCACCATTTGTTTTGTCAGAACACAGCCCTCTCCAACACCCTTTCCCGGCGCAAACAGAGGCTGTTTAGGGAACAAGCCTTCGGTTATGGCTCGGGTCACGCCCCATGTTTGCCAGCGTAAATGGAAGGAGTGTTTTTGCCCCGCCTATCCGCTCCCCCGCTCCCCTCCGCTGGAGAGGTGCCGAAGGGCTTGCCGCAGAAGAAGTGGTCTCCATGGCGACCAAGACTTAGGGGTGACACATGGGAAGATGGGGTGACTGGGCGAGGGGCTGGCAACGGTGGCACAATACCACCGAGGCACGCTGGCCCCGTTCCCAGAGAGACTGGGACTGGTGATGAGCGAACGGGAGAGGTACGGCCTTGTGTGTTCAAAACTCACAGAGACAAATCTGCACCCCCCCCCCCCCCCACATTCTACGCTTACCTTGGGAACCTGTCTCTCCACTGCTATCCCCCAGCCTGATGAACAAAGCCAGAGGGGACAGATGCAATGGGGAGTAGTGGGCCATCAACGGTGTGTGTGTTTTGGGCGCAGTGTGATGCAGTGGAATGGGAAGTTTGTGTGTGTGTGTGTGTGTGTTTGTGCAAAGTCTCCTTTATTCCTATTCTAAGCACATCCCTGGTTATGAGCTCATGGGCACAACCACACACTCCCCCTTCCCAGTGCCTGCATTCACTGCACTGCCAGTACAGTAGAGAGAGAGAGAGAGAGAGAAAGAGAGGGGGGGCGAGAGGGAGAGGGAGAGAGGGGGGGAGGGAGAGAGAGAGGGAGAGGGAGAGCGAGAGAAAGAGAGAGAGGGAGAGGGAGGGAGAGACGGAGAGAAAGAGAGAGAGAGAAAGAGAGAGAGTGAGAGGGAGAGAGAGAGAGAGAAACAAAAGTGAAACAGAGGAAGAGACAGATGAAGGTGGTTTGAGCAAACAGTAAAGACATGGAGGGAGTGGTGGACCAGATGTTACCCCTTCCACTGTAAACTCCACAAACTCCTTTGTCTCCCTCACTAAATCACACTAAAAGCGGAGGGGAGTCCAGTGACTCTGAGATTCTGATGGAGCATACCACAGAGATATATTTTCTGCTGTCTGTGTCCAGGTTTTCATAAGTTTCCTGTAAATTTAAAATGAAAAAAAAAAACCCCAACAAACTCACTGTAAAAGTAAAAAAGAACACGATTTAGAATAAAAATGACATATTTTTTAAAGCATCACAACCACTATGAGAAAAAAACGACAACAACAACAAAAAAAGCAACCTTTTGAGCCACACTGAAGCAGCGATTGCCAAGCTTGTGGAGAAAACCCTGACTTTCCCATCCTGAACTGTGCCATTGAACAGACGGGCGAAGAGAGGGGGAATGGGCGAGGGAGGGGGGTGGGCAGAGTCCCTCTTACAATCGCTATAACCAATAGTCCATAAAAGACCCATCTCTTATCCTAATTAGCTTAAAAGTAGATTTTAAATCCCAGCAAAAGGCAACAGTGTGGTGAAAGGAGGGCCCGAATGAGCTCTGGTAACGTGTCCCTTCAAGTGTCCCATCAATGGGAGCTTGTCAGCCGGGCTGGAGGGAGCCCCCACCAACACGCTCTTATCTGTGTTTTGGCTCTCCATTGAAGGTGCATGTCATTAGAGCTGGTGTTAACAAGGACTTTTGAGGGCCTGTCCAGACTCCGCCTGCTGAATATTCATGAGGAACAGTGAGAGGAGAGAGAGGAGAGAGGGGAGAGAGGGGAGAGAGGTGAGAGAGGAGAGGGGAGAGAGAAAGAAAGAGAGAGAGAGTGTCTGAGAGAGAGAGAGAGAGAGCTCTAAAAGACAGAAGGAGAATAAAACTGGCAGGAGGGTTACAATTGCGAATGCTGAAATACACATAGGGAAAAACATCCTTTCAAACGTTACCCTGCTGCTGCTGAAAGGGCTACAGGCCAATATGTCAATGACACACATTCGCAGGCAAGGAAAATGCCATGTGTGGCCTTGCAGAGAAAACGCTGGTCATTCACTCTGCATGAATGGATTTTTAGCAGTGTGAATGATTTGATGAACTTGAAATAGGTTCCTCCACTGCCTTAGCGAATCTCTGGATTGCTAATGCAGTAAAGCCATTGGCCCAGTCATAGGACATCAAAAATAAATAATGCATTACATGCTACGTCTAAAGATGGGCCCTCTCCTCCTTTATTCTCGTCTGTAAACACAGGGCCACTGATTGCTCCAGCCGGAACGGGCACCGCCAGAGCAAGACACCTCCAACGAGATTAGTTTCCTTAATTCAGGTGGACGAACGACTTGATAACGCACCTCCGTTTGAATTTATCCCAAGCGACAGCTGACGGGGGCCCCTGCTCCTGATCCGACCGGCTAATTAAATCAACCTCATTTCCCGAGGAGATTTATGGAAAGGCCTGCTTCGCAGTGTCCACATGCAGATGAAGGAAAAATATGGATTTTTTTCTATTAACAGAGATCAATGACAGAACGGGAAAGGGGTTTCATGCACAAAAGGAGAAGCTGCCTTGTTGTAGCTTTCCCCGTTTTGGGGGGGGAGGGGGACGCCACCTGGTGGTGGCTTCTCTGCGGTGCGCCATTGTGCGGATTGTGGATGAGACGTAGCGGCGAGTGGCTCCTCGTCAGTCATCCACGCTGCCACGGCGGACAGCCGCTAATCACGGCGCTCCTTTTCATGCGCCTATTTATTCCTCTCGGAACTGTGCACCACCGTCGAACATCTCCCCCCGGCTCCAGCATTGTCACGTTGTCACAGGAGTAATTATCCAGCACGTGACGTGTGTCACACCGCATTTCACATTTAGACGGGGCAGGCGGAAAAAAGTACGCTTTCGCATTGTGACAGCTGACTGACAGCTCCGCGTTTCAAAATTTCGTCGTGTAAGTTTTCTTTGTCTTTTTTTTGTGCCTGAACCTGACAACCTAACCTGAAAGAAAGAGAGAGGAAAGAGAAACATTTAAAGCGAAATTGATGCTCAGCATGTTTCTCATGAATAATTTCTTGGTTTTCGGTGTCTAGACATCTGCAGTAGTGTTTGGCTGTAGCCTGTGACTGTCGGATGTGCTGTGCCAAATCGTCTCTTGGAATGGAGCTCGGTGGAGTCACACCGGTCCGGGGAGAACGCGCCAGCCTTTCTCTCCTGCTTGCTGCAGAGCCGTGTAGTGAGCGGCTGCTTTCATTGCCTTGGGGTTTGTGCGGTGCAGCACACTTACCCGCACAGCAGCCTGCAACCAGCCATGCAGGCCGTGTGCATGCCAGCAGCCTCTGTGGGCCTCGCGGGCGTCCATGTGCGCAAGGCGTGTGGAGCGACTGCTGCCTATTGGTTCGCGTTTTGAGACTCTGGCTGGTAGTGTCCTACGGCTGAATGTAGGAGTGCGGTCCCAGGCCTGTGACAAAATTGGTTCTGTTATACGATGAAGAGGGAATAGGAGAAATACTATGGAGAGGGGAGGCTGGTTTTGCCCTGTGGTTTTGGGGCACGCTGTCATTCACTCAATGCGCTAACATGGAAACACTGCACATTTCAAACACCTGAGAGCTGAAATGTTACAGGATGTGAGGGCATAGGGGCCAAGCTTATGTAAGAATGAAAGGGATTTGTCTATGTCTCATGGAGTATCAATGGAATCCTCATAGCCCAAGCATGCCATGTGACGGTACTCTTCCAACGTTCCTCACCCAGTCAAACCTGCCTGCTGCACTCTGGTGGTCACTCTCTACACCCATCATCCCTCCCAACCCAAAAGTGGCGTGCTCCACAGGCTAAAGGCTTTTTACACTCCTGGGTCTTTCCCATACATCAGGGTAATGACCAATGGGGGGGGGGGATGCAAGGTTCAGATGGCGGCACAAACTACAGGAGAGGAGCCATGCAAACCTGTCAGAAAGAATCTTTCTGTAAGGACATGCTGCCTACCAGGACCCAATCCCATAAACCCAGCCCACTCCCGTCTCCAAAATCGCCCTCATTCATGCTCACTCTCATGTCACTCCTCCCATTTGTATAGAGATTGGACTGTAAATTGAGAAATCAGGCAAAGTTGTGCAACACCCCAACTCCCCCTCCAAAAAAAGCACTCCTAAATGAAAGCCAACATGGCCAGTGGCCTGGACAACCAAAATACACGCCTTTTCTCCTTACTGCTCCATGACCGTGGATGAGGAACCTGCCGGAGACCACGGGCCGGGGTCGAGGGGGGTCGAGGGGGGTCGAGGGGGCACCGACGGGTCACGCTGGCGCGTGAGTAGAGGCAAGGCGTGTGCTGGAGCGCGCCCCCCTGTCACAGCGCCCGTCCCGCATTAGGTCCCCGCCTGTCTGAGCCTCTCGCTCCGCGCAGGCAGGCGTTAAAAGGACTTCAAAGGACAAGGCAAACGGAGAAGCCCAAATGAGCGCTCGCCGGAAAGCAGACAGGTGGGCGGCGCCTGAGTCACCCCTGCTTTTGTCTCCATGGAGCCGCGGTCTTGACAAGAGAGGTGCAGAGTCGTCACTCATTCCCATAGCCATAACAAAGGCTGCTCTAACAAAAGCCCCCCCCTGGCTGCTGGACAGTTTGCTCTCCATGAGGGCGTCGGTCGGGCCGACGGTACAGGATTGCTCAGATTCAGGGGACTACTGTCAGGAGAGGCATGCAGAGGAGAGCATTTATATTTCATATTTTTTATACACCCCTTTCTCAAAATAAAGTGCCAACCTTAAATGATTACACGTAAGTACAGACAAATAAACCCGAGCGCTGCTGCCCTGTTATGACTTGGCATTCCAGCACAATGCAGCGCGAATGTGGGCTGAAAAGGCCGAACGAGAAACTTCTTCTGCTCCTCCACTGTGCTAAATTACAGAGGGATACATTTCTATAGAAGCTTCCATCTGAAAGCGCCGCAGAGTGAGGGGGTGGGAGTGACTCACCTCGGCCATCACCAGCGCGCTGCGCCCACCTGGGCGAAGCACGGCGTCCATTTAGCCACCGAAACGAAACGACGTAGTCTACACCCGCGGCGTGCGGGGGTGGGGGGGGCAGCGTCAGCGATGACCTCATGCTACACGAGCCCCCACGTACACCATGGCTGCAGCATGTCACCTGATCGACGCATGTGAAACACCTCTCTGCGCCCACTCATGCGACCTCACAGGGGGAGGACTGGAAGGCGATCGGTTGCAATATCACAGACCACACTCGCAGGTGTAAGGAGTACATAATTTCTTCCAGGATTAGCTAATGCTTCATTTTAATTATATTTATTTTCAATAATATGTTGTTTTTAATCCTTTCTATATTTCATTATGCATTATCTTGTCTATGTAGGTTTGTATCTTCTTGCTCATATTTCTTCTTATTTTGTAATTGTTCACTCACTGTATACATTTTGGGCTGCAAATGGTCAAACAATTTTCTAAATAGTTATTACTACTACCCCCATAGAGCTCTTTCACTTGGCAGCAGCATAACCACAGACATTTGAAATATTAACCTTATTAACATTGTGCTTCCCGCTGAAAGTTGTGTCTGTCATTGTTGAAGCTATAAATGTTCTTTTGCTAGCTCATTATGAACATCCTTGCAGGGGTGCTGCTCTGAAAGAGAACAGTCATAGCTGGAAAAGTTGCGTTACTTAATTATCTTAGCATAATATGGAATATCTGCAGTGCTGCCTTCCATTTCACTCCCAGCTGATACAACATTCTTCCTCATTCTACACACCTTAAAGAAGAGATTTTAAAGCGCTCACTTGACTGCCCATCAAATTCATATTTGCATGTACATCTATGGCACATGAACGCTGACCACAGCGCCCTCTAGAGCTACAACAACAACAACAGCACCGCTATGTTCATTTCTTACTGGTTTAATGACTCCCTCACCATACCGCAAGGGCCTCCTGGCATCCTGCTGTCTGTTTATTTTTAGCAGTGTTTGCCAGGGTAAGAATTGGGTTACTGGGGGGCATTAGTTATGCAGAACAAAAGCCAAGCGCAAATCAAATTACAATTTAGCAACTTATCAAGAGCTGCAGTGGAAAAGTAAAGCTCCTTAGCCTTTTAATCTCGGAAAGACCAGCAGCCCGACTGGTCAAAGTGTGAGTGTGTGAGTGTGTGAGAGATGGGGGTGGGGGGGTGGGGGTCAGTGATGTAGAGGGCATTCCGGAGAGAGACTGAGACGGCCCCGGTGCCCCGTGTGGGCCGATTGTGGAGACTTTGACTCCGCGACCGCGTGCCTCCGCTCCTTGTTGGCTTGTTTGTTGAGGGCTTGTGACCCGGTCTCTGCAGACCTGCGGAACGGCCTATCCTCTCAGATCCTGGTCTCCATGCAGGGGGGCTGTCTTCTCCTTCCTCGGCTCCCTGGGGACATGTGCGGCTTGTGGGGGGTGGGGGGGGGGGAGAGTGGGGGGATTCGCCCGTCCCGCTCCAGCTAATGCAGGCCCCCCGTCCCTGGGTGAACTTCTATCTGGTTGCCCCGCTCTGGCTGCGGTGAAAGGGATCGGCTTTCAGACCACTTTGGTGCCTTCCCGTTGAGGATGGGGATCATTAATAGTGCCTGAATAATGGAGCGCTGGGGACACATCCGCATTAAATATCACCCTCCCTTCCCGGCCAACAATGCTTTCCAATGCCACGGCCGAGTGGATCGGTTGCTTCGTTCAATGGGGAAAGTGATTGCAGTTGTAATTCGCTAAACAGATCAATTACAGACCAATCCCATCCTACTTATGCCATGCTTAATAATAATCTGATAAGCTCAGTGGTTCATTACAAAGGTCTACATAATCTTTGGGTTCATGGCTCTGTCTCCATTGCATTTTAATGTAGCTAATCACTTCTAAGACATATGAACACTGTGGGTATTTCCACAGGATGAGGCAGGGACTGAGGTGAGATCTTGTGACTACACTGAACTATGCTGACGGAAAAATGCCTGCATTAGCAACACGTGACAGTCTTTCTGACACACGATGATTTACTGTAATGCTGCGATGCGAAGAATCAGACACATGCAAGACTGCAATTAACTTAAATGGCAGTTCCACACAGCATGCCACTTAAGACTGATTAAAATGTTTTTAATTCAAATCACACCTTTCCAGTAACCACAAAAACAGATACCCATAACTCACGTGCCAGATGCATAAGTAGTGTAAATAACATGACACAAGGACAAGAGAAACAATTGTCACCATGACAGACACCAGAAAAAGCACGTTAATTACCATCAGTTGGACTGCGCTGATAAAAAGGAAGACAGTTAAATAATCAATGCTGTTACATCAAGTGGTGGCAACGAAGGCACCAAGTCAGTTGAATGCAGGCCACTCAAAAGACCCCGTGGCCCTTTGGGATTAACTGCACGTACTACGAAGCAGAAAGGTTGCAGACACTTGCTGCGTGAAGTCATGCTCTACAGTGATTGGACGCATGCACTTCCTGTGCCCGCCTCTGCCTTTTCTTGATTGGTGGAGAGGCGGGGAAAGAATAGGACAGACACATAAGCTGCTCTGTTCAGGTCCATAATCACACTGTCCAGGCACATGAATTCATTCTTAGCTGACACAGACCGCTTTTCCCGCGTCATGGTCTGGCCATGACGCGGCTCGGAAATGACAGCTCGGCATGATTCTCAGTACAGCACTCTGCAACAAACTGGGAAATGACATAACATCCGTTTTTTTTTTTTAAAATCGTCCCTGAATATCATCGAACGACAGGAAGCGAACTACAGGCTTTCAGGTCTCCCGGCTTCCTGTCACACATTTAAAAAAGCAAACAAAAAGAACCCCCGTTACTTGCTGTCCTACAGCCCACTCCCGCACCTGCTCTGACAGCCGCACCGCGCCCTGGACACAGATTTAGCCTTGCGTTCCACACCCCCCGCCGCCTCTCCGGGAGGCTTGAAAGCCAGCGCTCCCGGCAGGCCTCGGCGGAGGTCAGGAGGTCGTTTTCCGGAAGCCTGGGGTTGGGCGTTCAGGCCTGCGCGGGACGGGTGCAGGTCAGGAGGGGCTGTTGAGGGGGGCGGCGCAGCAGCCCAGGTTCTCCTGCAGGTGGTGCAGCAGGTGCAGCTCGTAGTGCTCCCCGGACTCCGGCTGCCGAATGCTGTGCCTCTCCTGGGGGTACAGCTGTGAGAGGACAGGAGAGCGTGGTCAAATGCTGTACTTATTCTGAAGAAAAAAAAAAAAACAAAACACCCTGACCTTTCTTTGTCCCTTGGCTCAGTGGTTGGTGTGTGTATGTGTGCGTATTTTTATTTAAGTGTTTTTGAGTTTCATGCTGCTTAAAAAAAACATACCTGCATCAATACAACCTGTTTCCACCACCTCACCAGCCGATGTACTGTACTGATTACCCGCCCTCCTTTACTGAGTTTCACTTGCCGTCTTGCGTAATCATTAGCATAATCATTAACATGCATCCGCGTCCCCCAGCTATTGGCCAGGCCGCGCCGCCCCGGCTGCGCTCGTGTGCGCGCGTCTGCGCAGCGCTGACCTGCAGGTGGTAGGGTTTGCCTGCGCGGATCAGCAGGCTGAGCAGCATGTTGGTGTGGGTGAAGTGCACATTCTCGTCCAGCACGCCGTGGAGCAGCAGCAGCCGGCCGGGCCTGCGGGGCAGACATGGAGAGCCTTCAAGCAGGCGCTGTCATACAGTCACATTAATACAGGGTCACCGCCAATGCTGAATTAATATGCATCTCCGCACATATACGCCGCATGTATTCAGAGCAGAGATGGACAATCTAACACTCGAACGGTCAAGGTTGAGCGTCTCAGTGCGGGGCGAGAAGCAGAGAGACGGAGAGTGAGTGTGGGGAGAGTGGGAGAGAGAGTTTGGATTTGATCAGAATCTGTATTTTTGAAGCTTGCCTTGAAAAACAGAGCCTTGATGTTTACAGTGGAAGACAGAAGTTTCTTAAGCTGTCCGCTGGGATGGCTAAATAAGCTTCCTGAAAGATTTATGTGACACTTCACAGCTACGCTGGGCAGGGGGAGCGGGCGTGTGCTGCACAAGACTGCTAAATGTTTTATGAAGGAGGCCCCTCTGATTCTCAAACGCCTCTCTACCCTGGGAACTGGGGTGTCTCTACTGGAATGTGGAAAATATGCCTGTGCGTGTGTGTGTGTGTGTGTGTCTGTGTGTGTGTGTTTGTGTGTCTGTATCTATAAGGGCAAGTGCCTGTGGGTATTTGTTTGAGTCTTTTGCAGTATGTGTATGTGTCTTTGTAATGTGTATGTACATTTTTTAATTTCACATAATTTGTGTGTGTGTGTATGTGAGTGTGTGTGAGTGCATGTGTGAGTGTGCCTGTGTTCGTGAGTGTGTGTGTGTATGTCTGTGTGTGCACACATGCATGCATATTTGTGGTGTGTACGTGTCTCTGCCTCACTATTGTGTGTGTGCGTGTGCGTGTGTGTGCGTGTGTGCGTGCGTGTGTGTGTGTGTGTGTGAGTGCATGTGTGAGTGTGCCTGTGTTCATGAGTGTGCGTGTGTGTATGTCTGTGTGTGCACACACGCATGCATATTCGTGCCTCTGGTGTGTCTGCCTCACTATTGTGTGTGTGCGTGTGTGTGTGTGTGTGTGTGTGTGTGTGTGTGTGTGTGTGTGTGTGCGTGCGTGCGTGCGTGTGTGACCGTGAGCTGTGCAAGACTGCAGGAGGTGCACTGACTCTGAGGGGAAGCGATGTGCCTGCATGGCGATGGAGCCCAGCTGGTAGCTGTCCTGGTTGAGGTCGGGAAAGCCCATGTATCTCTCAGTGTAGCCTGTGTCATAGTACGTCCACAGGGTGACTGGAGCCCCGGCAACCGCCACCTGCACGAAACACACGCTGTGACACACGCCATAAAACAGCCCCACACACAGCACAAGTATAACACACTGAGAATCAATCAATACCTTTGACCCCCAAACCTGGAAAAGCACCATTTGAATCCCATGCACAGAAACTCAGATGTGGTCAGTGTCTCATGCTCTTGTCTTAGAGAGCTCTGGTAAGGTGTAGTCTTACAGGTGGTACTGAAGGCTCAGGAAACAGTGACCTGCTGTGTGGCTGTTTCTAAACTCGCCTTAAAGATGTCTGGTCTCTGCAGCAGGCCCATGAGGGACAGGAAGCCGCCGTAGGACCAGCCGTGGATGGCCACCCGCTCCATGTCCAGGAAGGAGTGGCGGGAGGACAGGTACTCCAAACCCTCCACCTGGTCCTCTATCTCCACCTGGCCCTGATACAGAGTCACAGGCACATATTAGACAGGATTAGGTAGTGTTACATTATCACACACGCACAAACAGACACACTAAGTAGTGCACTCTCACAGACACACACTCACTCATTTGCAAATGCCCACACACACACACACACACGTATGAGCGGTCACCTTCTCATTCATGTGATCACTCACACAGAAGCATTCAACAGGGATGGGGCACAGACATCACTCAAATGCAAATGGACGCACGACCTACTACATGGTGGGCCATTGGAGAGAAACACAGACACACACACACACATATGCACAATCCAAGGAGACATTGCTGAGACACAGCCAGACACTTGAGGCTCCCTATCACACATGCCCACGCTAAATGCGCACCAAACCAGCAGGCAGGGAGCTGGGTCTGACAAAGCCGTCTCACCATACGGTGCTTCAGCGAGCTCTCAAAGGCCAGGCCGCGGTGGCAGGAGCCGCGGTTGTCGATGACGACCACGGCGTAGCCCAGCGAGGCCAGCGTGTGCAGCCGCATGTACTTCAGGCCCTTGAAGCGCCGGTTCACCAGCTGCACCTGCGCAACAGAGGTCAGAGGTCATCTGAGCGTCAAGCGCAAATGGCCAAATCTGACACGTTCAGAGTCATCATATTGAAACTGAAATTGAATCAAGCAATCTGGGTTGGATTAGCAATGCCTGGACGCATGTATACGAAGGCAGCCGAGATGTCCCAAAAGAGACGCGGATATTAAGGTACCTGAGGGCCCCCATAGACGTACACCACCACAGGGTACTTGACGCCGGGCCGCAGGTCGTGGGGGCGGTACAGCATGCCGTGCAAGGTGTGTCCCGATTTGCTCTCGAGGGAGAACAGCTCCGGCGCAGTATAATCAGGGTGGCAGACTACAAAGAGCAGGGGATGAGAGGGGCACTCAGACCAAGAGAGAGCCGCTGCTGCACAATCATTTCAGGGGAAACCAATCTACTCATACACAAGTGTGAGGCAAAGAGAGGGATTCACACATTCACACCCATATAGGATCACAAATGCACAGAAACAAGGAATGTTATTCTGTGATGCTGGGAAAAAACCTTGTTTTCTGGCAGGCAACCTAAATTCATGCAGAGAGCACCGCGGGAGCTGTGTTCTAGACAGCCCGGCATGCTCTTTTGATACATGCGGGTACTTTAAGAGTACGCATCCCTGCTGGGCGCTCTCGACAGAGCTCAGTAAACAGGGAGGGGAGGGAGGGGCCGGCGGTTACCTGGGTACTCCATCAGAGAGGCCCAGAACTCGCCCTGCAGGAGGTCCGGATCCCTCTCCTCCGGGCTGAGCCGGAACAGGTGCACGCAGGGAGGGCTGGTCTCGTTACTGAAGCGGGTCACGTACATGTCCATCAGCTGAAGGACAGGGAGAGGAGCACAGGGTGGGGGAGGGGAGGCAGAGGTCAACACAAGGCATCTATAGACTATAGAGAGGGTGGAGTACTAGAGGTTGAGCTCCTGCAACAGAGGGCTGAGGAGTGACTCACTCTGTGTGGGAGCTTTTACAAAATACATTTATGAGACTGCGTGACTTACTGTAATAATGGACTGCTTTTAATCTGTTTTAAGTGTAAGGCATAATGCTTTCACTTCACTCTGAGCAGAACTCTGATGGAGAGGCACTGAAAGTGGTATAGGCTGAAAGTGTTGATGCTTAAGTGTAGAGCCCACTTGTCGCTGTAACCATGGCGAGATGCTGTGTTGCCGTGATTGGCCAGGGGTGTTAACGGACCTGGCTGACGCAGCAGGTGTGGGAGTAGCCAGGCTTGGTGATTCTCCAGGGCTCGGCAGGCCGCACCCAGCTGGTGACGTACAAGTGGTGCTCCAGGGGGCTATCCCGTGTCCCCTGGAAGAAGATGAGTCCCCTCTCCTCGTCCACGGTGATCTACGCGCACGCACACACAAACACAGATAAAAATACAAACGCAAAAACGTAAGCACACAAGAAGAGACACGCATGTAGGCAAACTGGCACATGAACACGAGCACAGCCGCGTGCGCGCACACACACACATATGTGTATTTAGAATGAAGCTGAAGCTTAAATGAAGCTGACACACATTATGAGGCTACAGTGAATTGAGAAAGTTGGCCCTCACACCCCATACAAAAATGAAATATACTGTAACATACTAAGAAATACGTTACGACAATTTATTGCCAATACATTTAAAATATTTGCATAGCAGAAATATATTTCAATGTACTACAAATGTACTACATTTTTTAAATATATTGAGCTAAAAAAGGAGTCAATAACATCTATTTTCATTATAATTTTTTTAACGGGACACCACAAAAATTTTGAAATTGAGAAATTGTACTGTGTTGCTACCTTAAAACAGTGCTGGAGCCATGTGGTGCCACCTACTGGTTACTAATGCTGCCGTAATGACTTAGCGTGCTTCTGTTTGTGGACAGATTAAGTAAACCCTCATGCTCTTGTAAAGTAAATAAAAATAAATTCCTCATCTTCAATGTCTAGTATTTATCCTTGTCTTGGCCTTGCATCTTTAGCATTCCATCTCTCCACACCCACAGTTCTTTTACTGTGTAAACATTGCCATTGTTCTCTAGGAAATGCTAGAAGCTTACAGAAAATAGGCATTTTTCTGATATTATATAATTGAATGGTTGTATATTTCACTGCCTTTTCACAGCCCCTAGCTGCCTGTGCAATCCAATATGGAAAAGGAATTGGCACAAATGTAAAAACTTCAGCTACTATGACAGATTTTAAGATCCTCCTGTGAGCTATTATAATGATTCATAGGACGTGACACACTACAGGACATACAGTGTTAAGCCAAGGTATGATTTCAGTGCAGCCTTGCAAGGGAAACTGAAAGAACTAAACAGGACAAAAAATGTAGTGTGTGTGTGTGCTAGACATTTTGCAGTACTTTTTATCAGGTCAACGAATGCTTTACTTTTTCAGTTATCTCTACACAGAGCAAGACTTCTGCACAGATTTGACTGATGTTCCTGCCCTCTGATTGGTGCTACCCTCCCTTTAATTGTGTTTATTTGGCTTTTGTATTTGTAAGGGACTCAAACACATGAATGAATGAATGAATAGATTATGCAGTGAACAGAAAATACGGACATAGGCCGCATAAGTGCGTGCTGAATAGCCACTGGGGTGACACAGAAATGGGAGACCGCCATGTAAACTGCTGGCCTTACGTTGGAGCCATGTCTCCCCAGCACCTCCCACTCTCCCCAGGTCAAGGCCACCTGCTCCTTCACGGGGCACAGGAAGTCACCTGGAGGGACAGCCACACTAGGGATTAGCAAAGATATTCTGCTTAATACACAGATGTTCAGCTCTGCAAACTCCTGTCCCAAGTACCTCCACATTGAGGAGGATTCCGGTATTGTCCTTGTAGCTGTGCAGGTGACTGACGGTCTGGACACACCCTGTAATGAATGTTCATGACGGGCCAGCAAATTTACATTTACATTTATTCATTGGGCAGATGCTCTTACTCGGAATATGCACTGGGTTAGGCATATAGCTGTACAGATACTGAATCCTTAGTGCCACACTAAAATAGCGCTATTCTGGAAGACCCAGCCACAATGAGTGCTGTCATAACATGCTGAAATACACATTACTATCGCCATTTTCAGCCACCAAGCTGGTTCTGCCACAAATGACAATGCTTTTAGCTATATCAATGGCAGACAGAGCCTTCACTTCTAATTTGACAGAAGTGAATTCCTGTTGAGAAAATGAAATATCTGCAGTGAGACACACCTATTCATCTTAAACCCTGCGCACTGTACATTTACTCTGGAACCGTAATGCTCCGCTTCTGCAGCTACGGTATCATGGTCATCAGCAGCAGCTGGCTCTTTCATAAATCTAGATCTAAAGGTCACGCTAACACAGGGAGCCCTCCACGTCTGTGTCATTGCCATGGCGATGACGGGCGCCCGCCACGGCCCGCCCCTCCCCGCGCCGCTGATGTCACCGCGATCGCCATGGCGATGGTGAGTACCTGCGGGCCCGTCGGCGTGGCCCCAGCAGCTCTGCAGCAGAGCCGTGACTCTGTACAGGTGCCTGAAGCCCGTGTGCAGCTCCGACGCCACGATGACGCCGATCTCGCCCTCCTCCGTCTGCGGCAGGATGTGCAGGATGTCGTGGGTCTGCGGAGGGGACAGGGTCACGCCTAACGTCACGGGAGCTCATTTTAACATGAACTGCTCTGGGTGCCTTATAAACTCCAGTTTTGTAGGGAGCTCACTTGTCTTGACTTCTTTACAGTATATGACAATTTTAGATGAGACTGGAGGCCTTGTGAACAGTTGATAGAGCAGAGCCATTGTAAACAGTTGCTGCCCCCCTACTTGCTGAGAAGCTCCCAGGGCAGCAAACGGCAGTAATGAACTGTTAACACTAGATGTCGCTCTCCAACACGATACCTATATCACAGTGCCTGCTCTGATCTCATTAACTCCAGAATTTACTTCGCACAATATTTGAACACCTCATGTACTGTTAGCCACTGGCACTTGACAATGGCAAGAGTGCAATGAAAAAAATAATACTAATGCTATTATTAATGATATGGGTTCACCAAACTGGGCCATTCATCCTGGGGGAATACAAAACTTGTGTGATTCAGAGCGCCGGTCTTGCTGGAAAAACTACTCCGTCCTACTCCAGGGGGAGCTCTTGAGCAATGATTTCTTTCGTGCAGGGAGCGCTCACATTGATCCAAATGTCCGTGCTCTCCTGGTAGATGATGAAGGGTGTGGCGCCGCCGGGCTCCGGGCTGCGCTGGTCGGAGGCATTGCCCGATCCGTCCACGGGGACGAAGAGGTCTGGTGGGAGCAGGACCAGCTGCTGCCGGGTTTGGGTCCGGTTCAGCAGCAGCGCCCAGGCACTGAGAGGGACACAGTGTGAGGTTAGCGCTGGCCCGTCCAGACCAAGGCCTTCAACATTACTTCTCTGCCAGAAGCCAGCAGACTGCCTTATCATTCTCATTTTAACATGTCTGTCTCATTGGAGCTGTCAATAAGCCTGTCGTCTGGAAAAACAAGCATTTGAAAATGAACCCCCCCCCAGACACACCAAGCAACACTAAGGCCTTTACAAGGTTGATTTACACTGGTTTGGCATGTCCCATCAAAAACTTTCCCTGGGTTTTATTTACTCATAGAACAACTTTATGCGCCTTTTAAACACAAATCTTGACTGCTTCTCTTCACTAACGGCTCTCTCAAGCTGGTAAAGGGCAGCCGTAAACTCCGCGGCATTCGCCTGGTTTTGTGAAGTTTCCAGCTTTCGGACAGGACCGTTCACATTCTTCAGTTTTGTAGAGCGGGGAACGTCAGTCATCTGCCAAACATCTGCCTTTTCAAAGGGGTACAGACTGACACTGGACACATGCCTGTGAATCTCACTCCCCATATCTCCTGGCTTCTCTGGAGAGCATTAACCTCACCGCTGTAGATCTCCTGTTGTAATAAAACACGAGCTCTGGGGGATCAAGCACCAGAAGAGCTGAGTGAAACCCCCGTCATCTTTGCTCCATGTCATGTTATTGTTTAGATTCCTCTTCAGGCTCTTTATGGGGGAAAGTTTTTAACTCCTTAATGGCTCTGTAAAAAGTCATGTAAAGTCCCTAGCTGTGGTCCCCCATAAATATACCTAGGTGGGCTGTTGAATATAAGTTGCTGAAGTCTAATATTGATGCACTGCTCTTGTACATGCTCATGCATCCATTACATCCATACATTATTGTAGGAGGTTTTTGTCACCTGATTGCACCTGACTGCATGTGTCAGATGGGGTCATGACATTCACTCAAATAGCCATAACTAATGAAGGTATTCCTTGCATGAAACGTAGCACATACTTCAGGACCGCAGCTGAGCTGCTGGGCCATTGATGCCATGGCCCTGCTGACTGCCTCAGGTAAAAGAGGTAGAGGGGAAAACTGTCACACAGGATGTAACAGGATGGTCAGGATGTAACTTGCCAAATGAGTAGAAAATCATGGAAGAGGATATAATATTAATATGAATGTAATTAATATTCAAATACAGAAGAGTGGTGAAATGGGGAGTTCAGATTCAATGGATGACCTGCATAGCCACAATCTGTGCACAGGTTAATCATATTTCCGAAAATATTTCATTCCATCTGATACTTCCTCGCTAAAGAATCTGTGTAACTGCAGTGGAAGTGGTTAAGTGGGTTGAAACTGATCAGACTTGCCTGGCATAAAAAAGAAATTTGGCCCTTTGTGCTCATATGTCTGGGAGTCCTGAAGCAACACCAATGACTATGGGACAATGTGCAATGTCAACAACATAAGTGTAAAATCCCCATAGTTTGACACTCATCTTTCCTGTGTGGCTCTGTTATGTCCTTGGTGTGTCCCAGCTCTGTGTATCTCTTTCATCACTACAAGCAGTTATACTGGTATCTGCCTGGCCCAGTTCTGGTTTGACACTGTAGTCTTTGTCAGTAGTGTGGGGCAGGGGAAACAGACTGATGTATTTTCCAAAACGTGTGCGCTCCTGTATACTCACTATCGGCCCTCTGATGTCCAGCCAGCCCTGGTAATGTACTCCGTACCAGGGAACAGAACCTCCATGGGCTGAACCAACTTCTTATCCACGACACTCACTACCTACACACACACAGACACAGATACACACACAGACACAGACACGTACAGGCAGACACGCCCACACACGCAGCCAAACATGCACAAAACACACACAAAAAGATATGACACACAGAGACACGTAAAGACACACATAAACACATGCAGGTGAGTGTGCACACAGTACAAGACAGACAAACACACAGACACACAAGAATGACACAAAGAACAAGGGAGATTTCTATCGTCACACGAATTCTAACAATGCCTAGCCTAAAAAGTGTAACAATGAGGTGTGAAAGAAAGGAGCGGAGGAGCAAACACACCTTTCCATCTGCACTGACTGTTACATCACACATCTTGAGTGTGGATTTGGGGTTTGTAGTTCCTGAAAGATGAAACGGTGCGTTTATCCACTCATTACGTACCACTCATGCAAAGCAGAAATCAACAGCAGCAGCCAGACTAACTCCTCTGGTGCCTGGTTATTCGCCAGATGTGCTGTGCGCGCTTACCTGCCCTTGGGTACCGGAATGACTCAGTCAGGCGCGTCTCAAGGAGAGGGGAGGTCACGTTAATAATCTCCACCTCTGACTCATCGTTCTCCTCATAAAAGATCCTCAGCGTCCGGCTGCCATCCGCTGCTGTGACCAGAGACCAGAACTGGCTGAGACAACGGGCTTGTAGACGGGACACTGCCACCGCACCTTTGGGCTCAGCCTGGCTGCTTCAGTAGACATGCTGTGAGAATATCTGCTTGGTTCAATTCTGGATTAAAAAAAGGACTCTCTAGTGCTAGTCGGTAGTGTGATGCAGAAAAAAACGGAGACTGATCTATGTCCCCAAATGTGCGTGTTCCTGACTCCCAACATCCTGCCAGCCCTGGTAACGTACGCCTTACAAGTTCCTTACGCGTTCTGCAGTGTTACAAATAGATGGCATGTAAAATTTAAGCAATGCAAGTTTTCTCGGATAAGGGCATTGACTAAACTAAGCAGTAGGGCAACAATGCTAATGATGCCAGTGGTTGTAACAGAGGACAACCATTGTAATAAATGGTCAAATGCGCACCTGCTTACCATAAGTTTATCATATGCAATTACATAAATATGAGCAAACATGAAGATATAAAAGGGAGGCAGGTCACAAAGAACAATAAACGAGAGGAAAAGAACAACAAATGCATGAGAAGAGAGGACAGGAACACTTGGAAGAGGACAGGGGACTGTGAGGCTCACCGTCCACGGCGGCAGGGCACCACCAGTATCCCGTGTAGCGGTCAAACTCCTCCTGCAGCAGGAAGGTGGCCACCCCCGCTGACTTGGGGTCCAGTTCCGGGTTGGACAGACCTGATAGAGAGCTCACAGTTCATTTGACCCAGAATCAGTTACGCCCCTCTCTTTTGTTCAAGACAGGGTGTGCCGCTCTACTATTTATGCTTGGGATGGTGGACTCCATCCCTCAACCGCAGTGGGATGTGGCGGGGTTAGTCTATCTCGGCCATTCGACCCGTAAATCACAAAGGTCATTCTTTGGACGGGAAGTCCATCCACCTGCTGTTCCAGGTGCACATAAGCCTGATTTAAAATGCAGTTCCGAAACCTGCTGGATCCTGGCCTTCAAAGGACTAGAGGTGCTCATTCTGGAATTAGGCAACAAATCTGAGGAACAGCAGCGCGGCGCTCGGAAGTCGTTTGGGCCTCCGGCTGCCCTTTCATCCACACCTTTGGGAGCGTCTCACCTTTGTGGGTAAAGGTGAGGCGTCTCTCCTCCCCACTCTCCAGGTTCCCGATCCAGATGTCACAGCTGTGGATGAAGCAGAACCAGGCCGGGTCGACGGGACACAGCTTGGGGTCCATCCGGATGCTGGGGCAGGAGGTGTTCACTTTCACAGGCTTTAGAGGCTGTTTCTAATGGGAGGGGAGGACAAGAGGTCTGACTGGCCTTTACTGCACAGTGCTTTAGCTTCCCATTAGGATGGATTCAATCTATTGGAAACAACAAAAAGCTCAACACCACCACCTGCTGGCTATAAGTGTAAATCTCTTCCAGCTCCTGAAGTTCAGTAAAGGTTGTCAATACACTACACTGCTGAATGAAAATAAAAAACTTGCAAAAGAGTTTGCACACCACTGTCCTACTATCCGAGAGAGAAAAGATACAATAAAGTACTTTGGTGCTACCGACAGCTGCATTCAAATGTCTTATTTTTAAATGTGTGACATGCTGAAAGGAGACAAAGTGATCTGACATGAACACAGAGACAGTGATGCCAGAGGCCTTACCGTGAACCCTTGTGATCCCCCGTCCCTAACGGTGTAGATAGAGGCCCCTGCCTGGAAGAGGAAGGTGCCGCTGGGGCGATGCAGGTCAAAGGTCACGATGCCATGTGTCCCGATACGCTTTCTCTCTCGAAGCAACTCATCCTCCGGATAGTACTCTCCATATTCATGACTCTAAAGAAGAGAAAAAGAGAGAGAGAAACACATACACAGAGCATTAGATATGAAGAAAATACTGATGCAATATTCCCTTAAACTGGTATAAAATCGTCAGCCGGCTGGGAGAGGATGAGAGCACTGGAAGCCTAACAGCCAGGCATGTGTTTGCCTGTCACAGTCTGAGGGACAATGGGCAGCCATTCTGCCACTTCACATCCTGTCTGGTTTTAGACAGGAAGTGAAAGGACTGATTCTGTAGTTTGATATTCTTATTTTTTAAAACACGTATTATCTTTCACAGCAATTAACAACAGCGTTATTGTCATTTACTTCAATTCTAATTCCACTGCTTTGGCAACACTGCATTTTACAGTCAATAGAACACTTTGATTCTATGGGGTAGAAGCCAGCTGAACATAAGCCCTCTACACATCACAATGGGAGACCTCACCGACCAATGTGGCAAATAAATAATACCTCTGGGAAAGATATTGATATTTAAAAACCCAAAACGTGATGTTGCTAACAGTCATCATGTTTAGAATGATCATTGTTTAATTCTACCATGGACAAGTGACATAATGAAATCAGTGAACAAACAACTCTTTTAAACAGGAACTACCTAGTGGGGGTGAAGGCTGTATTTTCTCCAAGGATTTCTAAACCATTTACTTTGTATCAATTGTACAACCATCACCGCCAGGCATTAACGAATGACTTGCATTCTTTCTATTACATTATGGCACTCTTAGTGGCTCAAGCTGTTGTCCATTTGCAAATTTGTTTCTTAGCTCTTGTAGTTTGTTTTCTGTCTTTATCCTCTGCATTGGACATTGAGATTAGACGAGATTACATACGTGTAGGTGCAGACGTGTTGCATGATCTTGGTTTGGAGGTTATATATAGGGCTTGGGGCCTCATATCAGATTTGAGGACAAGACATGAAAACAGCCTATTTATTTATTAAAATCTCTTATCCTAAAAGTATTATCAAAATAATGAAAATGAAATATCCTCTGGGGTTGAGTGGTCATAACCTGTTTAGTTGAAAATAAAACAAAAAACTATTTTATATGGTTAATATGCTTATAAAGCAGATTTTGAATTTGACAAAGCGGGACAGACAGACCCTCTGCTGAGAACACACCAGTGCTTATAGCCCCTGCTCCATTTAAATAAATAAACGACACGACATGGCAATAGGGTGTCCACGTCTCACATGAAAGTGTTGCAGCAGTGGCTTCCAGGAGAGGAAGAGCAGGGCATGCTTGTTGATCTTCTTGGGGACCTCTGAATAGTACAGGCTGTTCTCCCTGCTGTCACCAGACATGGCTGTTGGGAAACATAGCAAACAGGACTCAGGGGTCTGCCTCACAAACCACTGCCATCTCTGAGGGCTACAATCACTCTGTACAAGAACCTCCTTGGTCTCTATCAAGTGACCAAATGTTGAGGACAGACAAGGACTTTAAATCTGATCATTTTACATTGGCATACAGATTTTTACGTTTTTTTTTATTATTACTTTATTTTTCGGGGGCGGATATTTCTCACCAAGGTAGTAGACGCGGTGGGAATGTGGTCCATCTGGGTCGTTCTTCTGGACGAACTGGAATTCATGGGGTGGCTTCGCCACCACATGGCCCTGGAACCGTCGACTCTCGGCCAGCATGTTCCTAAGATCGCTCCAGGAGTGTCTCTCCACGAAGAACTTCTCTAGTCCGTCCGACACCTGTACTTTTGTGTCCTGCTCACAGGAGATCCGCCTCCCAAGCCCAGTCGTCTCACTCGCTTCTTCGTCGCAGTCCGAATCCACATAGGCCGCCGCCATAACCGCTCTGCACACTCAGACAACCGATGTATAACGAGCACTGCACAGAAACGGACAATTGTATTGAAAACAAAGCACCCGACTTTCAATGACATATCAGTTTGTAATGGTATCACTTGCAGCAATTAACCAGAAATTAGCTTGTCAAAAAAAGGCTGAATGAATCATCCAGCTAGCTAATTAGCAAAATACCCGTGCAGGAGAGGCCTTCACTTTATTCGGAAATGTGAAAGCTAAATTTGTTGTGTGGCTATGACTCTGCGGCCATGCAGAGTTTTCTGTTATTGTGTTTGAGGTTTACAATGAGGTATAGTTTTAAAATGTACCCCTTCCCGCTGTTGCATCCGCCAATGCAGCAACAAAACGTCTGCAAACTGTCTTTTTTTCCAATGACAATACATGCAGTCGTGTCCTGGTGATTATGAGCACAGTATTGTTACTCATTTAGCTGGTAGCTAGCCTCCTAGCTGTGCATACTGAACTGGTGACCCAGGGCCAAGTCAGCTGTCATGTAGAGTAGGGACCTGTCTCCTAACAAAGTCTCTGAAGAGCATTTGACCATGACATCACAGTTACTGTCACTGGGGATATGGGGGAGCAAACAACCTATCTTCACATTACGTTATCGTTTGGCAGACGCTCTTATCCAGAGCGGCTTGCATACAGTAGGTTACAATTTTATCCATTCATACAGCTGGACACTTACTGCGGCAATTGTGGCTTAAATGTGTTGCCCAATGGTTACATATAACACTAGCTATGATAAAGAGGGATTAGTTACATCTGTACTTCGCAAACGCAAGAAATTGTTTAAAAAAGCACTAGACTGTGTGCTGCCTTGGGTTACATACGTGCGTCGACATAGCTAAAAAGATGATTACATTTGCATGTGTGGAGCATTTATCGCACAGACATCCAGCTAGCCTTGCTAGCTAGTCAACTCTCACACCCACAAAAGTTTGCGTGTTAACTTTATTTGGCTAGCTAACGTCAGGTTGATATTTGGCTGGCGAACTACAATAGCAACTAGCTAGCTAGCAAGCGAACCGGCAAACGGTATTGCTAGTTAGCAAGCAAGCTAGCTATCTATCTTTCCGAGCTAACTGTATTGCTATTCAGCAAGCTATCCTAGGTACCTTTTCAAGCTAACGAGGCAAGCAAGGGATTGGCTTACGTTTTATGATGGTTAAGGCAACTCAGTTAAATGTGACACTAGGTTTGGCTATCTACTAGCTGAATAATCTGGTTAATGTAAATACTGCGAGCTCCTGCTATAGCTAGCTACCCGCTGCCTAGCAAGTTGGACTTCCCGATTCTACTCTTGGTCAACAACAACTGTTGGAAAATTAAAGAGGAAGCTGCATAGCTTACTTGGCCACAGTCATGCCCCCCCTGCCTCAAATATACAAGTACAGCGCCTCTGCTGTGGTGGAAGACAATCGCCAGGGAAATGTGCGTTCCTTTGAAATTAGTTTTTGATTTTGTTTTACCCAGTGACATGTATTTGATTACTGAAAGGTGTGAAATTTAGCTAATTCAAACTATGAAAAACACAATTTATGGGGCATTTAAATTAAATGAACTAAAATCACATTAGCTATTTTTACTACGCTACTAGTAATACTACTACATCTACTGCTACGTTTTATTATCATTTGGACATTATTACTGGTGTGCAAGTACAGGAATTGAAATAAACTTAATCGGTGTCATAATACGATCCTCTCATATAAGAATACTTATTTCACAACGCCGTCATTCATCTACTGACTGTAGGTGACGCCGGTAACAATCAACAGACCGCTTGTCCACAACTATCTATCCGTCTGTGTCACCATCAGAATCAGTACCGCGGAGAGCAGCACGACTGGGAGAGTAGAAGCCGGGCGGAGAAACGGGAGGAGGGAGCTATCGCGAGTAGTGAAGCTGCCTGCCTATTGGCCGGCAGCGCAATGACGGCACACTTGCGGACTGCGATAGGAGGGACGAGACGTTTGATTTTTATACCCACGACCTCCGTTAATAAATAATAAAATAATATATTTGGGGACATACAGCTATTCCCATTCCGTGCATAAAGGAACGCATGATATTTCTCATTTTTATGGAAAACAAATTTATAGCATGCAGTTGAGCGATATTGCATTGTAGCTACATTCTTGCACAGAGGAGGAGGTAAGGAGATTATTTCACGTACTCAATGGAAGCCTATCAGTATAATTCCAGGCCCCTAGGCTTTCGGACGTACTGATCTGATCGCCACTTGTTTATCTTCGTGATATACGAACGAAATGTTAAATAGGCTCATACGGTTGTAGGCTACATGAAAATCCAATAGACTGGGGACATTCATTCCATGTGTGTTATGATTTACAGGACTGAAGGTCTTAGCTATGTAGGTGGCTAGCTACTGCTCTACTATGATACACACCAACATTTGTGGTGCGTGCGGTGCCGGCCGTATGCAGAATGGTCAGGCTGTGTACAGCTCACATCCGTGTTAATCCCTTTAGACGAATGTGTTGACAGTCTGACAAAACAAATAGCATTCTCTTTTCGGTTGAACATGCTGGCGTTTTCCATTTACAAAGATCCATTAGGTATCCAGCTGAACCTAGATCAGTATTGGGCTCAGTGGGTTAATGTTATTCGATGTGTAGGAGAATGTCCTTCTTATTTGTCTGAACTATGTTTATGCGTAGATTTCCAAAGTTGATTGAACTATATTGATTTTATGAAATAAATTTACCGTCGAAGTTGGTAAGAATGATGAGCTTACATATGCACATGGCGCGCTATATTTGTTTTCGGTTTCACATTTTGATCATTTTTGTTGTAAGGTGCGGAAATGCAGTGGTGAGATATACGTCGTTATATAAACAGTAAAATATCTGCCAATACCAACCTGCTAGTGTGCGGGTGTGGAGTATCATCAGGTATTGTTTACAGTTATTTTGCAGTTTAGTGGACGCATCCTGATATACGGTCATAAGGTACACCTTGCAGCCTTTGTTTTTTTTTTTTTTTACATCCACTGACGATCAGAGGTTGTGTCGTAACTTTCCAGTATGTGATTCTGAATCCTATTTTGCTATACTGCATAAGGAATTAGTAAAGACTGCATTTTAGAAATGGGTCCTCTTACTCCCTCAGACTTACTAGAGCGAAGACCAAGTTACTCTGCAAAACTGACCGAGGACTAAATCCAGTATTCTTCATGGCAGGTAAAGATTTTGTGTCCATGTGTCCATATGAAAAAATGAAAAGAATAAATGAACAGACTTACAAGAAACAGGGGGTTGTGGGATGTATATATTCAGTCTTGATAGAATATGATTGTCTGATTTAGAGTGGGATGGATTCATTACTGAAGTGTACAACCCACGAAGTAGTAAATGTAATATTTATATATGCATTCTAGAAACATGGATGCTAGCATGACATGAGGTAACAGGAAGTACTTTGTGTTGCAGAAAACAATTTCCCTCCTCTCCCGGCATTCATACCGTTGAAGCCATGCTTCTACCAGGACTTCAATGAAATTCCTGATCAGCATCGCACCATGTGCAAAAGACTGTACCACCTGTGGATCTGTGAGTACTGCCACACCTGCAAACCCAAGCATTTGGACCCTCCCACAAGCACAACCATGCATTCCAGCTCCAGCAGAGTTTGGGTCTCATTCTCGTTACAGACTTCCCCGAAGATACGTACAGCTTGGTTGTTGTGGGGAACATCTGCCAGTCAATTTGTTTTCTCACCATTACAACTGTTTTACTCTAAACTTTTTGCTGTGATGAAAAAGGAGCACACATGGAGGGGTTGTCTGGTGAAATGAGACTTGTAATGTTGATATCTCCACCAGTCAACTCTCCCCCCATTTTAATGACTAACCTTTGCTTTTTTTCAGATACCCCCCTTCCCTTTAAAAAAGATAAACATGTAAAAAGGTATTCTGTATCACTGCTTGTGCATTGTTTGACAACGCAACCAAACTATTTCTGAATTCTGTGCACAGTGTTTCTGCAGTAGTATCACCAATTGCGGTGTTCTCTCTCTGTCTCCCTCTCTGTCTCTCTCTCTGCCTCTCTCTCTCTCTGTCTCTGTCTCTCTCTCTCTCTCTCTCTCCCTCTGTCTTGGTTGTGTCCTGGCAAAATGCCAGATGCCAGTTTGAGTTTGCACTTTTCCTTTTCTAGGCTGTTCATTTTTGATTTGCTGTGACTAACTCACGTTGCTAACTAGCTGAGAAAATGTCAGCGAGTCCTGTGAACTCTCTGCATTGTTTGACCTGTTCGCCTTGAAACTGGTACTCTTCTCATTTAAAAAAAAAATCTCATCCAAGCCAGTCCCAGTAAAGGCATGCTTTGTTTCCCATGTAGAAACGGTTGACCATTGTATTGTACACATCAGCCTGTGGCCTAAAACACCCACATTTGGGTGATTGGTTTGAATGTGAAGATACAGTGGAGTGGCATGTCTGTATTCATAACCCTCGCTTTACCCAGTATTAAGTTTCTCGGAGAGAGGACCTCTAAAATTACAGCTGTCACCTTATCTCAGCTTCAGTCCCTGGTCCTGGTGTTTCCATTGTGTCAGCAGCTTTGAGGCAGTACAGTAATGTGTTTGGGGTATTGGTCCTGTAAACATAAGGCTGCTGGTTTAGATTGTAGATGACCCTTGAGCAAGGTACGTAACCTGAAATGCTTGAGTAAATGTCTAGTTTTTGTAGGAGATAATATGTAAGCTATGTAAGTCCAGGATAGGTGGGTCTGCTAAGAAAGTGTTAATGGGATTCTGCAATATCTGCTGCCTGGTTAAATGTTTAATAGAAGTTGAATGGCTGTCTTTTGCAATTTGAAAGACCGTGACATATTGATCCGTACATATTTAGCTACGCTAGCAGGGACTAATTACAATTTGAACTGAGTGTTCTTATTAAGTTACTGAAAGCATGTGGGGGATAAACAGGAAAAGACAGGGGTTGAGGGAAATCCAGGACCAGGACAGAGGTTTGATACTCTTTTTCTGTTATCCTCTGTGGCTTGTGGAGACCACTCTCTCTTTCGGACAAATTGTACTATCTGTTTCTTGGTTTGCCCTTTTTGTGCCTGAATGTGTCATGAATATGTTTGAAATGTCATGTGCTACAATGTGCTCTCTGTGGTCCTACAGTTAACAGTGCCACACTGGCTGTTAATCTGATTGGCTGTCTGGCGTGGATGATTGGCGGAGGCGGAGCCACTAACTTTGGGATGGCGATTCTGTGGCTTATTCTCTTCACCCCTTGCTCCTACGTGTGCTGGTTTAGACCCATCTACAAGGCATTCAAGTAAGTGGGCTACAAAGAGGCTTCTGGTAATACTACAGAATCAGACCTTTGATGGTAATGCTAATCAGCCATTGTTGAAATATGTAGGCTTTGTGCACACTGGACAGTGGGTGATTTTTTTATGTGTATTTGGTGTGTCAGAGTGAGAAAACTAGCCAGTGGTCAAAAAATAAAATACAACTTTGAGGGTCAATAATGATTTAGGGGAAAAAGAAGAATATGCTTCAACAACTGAGGTTTGTTATTGCATGAGAAGTGCTGGGCCTGAAATGTAATTGATCCAATGTGCTACTTTCTCTCTTTAGAGTTACTATTGGGTCAATAATGTTTGTCACAGTCTTTATCAGGTGTGGGTTGACAGAGACAGTTTCAAAGCCAAGCACTAGCAAAGCTTTGAGCAAAAGAAATTTGGTTCAATCAGAGGGGAATGACGTAGTTTAGGGGCAGCTATTAGACGTCGGTGTGAAAAGCGCTGCTCTTTGGCGGAATGGGTTCCCACAGTGCAATGAGATACAGCCTCCCACACACACTGTCAGCACGAAGTGATGTCATACTCTCAAAATAACTCAAGGAGGAAGGTCATATGGGCCCCCGCATAACCTGGCTCTTGGGAGGAGCTCAGGATTGTGAGAGATGCACTGTTTTTATTCACTTTAAGAAAATCTCTGACTTTGACTGCAGCTCCCAGGAAGGGGGAATGCAGTATACAGTCCAGATGGTCTTTTTCTTGACATAATAAAGGTAATTAAAAGCAAATGCACTAGGGGAAATAGAACTCATCTTCCTTCTCTGTAAACTGTCCCAGTCCTACTATTACAGCTGCCACATTGGTTTAAATTATAACATTACTATTAATTCTACCACTACTGCTGGTAAAACCACTGCTGTACTGCTAGTACTACTATATACTGCTATTGATACAGTACTGTTTCCATGATATTTCTGAGGTGTGTATATAGTAATGAAATAGAGATAGTGTACAATAATATTACTGGATGATTATAACAAAAATTCTATAATACCTAAATGCCTTTTTTATACTTTCCAATTATTTAGCTGTTGAGCCAAAGTGGCTACATCAGAGCATTTAATGTTATCAATTTTTTTCTCGTAGAAAAATATCTCACTCTCATAATATTTCTCCATGGTGATTAATAGTCTCACATGTTTCTTTTTCACTGTCTCTCTCTTACCCTCTGTCTCTCCTGACCCTTTCGCTCTGTCCCTCACTTACCTTCTCACAGATCGGACAGCTCCTTCAACTTCATGGCATTCTTCTTCGTCTTCATGGCCCAGGTGGTGATCAGTATTATCCAGACAGTGGGGATTCCAGGCTGGGGAGTGTGGTAAGAGCCACCCGTGGCCTTTATGTTACTGCAGATGCACTCATCCAGAGTGGAAGCATTGCTTACGTTTTTTTTACATTTTATTTTATGGATAGATATTTACTGAGGCAATTCTCGTTACATTGTTTGAGAATGCAACAGCAGTGCCCCAATGTGGAATTGAACCAGCAACCTGCCCCTTACTGCTATACCACAGTTCAGCCACTACTACACGTTCCCTCAGTTCCCCTACACATCCCAGGCCTGACCGTTACACTGACCTTATCCTCCCATCCCCCATGTCCCTGATGTCATCCTATGCCTCCATTCCTCTGTCCCTCTGTCCCTTGCGGCCCCCTTCCCCCGTCCCCTCATATTGTCCCCAGTGTCTTAATACACCTCTGAACTAGCTATCCTGTGTCTCCAAGTAAAATTTGAAAAGTGTGACTGAGACAGCTGTAAATTAGTTTTGATGATGGTCGTCATCCCTTGTTTCGATATCCTCAGTAGATGTTTTGTGGTCTCTGGGAGCAAGGCCAAGGCATTTTAATGTTGATCACAAGCTCTGCTGATAGGTAAGGGGCAAAGGCTGAGACTTGAACTGGAATATGTAAGCAGCCTCATGAGATATTCCGGTGACATCATCGTCTTAGAAAATATTAAACCCATAAGCCAATAAAAGGCTATTCAAATGACAGACAGTGAGACAAAAAGGCCATACATCCAAATTTGATTCAGCTGTTTGGCATCTTTCACTTTAAAGATATTTGTCACTGAATTCTTACAGTGTGAGTGAATGTTTCCTGTAGTCTCTTATTCCACAAACTCCATTAATACAGTTTTATCAACCAAATGACATCATAGCACCATCAAGCCTCACTTGAGTTTTACTGGCTTATGTCTTGTTATGCTGGCTGCCATGAAAATAAAAGGGAATCGGCATTCAGCAGTCCAGACATGACTGTAATTTTTGGGTCTGTTCTCTCTTTCTGCTCTAAAACCTTTTCCCCTCGCCTTGTCTCTCTCCCTTTTGTAGTGGCTGGCTCGCCACCATCACCTTCTTCGGCACCAACATCGGCTCCGCTGTGGTCATGCTGATCCCCACTGTCATGTTCACCGCCATGGCAGTGCTCTCTTTCATCGCCCTCACCAAGGCACGGTATCCGCCCGTCCCAGCGACATCACAATGATGATGCTTTTGATGAACCTGGGGTTCCACGGGTGATTCCAAATAATGCTCAGGCCGTATTCTGTATAGATGCTGTCATGCCAAAACTGACTGGATCCTCTTTCCAGATTTGGTGAAGAAACTTCACTGTATTGTTTTTGTAGCGAATCGGCAGGGGTATCCCTTTGGTTACAGCTTGACATTACGTTGCGGTATTACGTTATTGATTTGTGTCGAAGCAGCTGTATCACAACAGCAGAGTGAGTGTGCACCTTTCAGAGAATCTCTTTTGCCTTTAGCTCTGTTCGTCTCAGAGTCTGTCTAGCTGTCAGTGCCACATAGAGACATTTCAGGGATGCATCTTTATTCCAGACATGAGTCTCAGCTCTCTCCCTCTCTCTCCCTCTCTATCCCTCCCCCCCACCTCTCTCTGCCTTCAGGTCCACAACTTCTACCGAGGCAGCGGGGGCAGCATGAGCAAGGCCCAGGAGGAGTGGGCCACCGGGGCCTGGAAGAACCCGCATGTGCAGCAGGCGGCCCAGCAGGCAGCAATGGGGGCAGCCCAGGGGGCCATGCAGCAGCCGCCGCAGTACTCCTCCACGCCCAACTACAACTACGACAACCAGATGTAGGGCGTGACGGGGAGGGAAGGGGTGGGGAGGAACGGGGGGGTTAAGGCAGGGCATGGAAAAGCGCGAGCCGGTATTGGGGGCTTGTCATCGAAAAGGGCTCAACCTGTCACATTTCAGAACAACCTGGTCTAATCTAAAACAGTGGGTTTGTGGATTCTTGAAGGGGTTCTTGGTGTTTTTCTGCAACCCAAATTAAATATGGCTGCCCCCTTCTTTTCCCTGATATTTGCCTGCTGCCTGCAGGCGTTGTGGTGGACGCAGGTGCTAATTTATAACAAGGCTGTTCCAAAGCCGCCAGCATTACCTTGTCCCTGGTCCCCTATACCATCCCTGTCCATGAACAGCCCATCCCCTGCGTTCCTCTGTCACCTGTGGTGTGGCTAGTGGCACCTCACCAGCCCTTGTCATCCTTCCATTCCAATTCTGTGGTCGGTCAGATCGCACTTGCTGAGAGTTTCCTTCCATGCTGGGAGGAGTAGGAGCCACAGCAGTCAGGGTGGTAAATGAAGCTCATTTTCACAGATTCTGCTACATATATGAAAGGTATACTAAAGAGATTTCAAACTGTACAAGATTGCCTGATTTTCGTGTCTTGTATGGTGTGTTAGTCAATATGTACTTGAATGTATAGACAACAGTGAGACACATTTTTTCAAAATTTGATTTAATTGTCTGAATACTCATGACTAATATAAGGGTAACGCATGATATTTAGGTAGCCTATATTATCACAAGTAGTGCAATACACTGTTCCGTTTGGGCAGCATATACCACAAGCTCAATCTTTGAATTGGGATTTTTACAGTCTTGGCAGTTAAATTAAGACTGAAGAGGGGTTCATCTGTCCTTTGCTCCTCAAATGTTCAGCAGCAATTGTAACCTTCAAATGGCTGTCTCCCTGTACATGTATTTCTATGGCTCGAACACTGGATGGCAGCATTTTACCCATGTTGTCTGAAAACCTATAAAGCTTGACTAGCACTTACCGCCACTGGATGCTACAGGGTGTTGAAATAGAGAAGCACAGGAATTAGCCACAATGCCTGTGGACACTGAAAAACAGTACATTCTGCTCTAATTGTAAAATACATTCACAGGTCTACAGTTTACAGGTTTGCTGAGGTCTCATGTCCAAACCAGGTTTTCTGGAAAAGTGCTTCTTCTCTGTTACCCATTCCTGCTCGCGCTTTCTCATGACGTACACATGTTCTAGTGTTTTGAATTTCTTTCAACTTCAAGTTTTTTTTAAATTATTTACAAATGAATTTGATGTGCACAAGGACTGCAAAAACAGGCCAGTGTGCTGCTGTACTTGAGTGTTATTTTTTGCGTGTGAAATGTGTTTGTTTACACAAATTTCATAGGAAAACCGAACAAAATCTCATTTTTCTAGCCATGTAGCAGCATTGCGAAGGTATGTAGTTATAATCACAAAAAGATTTAGAGACTGCAATGACTCAGTTGAAACAGGTGGGAGTCTACAACAGAACTTGTATTGGGTATTGGTTATTCCAGCCTTTAGAAAAAAAGGGAATTTCCAGATTTTCCACATTGCTGGAGTTATTTTGGTGTTTTTAATTCTCAGGTAAGAAGAATTGTGACACTTAAATAATGAACTAGACTGTGAAGCTTGTTCTTATTCTAGGGAGTTATTAATTTTCTCTATTGTTTGACATGCGGCTACATTCAGAGGAAAACTATTGCAATGGAACTGCTCAATTTAGGATATTGGTTTCGTTTGAATCGTTTAGTGTTGCTGGCATCTGAATGTCACTTGGAGAGACACAACTGTTTCTGTCTTGACGCAAACCCAGATCTTCAAATTCATTTAGTCTTTTCCACATTCCTGCTGTATTTATACATATGCTTGGTTTATTGTAGGATGGCTTTCTGTTTGTAAAATGGTTTAGTCTGATTTAGAAGTGGAACTTTTCAATGCTCAGACTATACCAACATGAAATTTCGAAGTCATGACATTAGCCCATTAGTGTAGGTGCTGTGTGAAACCAGAATGGTGGGCTTTGTGTACTTTACAGTAATAGACCAGTAATCTGGCAGGCTGTACTCTCTTTATTCCTTCTGGATTTGAGGAAGGAGTTCCAGTGTATTGGTATTGAAGTTTTTCAGTCATTAAGTAAGTATTACTGCTGTTAAGGAGCTCTGGGAATAAAACATTTGGGGGCAGGGACAGAATTTTCAACACACAATATTGAGCTCAGTATATTAGCATCATAATATGTGGTCTCACTACGTTCTGTTAAATCCTGGCGGGTGGAATGAGCTTGTATTCCCTCTCCTCATTTCTGTCACAGATCCTTAGATTTTCACGTGCATCAACCACGTCAAATTCGAAACGACACCTGTCTGTGGTTTTTGGGTTGTGTAGATGATGTGTGGATATTTCATGTTGCTGTAAAATGTGCTCAGTCAGTACAAAATTGTAGTATTGTAGTTCTGCAGCGTAAGCTGTACAATATCCCACAATCCCTCTTGAGATCCACAACTGAAGCTGTCACTATCTCTGACTCAGGTCTAGTTTACCTACAGTATTAGCCCCTCAATTGGTTCCCACCTCTGCTTCCCTAAGTATTGAGAGTTTAATACCGTGTGAGTGATTTTTTTGTTTTATCTAGAGGAATAGCGTCTCACCCACTGAGAGTAAGTGAGAAGAGTATTTCAAATAATGGCTTTATTTCTGCAATCATCGTGAAACAGCTCTGTTCCTCCACAGCTGACTATAGAAAATAGTAAGGTGGAGACAGGCTAATAGTGTTTTTGTGTGATTATCCTCAAACAAGCAGAGGCCTGACTTGATGCTTCAAGCCAAGCCAACACTCCTGTATAAGATAATTAATGAATAAATTGTATAGCTCAAGTGTGTATGGTGTATGAGATGTCTTAAGGTAGATATGTAACATAGTGCCAGTAATTTCAATAACTTGTGTATTGACTGACTTGTAGGTGCAGTGGTATTATGTAATTTTTTTCTGTCTGTTTGTTATTTTAAATGAATGTGTACATAGACTGTGTGTGTGCGTTTTTTTTTATCTGTATAGATGCAGTCATGAATAGAACAGTACTGTGCTTTGTGTTTCTCATTTAGTGGGTTGTGGTAAAGGGGCTTGACCACAAGGGGGTGCTGTTGAACGCTCGCAGGAACCTCCCATAGTAGGGCTTTTCCTTTCACATCACCATCAAACCGGGTCTGCATGGGCCACTCTGTATTCCGAGCGCACCTCGGTCTTTTCCCTGCGCTCTCGAGCAAAGAGGTGACCTGGAAGGGAAAAAAAAAAGCATAAAAACGAGTGGGACCCCAAGGAGCGCCGCGGTGTCACCTCGCATGAGGAGGCAGATGGCAGAGCAGGGAGGCTGACACCGGCACTGCAGGGAGCGTTGCGGGGGGTAAGCGGGGACAGTTTGCTGGACATTATGGGTGCCACCCGGCCCCCCGTGTTCCTGCGAGTAAGTGACACCGATGCCGGCAAGAAGTTAGAGCGAATCCCCAGCGGGATTTAACCAGCTCGCTGTCCCTGTCTAATGGTGCGCGGATGTCAACCATGGCCCTCTTCGCCTGTCCTCTCAGGACCTGACCGCTCGCTGCGTATAATACAAAACAGCGGCCAGGGGTAGCTTCACTGAAGTGTAGGGAGGAGGGCACTCAGACCTCTCTGTTAAAGCCAGAAAAAATGGGGCTCAGAGTTCTCTGCTGAGTGGCCCCTCCCCATTGTAGGAAATGTGCAGAGTTCTACAACTATCAGCCAGGGGTCCAGCCCATTCTAGATGACCGGCAGAGTCCTGCCCACTGTCACTAAGATTGACCGCAGACAGGCCTGTCTTGATTATTTGAAAGTATGAGCCATGTTTTTAAGAAAGAGCTTATAGGTTTTTGTGTATAGCAAATGACAATACAGAATGCTGTTAAATCCCAACAAGCTTTGCTTCAGTTTCAAAGCTTAGTGAATCAGGTCTTATGTGCCTACACCAGTGGGTTGAGCTATGCCATATGCCCCAGGCACAGAAGATACATGTGTTTATTGGTGCCCCTTGTGTCACCACAAATCATCAAAGCACCAGGCCTGTGAAAGTGTAGTATTGGTCAGCATTAGCATTAGGCCATGTTGCATTTCACTCAAAAGCTATTCCAGTTATGAGAAATAGAAGCATTGACCAGAGTGTTGAGGAACTTTCCTATGTAAAAATACAATACATGATTCTATACAATACATGATTCCGCTTACACAAGGTCATATACAGTATCCATGGTTTGGTACAAATCGTGTAAGTATTAAAGCATTGCAGTACTTTAGACAATTCTCCCATCAATTAAAATGGTAATGTCTATACAGTACCTACATGTGCTGATCATGTGACACTCTGTGTTCCTGGAGAGTGGGTCTCTGTTTCATACTAAAATGTAGTTGGGAGAGGAGATCCTTTTGATGAGCTTTTTTTCTTTTTCTGTTCTCTTTCCCTGGTGGATATTAAACAAATTCTGGCCCATCTTGTTTTCATTGAGCATTTTTTAAATTGTTTTAGTCTGTGTGAGTTTTTCCCTAAAATAGCTGATGTGTAATACTTAACATACTGTAATACTCATACATGTTGCTGTGGGTGTGTATTCCATGAATCAGTAAACAAGCACGAAACGGCATGGATGTAATGGTCTTGAACCAATGAGTCTTGAAACAGTCTAGAGCCATGTTTCCCCTGGTCTGCCTTAAGCTATGTGTTTGTGCTGTTGCACCTGCCTACATTTTGCTTGTTTTGGAAAAAGACTGCAGCAAGATGTGTTTGCTAGATGAGGCTGAATATATATACTGATCTGATGCATAGGATGGGGGGTAAAATGTTTATTTTCTAGCATTGTTGGAGTCTGGCTATTGCGTTTTATAGAGAAACTGTCTGCTTGGCTGGGCTGAAGGCCAACCTACTCTGCTATCTAGGGCTAGCCAGCATTCTGTCAGGTCAGTCTATTGTATTAACGCTTCCTGCTCATCTCTGGTACAGCTGGCCTAAGGTTAAGGCAGGTCGTTGGAAAGCCCTTCTCAGATTCTCAGAGTGCTAATGGTTTAAGGAGTGCGGCAGAAGCTGTCGGATTGAGTCTCTCAGGTACCGGAGCTGTCTAGCCATGATGTAGATGGCACGTTTGGAAGTAGCAATTTGACTGCTCTTTGAGTCTTTGCACTCTGCCTTTCGTCAGACACTCGATCCCTCTGAGAAAAGAGTTCTTACAATGTTAATGAAGGTGTCTGAGGGCCAGCATGTGTCTCCTCACACTTTAATGGTCTGGGATCAGGAGAGCAGGTGAATCCACACATTCAGGCATGCCTGCAAATTGTCCCCGCCTCCACGGGGTGCACACCCACATCAATACAAGATAGTATGTCGTCACCAAAGTTCTCTATGATAGCTTTGTACAGAAATGGAAGACAGAGGCAAATATCACAACGGATGTAATATTCAAATCAGTATATGTTTGTACATGAATAAACATATTTTTGGCCCGATACGTTAAACGTTGCGCATATACAACAGTGCCAGTAGGTGGCAGTGTTGTTTCAGCCTGGGTGATTCTACAAGGCAAAGCAGTTCAGCCACTTTGCCACTGGAGGCCGCGTGTGGTCCCATTTTTTTAAAAAAAAATCCTGATTTCCCCAGACGCGGAGATGTGCAGATCTCCTCATCGGATCAACACAGAAAGTACCCGATAGTGAAGACAATATTGCCAGTACGTCCCTCTGTTTGCTCGTCTGGATAATAACTTTACAGCCCCTAGAAAAATAAAAATAAATAAAAATCTCCGGAACAATTTCACTCTCCACATCCTTGGAGAGGACGTCTCGTTCCATATTAGATTTAAAAGCACTTTAAGAGGATTTATCTCGATGTGGCCCTGTTGCAGTTGTGTGGTCCTCCGCTGCATGGTGTGATGGAATCACAGTCAGAAGAGCTAGAGATGAAATTACACAAAATTACACGGACTCGCACTTGGAGTTTCGTTATTACAAAAACATAAAAAACTAAGCGTTGCGCGATAGCACATGTCCACACTTCTAGCATTTTGACAGCTGATATCACAAACTGCAGAAGGATTGTGACTTTTTTAAAAAGCCCATAAAGTAAATTGTGAGACAGATGGGCTGGTCTGATGAAAGGTTTAGACATGCAAGAGAAAGAACAAATTATATCAAAATTTAAGGAAAAGGTGACATGGACTCCTGAACAGTGGTGTGCTGCTTCATTCGTACACACTAAATATGTGAGAACATTAACCATGGATAGAAGATATGAATAAATCCATTTTGAACACTGAGAATAAATAGCATACATATTTATGGTATGATCTGCAACATGATCGTCACTAGCTACTTAGTATCTGGGCAGATCTGTGAAGTCTGGGTGGGGACGTGCGAGTAATTTCACAACCTAATGTCAATAACCATTTCAAAAACATTGGCTTAAATTGCTGAATTGTTGTCTGTGCACCACTCCCTGAAACTTTTTGGCTGTAGTTGCCATGGCAAACCAAAAAAATGCATATCCAATTAACACATCTTGTGCTCATAAGTTAGTAGTCAGCCTCGCATGAGGGGAGCATGGGAGAGCAGGGGAGAGGTCCTGAGGAGGTCCCCTGAGGAGCCCGCTGTGCAGAAAGAACATGCTGAACGCTGAAACGCAGAGCATATTTCTGCCCTAAAGGGCAGGGAGATCTCTGACACTTCCAGCTCCATTACAAGCTCTTAAAACACAGAGGATCCTGGTCGGCCCCACTCTTGCCCTGCCTGGCCCCTCAGTGGGAGGCTTGTTCCTGTGCAATTGCCGAAAGCCGGCTCCCTGGTCTCTACAAAGACCGCCGTGGGTTGCCGAGGTTACAAGGGTCACCAGGCATTCGGGAGAGGGCTTCCTCACGCCCCCCTCACATTTCTCCATTGTTTCTATCACGTGTTCTCTCTCACCATCTCTCCCTATCTCTCTCTCCCTCTCTCTCTCACACTCCTTCTCTCTTTCACTCTTTCACTCTTTCTCTCGTGCTCTCTCTTGCACTCTCTCTTTGATTCTCTCTTGCACGTCTCTCTATCTCTCTCTTTTCCTCTCACACTGTCTCTCTCTCTCTCTCTCTCTCTCTCTCTCTCTCTCGCCCTCTGTCTCTCCCTTGCTCTCCCTCGCTCTCTCTCGCCATCTCTTTCCACACCTCTGATTGTCAGGACGGTTTCAGTCTGGCATTAATCATCATTGTCCCGGCCTGGTTGGGTTTAATAATCGACAGGGCGCGCCCGCTGTGAGCGAGGGGCCAGACCCGCTGCCACCCGCGTCAAACGCAGCGGCGGTGTCATGTACCAGCTGTGAGGTGAGGCGTTCTACATACACAGGCTTCTCCTGCACCTCAGGATGGTGGATGACTTATCACAGGCAGGCCAGCGTACAGTACCTCAATTGCAGTTATAGGAATGACCGGCGAATGGATTTCAGGACTAGGCCACGTGAGGGTGCTGGTCTGGTTTGGTCTTTTACACCGATGGAGGTCCGTGGCTCTCTAGTCCTTGTATATCTTTCAGTTCCTGTATGCTGGGGCCTCTTCATAAAAGCAGACAAGGTGCTCCGCCACTCTTAAAAATCAAAGGGCATCACAGGAGGAATCATATCATAACTCACGTCCAGAGGGAGATGGCAGATTTATCTGAATGGCTGGTCAAGGACAAAAGAGAAAGCACCACACTGAGGGCGGAGGGGGGGAGGTTTACCACTTTACCTTGATTCAAAACTAATCTGTCTCATATAAAATGACCTGGCAATAGGCCAGCAGCGTTACCTCAGACTTATAGAACTGATATTACTGAGGTGCCGGGGTAACAGAGACCATTAATCTCCAGGCATCCAGCATTCCCTCCTTGTTTGGTGACGGAGTCCCAGGTGCTATTGAATCTGTAAGCCTAAGGAATTCCAGTGATTTGCAGCAAAAGTGGCAAAACAGAATTGTAACCAAAGAATACAAAATCCACAAATAAAAGTTACTGAAGAGGGTACGGTATAAAACAAGATAAAACCCTAGTACAGCAATGCAGACAGCAACCTGCTGTTACCAGCTACAAAGAACTGAAGAACTACAGGAGCCAAGTTCTCATGATGTCTATCTGCAGCTGGATGGATTCACCTGTAGCAGGAAGCAGGTTGTGCCAGCCTGTGATGTCACATCAAACTCTTGGTGGGAGACCTCCTTATGACTCTACAGAAAACAGGAAGAGCACACACTTTAGTCAAGGAGAGTAGATGATCCATAAAGTTACCTGCTTCTCACATCCAACTTCATTGCCACCCCCAAAGACACACCCAACTGACGCCTGCAAACGGGCCTCTGAATAAGTGTCTCTGATTAAACCAGGGACGTTATCTCAACTCGGGAAGATTCGCTCATTTGTTCCAATTGTCCGGGGCTGTAAACATGAATATCCCGAGCTCCAATTTCTGCTTTTCAAAAAAAAAAAAGGGGGGGAGCCTTAATGAGAATTTATCACCCGGCGCTGCAGCCGCCAGAGTGCCCAGGGATACTTGGAACAAGCCATTTGCATAGTCCATAAAATTGATGGGCAGAGAAAGCGGGAGAACGCAGCTCCGAGAAGAATACATCTGGAAGGCGCCGGAGCCGGCGAGATGATTCAGGGAGAAGCCGGGAGTCGTTTGAGCTGTCAGGTGGCTCAGCCGAGCGTTTTCGTGGGTCCAGTGGCGGCGCCGGCCCGTCTCCTGCCTCATATAGCGCACATCGCTTTCGATATAGCGGGGCCGCACGGCGGGTGAGATATCTGTTAGCGCGGACGCGTGCGGCACACTCCGCATGGCATTACTCATGTGCGGGATGGGTTATTATCAAAACAAATGAGCCGACGCCTGTGGCCGCGCTCGAAGCGGCGCGTTCGGGTTTCTCCAATTCAACTGACACTAAAGATTTACTCTCTCTTTGTGCAGTCATTCCTCTCTCTCTGTTTCTCCCTCCCCCCCTCTCCTTTTCTCCCTCTTTCTCCCTCTCTCACTCTGTCATTCTCGGTGGAGACACTTTCACCATTTATTTTTTTTTTCTTCGTACACGAGTAAGTTGTTTTTCTCCCTAAAATGGTGGCTGGTCTTTATTCATCAATTTAATTAACTTGCAAAGCGCAGTTTGGTGGGGGGATGATAAATTACCTGCAGGCTTGATGTTGTGCCACAGAGTCTAAGTGCAGCAGACACTGGCTCTCCCTCCGTGCAGAAATAAGACCTCAGTACGGAGGCGTTTCTTTGGCACTGCTCGGCCACATAACGGCTCTCTCTCTCTCTTTCTCTCCTCATATTCTCTCTGAGTATAATGGTGCAGACACATGAAACCATATTCCTCTCCGCCATCGGGAAAAAGCCGTCTCCTCCGAAAGTGGGTCTTATCTTAATTCCTCCTCACCGTGACACAGCTGCCTGTGTTAGGGCTGAGAGGGCTTCGGCGGACACCTGGACCGGGCTCTAAATCGCTGATCTGAGATCAGGGCCGAGGTGGGGGCTCCAGGGGGCCTCTGTGCCGGGCTCCGAGCGCGCTCTCTGGGGCGGGACACAGACGGCGTGGAGGTGGGCGTGCCGCTGGATGCACTGCCTGTCTCCATCCAACTGGGACGCCATCTGGGGCGAATAACTCGTAATTGGAGGAAGATGGGGATGGGAGCGTGGAGAGAGAGAGAAAGAGAGAGAGAGAGAGACAGAGAGAAAGACAGGTAGAAAGACAGACAAAAATAAAATGGATGGGAGAGAGACTGAGATAGAAACAGAACAACAGGGAGGTAGACAGATTGATGGGGGTGGAGAGAAATGAGAGAGAAAGAGGCAGATAGATGAGAGAGGAGTCAGAGACAGACAATTGAGACAGGCGGTTACATAGATGAACGGAGAAGAGAAGGGGGAAAGAGGTAGGGAGAATTGAGCTTCTCATAATGGCTAGAATCAAGACAACATCAATGAAATGTCTTTACGTGGGACTGTCAGCTAGACAGACTGCTGGATGAAAAGACAGACGGTCAACATTCCTTCCATGCAGGAGTTAGAGTGATCTGAGCAAATAGGCCACTATTGGTGGAGGCATTTTTAGAATGTACCATTGCATGTGGATCTCCATTCTGTCACAAGGCTATGAATGTTTGCATAAAGTCAGCACTGTCAGGTGGAAGCCCATTCCCATTTCCCATAATTCCCCCTCTCTCTTTCTCTCCTTTGCTCTACTACTTTCTTTGTCTACTGTGCCCCGCTAGCTCTCTCTTTCTCCCAGACCCTTCCCACACTGCTCCCTATTTTGTCTTGATAAATAACAGACGTCCGTTTATCCGTTGTGGCCACACCTTACGTGAGAAAAGGATTTTGGACAAAAACACATGTGTTTATATAAATGGAATCACAAGGCATAGCTTGGCTCGCTCGCGCACTTTTTCTTTGAAACCGTTGAAGTCTACAAACGTCTCCCCACCCTGTTTATAAACCTGATCTCAGACCTGTGGAATGCGCAAAAAAGGCACTGCATTCTGCTCTCCAGCGCTGGTGTTCCATTGATGTCTGCGGCTCTGGGTTCTGTCTGCTGCTCTGAGTCAGTGACACAGCCCCAAGTCACTCTGTCGCACACCGAGACACTCTGGAGAGCTGGGTCGCCACCCTGCTCCTGAATGTCCACAGACACACCCACATACAAACTCAAACACACAGGCACACACCCACAGATATACACACACCCACACACACACACACACCCACACACAAATGCAAAATCTCAGAAACATACCTACAGACATACACACACACACACACACAGACACACACACACACAAATGCAAACACACAGCCATATACCCATAGACATACATACACATACCCACACACACACATACATACCCACAGACACACAGACACACTCAAACACACACACACACACACACACACGCACACACACACACACACACACACAGGTTCTCTTGTGTTTCTCAGCCCTGTCCACAGAACACAGAGTTAGTGATACACAGACTATGCACTAATTGATCATTTTGCCATGGAGAGGCAGACTCAACATTCTGATTTTCCATAGTTTTGATTTCATTGGGGTCCAATAAATCGACTGGAATTCAAATCCACACAGCACAATGTGTTATGAAATGTTCTTTAGCTCTGGAAGTGGAACCTAATCCATGACATCATTAGCAGTGATGTTTAGTGCATCCAAATCACAATTAGCCTTTGCTTTATTTCTATCCATGTGTAATGCTGTGTGCTATGTAGCTGTGCTATGTAGCCCTATTCCATGATGTAGAGAAATGGGGATTGTGACTATGGGTTTTTTAGTGAACATTTATCTTAAGTTTGTGCAGTAAGTTGGTCCCAAAGCAAAGACACAAATGAAGGAGTGGAAAGTACAAGACCAAAACACATTCATTTAGATTCCAGAATGACTGCATTAGGTAAAAAGACATAAATAAGGCTGTCAATCGATTATGCTATTTAGTTGATTCATTTTGTGCATTAGTTGATTAATCTACCAATTGATTTATCAAATCACTTTTATTGACAAAGCAACAGTTTCATACCAACATGTTTAATCAAGGGCATAAATCTAAAACAGCATTGCCCTTCACTGGACCACAACAAGGTACAACAGTATTTTAATTTAAGGGAATTTAATTTAAACAAGTTATTGAGGTCACCTCTGTTGTGAGAGTAAGACTGACCTGCAAATATTTGAGAGTTTTTTTATCATTAGTTTAATTTAAAAAGCACAAAAAGATAAAATTATGTTTTAAAAGCATAGTCTTATTTTATTAAATACGTTTACTAATCATCAGCTAATCGAAAGTTAATAAAAACACTTTTGTTTTGTGTGTGAAGCTTCCTGATTAACAAAATAAAATAAACGTCATACTTGTAAAAGCTACTCTCATTTCTAAGAAAAGCAATATGAGGTTAAAGTCTTTAATCAAATCTTTAATTCATTAATTTCATTGATTCAGAGCAACAGTCATAGTCAAGAGACAACTGAATAATTGTCACTCCTGGAGGCTGAGAGCAGCCCAGAAACCCGGGTCTTGCTTCATTCATGGAGAAACATCAGTGTGTATGTGTGTGTGCCTGTGCATGCATGCACACTGTATGCGTGTGTGTGTGTTTGCGCTTGAATGTCTGCGCCTGTGTGAGGAGGTGTCTCTGTTTAGTTCCACTTTCATTCTTTTCCATCTGAATCTTCAAAGGGAGAAAACCAGCCTCTCTTTTGTTTGGAGAACCTTCATATAACCTTGTCTTCGGTAGGTGATTTCTGAAAACTTTCATCCGTCTTTTCTTCTCCCTTCAAAAGGGAGGAAATTGCTTGTTGTGGTATTTTCCTTCCACCCCCCCCCCCTCTTTCATTCTCCTGTTGCGTTTTTTTTTTTTTTTGTTTTAAGTTTGTAACACTAATCCTCCTGTTTACGGTCTAGACTGTGCTTGGCTTGCAGGATCAGGAATGTTCAATAAAATGAGCTTTAACCTGTCAGCTGTGGGGCTGTTGTACAGGCCTCACTGTGCAGAGGCCCAGGGTTTGACAGCGGTGCACAGAATACACACCTGTATTCACACACAGCGGTCAGCGGGCAGCGGGCAGCGGTCTTGTTGTCGTCACCCTGACTGCAACGCCAGAGACCTGTCTGTCCATCAAACCGCCCTGTCCTCCGTTCCACGTGTGGTTCTCCATGTGCCAGGCATCCGGGCTCTGTGTCTACCCATCTATGCATGTAATGCATAATCCAAACCCAAAGCTCACTCCAATAGATCTTCTAATTACTCTTATTTCTATAATTACTGCATAATCAGGAGCACTGGCGCCTTGCCCAGACTTGGTATGGTGCTGTGCTCATGTGAAGCAGGGTAGGGCAGGTGGATGCGGTCTGGAGTTAGATGGAGGGCTATTTGTGTTTGACTCTATACGTCTACGTTCCGCAAGTGCTGTCATTGGGAGCAGCTTCCCCTCACAGATATTCTATTTATTATGATAAAATACTCTGCTCCATCTACGATGTTCCAGGTTGGTAACAGCAGGCTCCGCTGCTGGGTTTGTTCCTCTGCTTGTTATGCGCGTTCTGTTCCAGCCCACGGCCCTTCAAGAATTTTCATAACAAGCCAGCGAATTGTAACAGTTACAGCTTCAGCAATGGCAGGGACAGAAGCATGCGGTGCTAAATATCTAGTCTTAAAAAATATAATATCTATGTTCCCCGTCTGCCTGCCCATCTGTCTGTGCTGTTAGCGCTCTGTAAGACAGATACTGAGACAATGGCAATGGACTGGAGGCAGATTACAAGGCCTCAATTATGTCCTTTATATACAAAAAATTACCCAAGCGTTACTTTTTTAAATTCACCCACAGCGTTGTGTGTTTCCTCGAGGTCTGAAATGGACAAAAATACTGTGCAGGATATTAAAAACGAAAGTCTTTCTGAATCTGTCGTCCCTGGGTTTTTACTCAAAGCTCATTATGGCTAGATTGGATTGAGCCCTGAGGCTCAAACGAGGGCGGCCATGAGCTGCAGCCCTCCCCGAGCCCCTCACTCAGACCTGATGAGGGACACCTGTGGGGACGTGCTCTGCGGGCACTTTTGCCAATCGGACGCTGGACACACACGCAACGAAAAGGGCTGTTCCTAGTTGGATTCGTATCGCAGCTCCTCAGGAAGTTGTGTTTCTGCCCTTTTCTTAGAGTGTCTCTCAATAAACCCATTGGTTCTGTTCTCTACCCTGTGGAGGCCATGAATCGCAGGCTGAAAACTAGGAGAGGGAGCCAATTGTGGGGTGCTGGGGAAGCCATTGGGGAGTACCAGGGACGGTGAGTTGGAATGGAGTCCCGGCAGGGGGTGTGGCTTTCAGCACGATAGTCCTTGGTTCCTGCAGGAGGGCGGGAATCATCCATGCTCCCAGCTGACTGGGCCTAATTCAGCAGGACATGGGAAGTTCGAAATACGTCGCGGGAAGTCTGCAGAACAAGGAACTCCGTGACATACCTGTCATGTTGGACACACTCATAGATTTTTTGAAGAGATCTGTGGGGTTTCTGGTAATTCATCAACGAGTTGATGCCAAGATCTTTCATTGGGACACTTAGCCTCATGTTTGCCTTCCATTTAGAGTAGGAATTAATGCGACTGAATCCCTCAGCCAATACTGATGTCAACGGTGTGAAGTAACTGCCTTTAGTGTGCAATGTAAGCCGGTATGGCCCCCAGTCCATGCTAACAAGATTAATGTGCATTTACTGGGCTATGTCCTTATAGCACAGAGGAAGATCATCCATGATTAAAATGAAAATATTTAAAATTTATAAATATTAAAATTGAAATATTTTACACTAACTTTTCATACAATCCTTTCATAGAATCCCTTACTTTTTTTTTTTTTTTTTTTTTGCAAATTACCCACAAGCCTCTACACTGCAATGTGTGGGTCCTTCTCATTTTGGATACAGATTTTCTTTGGCCAGTGTATTTCAGTTGTATATTTCAGCCGTCCATAAAATTCCACACACACCATTTGGTGTTTCAGTAAATATACATTTTGTCCCCAGCTCAGGTCATAGTCCACCAATTGCATTGTCAAGAATCATTGCAACAGAGGAACAGAGTACTGTGTGGGCAAATGATGAAGCATACATAATTTAGGTATGCGGTGTGGTCCAGACATAGCCATATGTCATACAGCACTGTTTTCAAAGGTTTTCTTACAGCCATTTTCAAGCCTTTTGCACAGAATAAACTCTGACTGAGTTTTTTTCAGCAGCCTTTTCCCCCTACATCAACACTTCACATGCTCTCTCAACAGCCAAAAGACACCTATAATCACACAGCATTTGTGACATGATGGCTTTTGTGACACGGGTAATGTAGGGGGGGGGGGGTCAAAGAACATGTTCTTATCTGTCTCTTTGATAGGCTGAGTGGGACAAATATAGACCATTGGGCATGGTACACTATGCTAATCAGAACTACTTGTGTCCAATCACAATTCTTCATGGTGAATCTTGGGCTAAAACACAACTGGACATTCCCCTTTTCTCAATGGATGAGTCAGACTGACTAGACCACCTCATGCCAATGCCAAAAGGACCATCCTATCAGGCCAAGGCAGCTCAAGATTTATTGAGGTCCTCATTGCTTATTATTTGCAGGACAACTACTGTACTAAACATTGCTGACGGTGGAGAGGATGTGTAGTTTTTCACTGGTCTGAGGGGAGTGACAGTTTTGTTTTTGTAACATGCAAACATAGAAATGTATGCTGTTGGAGAGCTGTAAGAACAACAACAAATAACATAAAATCAAAAATGAAAATGACTCCTCCTGCTTTGTGGTCTTTCAGTCACTAATCATTCAAGCAGCACTTGACTTGGTGTCGGTTATGTGTACATTTCTTTATTTTAATCTGAAAACTTGTCACCTTAGATGGAGGCTCAGATTCCAAGCAAAACACCACAATGACAGATTTCAACAGTTTCGTTCAGGTAATCGCATCGATTGTTCTTAATGTTTGACAAACACTGATGTTTTAACAGAATCCCCAAATTCTGTTTCTGTCATGATAAACCTACAACAGAGAGAGTCACCAGATTGTAAGGAAAGGTTTGTCAAAGGTTTGCATAGACAATGTACAATTTTAAAATAGCGCATGTGTAATATGATATACAGTACAAATGGGATACAAAAAAAACAAGGTACTGTTCTGCATTTGTTCATTTCAACATTTCCTACACCCTCAAATCTGTGTGTGCGTGTGTGAGTGTGTGTGTGTATGTGTGTGTGTGTGTGTGTGTGTGTGAGAGAGAGAGAGAGAGAGAGAGAGATTATGTGTATTTATGTGCATATGCATGTGTATGTTGGATTGTGTTTGTGGGATTGTGTCTGAATGTGAATGTGTATGCAGGAATAAAAGTGTTTGTGTGTGTATGTGCGTGTGTGTTCATGGGATTGTGTGCAACTGAATGTGTGTAGGAGGTGCCATCGAAGTGGTACAGGGCCATGTGTGCATGGGCCATGCACTTAACTTAAAACTACAGCTCACATGTTCAGAGGTAGGTAGAGACAGTGTTCTAGTTCTTTACAACACCAACTGATACTCTCATGAATGTTCTGTAACAGTAGATTGTTGCTGACCCTCTGCTGCACTGAATGACACTGAGCTTGCTGATTTATGAATCAGATCTGAAATAAGAAGCATGAAATCCTGGCATTTCACAAATACAGCAACAGTTCAGATACAGTACTAAAGACCTCTCATTTCATATAGGAGAAACAGACAATTAGACAAATCAAATACAGTTTGACATAAACTCATGCATCAGTGGATTAATTGTTATGTACATTCTTTGAACGATTAAGATGACCCATACGGCATCTGGCCAGTGTTGATAGCTTAATAAAAAACATCCATGTTAAAACATTGGAACTCTTAAGAGAACATTAGCCTAACAGTCCAAAATGCTTATGTGCGATGTCTTTGTAGACAGCTAAGCTTTTTTGGATGCTTGGGTGTGTGCTAGAGAAGGAACCAAGGGCGTGTGTTTCATTCAAATGCAATGTGTTTTGTCCTTAGCTTTGAGTAACAAATTCAAAGAAATGTTACACAACAGCATGAGTTTGGCATTTGCTAAAATTATTGAAAAAAATGTTAAAGGAACAAAAAACCTCATCATTCACTGTTAGGATTGCACTGTGGTTAGAGTCAGAACACAAAGAACCGGAGCCATAGGCAGTGGCTTTGCTAGCTTCTTTTTCAATGAAGGCTAAATAAGGTCTTGTAGCCTTTTGTCTGGAATAACAGCAACACTGTCTGGAAAGTGTACTTGTGTTGAGATCAGTCTTGTTTCACTACTTGACTGTATGCACTTGTCTGCAGATGTACTTAAAAGAGTTCCATTTATTTAACCAGAAACCAGGAGACAAAATACATATAAAAATATAATGGTCCTATTCAGTCGTTGGCCATTGATATCTGTCATTTCAAAGACATGGATGAATACTGTTGGAACCCATTTCCAGATTTTATGTGTTGGATTGCGGGTGAACCTTGACACGTCCGGTACTGCTAATTTCGGCAGAACTCCATTTCACACCTTATTTAATGCCAAACTGAGCAACTCCTGAAGTGAAGGTTATTGGGCAGGGATATGCTACCACTTCAGGCTGTCTGGGATACTTGCACAATACTTTCACGTACATCCCATCTTCTCAAAAGTAAAGGAAGGGGAAAAAAAAAAAGAAAAACGGAGGGGGTAAAAAGCCATGGACTTTGTCAATCCCCCCCCCCCCACACCCACCCACCCACCCATAGTTTTGGATTCATTTCTCAGTGTGTGCTTGTGTAAATACCTCCACATCTTCCTCAGTGCCAGAAGAACCCCAGTTCATGATTGGGCCCGAGAAATCAAAACAGCGACGGTGAAAACAAAGAGACGGACTCCGTTCCCATTTGGATGGAACGCGCCGCGGTGGTCAGCTCTGGGAACCCGATCAGGACCTTCAGGGTGGAGGGAAAACAGACGAGAAGAAACCATCAAGTGTCTTCATTAGAGAGGAGTGGAAGAGGGAGGTTTGAGGTCTCACGTCATTCTTCCAAAAAAACATAACAACAACAGCACAAAAACAGTAAAACTCAAAGAATAAGAAAACAAGAATAAAGCTAAATGTTGACTTTCCTGCAAGTATCTAATGGTGCAAATGTACTGTTTTATTTCCATAATTAGCAACGATAAATACAAACCGGGCTTGTTACTTGATATTAGTGAGTCAAAATTTCCATTTCATCAAAGCCAAACTAAAAACCAACAAATCCCATTGAAACATATATTGCAGCCTTAAGAGTATCACTGCTTTTCATGACCATTTTTGTACATTAGAGACCGAAAGAGTAACTGTAAGTTTGGCTTTGTTCCTGGCATAGATGTAAGGCCAGCCTCAGACCTTACAGACAGATAGAGGCAGATTTAGATAGATAGCTGAAAATTCACTTTTCTCTCTTTTCACTGTGCTGAAAATACAGCCTCTGGTCTGACTGACGATCCTAATTGAAACGGATTTCCTAATCTGCATAATGAGACAATGTCCCCTCATTTAAAATGAATTATATAACATCAATTCAGATTTGTTAGTCCCTTCATAATGCACTGTGTACCAATGAATAAATCAAAGCCTCGCTGAGAATACATGTTATTCCTGTGTGGCTGTGCTGGAAACATTATTTGTCACTGATATTTCTAATAAATGTAGGTCTCGTTATTCATCTCTGAGACCTTCAAAGAACATGTCTGACCTAATTACTACATATCCGCTACAAGGACTACTTTGGGCGAAGGGAACTAAACGCATCCCTGTTTAAAGTTGCAGATGTATTCTTCATATCTCAGCTTGAAACAACGTTGTTTAATGACTAGTGTAATTTATACATGTTGTAGATTCAAGGACATGCAAGCATGAAACATTTATGGCTGATAGGAGTTCAGTATATATTTTTGAAATTGTTATTTACTGATTAACAGACATTTTCTCTGTAGGAAACTCATTTTAAAAGGACTGCTTTGCATTTTGTAACCCCAATCCATAAAAGTACAGATTTTTTTTTCCCTTTTTTGTGCCCAACCTGTCTAGCACTGCTGTGAGAGCATGATGAAGTGCAATACTTGGACAACACTTGTACTATGAAATAGTTGAAATTGTTACTATCCCTTTCTGAGAGGGTCATTTAATGGATTTGCAAAGCAACTATGAGCAACAAATATAAATGAACCATTTTTTGTTTCTTACTGTATTTTTAGTTCATTTAGGCAAAATGCAACTCATAAGCATCATGAAAACAGAAAAACAAGAACAAAAAAGTGTTCTCTGTTCAAAGTTACAACACAGTATGCTTGTGCTCGATTCAATCAACACTTGCCTTTAGGTTTCACGAGAAAATGAATGTGTCACATTTTTCCTCACATTTCAGCAAGTTCAGCAATCACAAAGAAAATCATTAATGGAAAAATGCAACACATTTAATTTGTCAAAGTCAAGACAAAATATTAATTGAACCCCTGGCTGTATCCACGCTTAAGAGTGTACACACTCCTTTAGATTAGGTACAGTGCTGGTTTACTCACTGGGCAATCCTGCAGTTTGTGGTTGTGACGAAACGGCCTGTGTAGTGGATGTTACACCTGACCACATTGTTGGTGTAGTCTGACTCCATCACAAGGTACTTAGGGTTCACCTGGAGCTGAAACACAGGGAAGGTGGTGCGTATCACACAATGTTTTCACCAGCGGCGTTCAATCAACAAACAAACCAGGCAACACCAAACGCTGAAACTTTCCCCATTGTTGCTACCTTTAGTATATAGTTCCCTGGTTGGACATCGGTGATATCGATCCATTGGCAATCAATGTCAGCATTATAGGTATCATAGCAGCCTGGGCTCAGACCCTGTAGAAAGACAAGACATAAACATCTACATGAAGCCATATTCCAGGCATCTGACTCACCTTTGGAGAGATATGCTAAGTTTCACTCATATCCTAGTGACACTTTAGGCTAGTCTGTGAAAAATGGTCACTAATGCCTCACTGCTGTCATTGAACATATGTCTCAAACTACATCTTAAGGATTATTCTGAATTTATCTGAAAAAAAAGAATACATTTGCATTTGTTAATGAAGGTGTTTAACTGGATGCACCAAGCACTCACCAAGCACAAGGCACCCACAAGGTTAATTTACCTTATCAGGTACTGGTACTGGCACATCCAACCATACATTTGCACTTTACATTCCATTCCTGTTATTTAGCAGACGCTCTTATCCAGAGGAACTTACACAGGTTATAACTTTATCCATTTATACAGCTGGATATATACTGAGGAAATTGTGGGTTGAGTACCCCAGAGTACAACAGAACCCCAGAGTACAACAGCAGTGTGCAACAGCAGTGCCCCAGCAGGGGAATCGAATCAGCAACCTTTCTGTCACTAGCCCTACTCCTTACTGCTACGCTACACTGCTGCCCAACTGGCTTTCATTTTCTCAAAGAACAATCCTAGGTGACCTTTTGGGGTTTCTCTGATGATCGGTAGGACCCAAATTTAAAATCATTATCTTGGATGCCTGAACAGGTCATAAACAGAGAGCACTGTTGGTGAACAGAGTGTAGTGGTACTGTATAAGATTGTCCTCTGCCAGTGAGTGTATACCACACTTGTATACCATAGTGTGGCCTTCAACCCTTTGTCACGTGCCCCAGTGGGTACCTGGGTGTGGGCGGTGCAGGCGTAGCGCTTCAGGTGGCCAAAGTCACAGGTGGTGTCCTCCAGGCAGAAGCTGGCCTTGTGGCCCTCCGCCACCTTGCGGCCGGTGCTGACCTCCAGGAGGTCATAGTGGCTGAACTCGTCCATGCTGTGGTAGTGTCTGTTAGAGAAGGAGCGGGGAGAGGGGTTTGGGGGGGTTGGGGGTGGATAGAATGTCAAATGGGCGTGAGAATCAAGCAATGCACTGCTGACTTGAAGGAAAAAAAAAGCTTCGGGTTTCTGGGTTATTCTCAATTTGCTTGCTAAACACCCTTATCTCTCTTCCTGGATTATGTCATTCTCCAAGCCACATGGCTGAGATAGCTTGATTCATCTGGCCTAAATACTTTCACTCTCTACTGCTGCATGACACATGGTACCGTTCTGAACACACAGCATGTGTGGCCAAACATAGCCATGCCAAAGCCCAGAAGAAATAACACAACAAAACTGTTGTGGACAACTAGATTTACGCAGTATATTTAGAGGAAACGAACACTAAATCACCTGCCTAAATGTAACCATTCTCAGTAGAATGTATTTTGGTGAGACAGAGGGAGCTGAGGTCTTACATCATAATGTGGCCCTCCTGGGAAATGAAATGGAGCAGAGATGAGCTGTGCTCGTGCTGTTCCACAGACTTTAAATTATACAGTGTGAGACTGCAGCTTGAAGGCACACCTTGAGTGCTTGTACGACTCGCCAGCATCTCTTAGAGGTGAATGCCCCCACATGTTCTGCAGATTAGCATGCAAGATTGCATGGTAAAAATGATGAAAAATACATCATCGATCTATTGATGAGTGCGGCCTTAATGAACTTGAGTCGATCACTCTGCGTGGGCCTAACAGCTACTGTGTGACACGTGTGTTCACACTTGTATGTGTATGTGTGTGTGTGTGTAACTGTGTGCATGCGCGTGTGTGTCTGTGTGTGTGTGTGTGTGTGTATGTGTATGTGTCTGAGTATGCGTGTGTGTATCTGTGTACACATGTGTGTGCATGCATGTGTGTTTGTACAGCTCTGGCTCTTTTTGCGAATGCCTCCCGGATCAGCACGGCCACTCCCGATACCCGCGAGAGCACGTCACCCCAACAGAATCACAAATGAGTCGCACTCGGCGCCTTAATATACCCTCTGCAATCACTTACTGCAATAACTGACACGGCGGCGGGCGGCGGGACAGAACATGCCAAGCATCCGAAAGCGCCGGGAGAGGAAGGCAATTATTGCTGCACCCCGCTGCAAGCTCCCAGGGTGCTCTGACTGATGCTCGTCTGATGGGGGCTGTGGCTACGATGTGGAAGGGATGGATGTGCACCGTTTGCAGATATTGGTAATATCTGGGCTTGCAAGTAAATGAACAAACCGGTGCTGACACGGATAAGATTTTTCTCCCAGAAAACCGCCTGGTTTTAGGACCTCTTTTTATGGCCATATCACCTTTTATGATCTATAATCACTAGTTTTGAAAAAAGGGGCGAGTCGCTCACAAACACTTCGGCATACAGTATCCCCTCCCAACTGAAAAATAAATCTGCCTCCACCTACCGCCTATCTCCCAACTTTGAAATCTACAAAGAAACAATGATGGTTTTTGTCTCAACGCCAAACCAAATTCCCACAGCTGATGCTAGATAAGGCCTTCTAGTGAGCAGAGAGCTGTAAGCTAATGTGGCTCAACGAGCTATTCGTCTTACAGGCAGTCTTCGTCATCTAATCATAATTATCCAAATAAATCACAATTGATTTCCATTGATAGCCATCGGTGATGATAAATCTGTAAATAGTTTGAGAGCTCAAACCACATGTGGGCCTCACATGCAGGCAAAGTGCAGCCGCAATGTATCTGTGATTTTTGTTTGGCAGTGTAATTCAGGTGAGGTAAATGCTGGCATATTCTGAGGGTGAGTAATCAGACTGTATAAATAATGTCTATGAGTTCTGGTGGGTGAAACGGGAATGTGTGTGTGTGTGTGTGAGTATATTCATGGTGTGCATGCGTGTGCGTGTGCGTGTGTGTGTGTGTGTGTGTGTGTCGTGTGTGTGTGTGTGTGTATGCGCGTGCGTGTGTGTGTGTGTGTGTGTGTGTGTGTGTCGTGTGTGTGTGTGTGTGTCGTGTGCGTGTGTGTGTATGCGCGTGCGTGTGTGTGAGTATATGCGTGTGTGTGCATGTATGTGCGTGTGTGTGTGTGTGTGTATGTGCGTGTGTGTGTGTGCGTGTGTGTGTATGTGTATGTGTGTGTGAGTATATGCGTGTGTGCGTGTGTTTGGGGGGGTTAAAATCAGCCCGGATGGAAGAAAGGGAGAGGGACAAAGCGAAGCCTCATTCTTTCCACTGCAGCGTGGGTCTGCAGACTGCCACTCGCCCGCCAACTATGCAGGATGGAAAAGGTCCCACTTTCTGGGTCCGGTGTGGAGCTGCAGGCTTGCATTCCAGCCCGATCCGTCTGCGTTCCGACCTGGCCGCGCCAGAGTGGGGAGCTCAATCGCTCCTCCACAGACAGAGCAATCAAGGGGAGGACTTCAGCGTCCAACATGAGACAACCTCGTGATCTGGTACGGAGGATGGGGGGAGACGCGGAGGGGGGGACTGGGATCACAGGGGTGTCTGGGGGTCTGCCGGAGGGAAATGATGCTATTATTTTTGTTCCTGGAGCAGACGCTTATTCAGACAGAGGACGCGTGATTATTATTTTTCTCTGGGCAATCGGGACTGAGAGAGACATCTTGAAGGTCTCCATCCTCAGACTCCTGGATCCATGCCTCTCTCTCTCTCTCTCTCTCTCTCTCTCTCACTCTCTCTCAGTGGGAGAGGGTGTGGGGAGGGGGGGGAAGAGGGGCGGGGGGGACTGAAAGCGAGCAAGAAGGAAGGAATGTCCTATAATCCCGACTTACAAAACATTTCAACCCCACCTCCGGATTTTTAGGAGTCGTCTTCCCCTCTTATGAAAGACTTGTCCTGTCGCGCGAGAGTCATCCCGGGTTGTGTGAAGTCAGACGCAACACCCCCCCCCCCAACCCCCCTCCCCGGCGGGGGGAGATATTTAGCAGAGGCCTGACATTTGCACATCATAAACAGGCTCCTGGACTACAGGAAGCCTAGAAAAGTCTGACGGAGCACCTGCGCAAACACTGACCGTGACCTCTGACCCAGAGTTCAGAAATCATAAATAAATAAAATAAAACAAACACTGAAAGGAAGCTGAGCTGTTGCTTTTGCTTTATAGCAAAAATATTCCAATTTAGGAGAGCAGTGTTAAGTCAATGAGCAAATAGGTACAGGGCTGTCAGTCTGAGTCCCTGACAGGGAACTGCTGTTGTACAGTATTGCAAATAGAAGAAGCAAACCTGATTATGTGGTTAAGGGCAGGACATATTCAGCAATTTGCACTGAGGAAGGGTATTTGCTGACCAGATTAATAATGTAAAACATTCTGATCCCTCAGTTCGCAAAGTATGTACAGCATTCCTGTTTTAACTATTATATTTAACATGCAGAAGGGAAACATGAAGTACATGTTCTAGACGGTTCTGGAATGCCAAATATGGATGGCTATGTAGAATACTTGTCTGGGAGGGAGCAGACACCAGTACAGCTGACGCCTCAGTTCATCACCTTATTCTAACACACTGATACTAAAGTATGATACCCTGGACAGACGAGTTATTGTAGAAATCTGGGTCAGAGGTTTTTTTTCCTCCTTTTTTCAAAATGGCTGCACTCCGTACTGTGAATACTCTGTGCAGCTCTTTTCTAACTGCTTCTCAGCCCTCATCCACAGCGTCTAGTGCTGGTGGGCGAAGGGGGGGAAATGGAGAGATTATTTATTCGTCTCTCACAGCGCAGCCCTCCCTCACTCTCGGCCAACTCTCCTGGGATCCCGGCGAGGGAGCAAATGTACCCTGACGTCACCCAGTGGCGCTCCTAATCTGCTAATGGCCAGTTAACATTCCGCGGGGATTAGGGCAGCGCAGCGTGGGGGCCCGGCCGAGCCGGAGATCGCTTCGACCCCAGACGCTTGCGTGCCGAACCCCGTAATGCCATGGGGGGGGGGGGGGGGGGGGGTGATGGTGGTGGTGGTGGTGGGGGGTGGGGGGGCAGGAGCTCATTCTGAGCGTGGCGAGGGGAAACGGGGCAAAGAACAGACTTTAGAATAACACACCGTGCCGCTACGAGCACCGGTCTCAGGAGGACCCGCTTTCTCTGGCCAAGCCGCAGCTATTTTTAAAAAAATACGCCTGGTGCCAGACAGGATGGCTGAGGTGGGACCCAGTCTCACGAGATACATGTCAACTGAACGACATTTCTACCGTTGTGCTCTCTGATGGCAAAAAGTTTTTCCTTTCGCAGCATCTCAGCATTCCAAGTGGCTGTCTGTCAAGAGCTCTCGACCACTTGCTCAGAAGCCAGTAAAACACTATTATACAGCAGGCTGCAGGTATGGTAGCTCTGTTCTAGGATTAGATAACCCAGACCCTAATCCTCACCCCAACTGTTGAGAGCCGGACCCTGAAATTAAACTACAGCTCTCATAAATCATGCACAAAGCATCGTAAATTCCAAAGTTGAATCCCCCCCAAGGTCGAGTGAAGAGAATCTTTTTAGAAAGGAAGCTTTGTAATACTTGTGCAGAGGGAGATAAGGTTTTAGCTGTGCCTCGGACCATTATGCTGTAGCTATCGAGATACAATGGAGAAACCTTGAGTGTTGAATACATCATGACTAAAGGAGAGCTCCGGTCAAAATTATTAAATTTAATATGTTTCATGATATGTATCAAGGACTTACAGCCAGGATTGTGCATTTTGAACAGGGCCCTGCAAGCCTAAAACCCGCTGATGAGTAAGCTGGGTGATGACATAACATGCTACCAACTGGAGCCTTAAAGCGAGGGGAGAACTGTGAAGCTCAGATGATGAAAACCTGTAAGTGCATCTACGTGTGTCTTGGTCACATCGTGACAATGCCTTTGTTTAGAAGCTGACCTGAAAGCTGAAAATGTGCATGACCAAAACATAAATCGTGTCAATGGAAGATGACCTAAAAATACAAGCCTAACTTTTCACATGAATATTAATATCCTAATTTTGTTGTTACAGCATAAGTACATTAACATAAATGCAGATAGCTACTTTACTGAACACAGAAAATGCCATTTCACCATAGCAGTAACAGGGCCAAACACAGGTGTAAGCATTGCTACTCATTTCATGAAAAAAATCCAGGTATTTAGCATGGAGGAATAAGTCAACAACAAATGAGAAAATACTGTATATCAGCTCAAAATGTCAAAATGAAATAGAGCAATTAATACATTGATCTGTTTATTTCATTTGACTGATTTGTGTGATATTAATTAATTTGTAAACTAATGTATGTGTTTATTCTTTCATAAATTTTAACATGTATATTGTCACTTTACTAACATGGTCATGAGTACCATGCAGAGGATAATGAAAGAACCTGTTGATGAATGAAAGCTGTGCTAAAAAGCTTTGAGCTTAATTCACAACACAGGAAGGTGCTACTCAGCTCTCATTGGCTACTTTATTAATGAAATTAAAAGGGACATTGTGTCATATGCTGATGAATCTCATTATTCTCTCTTATTTTGAGTTTAGGAAGGATTTCTGTTTTCATTAATAGAAATATTAGTATAAGTGAAGTTGTGTGCTGTAATTCCAGTGTTTCTATACATTACTGATATAGTACATTCTATCTAACACTGCATTATGTCCAAAAGTAACTAGCGGCTGGAGATCTTAGCTGTTATTGGCCCAAAAAACACACTGCAAGCATTGTACTCACTGATGGCAGCTGTGCCACTCCCAGGTGTGGCGAGGTCGGTTGGGCATGAAGTCGGCCGTGCCTTGGTTTTTAACCCTTTGTGGGAAGCGCAGCAGCACCCTGATGTCATAGTCTGTTGTTTCAGGGCCATATGCCGAACTGTTGGGAGAAAGGTGCCATATTCCTGACTTATGAGGGAGTACTGCAAGCAATAAAATAACTGCCACTACACCAGCCCCTCACTGTAAGCAGTGAGTATGACTCTGTGTGTGTGTGTGTGTCTATATACTGTACATGCTTATGTGGATCCATGCATATGCATATGTGCATATATGTCTGCATTTATGCATGTTCATATGTGTTTGTTTGGTATAAACCTGAACAAATAACCCACAAGAAAAACAAACACAGCAATATTCTCAAAATTAACTTTGGGTGAATGGCTGAGGACAGGGCAAAATAATCAAGAGGGAACAGCGACCCTCCCACACACACTATAACAAAAAAAAACAACCAAAGCAATTTTAAGAAGTGTGTGAAATATACCTGTTCGATTTTGGTTGACACAATATGTCCACATTTAGAGGAAGAAGCAAGCAAAGAAATTCGGATGTGCTCCACGTGGAGAAGGCTGCTTGCTTAGCGGTGTGGAAACGGTAGCAGCATCCTCCCTCTCACCCTGAGCTCACAGGCACTCCAGGCGAACGCCCGTGAATGCTAATGGAGACGCAGGCACACTCCAGGGCCGCACCTCGGGGCCGCGAGGCCACACAATTCATCTCGCAAGAGTTGTTGACTTTGCAGAGAACAGCAAATTACTTCAAGCCATCTGTCTGTGATCTCTATGATACCCTGGCAGGATATGAGAGGGTTGGTGAGGAATGACTTTGCTTGAGACGTCAGGACGTACAGGGGAGCGCATGAGACAACCGGTGACATTTTGAATGGCCAATCTGCGGGGCGGGCATAGCTTACTTTTTACAGTACAGAGTTTCATGCTCGTGTCACAGAGGAAACTGCCAGGGCAGGTAGAGCACTACATATTATGGGTAGCGGGGTAGTCAGTATGAAGAAAACATTATTTTCCTTCGATGAATTCCTATAGCAGGAATTCGTTTCTGCTTAAAAACTGGAACTTGACATTGAAGTGATTTGAAAAACAAGACAATACGTGAGAAGTAATTGGCTGGGTATGTCTAAATGTTGGTTGTCTCCTATAGTGAGAGTAAGGAAGCATTGTCTGAAATTCTGCCGGTTGCCAAAGAAATGACCCAAACAGAAGATAAAGGTTAATTGCGTGCGACGGGGCCTTTGCATTGCGGTTAATGGAGGATAGTGCAAGAGACCTAATAAGGCAGCCTGACATGTCAATCAATCAAAACATGCCTCTGTGGCCAATAAACATGTCATGGTGATGAGTGGGGTGGGGTTTGGAAAAGAGACAGGCTTCTGGGAAGACTAGCCCATTTAAAATCCGTGAGCCAAAAATACTTAACCAACCTGAGCCCGACCTGTATGAGGACAGTATAAAAAGGGAGGTGCTGACCTGGCCAGGCATTTCTCCTCAGCGGCACAGCGGAGAGAGTACAGATGAGCCCGTTGGATATAGGTGGAGGCCTGGACGTAGTTTGGGTCAGGAACCAGGTCAGGTAATTCTACAAAGACAGAGTAGTAATTCACTGTTTATTTTCAATTGGTTCTTGCCCAACCAGGTATAACCACTGATTTAAAAACTTCCTTTCTGAGACCCAACCAAGTAAGCAGGATTTAAAAGACAGGCAATAAAACTCATCTGATGAATATCCAGCATAAGGTGCAGATGTCTTTAGGTAATGTTTTTGTTTAAATTTTGTAAAAACAGCACTGTGGTGCAAAGTAAAATGCTGAAATATGCTTTCTCTTAGTGTGTCTGATGTCATAATAGTTCCTTATAGATTTATTCAGATCATTTTTAAATCCTCTTTATTGTTTCAGCAACATAGTTAGCATAACAGTGTGTCTTTGTCTCTGCTTGTGCCACTGATCTGCAGTCAAACAGTTAACGCTGAGGTACACTCAGTAGGGTGTTTCATTCATAAACAGGCCTCACTAATTGCCATGACATTCCAGACTATCACCACAATGACTTCTGGTTGAAAGCACTGAAAAGTACGTTTTACTCCAATGCCCCTAAGAGGGAAGTATTAAGGTATTTTTTGTGGATGGAGGGGTGGAGAAGCAAAGCACCCCCCAGCTCAAAATATTTATTTGGCTCTGCCACTCTTAAGACAATGTTCTTTGTGAGTTCTCATTGATCAGATACTGTACATTATAGCTATGAATCTGATGGAATGCATGTGAGGTGGATGTGCTGAGTGTTACGGTCTTTACATGCTGATATGCATGGCTTTTAGCTGTCAAATTCTGGATGCAGAGATCCAGGGTTAGGGTTGGTAGGTTGCCAATAAGAGGGACAGAGAACTATTGTTTAAACCGGTAGTGGTCATTAAATTGTATTTTCATGATTGTCATGTATGCTATTGATGTCAGTAAGGATCACACATCAGCGGCTGATACATTTATCTCTTTTTGTCAGATTTTATAGCATCACTGTACTGCACTTTACATGAAATCGTGATCATTATGACGAAGAGATCAGTATGCGCTCAGAGCTGTGGCAGTGCTAGTTTAGCTCTGTGCATGTTAACACATGATGAAAGAATTCTAATTTAGTTTCAAATAAATGCAAATCCTGGCGTGTGGGAGGAATTGCCTGGAAATCAAAGGCTTCACACATCACCGCTGAGGTCAAGGTTAAGTATAAATGTCAATTGTAATAAAAACACACAATAAGTACAATCTACCATTGTATGCTCTCACACAGCACAGACTGTGGTGTATAATTCTTTCCCGTTTTTATTATTTTTCGCAATCACAACACTGTCAAGGGACAGAGAGAGATATGAGAACAGTGATGATCATGATATTCAATATCTGGGACAGCAAGAAGTTAGTTTCTGTCTTTTCTCTTGCACTGTGATCTGAAACAGAAAACCATAGGAGACTTGAGGGTTACCAAAACCACCACTTACTAACCCACCTCACTGCATAATGTGGTCAGTTTGGTTCCACATGTAATATTTTCTTTCAATGAAGTGTAGTTATTGGGTCAAACAGAGAAACCAAGCTGTAAATCAAGTCTTTCTTAGAAAACATCATGTTGTATTTTACATATCCCTCATTGTGTTTTGGTAACATATTGGTTTCCTCCCAGTACTTCATGCAATGGAGCTGCTTTCACACATGAACCCATTAACCATACACATAAAAACTACAAGGAACAAACTGAGTCATAGTTTGTAAATTTCTATAATTTGATACAAATTTAGCATTTAGTATGGGTCTGGCGCATGTGTCTTTTTGGACCTATAGTCACTCAAGTGATGTGGGAGCATGAGGTAAATAACCTGGACCAACTCCAGACTTCTGACAGGGTATGTGTGTTTTTACGATCCCACCTCTCACACCAGTGTTTTGGTGTGTTTCCAGTCATTTTTGCTAATGAGAACAAGTTGGATGGAGTTACGGTATTGGACCGGAAATTAAGCCCACTGGGGGTGTCAGGAATTTCTACCCTCTTAGCTTCTCTAATATGTAGGAAAGGTGTAAGGCCCTCCCTGGCTAGCCACCAGGTTCAAGTCAGGGCTCTCTGCCTGTCATATCTATGCACACATCTTATTTTTTAATCCCTTTCCAAAGAAGACTTGTGGGTCACAGGAAACTTCCTGGGGCTGTGCTGGTAAACACAGAGTGACTATGTGAAATGCTATGGTTATCTTGGCAGCAGAGTCTTCCGGCTCCTCTTTTCTCTCCTCTGTGAAACTTTGTTCACTGCCCTCCTAATCAGCAAGAGCTACAGATTTCCGCCTCTTGCAAGGGAATAGGACTGATCTGGGCAAAAAAGCTGATTACCTCTCAGAAAACAAGTCTGGTTAACCTTAAACTGTCCAGTGCAATTTTTGGCCTCCTTTCCCTCAAAAAGCAACATTGTACAGCAATGGGAAGAGCTTCTGAGCTTCTGTCCACAAATGCCTTTGCAGCACAATTTGCCACACAAATTGTGCGATTACTTTTACAGGAAAGAGATAATACCTTTTTCAGTATGTTTGATAACCTATTTGGTGTGATCAACATGAACATGTTTTGGTAAATTGGTGGGTTGGAACAGCAATTATAAACAGATGGGTAAGTTAGGAAAAGATTGTGAGTGGGTAATAGTGAATAAAACCAAAGCCCACATACTAACATAACAAATTATTGCACTGTAATTTCAATAGAATTATGCTACACTGATATTGTCAATATCAGACCTAATCATTTTGTGACGAGCCCACAATAACATTACTTTATTGCAAAACTGTCACAGGCTTGTGGCAATATGGCTAGGCAGATTGAGCCTGTGGCTGTATAATCAGCAGTCTACTTTCCACTGTTTGAGAAGGTTGCCTTTAGGCAAATAAGCAATTTGAATTCAAATGAATCATTACATTCCAATTGCGTTCCTCCATTTTTATCTTTCGGGATAATAACAGGAAAATCCATGTTTCGGGCTGGAATTCTATACAAAGACAGACATCTACTGATTATTAGCTTCGATACTTGTTTGTGTTGTGACCTTGAAAATTACTTAAAGAGAAACAGGACTGTAGCATTTGTTTGTAAAAGGCTGGTTCGTTGCCAAGTGGGACCATATTGCATTCATGAATCAAGTGCAGTCATGCCCGAAATATTGGTGTACCTGTTTGGGAACAGGTATATCACAATGTTCTTTTGCTCAGTAGCCCTTCGTGTAATTGAAAGAAGTTGATAAATTAAGATCAGAAAGCATAAAATATAATCTGCCTTACAGTCAGGGAGATTTATGTACAGTGTGTTCAAGCAACTGATGTGCCATGGATCTGAACATACCAGCTATACAAGCACAGGTAATGCATTTCTCCTTAAGCTGATATCCTGGAATGCTACACTTTCTTGTCCAAATGAACTTTTCAGTGCTAGCAAATGGAAGCTGGCTAAAATGGGTGTTCCTATTCTTATGTCCCCCCACCCAAGGCTGGATTTTGTATCATGCTGATGTGATATCTACACTGTTTCACATTAAGAAGAATGGCTGTGCTCCTGGTTGACCTGGTGTCCTAAACGCTTAGCAGTCAGCTGTTCATCTATAATGTCTGTCTACAAGGCCCCCTGCAAGGTAAAACCAGATCTTATATTTGCTGAGATGTTCTATCCCCAGCTGTGATTGGATTCCCACCTGCTATACTGCTTGTGGGTATAATTAGCTTTCCCTGAACCTCAGTTCACTTTCTCCCCACTTCCTTCTCCCCGATTCAGATGATGCACTGCTTTTATTTCCCTGACTGAAGGCACCATGATTCTGAAGCTCCACAGGGAAACCCCCTTAATAAGGCACAAGCTAAATCCAAGGCACTTATTCAAATACAGCACAGTATGACATGCAGGTGTTGCGGCCAGAAAACCAGTACTTCTTACAACGGGCTGTAACAGTTTTATGATAAAAGACAAAAGGAAAGCTTTGAAATGAAAAATCTGCTGTTTGTGTGATGTGGTGGCAGTCTCTTTCATTCCCAACTTCGGATGTAAGAAAATGAAACTGAAATCTACTCAAAATAACCTTTTTTTCCCCAGCTGTGAAGGCGCACAGCTTAAGAGTCAGGTGGTGTGGTTTATGCTGTGCTGAATTGGTTGTTTCTGCTTCTTTCAAATCCAAACCTCTGCTGGTGCCAGGAAACACAAAAGAATGGCAGTGGAATCACATATTTTCAGAACCTGATTTTTTTTTTAGTTTGCTTTGCCTTCCAGCGAATCTGACTCACCACATGTGTCCAGACGCTACAACAGTTTAAGTCAGTAAAGCATTTACTGTACGGAAACTGCCTCACAATTAAGGCCCATAAGACGATATGTTTTCATTAACAAATTACCCAGATCAAGGATCAGAAGAAAAACGTACTCTTGACACATTGAATGAGCTTCATCCCATTTCAAGATTGGATTTAGATTAGTCTAAATGTTTGTATGAACACACTTTTGCCACAGTCTTTACCAGGCAAGTAGTTATTTCCTGCACATAGAGATTTATCAAAGTGCATGTGAGTGAGATAGAAAACAGACAGATTGATTGGGAGGGAGGAAGAGGCTTCTTACCTCTCTGCTCAGGCCGGTAGACACTCCCGACATTAATGCTGGGGTTCTCCAGAGCAGAGTTTGGGGAGATGGGGTTCCGTCCAGATGGGGCAATTGGGACGAAGGGTGGCTGGGGTCTCCCAAAGGGTGGGAACTGCTCATACTGGGGGCTGCGCAAGGGTGTTTGATTGTCCGTTCTCGTCCTGTCCACAGGTGCAGCGGCCATATTAGAGTCAGGGGCCGTGTTGGCGTCTGGGATGGCTCCAGGGGATTCTTCATTGTACAGGCTGAGTGTGTAACTGCGGTCCAGGCCGCCAGAGACAGGGGGCTGGGCGGGCTGGGCTGGTACAACTGGCACGGCTGCATTGGGTTGGGGGGGTTGCCCATATGTCTGGTAATAACGGTAGCTGTCCTCGCTGTAGTCCGTAGGTGAACGTGGTTGCACTGGCACCAGACTCCCGCTAGTGTATCTTCCACCAGTGTATCCCCCGCCAGTGCTCACTGAATATCTTGACCCCCTTTGGAAGGGTGGCTCATACCCCCGACCTTCCACAACACTTGGATCAAAGGGTACGGGATAGGAGGGCTGGCGAGGGACAGAGTATGATGGTGAATTGAAAGACTGAGAGAAGGATGATGATGATGAAGACGAGGATGAGGAAGATGATGATAAGCCAGTAGATGGCCTGACACGGGAGCTGGAGGAAGACTGGAAACGCCTGCTAGATTCTCCTCCTCCTGCCATCCCCTGCCGCCAGTTATCCGGCACCTGTCCATATCCGAAAGAGTGCCTGGTCTGGCTGCGCGCTGACTCAGAGCTGCCCCTGGACGGGGCCTGCCTGCGCACGTTGCCCCCCTGGGGTCTGCGGGACGTGCGGGACGAGGCGTCCGCCAGCAGCACCCGGTGACTCCTGTCCTGGTCCTGGCCCCGGGCAGGGACGTACTCGGCACCGCTGTTGAGCAGGCTGAACACCCGGCCATTGTTTTCCCACTGGATCATCTGTCTCCAGGGGTTGGTGCGGGTGTCTTGCCCCTGGGCCCCAACCTGGTCTTGGCCGACAACCAGCAGCACCCACAATGACCATGCCACAACAAAAGGCAACATCATTACGCAGAACACTATCTCACTGCAGTTACGGATCAACAAGTAACCTGCACTGACCGTTAAAATGTTACTGAGAGTATAAAAGGAATCTGTAAAAGGAATCTTACGGAAGTCTCCTTCATAAAATCCTTCTCAGCTGGTGGAGCAAGACACATGTGAGTGGAGGTGACTTGTGAAGAGGAGATGCCCGGTTGGTTCTGTCCATTTGCAGCCCTACAGCTGGGATATGAGGAAGTGGAAACCCGGACCTGTCTTCCTGGCAGGCATGCCCGTGTGGCTGAGAGCGTGTTTCCGAGGGGCGAGTGCGGGGCAGTCAACTCTGAGAGCAAAGCTCCTGTCTTCCTGGCTGCCTTGATGTGGCGTCTCTGGATCTCGCATTACTCTCAGACTCAGGACAGGAGTTTGCCTGCTCAGCTTTGGTGCTGGCTTCTATTTGCTTCTCTGATTGCTTACAACAGGCTGTGAAAAAAAACTCAAAATCCCCCTCCTTTTTTTGGGAGAGATTCCTGGTCCTAGTGCTAGAGTTGTTTCCTGGACTGCAACAGCCATGCAGCTTCCAGAGTCAATACCACCATCTGCAAAGGCACTCAGATTTACATCCTTCCTCGTTTTCCACCATCCAGATTATTTTCTATCATTCTGAACAAGCAAAGACATGGAGCCCGTGGCCACATTTCAACCATCCAGCAAATACTGTCATGCACACTTTCTTTTGTGCTGTATATTTTTGCTTTTGACAGACAACAAGCTCCTGGCATTCACACACACTTTAGAAACACTCCAAAGTACATTCAGAGATAAACCTGTGTAAAAATTTAAACGCTGAGGCAGAGCACACAGCTGGATCCTCAGCTTCACAGCGGAGGGTTTTCAAATATTTGGATGATATTTCCCCCAAACAAGTAGAGAGAGGAGAGAGCTGAAGGACATCTCTCACAATCCTTAGCTTGGAGGCACGACTGTAAAGGTGCTTTGAACTTCTCTGGCTTGCAGTTTATCAGTCTCACATATAGAAATACTGCATACAGAACATATACTTTGTTCCATTGAGGAATACTGCCAAGAGGCTTGTTATCCCTGTTAGAGAAACCAAGGTGCATCCTGAGCCCAAACCAGCATACCAATCTGTATTTTTCTTATCAATGTATGTGTACCATTGGCCACCCCAGGAAACCAATTAAAGTGATCAGGCTGAGGTAAGGAATAAAACACTGTTCTCATTTCCATTCCCACAACTGAGCACCCTGGCAGCCATTAAGTCACACACGATAGAAGAAATGCCTTCGACGTTAAAAAGTCCATCCAGCTAGAACCCATACATTGCAAGGTGATAGTACATTTATATGGAAACTTTTATCTCCAAAGAAGGCTCATGGTTTCTTTTGTAAAATGTGGGATGAGTGCAGTATATCTTTTCAGAGAGAAAAGGAAAATGTAACCAGAAAAAAAGACCTGCTGGATGTTCACACACCACCAGAAAACTGCTTCTGGTGAAGATAAACATTTTATGGGCAAGGGTGGTAGAGCAAATCCATCAAAACTTATTTCTGTCCTTATTACTTTGCCCTGAAATGTGTTTACAATGAATGCAGCGAGTGTCTTGCCTGTCAATGGTGTAATAACATACTAGTGCTTCTCAGCTCATAAACAGCACTGTGTTGTTCTTACAGGAATATATTGTTACCACTTCGTTTCAATTATATAATTTAATGGTAGCATGAGTAACCACAGTGTATTTGACATGCGATAGCTATGTAAATGTAATAACAAGTACTAATATCTGTGTGTAGCTTCATGTCCAATTTGAGTTTGCACTTTACGTAATTATATCTGTTATTTGAGTAAATACTTCCCTGAACATTAACCTTAATCCAAACATCATCTACCCTTACCCTAACCTAAATGGAATCTCTTCCATAAATCTTAACCCAAATGGAATGTCATCCATAATTCTTAACCAGACTCAACTGTAGCCCTTTATGTAATTAAACAATCATTATACAATTATACTTGTATAATAATCACATATTTCTTATGTAAATTTTTCTTTGACTAATGTTAGCCTTGAATACATGCAGTGACCTCACCACTCCACATAAGGTACAACTTGGACATTTATTCCTTTTTGCATCTGCATTCCTTCAGTCAAAAAAAACTGCCTTTGGCAAACTTATTGTTTTCTCTCATCTTTTGAGCTCACCCAGTATTAAACATGCATTTAGACACTATTTATTTATTGCTCATCTAGCTAAATTCTTCATATTCCAAACATACACAGGAAAGAACATCTGATTATTGCATGCCTTCAGAACGGATGGGGGTGGGGGTGGTTTGGAGGGGGGGGGCAGCAAATATTAGATTTCTCTTGTTATCAAGCTCTGCAGTTCCCAAAGTGTTTGCATTGGCCGTGTCCTCAGCGAGAGGCAGCCAAAATGTGCCACAGACCAGAGAAATGACAACATTCCCCTCGTGAGCCATATGTTTAAATTACCCGGCTGTAACCACAGAGGTTGATTTTGCTTCCTTGAAACGTGCCCTCTGAAACGTGTGAGCGGAGAGGCGAACAGAAAAACAGTTTTCATAAGCCAGAGTCAAAACAGGCAAAACGGACTCAGCCGCCCACACAGGAAACCTTCATTTTTTGGAAATGACATAACTTTTGAAGCAAAGCGATGGAGGGGTCAGGTTGGATAGAAACACATAAGTAGACAGACACAAAAAAACTGGAGCCATCATCACCACCCCCCAGATGTATTCACTCCTTACACCTGGTCCACATGTCTCAGAAGTAACATCCGAGAGTAAAATACACTGACAAACTCTAACTTTGGCTTTACTTGTTCTACTTAGCAGATACGTGGTGCCAACATTCCTCATAAGGTATACAGTCCCAGAGCACTATCCACTCCAAACAAAGGTGGAAAGTAAAAAAGGAAGAGTGGGCTATAGGGGCTGTGAGGGAGGCATGGATGTCTGTGCAACATGTATGACAAGTCTAAATTTGGAAGGCTGGTTCTCTCATGGTTGAAATCACATCCAGGTGCTGCTTGGCACAGACTCCTGGCAGCTTCAGACGTCCCAACTGGGACGTACGTGCGCAAGTCCTCGTGGAAAAGGGGTAGGAAAAGTGTGCGTGGGGGGATGGGCAGACTCCTGCTGCCTTTTGCAGCAATCACCTATGTAAGTACTGGAAAACCAGCATACAAAAGGCCTGATTCAGTGGTAAAGTGACTGGTCCTGGAGATCACATTTTGACACAGGCCTGGATGCTGCTAAGGCTCTGGCCTACATTCATAAGTCCCTCACCAAATCAGGCACCTGAACATACAGCCAACCCACCTGACGGGAGCAGCTTGGACTACCTGACACCCGGTAATGCTCTTAGAAGTGGGTCAGAACAAACAGAACAAAGATACACACAGACAAATAACCCGTAAACTTGGGCTTCACGTTGGTTACATTTTAAAAAGTTGCATGTACACGTTAAACATTAGCTGCATTGTTGTCACTCCGTGAATATATTAATCAACGTTACTGGTTTATTATGGTTACTTAATATGAAATGGTACCAAGAGATGTAAAATGCAAATGTAACACTCATGGATTGTCTTTGTGTCATGTGTATTCTCATGGAAAATTACAGCATTAGGACAAATCAAAATATATTTCAATTCCTTAATTACTATGTCTTGCTGGCCTGCTCCTTCTTTCCCATGAGCAATGCTAATGCTTGGCATTCATGTTTTCTGAATTTTTATTATATCACTTAACAACTTATATTAAAAATGTATAAATGCTCTCATTCTGTTCTGTTCTCACCCTTATCTATGGACAAGGATAGGTGTAGCTTTTAACCAGTCAAATTTTATTTCATAGGCATGTTTTTAACAACATCATTGTACAGACCACATTGATAGACACGCAGAGAAACTGTGTGTAATTTATTACAGATATAATATGTCAGGGTAAAGGAGGGTGGGTGGAAAAGGAAAAGCAATTATATATTTTTTTCCTGCAAAGTAGAAATGAAATGTTATCACCTAACGTGTTCAGACTGTTTCATCTGTGGACAGAAATAAGACCTTATGGAGCACCTTACAGTTGTACAGTATATAGTAGGATATTGTATATACAGTTTACTCTTGAAAGGATAGGGATCCTTAATGAGGAAAAAGGTGGCAAATTTACCCACTCTTCTCCAGTAGCAGCCAAAGACAAATTTAAGAGAATAAACACTTTGTCTCTAATGGCTGTCTGTGCCAGGAGGAAGATAGTAGTCTCTTATCATCATTGCTTTCAAATAAATCATAGGTGTTGCCTTACTATGTGGAGCCTGTATTGGTGAAGAAAAAACTTTCTAAACTTTTAAACATTTTAATTTTTTTTCATTTTCATGACAACCAACACCAAAAATTCCAGCTGCTTCCATTAACCTGCTCACACTTTATTTTTCTTTGAGTGTATATAGATAGATTGAGATCTATTTCAAGGGACAAGCATCCGGTGATAGAAGCAAATGACTCACGTTTTCAGGCCCAGAGCAGAAGTTTCTCGGTCCCCCGTCTCTCCAAACTTTTCACAGTTTCTGACCTTGTACGGCAGCAGAACTTCACATAAGCGTCATGCAATATATCAGGACTCAATAAACACCAGGGAGAGTGGAAAAAGACAACAGAGCTGCCCGCCTAAGTGGGAAGGTGAGATTTATTTGGGCCCACTTTCGAGAACAGGTGCATTTGTCTGCATTCCCAGAATTCCTTCTCCTTGGATGTCCTTCCTCTCTGGCAAAGTCAATTAACTATTCTGTGAATGTACGCCCATGCCACTGAGAGAGAGAGAGAGAGAGAGAGAGAGAGAGAGGGAACAGAGAAAGAGAGGGGGCCATGTCTGTGATATTCACTGCTGTCTACCTCATCTGTACGGGCAGGTCATCACTTTTCATGTCATACTTTTCAAAGCCAGCTGCTACTCGCTAGTTTTCAGTCACAAAGGGAAGGTGTTGGTGGCTGGGAGTTAACACCGTAGATTTTTGTCCTAGTTAGTCACCAGTGGGGCCGCTGCCACCGTTGGGGCAAGCACTCATTTATTAAAGAGAATTGGCAGAGTGCTTCAAGTTCTGCGTTTCCTCTTGAACCCGCAGTCTGTCTCAGCTCATGATTTTGCTGCGTGCGACACTTATTTTCACTCTCCCTCCAACTTCTCAAAGTGATTTACATTGCAGAAAAAATCCAGCCATGAATGATAAACATTCCAGCATGATTTATTCAAACACCAAGAAGCAAGCCCTGCGCTGATTTCATATTCACCCTTGGGATTTTTTTTTTAATTTAAAAAATATTCTTGCCAGGAGGAACCAATGGAATGCAAACCTAAAGCCTTTGATTGGCTTTCGGATGATGAGTTAGTGTGAGTCACTGAGTAAGCTGGATTGTGTTTGGGTGTCTGTGCCACAAGTGTCTGATGGCTTTTGGAACACCACATGCTTTGCATAGAGGGGAAAAGGTTGATTGTTGCTTGCTAAAAGCCTGAACCTCAATCAATGCTATGTCAAGGCACTGGAACCACCCTACCACTTGGACAAGGACACACACACACTTGCACATGTATATATAACAACTTCTATATATAAAGGACTTCAAAGTCAGTCAGTTCAGGGGGACTGAACATGCAGATTTCCTTTTAAGAAGAGGGAGGTGTAAGTCCTCACACCCAGACTGCAGCTGAGCCACCCATGCCTTTCATTCCCACGACTCCATTTCCTTTCTTTTTTCAGAGTCAGAGGTGTGAAGCTTGTGCATTAAAATTAGATCTTCGTCTTCAGAATTTCTTTCATAAAATCACGTTGCAATAATAATCTGTCTAATTTCACAGGAGTGGTAGCTATTAGTAGTGGTTTTGTGTTGGGGTAGCGAGATTCAAACTTCTTTGACTCCAGAAGGTAAAACGGAACAGCTGTCCCACTGATCTGACTTGGCAGCAACACTTCAGTACTTAATATGGTATTTCCTCTAGTAATGAAAAAAATGTAATCGACAACAATACTTAAGTTGGGAATGTGACTGGTCTGAGAATAGTTTGTCATGTAATAGGAAGGCCTTTGATCTTCCTCCATCTGTTCACTGGGCACCTGCTCTTTGGCTTCAAATTAAGCTAAATTAAACAGAGATAATCCTTCACAATCAGGCAGTAATGATCACATGATTTGTTCCAGAGATCCCAGAAATTAACTACTTAGAGGCTATGCATATTGACACAAGTGAAATCATTCTTTTCATTTGGGCACAGTGCTGATAAGAGGAGCAATCTGAGCCCCAAGGCCTTGCAGACCATGTCAGCCTTGGTATCTTAGTGATCGAAACTTTGTCAAATGATCCCTTGTGCACACAGAGGCTTTTAGTTCTGCTTGGAGGAAAAGGAGTGCATTTTACACCGTTTTTCTCTCAGGTGTGAACAAATCAGTAATATGAAGAATAAAATAGAAAATACAGTTTACAAAAGGCTTTAGAGTATTTGTATTTACTTTAGAGAGATTGAAGTGAATGCTTGTCCTTGCAGTGTGTGTACGTATCTCCTTGTATGCTAGTGTGGAAAAAGTGCAGTCTGGCCACAGTGGGTTTACATCAAAGTGGTGCTGGATACCATACCTGGTGTCATAAATACCTAGGTTGATGGCATGCCATGCCAGTAAGACACATTTAGTTCCATTGAAATAAGACACATTCACATTCAAAAGGTAATTTGTTGCTAGGTTTATGTAGCATTATCTAAATAAATACATTTTTTTGAATGAGAAAGAGCAAAGGGGAAATAGAGGTACATGAGGGTGAGAAAAAGGAAGGGAGCCAGACAGGAGTGACAGAGAGAGCAAGTGGCATGCAAAGAGAAACAGGCAGACATGGAATCACCTAACCTTTGAGTGTTTTCCCTACCGTGAGACTTTGGTTAAATGAATCACTTTTTCTTTACTATTTCTATCTGCTGTCTTAGTGAGAAACCCATGAGGGTGGACTGGCAAAGATTTTATTTCTGTAATTTTGACATTAAAAAATGCTGTTACACTCACTCATCCCCTAAGCAAATGCCGGTCTACAGACCATGGTAACTGTCAACATGAAAACTGGTAACTTTTTTATGACTGGCGAGTCATTAAAACCTGTGAGAATGAAAACCCACTTGCACCACCGGGTAATTCAGAATCACAGGAGAGAGTTCACTGAGATTTCATTTCATTCTTCCCTTCCTATTGACGGCATCATCTGATCTCTCTGGAATTTGCCACACTTGTTGTTGATAGTCTGTAGACTGCCCTAGGTCCAAGGACACACTCAATACTGTCATCTAATACAATTTTTCACATCAGTTCCATTTGACAGCATTCACTTGTTTATCTCACATGGCATATTCACCATTTGTGGGCTATACAAAGCCCTTATGTGGATACAAGATATTTCTTTTTTTTGCATACATTTCCATTTTTGTTCCATGTTCATTTATGACAAAACTATTGTTCATAGTATCTAGTTACATGCACAATACTTTTCATTGTCCTCAATCAAAAGCTGAATGCAATTTTGGCTGCCAAACACGGTTTTCACATATGTGAATAACTCCACAGAATTAACACAATAAGCTCACAATACCTGCATTCATTGGACATGGAATACAGATGTGTAAAAACTGCTGGACATGGCCACACCCAGCAATAAGCAGTCACATTTGATGTGGTACATATTTCTGTTGTCTCCGAATGCACATAGATTCTTACACATATTTTATCAGCATTCATCCCTTCAACTAATATTAGCAACATTAGCCTCAAACAGTGTCTCTAGGATCTATGTGCTCTGGACCATTGTTTGAAGTGATCAGCTGGCTGTAACTAGTTGTCATTTGTTTTTATCATCAGAAATCTTTATGCACTGTGGCATTTGACTCAACTCATTTTCCCTGTGGGGAACTCCTGTCTGTGTAATTGGATCAATTATGTGTTGATGAGCTAATAGCAAGGATGTAATCTATTGAAATGAGATCATTCTTGACTGGTTGAGGACCTGGTTGCATATCACATTGGAATTGTCACTTGCTGAAAGTGAGCCATTTGCTCGTATCTTGAAGATGGTGTAGCCTTTTAACCCTTTTGCACGTAACTTATTTTTATGCTATGTAGCACGCATGTTACATTACATGGTTCGTTATGTTTTCATTAGTGTTATTAAGCTTCTCATAGTTTTCAGTTAGCACTTCGTAAATTTTTTAATCTGTTTCCTCAAAGCTAAAATTAGCTAGAATTTTCCCAATATAGTGTTCTAATCGCACCCGTTTTAGCATAAGCGCTAAATGGCAAATCACACCGGTGTGACCGTACGTGCGAAAGAGTTAAACCTAAAATACCCGGCCTTTGGTATACTGCCTTTGCCAAGAGCACCATGTTTACATCAGTGACCAATGCTGCCCGACTGGAAGCACACCATACAAATGCTTCTGTAAAATGAGAATGATGCTTTGCATGCAGTGTATTTGTCATGCATTTTTCACAAAAAATAATAGAGGAAACCTTAACAAAAGTCAGCTTGGGTACCGAAGAGTACCTTGCCAGAGGTGCTCCCTGCCAGCTTTGTTTGTTAGCCAGTTCGCCAGGTCTGTGTGATCCCTGCTTATTATGCGTGAATACACCGGGTGTAAAATGACCTGCATTTTTTCACTGCCATTCAAATGGAACAAATGGCAGTAATTTTCCACTGTTGCTGGTGGGACAAATGCCAGGACGGTGGCACAAAAGTGGCTTAAGTTTTAGCCATCATTTACGTGAAGGCAGAGATGGCATATTGGTGCAAAAATGCTGGCATTTTCTCTGAGAGGCAGAAATCCCACGAGTCTTTCTGGTGATGTGCCTGTCGGAGCATTTGGTTTGACGGCAAAAGGCTGAAGATGTTGTGCAGAATACGAATTGGACAAACATAGCAGGGGTCGATGGCACCAAGGGTCAAATGACTGTGTTGTCACCCCTCTGCCCCGAATTCACTTATTTAATCACCCAATTTTCCACAATGCAAATGGTTTGCCAATGATTCGGTCTGGACAGGGACTGGGCTCAGAGGATGATGTTTGAACGGCAGGGACCACAGTAGTTCCACAAACGAGCTCACAGTAAAACAAAACACAAGCAGCCATCGTCTGAACCAGATCCTCTCCTATGGCTGCGTCCGTCCTCAGTCCATAAGCCAAGAAATCCTGGACAGACAATGACAAGCAGGCCCCACGCAGTGCAAGCCTTTTCATCCACTAGGCTCGTGTTAGGCTTTCTTCGCCAAAGCAAACTGGGGGGGTGTTGTCCATGCCACTCGTGTGAACTTCACGTCTCCCATCGAAAGTGACCCAGTAAGACTCCCCATCTGCTTGGAATGGTGACATTGTTAACACTGAGTGTTTGACAAACAATCAAATGCTCCGGCGGTCTTTGCCCTCCGCAAATAAACCGGAGGAAGGACTAATCAGAACAACACACAAGCGGAATCCCCTTCTGCTTCCTCTTTACAGAAGTTTCAAAACTGGCCACCCTCGAGCCAGGTCTTGTGTTCTGAGCCCAAAAGCAATTTGTGTGAGGATTCTTCCGGAACAAGGCCTTTGCCTGTTTGATTCAAGCCCAACACAGCAAGGGGACCCCAAATTCACATGAATCAATAAGACGTTTATTCAATCAGACCCATGCCTTTTCAATGAGGGAATTGATGAGGAGCGGAGGACTTCGCTTTAGATACCTGGATTTGTTAACTGGCTGGGGTTTCTCTGGATGAGTACACCTTTCAGTGACTGCCTGGCAAAACAAGCAATCATTGTTGTCCTGCTTCTGTTCTTTGATAGCTTCAGGGTTAACATGGCCAGGTTATCGACTCTACAGAGCCCAAACTGAGGCCAACAAACAGAGGAACGAGACACCAGTCCAGCACACACTTAATTTTCCTGTGCTTCTCAAAGCAAACAAACCCTGTGAAACTGATGAAGCAGCCCATTCAATTAGCCGCAGACACGCACAGCTGTTCCCCTGGGAGCGATGCACGCAGATGTTCGGCTTGCCGTCATCCTCAGGGCCCTGAGGAATTAGCAGCTCTCCTCGCCTGCTCCCACACCACAGCTACAAACAGCAGATGAGACGGCATCATCTGGGCTTTGGGGGCAGGCCGGAGAGCAGAACAAGCGCACAGAGGGTTACACACACCTTTCTGAATCTATAAGCTTCTCAGAGCGCACCTCAGAATTCTGACTGGCACCCTAGATATGCTGTTCTACATGTTGCTGCTTGCAGCCTATGTATGGGACCAATGGACTAGGGCTAAGTCAACAAGAGCTGTGCTCCTCTTTGAAAGTACCGACCATACCTTCACCCAGTGCAGTGTGATAATCCACAGGAAATGTGCCACGTGGAACAATAAATGAATCCAGGCCAATCTGAATCTGAATTAATGAGAGAATGAATGAATGATGAATCTATCTATCTTTCTATCTATCTTAGTCTGCTTTATCATTTCACCTGTGAAAATTTTTAACTAAATTTTTTAGATGTAATTTTTTTAAATACCCCATTAGGCATTATTTGGGCCTCATGCTTGCTGCTGCAAAGTGTTACTCAACTTTTATGTGAATGCATTTCCTAGAGAACCAGGCAGGCAGAAGGACACACACACACACACACACACACACACACACACACACACACACAAATTAAAAGCCTGCATTTATCCAGGGCGCAGCCGTGATGATGCAGCTGATGCTTCTCTGAGAACCGGCTTAGCTGCTCATCCCGGGCCTGCGTCACTGCTGGGTTTGCATTATGACTCTTTTGGCCAGGGTGGCTGGTGCATGCCTGGGTCATGCTGACTGGCAGCGTGATTGATGCGGTGTCCTTCCCAGACCCCTGCTTCATTACTCAGTTTTCATAGATAAGGAGGAGGGCGATACCACAGTTTTCTTTTTCTTTATCTCCTCGGCAAGTGACGCTTTGTTCCCAAAGAAAGATCTCTGCCCGTGAGCAAAATGTCATTTCTAACCTTGCATACAAATAATGGTTAGGTCATAATCACAAATATTACTCCAGATATTGCTGCCAAGACACACAGGGGATACTTTTTCATGCACGGCCGATATGCAGTGCACTGTTCTTTCGCCCTGCAGTATAATCCTGGCTTTCATTTCGCCATTGCGTATGGATTCATGTTGCACGACAGACAAAAAAAAAGGACTTTCCATTAAAAACCCAACATTGTGCTGTGATTATGACCTCAGCATTTCCTTCGGAGGCACCTTTTCACCTCAGCCATTATGAAAGCAGGCTATCAGGCGGTTCCCTGTTCTCGCCCAGCTAAAGCGTTTTATTCATTCCGGTCTTGATGTTGAATGTAGAGCCTGCCCCTGAATTTCACACCAGAGAGCCAGTCTCCTTAAAGGTTAGCAGGTCAGGGGAGAGAGCAGAGCACCTATCTCTCACTGGAGAGTAGCTAGCGGAGGGGGGGGGGGGGGGGGGGGTTGGTGTTCCAGTGCAAAGGAACGTTGAATTTGCTGACTACACCTGAACGGCAGGCCATCGCAATATGCAAACTAATATATCTGGCTGACGCTTTCATTGGCTGGGATACGCTGATTGCGATCTGCACATGTTCGGTCTGTTTTTACAGATATATAGACTTGCATGGGGTTTTGTTTGCATTTGGGAATGAAGCAGGACAGTGCTATTTCTATAGTGTGACTGAACATTCCTCATTGTTCTGGCTTCTTTGCGATGCTTACACCTGCCTTTTCTAACACATTTCTTTTGTCAGATTAATTATTTTTTGTTCACAACAACAGCAAAACAGACAGCAGCACAGAGATCACAGTAGTAACAGGTGCGTTCTTTTGTCATTGTTAAGACACAGATGGTTGGGTTTGCATGGCCAGTGACTCAGCTTTATAAACAATATATTGTGGCAAGGACATTGATGTACAAACCTTTTTATGTCACTGAATTCTTGCATAGCTAGCCAGTGATAACTGCAAATATTACCTTATAAAAATATCAAGATTTATTGTGAAAGTATTGTGGTATAAGATCGACAAAAATGCATTATGATTATTACATCTTTCTGTACTTCAATGGTGATATTAAGAAGGCCGGTGTTGATATTAATTAATATCCCCTGGTTAATTCAGCTATTGACCTACTGATCGATATCATTTGTCACTGTCTCAACTCTCACCTGGCTCTGATGCGACTTTATATCTGGTTCAGCTTCTTGTTTCACTCTATCAGAACTGGTGCCTGTGCTGCCACGGCACCCCGTCAGTCTGTTCGCTCAGCTTATCCACTGTGGCATTTAGCAGTGGCATTAAAGCATGTGCGTTCGGGGTGTGTTATACAGTTTACTTATTTGACTTGCTTTGATTCCCTGTCTACACTTTGCATTCACATCTTGTATCAATTTCACATTGCTATACATCTTACTGTACAAGAGTGTCTAACGTAAAGATAGGTGAAATTATGACCATTTCATATTTTTCATAGTTTAAATAGTGACAGTATTTTGGGTCTAAGGGCAAGGCTGATCCCTATTTAGAAGGTGAAGGGGAAACAGCAGTCTGATGTGTGTTTTCCACGGTCTGACTTAGTGTCTGGCCTTTCTGATTTGGCTGGCATTTCCCTGCAGCATCATGCACATTGATAATGTCAACTCTGCCCCCTGACAAACCTTGTCACTTCATTAGATACAGTGGCACTTGAGAGGGAAGAAGTGATGTTCTCACTCCGAGTCTGCCAAGAATCACGGCGCGTTAACTCCGGAAGCCGTCGGAGAGACGCCATTAATTTTTTCACGCTGTGAAAGAATTTCTGTGTCCCCCCCAGTTTCGCTCGTGGAACCTCCCTGTCAGGGGGGGTGGGGTGGGGGGCGTTAATCAAACGCACACGGGCTCAGCGAGAGGAAATCGCAGCGCCGATCATTACGAAACCCCACTGAGCTTCTTTCCGAAAGGTGCAGCGCGTTCACATCCTCGTGACATTTAAATGGAAATAGATGAGGGGAATACACTAGGGCACCTGCATGAAATGAGCTGTGCTCTTAGGTGCACACAGCTCTTAGCATAGAAGTTCGATAAAAAAGTCTTCTTTCCCCAGTCCCTGAATGGTGGTTCTGTGTAAATGAACTCTGCTGGAGGGAGCAGTCAGAAGACCTATAGTCATGCCTTTGGCTACATGGGTGCCAGTGTGGTCTAGTGTTTAATGAACAGTTGCCTATTCCCACATCAATTGTGGGATTTGGGGTGGCAAAGTAGCATAGTGGTAAGGAGCAGGGCTTGTAACCAAAAGGTTGCTGGTTCGATTCCCTGCTTGGGCACTGCTGTTGTAACCTTAGGCAAGGCTCTTGACCCAGAATTGCCTCAGTAAATATTCCTCTGTATAAATGGATAACATGTAAACATGTAACCTGTGTAAGTCAGTCTGGATAAGAACGTCTGCTAAACGACAATAATGTAATGTTCATGAACTGCAATGACCAAAAACACCAAGACCGCTTGCAAGCTCCAAGCAGTCTGAACCATTTAAGAACCCATTACTGTAGTCCAGGGCGAATGTGAAACCACATGGCAGACATGTTTGCCATCTCCACTCGACTGAGTACTAAGAGCAGCGAGGGAATCTGACCCCAGCATCATGATTTATGAACCTGGTGTTAAATAAATGTATCCTTTTGCACACATCCGCTCTGCGAAAACTAGTGTTGAAGCTGTAATAGATTATAGCTTGAAGAAAGACAGGACGAAAATAAGATCTACACTGCCTGCACTAGTAACATCTATGCTTTGCTAACAGTATTCAAACTACTTCTTTCCATTATGTTTTTATGAGTGTTTCATTCAGTTTCTTTTAACCTTTGCAAAGAAAGTCAAAAATAGTTTTCATGTCACGAAAACTATGCAGTGTTGCCACCTAGCGGTACAGATTCACACTGTCAACGCACGTGCCTGTTAAACAGTTTAGTAAAGGGAGGGTTGGCAAGATTAGCATGTAGGATAAAAAAGCCACTGATAACCAGATTACTTCTGGCCAATCCTGTGAAACAAGGCCAAGACTCAGCAATGAGCATTCAGTTCTCTTTTCCATTGTGTCAAATCAGGTGCGCTTGCTGCTGTGCTAGTAGTTCTGTCAAGCAACTACGCGGTTTAGTTTAATAACTTTGATCAGTTATTCAATACAAAAAAACAAACCCAAGAGCACCTGAAATATTCATTTGCATTCAAAATGTACAGACAAGACCTTGACTTCATCATTATGTGCATACATCTATTTGTACTTTCACTGAAAAGACAAGTCCTGAGTCACAAGTCAAAAAAGAAAAAAAAAATCACATCTGATTTACCTACCTCTCTTTGACTACACAAAAAAAAATATGTCTGCAAGTGAGCTACATGTTAAATAATCAGACTGAAGTCTGGAGTCAGCACTTTTGCAGGAAAGGTAAAATAAATAAAGATCAGTTCGTGAGCTGCTGCTGTGGGTGCTCTCTGTATGTAAATGCTGCCTGCATTACAGAGCTGTGCAGCACAGCACCTAGCCGACTCCGACCGGCTTAGAGACTAAAGGCACTGCCTAGAATAATGGATTCTTTGATCATGCTTATGATTACGACGACTATGACAGAAGGAGGGCAGAAAAAAACTCTTCAATTACGGGGCTTGGAGCATGATCTGCAATAACAAAAAAAAAAAAAAAAACTTTTGTGAAGACTTGTAATTCAGCTCGCCTGTTCAATGTGCCCTTCAAGAAAATAAGTGAAGAAAATAAATATATAAAGGAATCGATAGAGGGAAGAGCGTATTATTTTTCTTGTGGGTGTGCTTCTCGGGTCTTTATCAAATCCCTCCATTAGCTATTGCTATTCACACGCCACCCCTCCAGGTGAGAGTGTTTGGATTCGCCTCCCTCTGAGAGATAAGATGCGTGACCTTTATTTACCGTTGGATTACTGGAATACGGATGGTCTGCGTGTCCCCCTTTTGGAGAGGAGATAAAAAATTGGGAGGAAGGAGCTGCCGAGCTTGGGCTCCTCGTCCCTCCTCTCCCCCGAAATGTCACTTGGGCCCCTGCGATAAATCACGGGGCCCTCCGATGCGTTTCCTTATTATGGCGAGTCGCTCCGCTGTCATCTCCTCGCTTATTTATATCCGTGGCTGCCCCGTCCTCCACCGCGGCGCGGCGGAGTGGCTGAAGGGATGGAGTCGTCGGGGTAACGCTGCCGGCCTGTTAAAAACAGCGGAGCCGGCGGAGCTGGAGGAGCCGGACCCACACCTGATGTAATTGTGCTGTAACGAGGCGCCGAATGCGCTAACGCGGGCCTTTCCTTTGTCCCAGTTTGAGTGAAGCGCTCCTCTCCCTTTAACCGAGGAGAAGCTGGCGAATTCTCGAGGAGGATGTGACAGCTGGTAGTAATTCAGAGCACCTACTGAAATGCTGAGAAATAATTGCCTTGACTTTTAAGTCTTTGTCGGGGCAGTCTTGTTGAGGACCTGTGGCAAAAACAGCCATGCATTTCTGATGTTAGAGTGAGGCTCCATGAACAGCAAGATAACTGGAGCTGTGATGTATTACTGGGGCATTTTGTCACAGAGAACAAAGCCTTTTGATTGGCTCATTTAAAAAAAGGAGCAACTGACAGCACATGGTGGCTCCACCCATCATGGCGTTCAAGGAGACTCACTCACTCCCATCATTACCATGTGCAGCACAGTGACCAAGCAGGAAAAATCCCAATTAGGCTGGTGTAAATGTCAGTCATTTCAACGAATTCCAGGAAAGTGCACCTCTGCTCATTGACATCATAAAGACAGTAACACATTCCTGAGGCTATTTTACCCTCTCCAACACTCAACAACAGAGTGCTTAGCTTTCCATCAAGGCTCACTCATCCCTGACACCATACAATGCACCTCATTTTAGCACCTTGACTCTCAGGGCTCGCAAAGTGGCCTGACGCAGGGCAAAGATCTTCCCCCTCACGACCCGAAACAAACAGGCAGCCGGATGAGGAGCTGCGAGACAGATTGTTAACAGTGACACCTCTCAATTACAGCGCAACAGCCTACACAGAGAATTAGAGGGCCTAACCTTGAGCAGCTACATAGTCATTATTAAACTCTTTCAGAGGAAAAAAAAATAGAAGTGGCTGCTTATGTAACTATCCTAGAGTATGTGTATATTTTTCACCACAACATTTCCCAGACTTGTCTGGTGTGGCATAAAAAAACATAAAAAGCAGAAAGTTCGTGAAATAAAATCTATGGGAGAGAAATATTACAGGTTAGACTATTAAGACGGGGCAATTTGTATGAGACAGAAGGAAACCCTGCTGCTCTCCCTCAGCCTGTCTGTCACGTTATGTTCCACTACCCAAACAGAGAATGTGCTTTTCATTGGTCATCATGAGTCACAACCAATGAGAAGCGCTGTCAGCGTTGCCACGATATGCCTGACAGCGGCGCGAGATTTAAAAAATGGCAACCTCCGAGCATAGCCCGCCGATACAAAAAAAAAAGAAAAGATTACAAAAATACAGAAGGGAATGGGAAAATGACTACCAATGGCTGGAATGCGTGAGAGGGAATGTGTACAAGGCCAACTGCATTGTCTGGCACCAGGGTTTCTCTATTAGTCACGGCGGAATTTGTGACATTAAACATTAAACATTAAACAGCACAGGAGAAAATCATAGGAGGAGCGAGAGGTTGCGGAGGAGACAGGGACAGGGAGCACTAATTTGAAAAAATGAACAAATTGACAATGTACACGTGATATGATTATGTATGCGATGGACAGGACTTCTCACAACCAAGTATATGTATATGCATATGTTTAGATACAGTAAGTCCACTATTGAAGGGTAATGCAGGTGTTATATTTGTTATAGGTCCATAGTAGTCGGAGCTCCTCAGTCCAACACCCCCTCCCCCCACCCCGTTACTTATTTCCATTTCAGGAAGTTGGCAACCCTAGTGAGGACGCTCCAATTCTTCCAAGAGAAGTGCTTACTGTGCTGGTGGAATGCGCCGCATGACCCGCACCTGAGTGGGATGGGAACCCTCGTTGGGCGATGAATTTAAATGGCTCCACCACCCGGAAGCACACACGTCATTACGGAACTCGACCAGGGGCGTGTCCTTCCTCAGCCACAGACACAGGGGAGATTCTTACAGGAGGGAGATGTCATTATGCAATTATTAGAAGGAGAGGAGTGATGAATGGTCGGCTAAAAGCATCGCTCACTGGAAGGAGGTAAGGGGGAGGTGGGGGGGGGGGGCATGGCGGATCCGTCCGGGGTGGGCATTCTGGGAAATGGGGGATGTTCTCCTGCAGGCTTGTTGGAGGGAGGGTGTGGACATGAACGTGCCACACACATCCTGTCCACTGGGCTGAGATGGTGTTTTCCAAGCGTGCTCCCAGTGCCATCCACAGACACTCTTCATCCCCAAGTCCCAGTCGCTCCTTGTCTTCATCTGTTTCCGATCAGTCACAGAATGACATCACAATCACACAAAGCAACATGAAAGAAAGAAATGGGTTTGTTAGAGGAACGAAGGGGCGGGATTCCATTTTCGGTAGGATTTTGGTTCCCACCTGTGCCCCAGACCGTGAGCAGCCGTAAGGATGTCAGAAGAAAAGCTTTCTCAAGGATGGCGGGTCATTTGGCCACGCCCCCCTCTCCAGCTGCCAGCCGGACTTGGTGTTAGCGGGTTGCTAATCTTTGTGTTTGTCCGTTTGGCCCCGCGCCCGCTGTCGCCGAGTGGAGTGAGCTGCAGGTGCTCCCGGGAGCACGGCGCGGAGAGCAACACTGCCCGTACCGAGGGGCTCATTTGCTCAGAAGTACAGTCACGCTTCATTAGCCCAGCTACTTCAAAGCCCTGCCGCAAACGAGTGCTTCTCCGGCCCGCTTTCAAAGGAACAAAGGACCCGGGCAGGCCTCGTTTGCTGTAAAGTGGCTGATTAGATTCTGTTTACCTCAGCAATGTGTCAATGATGTACGTTCCGAGCAGTTTTCTTTAGCCTCTCTGACTGATGCATGAAAAACAAGCTTGGAGGATTGCATAATTTACGTCTGAAATACGCCTTCCACTTAAATATGCCAACAAAAAATGAATCAATCTGTTTGGATGAACCCAGTTAGATTTTTCACTCGGAGAGTGAGATTTTCTCACAGCAATGATTTAGTAAAGGTGTAGTGACAGATTGTTTAATGGCTTCTTTGAACAGAAAATGACAACACCACAGTCTGAGGTACACGCAGCATGTCTTTTTAAGAAGATGAACGTGACATCCTTTTATGAAAACAATGGCACGGCTGGTAATCAAATCTTCACAGTCTGATTAAGGAAACATCAGAAATCACCTGTGATAATCAGAGTAAAAGGACAGAAATGGTTGCCAAAAACCCTGAAAATCCAATTAAAAGGCACCCATGGCGGTGCTACGATAAAATGAATTCCAGGAAAAGTTACTGGTCAGCCAATTATTAATCAGTGGATTTAGTCAGTTTGCTACAGTCCATTTGCTTTTTCTATACTTGCTACAGTCTGTCCAAACTGGGCTCAATATTGATGTTTGAAATAAAGTTTAATCGCATTTTAATATTCAACAGAAATAGCTGCATGTTACAATTATTATACAATATTATACAATAAATGTACAATTCACAACTGAAACAGCCATTTAAAAAAAGGTGCCGATAATTTTCCTGTCACTTGCATTTTATCACTTGCATTTCTTGCAAATACAGTCAATCAATGCAAGCAAGACTTACCAAAGCAGCAATGATTCACACATAGATAATGCATGTGTTATTCACATATGTCCGATGTCCCCCCACCGTGGGACTGCATTTTCTCAGGGATTAATCATGGCTCCCCACTGGGGATGTCTGAATCTTTCGATGGCTCCCTCCCCCCCATCCCCCCCGCGGGACTCTCTGGATCAATGCTGACTAATTGGGATTCCACTGGCATGGGCCCGCAGGCGGCCCTCTCCAGGTACGGCACCATCCCTTCCTAGAGAAGGAAGGGGCCAAGCAAAATATGCACAGGTGGACAGAGAGACACATGTCGACACACACTGACTGTAATGGAATTCATTGCCATGCACGGCCGGTAAACACGCCACGCAAGAAACGCCACCTCCCGTGCCGTCAATGGAGGCGCCCAGCAGTAGCGGAACCTTTCCACATTCTGTTGCCACCGCCACTGCCGCGAAACAAATTCCGCGTGGCGTATGGGATGGTGCTCGTAATGTCACCGTATGTGAAACCCCGCACTCTGTGCGAGGCCGCGGCGCATTGTGTTGCGAGCCGTCTGTGATTTAAATTGAGGTCAGCTCCATTGCACAGCCGTGAACGGGGGGGGGGGGGGGGGGGGCACTCTCATTGGCTGGTTTTTGAGCAAATGGGGGCCGCTGGGTGAATCTGGCGAACAGCGCCAAACTTCGCTACTACAGATGCGCACTGCTCCATCACCAACCTGCAAGGTATTTTATTTATTTTATTTTATTTTTCGCTGTTGTTGCACTTGTGTATTTAAGTGGAAGCAATTAGGCATGAAGAGCTGAGTGAATAGATAATGATTACGGCCATTTAGGAATGAGTGCTCTGAGGAGCCCAGAATAGATTGTGCCTTTGTTTATGGGACCTTTATTTCGAGGTGAGAGCACAGAGTATACGCTAAGTGAGCGTGGTCTAATGGTGGCACGCTCGTCTAGCTGGTGCATCGGGATGAAAAAAAAAGGAAAAGGGCGACGGGATTGGTATTATCGCGTTCCAGCGTATGCGTGCCCGTCAGATCATCACGGCGCGTGAAATACCGAAGAAAACAGATGGCCGGCTCTCTCCGTTCCACTTCGCTTGGCTCTTCAGCGACGCCTACGCGGATGCCGCCGGCGTGGCTCAGGTGAGCCTTGAAAGCCTTGGCGGCTCAGCACCACACCCCCCCCCCCCCCCTCCCCAACTGTGCGGGATTGCACCGGACGCAGACTGCGTTGCTCTTGCCCGGCATGTGACAGAGGCAGGCGATGCTGAATAGAATGCCTGCATTCCACAGACGCCTTCGCTGACGCCTTCGCTGCAGCCCGCACAACGATACACAGGTGCGATAACACACGGTTTTCAGACCGCTGTGGATTTTGGTGCCCCTCCTCCATGGGATTGCTCACCCTCCCGCTCCAGCTTCAGCTTCCCGCCATTACCGCCATCTCTCTCGCCGTCAGCGAAGCGCTTGGAATCCTGAATGGCGGTGCATCTCAGAGTTGCTGCTTCCCCTGTTCCAGGCGGCTCCCTTGGGCATTCATTAGGCCTGATTAGGAAGGCGTTCTCGTCTCGGCCAGTAGATGGCAGAGACGTTTCACCCGCGGTGCCGCAGTTGGCTGCCGGGTGGATGCCTTTTCATGTTTCTAAACTTTCTCGAGACTGGTTTTATAATGATGTTGCCGAATTACATAAGAGTGCAGTATCTCTCACCGCATGCCCCGCAAGAAATTATACACTGGATCTACGGTACCGCAGAGCTCTGTCGGAGGGCCACCGCATCAACTTATCCCCCCCCACCCCCAACCCCCCCCCCCCACCCCCCCCGCCGCGACATCAAGCTTTGATCGCCGCCCGAATTAATGAACCGATCGATGAAAGTAAATATCAGATTCGTTATGTAAATGTTTACGGGGATGCGCTGTCCTCGTTCGGAGCTTCTGAGGCCCTGATGATGAATTCTGCGAGACGGGATCTCGCTTTCGTGATGCGCTCCGGCGAAACCAGGGAGGAAAACAGGGTGCAGGCGACGGGATTAACGGCTTCGGGGAGACGGATCTGGAGGGGAGCAGTGACCTCAAGCGGAGGGGCCGCTGCGCGGAGAGAAAGTAATGAGAAGAAAAGAAGAGAGGCTTAAAAAAAAGGCATCGTTCTAAAATTACCTGATTTTCCACAAGCCTGTGCCATTTGCTAATAAGGATCAGCCCTCCTCCATATGCTGCTCGTGTGTGTCTCTGCACTAGAGAGTCCAAGGATTAAGCTGCTGGCCTTGGAAATATAGCCAAGCTGGTTAGAGATTCATTGGCCTGGATAGAGAGGGGACATCACTGGCATATCACATGTGGGCACACCCAACACGGACCAACCGTTTTTTTTTTGTTATTAGTTTTCACATTCTGTTATTTTGCATTCAGCACTGTAGAGAGTAAGAGGCCGGCTCTGGGTTAACTCCCATCCACACCCATGACTGACTGATACGTATGGAGGCGTTTTTTCTGTGGCGTGAATAAGTCCACTGCCACACCCACATCAAAAACAGCAGCTCAATCACACATGTAAACTTTTCACATCACAAAATGATCTCCTGCAGTCAGATTTTTGAGTTCCTTTTTTTGAGACAGTTCCTTTTTTAAAACAATGCACGGTTTTAGTCAGGAGTTTTGAAAATATAAGGGTGCAGATCCCCAAAAATGACAAGAGGGCATGTTATTCTATAATCCACAATTGGAGGGTTGTGAGGGTTGTGACAACCCCCCCCCCCCCCCCCCCCGAAGTCCTGATTAAAGACAAACCTCTGACGTATGTGCTTTTCCTTTCCTTCCCTGATTTCTCTATGATTGAAAGCCCGGGAGTATTTTCTTGTGACGGCCGGGCAGCGATCGAGGGTCCGTGAAGCTCTCGCTGCGGCTGATAATGACATTTCCTGCCCAGATTTGCATTGCTAATTGGGAGCGCTCTGCAGCAGGTGCCTCATCCTTCGTGCGGAACGTGCTCACCCAAAGCATGCTGGGAAGGCTTCGTGCCAGACAACCAGCACGGGGTATCCTGGCGAACATGGAAGCCAGAGCGGAGAGGCAGCTAGCATAAGAGAGCCTCTGTCTCTCTAAAGGTCCTCTTCCTAACTCTAAGAGGACTTATGCTGGAAGCGCACAAGCACCAGGCTGGAGGAGGTGAACTTTCTGTACAAGTTCAGCGGTCACCACTGGGTCACAGTGCTAGCAGTTAAAGGAGAGAGCATCCATTCAGTTAGCCGGATGGTTTAAACATATGAGGATGCCAGCAGGGAAAATATCATCTGTACCTTTAAAAAAGCTGTCATAGAAATCCTCGTGAAGCCTTTTTTTCTTTTTTGGCAGTTGTGTAAAGATTAAATTACAAACACTTCCTTGTTTGGGTATTTCATGGCTATGCACAGTATAATAGGTGTGAAATGAAAAGAAATACCGAATAATATTTTAGAAGGCTGTATTAATCTCTGAACAGTTTTACAAAACATACTATGACTAATGGTGTTTTCAAGACAGTTGGTGTCGGCAGGGGTATAAAAAAAAGGAAAAGGAAAAGTAGATTTGAAAAGTGTTTGGTGAGATCACCTTGAAAGTGCGGCCTGCTTGTTTCTTGGGGAGGAAAAGTGACCTTGAGCGGAATGTAACTTTTAAAGTTGATGAACGCTTCAACAGAAATGAACTTCGCCGCAGCTCTCTAGTCCCCAGTTCCGATGCTGAATATTAAAAATGAGGGCTTCCAGTCAACCATTCCAAAGTCAATACCAGCTTACGAGTATAATTGACTCCATCAGCAATGGACCGGACTTAATTAAACCTCGGGAACGGTCATAGGCCACGGGGGCCAACGTCGCAACTCCAAAATATCACACTGTCCAAAACAAATCCCCCTTGCTCGCCGTCACGTCCTCACTTGGTACACATAATGATTCCACATGACAAACCGAGCAATAAGAGTGTGAGCGCAAACCCATCTATAATACCACTCAGTCATTTTTAATGAATTACTTTTCATCTCTGCTGCTCCACTCAGTGGGTAGCAATTGGGTCATGGAGCAGTGAGAGCACTCGATTCTGCTTAATGGCGCAAACTTACTATGGTATGTATGTACCCCTATGGTCAATGCTTCCATTAAGTATCATACCCACAGTGTCATACTGCTCTTTTAGCAGTTGTTGCAAACGACCCCTCACATTGAACTGTCACCCATTTCCCACTTAACTTTCACCAGATGTCCCCAAGGAGCCCCAACCTAGTTTAGAACACTTACTGTACTCTGTAGGTAAGATTGTATTTGAACATGACTCCTGGCTATGCTAATCCTTTATAAGAGCCACTTTATCGCCAGCGAAGATAGGGAATCTTCTCGCTGTGCCAGAGCTTGGCTGGATTGCTTGGGAACGCTCTGTGAAACAATAAACCCTGGTAAGAACTTAATTAAAATAAGCAAGCAGCTGCTTTCTGAACAATTAAAAATGAACGATATTAGCACATGGTATTTAAATGTTCTTTCAGCAGCATAGGTTCTTTAACAGATGAATTAGCAACCAGCTGTTACTGAACATGCTTTAGTAGAAAGGTGATTTTTCAATAGCCGGAGTCTGCCAGACCACCCTCGGACCAGCATTTTCCTTGGTTCCTGTGTTTTAGGTACTGCGGACATGCTTTACTGTGCTGTGTGGAAGAAACCAAGAGACCATATTTTACCACATGGAGGGATCCTTTGTTTGTTCACAGTGCAACAGTATGCCCCTTTTGATCCATTGAGTCTCTCAACTGTTTTTCTACAAAGTGACATCATTATTATTTAAGCTTAGTTTACAGTTTATATTCTGTCATCATTTATAGCTCCATCAATTACATGAATCAGCCATTTTGTTATTTCTCAGGTTCCATTTCTGCTAGGCAAAACCGAATAAGTGTGTGTGTGTGTGTGCGTGTGACAGAGACTGTCTGTAAGAATGTGTCTTTATAAATGAGTGTTTTGTGTCTGACAAGGAGATACAAAGGAGGGACAAATGGAGGGTTGATGAGAGTGTGAGCATGTGGGTGTGTGAGTCTCTGTGTGTGAGTGTTCTGTGTCTATGAAGAGATGCAAAGAGAGAGAGAAAGAAGGGTGTATATGAGGTGAGAATGTGTGTATGTGTGTGCATGTGCGTGTGTGCGTGCATATGTGTGTTTGTGTGCATGTGTGTGTTTGTGCATATGTGTGTCAGTGTGCGCGCGTGTGTGTGTGTGTGTGTGTGTGTGTGTGTGTGTGTGTGTGTGTGTGTGTGTGTGAGTGTGACTGTTTGCAGTTCCACCTGCCCTGACGCACATCTCTATGAAAACAAGGCTCCCCTAACATTCAGACTCAGGCTTTGACTGATTTCCATTAATTCCTCCTGTCAGTCCCCATCCTTCCAGCACAAGCAGAGCAGCACGAAGAGGGCCTGCACCCCCTCCCCACCTCCCTCCCGTCACAGACAGCCAAGCTGTCCGTCCAAACCCTGCCTCAGTGGAGTGCCCTTGACTGCCTCAACAGCAAATCTCCCCTGATCATTAAAAAAACATTGACTTCAGTACAACTTCTCTTTAATATGGTTCACCATCTGAGGGAAAATAAATAAATAAATAAATGAAAAAACAGATACAGCACAGAGCAGCTGGATTCCCTGTGCGCTGCATTTGTAATCTATTTCCACTGCACTAAGTAATGCTTTAGAGCAGTTAAAGGGCGTTTCTTTAATACGGCAGCAATAACAAAGGGGTGCATTTGAGATTCAGTTCAGAGCCGGCGCGATCCTTTGAGGTCCGCGTTCGGAGAGAGGCTATGCATAATTAAACCACGCAGAATGTCGCCAGGCACCCGCGACTAAGGGTGACTGCCTCCGCTAACAAACTATCATCACAAGGAGTGGGCTCCGGCGGCCGGAGGAGCGGCTCTCTGTCCAAGGGAGAGTCCTTTGAGCAACCCGGGGTGCCATGCTGGGGCCACCAAGCCAGACAGACCCCAACAAAGGTAACACGGTCCCCGGCAAACCCAAAAAACAAACATGCGAGCGAGTGTGTGCTTCGGTCATGAAGAATGAGCAAGTCTCATGCAGTTGCAATTGGTCTAGTTTGGTAGAACCAGCGGGACGGCATGGTGTAATTGTTGGTTTTGCTATCGTGGATGGATTGGCACTTGTTTTCTTCAGTTTTATGGGTGATTTAAGTTCGCATTACCATTTTATCGTCGCCACGCGGGAGACCCTCGCTGTTTGTGGATTTACGATTCACGGTTTGTGAACATTTGCATCAGGCACCGCTCCCTGTGCCTGGGTTTCCCTCTCTGTCCCCGGGCCGCAGTGGTTTGCTCGAAAGCACACTCTTTCACAGTCACTGCACATATTACATGCATTTAGAGCATTATTGCGCCAATATCCATATCAATCACTCATTCATTGCATTATTATATTGGTTTACAACCTGAAAATGTGGTTTTTATGTGTCATGAACAAATTGCTGTTTACAGGGATATCTAGAACTTCCCCATAAACATCTCTCTGTTGATCATGGTGAGGTATATATGACCAGGTTAACTACGATGGAGGCCTATTCCAAAAGATAATAAAAAAGGTGATCTGTCTATTTGTGTAAACAATCATGCAGGAACAAACAACAAAGGTAAAATCATATATCATCAAAAACCAATTAAAAGTTCATCAATAATGTCAACTGGGGTGAGGCACTGTCTTTTAAAGGACAACAGAGAACCAGGAAGACACAGTGATTCATGTCTGTTCCCCACATATTCAGTTTAGACTCTACAAACTGTGAAAGGAGTAAACAATATTGCATTTATCAAAACAGCGATACAGTAATTTAGACAGTTATTCATTCTCATTGCGGATGATAGATATGTTTATGTCCATGTACAGATGGCTAATACTACACCAGAAGAGAGCATCACTCGTTGGATGAGTCAACATCTGTTCTCTGACTGTATTCATTTCCTGGTGGTGAAAATGTCAGATGTACACCATTAACATTGTTCTTTGTCCTTTACAGAGAGAGCATGCACCTGGTGCACTCTAGGGAAAACAGAGTCTCTAATTGAAGATGCACCCTGCAATAATGTATGGTAAAAAACTAGAAACTTTGATCGCGTCAACAGCCATAGTGTGCTTCTGATGCGGACAAGTGTGAAACCACAAATAGATTGAATTGAACTGAATGGAATGAAACAGAATTGAATTGAATTGAATTGAATTGAATTGAATTGAATTGAATTGAATTGAACTGAACTGAACTGAACTGAACTGAACTGAACTGAACTGAATTGAATGGAATTGAATTGTCAGGCATATGCAAAGTTTCCAGCTGGATAAAGTGCAGGTTTAAAGTTCATTTTAGGCAAGTCAAGATGCTTGGCTGCCGAAGCGTGTACAAGCAGATCCTTAAAATGAATTCATCCCTAAGGCTAAACCAAGGCGCTTTTTTGAGGCTTCCAGCTCTGCGATATTAATGACGGAAGCTCGGCCGTGGTCTCATTTGTGACCGGTTTCACTTTCTTGTCTGCCCGGCCGCAATGTCACCTCTAGACGGCAGCGGTGAAGCCGTGACTCATCAGCGAGGCTCCGCATCTGTTGGGGCGTGTTTCCTCTGGCAGTGAGAAGCCAGGAGCCATCGGCCTTTATCACAACGGCTGCTTCGGGGAATTTTAAAGAGCCATCTGCCTTCTCTCCTATTACTTAAAGGAAGGGACGACACAGCAGAGGGAAACACCACCAATGGAGAAGGGACCCAAGAGCCTCTAATCTCCGCTGATTTAGCGCAGGCAAACGATGCCGGCACGTCACACGGGCGCAGAGACAGTTTTATGGCCAAGTTAATCAGTTTGCTTCGGTCCCAACCTCTGATACAAATCAGCTCATCATCGCCAAAGAGGCGACCTGCAATTTGGACGCAGGAGCTGACCGGACACTTTCAGACCAATTGACCCCCATCAATTACAGCTCAGGGGCAATAAGCCGTCCTGCTGCGCCCGCCTCAATACAACCATTAGCGTAATATGATAAATAACACACAGATTAGGAAGGCAATTTCCACCCCCCCGCCCCAACACACACACCCTTCTAATGTTGCTCGGGGTCTCATTTGGAGATATCGCTAATCTTTACTGTCCTCTCGATCTCTGTCACAGTGCCGCTCATAAAGCCCTCAGAGATGTCTCGCTTCTCCTCTATTGACAAATCCATTAGAGCAATCCCGCTGATAAATGCCACGCAGATTATAAAAGGGGCCGCATTCATTGCGACGTCTTCCTCGGGCCCTCACTCGAAGACAGCCATAATCTTTGCTCTCCAGCCTTTAAATTATGTCTTGTTCCTCCGCACGGCAAACTGGGAGACACAGGCCATGAATAATTTATGAACGCAATCAGGGCCGTCCTTTGGCCATTGAGGGGAAAAAATATTGATAAATACTGCAGGGGGGGTTTGGGCGCACAATTCATATTTAATACTTATCTCTGTCCCGTTTAAATGTGCTAGTAATCTATGTGGCTGGCGCGAACAAACAGTCCCTTTATTTATTTATTTATTTATTCTATTACAAGGATGGTATGCCTGGAAAAAAGCTACACAAATGGCATGCAAAAATTCCAATTGATTATTCATCAGGACATCTGGTCATTGGCAGCTCCCTCAGAGCAGAGCAACTGATAAATGTCTTGAAGATTGATGCCACTTCCTCGACCTCATTATTTAAGTCTGTTTGATTATCCTCAATGCCTGCCACATAACATAATTACAGGCACAGAATATGTACGTGCGTGTGAGACCGACACACACGCGTGCACACACAGTAACAAAATATAGGCGTAAATAAATATGCGATTTCCCAGCCTGAAATTTTGGCTGTGTTTCTGAGGTGCTACCATTGTTATCACCGCAGGGCGATCCATTACATGCGCGCAAGTGGGGGTACGACTTCGTACAAAAGTTCCGGTGACAGCGTGGCAAGCAGGCCGATCAATCAGGCAGAGCGTCCCCCCAGCGGGGGCAGCGGGACCCGTATGTTATCACTGTGACCGGCACTTCAATTATACTGGCGCTGTAGTGAAGATCTAAGATTATGCCAAAACCAAGAATGGGACAAGAGGCACGCATTCAGCTCAGGTTACAATGTTTCTCTATGAAGCAGTTAATAGAGGCAGTGGTACCTACACTCCATCAAATTAACTGGCTCTGACCCATGATTGTACTCGCCATAATAGACTGTGAGTGGGAGCTTCAGCTGTGGAGGTGGGTGTTTCGTGGTTTGATTGGGTCTCTCTTAAAAAAAAAGGACCTTCCCTTGCTCAGCTTTGGATTGAAAAGACCCACTAAGCATGAATTCTTCACTTCAATCACTCCGGAGGGATACAAAAGGATGAAAGGAAAGATGAAATTTTCTGCAACGGGGAATCATAAAAATCAAAGGAGAAAACTTATTGCTGTAGCGAATTAAGAAAATTTCAGTGACATTTAATAATTCTGTGCAGTATTACTGCTTATTAAAGCAGTAATAACAGCACTGTAACTCATTTAAAATGCATTGTAGATGTGTAGCCCAACATAAATAAACGTCACTAATTGTGCTGTCATTTTCTGGTAGGGTTGCATGATATAGCACACCTCCAAAGTTCAGTGAAATGCTTCCGGGGGAGAAAAATACCACTTGTATCTGTATGTTAGTTAGCTTACCTATTAGCTTTGAAAAACATTTAGCATATGTTTTCACTCTTTATCTTTGTTGCCATGTGTTTCTATCTACCACATGGAAGCAGCATAGCGCTGTTGCTGTGATATCAACATTGAATAGATACGAGTGGTGTTTTTTCCCCCATAAGCATTTCACATAGCCTCAGAAAACTGGAGGTGTGCTCCCGCATCAGGTATGACTAAAGGGAAAACAATACAGGAAGAAACCTAACGCCACATACCGGGGATAGCTGTTATTGCGCTAAAAATAGCTATTTGATATATTGCAACAGCTAGTGTGCAGCCCTATTTTCTGGGTAGATAAGGCTTAGAGACCAGATCCCCTAACGCTGGGCCAACAACAAATGACAGATATTGTCCATACAGGCAAACGGTGACACAGGAGAGGGGTGACACAGGGACAGAGGGAGATGCTCCTGTGTCTGGGACACACCTGCTGCTGTCTGTTCAGCACTCCAGGTGCCTCATTGGACCAGGGGAGCTGCAGGACGATGGACACCTCAGGCCCACTCAATAAGCCAATACCCCAGGCCCACTCGCAGGCACTGCAGCAGCTGCGGCTCGTCGCTAAGCTCTGCAGCATTACCCATTGTTTGTCGCCTCACCAGTAGGCTGCGTAGAGCCTCAGCTCGCGTGCCCTTATGGGAGCTGCCCCCGTCTCTACCTGCGCCCGCCCGGCTCTACACCATGTGCAACACTGTCTGATCGGCTATTCTTATGGGCTGCCGTTTGTCAAGATCCTCCCCACCTTCTGGACAAAAGGGTTGGTTTTGGGTTGTCTCTTTGTCGCTGGGACTGAGGGGCTGTATTTGTTGCATACGTTTTCCTTTTCCTCAAGGCAGGGAGAATAAAGGGCCATTGACCAGATCATCATCTGTAAGACATGTTCTCGTCCAATCAACACCTCAACTACCACCAGCTTATGCCAGCTTTAATTTTAATACTAAAATACTCATAGATGGTCTAAACATTCAATGTGAACAAATGAATCTACAATATTTTGCAAAGCTGTAGTTTAATATGATCATTTAGCATTTTTTACTTGTCAGATGTGACTTCCTAATGTCAGAGACATTACTGCTTATTGCAGGCAAACTTGTAAGCATTAATGTTACTTATTACAAGAAAACCTATTCAAGAACAAGAACATCTTTCATTTGAGCCTGGCTTCTTGAAAATATGCTAAGAGGAGTTAGTAATATCACATATGCTGGTATATGGTACAAAAATCTAAACTAAACAGATCAGCTAAACAAGAGCATGAAAAACACACATACCTATGCAAATGATTGCGTATGGAAAAGTCTTGATTATTGCCATTATTTGTGTCTGTGTTGGGTTTCGATTATATTCATCATATCATTATTCAGCTGCAAAAACATTGACGGAAGCCCAATGAATAATTTAAGGGAGATTTGCCATTGGTCTTACAATGTCTAGTTTCTTTTCAAACAATGAAACGCTTCTTGAAAGTGACTCCCGGTGACATTTATATTAGCTAGCTAGTTCGATTATGAGATTACGGCAACATACGCAGTATGACTCCACAACTAAACAGATGGTTGATTAATAACATTTTTTTGATTGCTATGTCTGTCTAGTCACAAAGGAAAATATGATTCCCAAGGTGATGTCTAACTATTCCCAGACTGTGCGTAGTGCCAGCTATCAAAGCTTGCTTCTTTGGTACCCAAAGTCCCATCCATGACCCATCAGACAACTTAAAAAAAACGTAAAAAAAACCTTCCTCCGCTGCCAATCAGCTACATTTACCTGTCCATGAAGCCCTAAACTGACATTGCAGTAAATCCTCAACTACACTTGTATATTGTTCCTGAAACAGCCAGGAACGTCGGCCTTCAGAGTATAATGTGACATGCTGGATCGCCATGGATAAAAATACAGAAGGTTAAAGGTGACAAACTATTCACAGAGAGCACAAACTCCCTCAGCGAGGCTTATCAAGAAAGGTCAGCTCAGTGCAGTCTAAAAAAAGCCGTTTGTTTAGATCTGTCTATAACAAGGCAAAAATAATGTTAGCAGATAACCCGTGTGTTCTGTTTTTAATAAGAGCACTTAAGGTGCCCTCATCGGGCTGAGCGCGGCATCCGGCTCTTTCCTCCCTCTCCTGGACTCCTCGACTGCCCTCTTGAAGCGCGGCATTATCTGGGAGTCCTCGTGCATCGTTAGCGCGGCCTCAATTTTTCATTTAAATCACGCCGTGGCTATTAAAATATAGATAAGCCGTGTTATTCAGCTGCCCGAGCTCAAAGCCGGTCCGTCAGCGAAAGCCCAGGCTCCATGAGCGGGAAATGCTGAGCTACAATGGAATGCAGGAGCTTCGGGGGGGGGGATGGGGTGCCCATTACTGTTTCTTAGAAAAACCAGCAGGAGGGTATATTCTCTGCACAGAACGGGTGAACGACGCAAACTCTCTCGCATTCTGCAGATATCCTGTGGCAAAAAACGTGCAGTGCTTTTCTGTCAGACAGGCTTTTCATAATGAGCTGCAGCATTTTGTATCACCATACGTAATTACCATGCCATTTTATAATCTGAAACGAAGAAGAACGTGATGAGCGCCCACTACAGGAGAGGTGCGGCACTGCCACGGGCACAGCCAGGTGGAGCAGGCAGAGGCAAGCGCTGCAGCGCAAGGCGGGCGGATCAGGACACGCAGCAGACATAACAGGTCTAATTTGTCCATTATCAGCGTATAAGCGTTATTAAACACGTCATTGTTATTATATTCATCATTTTTATCGCTGATTGCTTTCTGATTACGCCTCTCATCACCGCTGCATTAGGCGGGAGCCAACCTGCTCCTCGGAGGTGCTGTTTAATACCTTCTGCGAGGGACAAAGGGGCAAAGCAGGAGGCTAAAAAAGACCGGAGAGGGAGAGCAGAAGGAGATATTCCACAGCCCACTTAATGCCAGAGGGAGCACAGATTACCAAGGCAATAAAATACCCCTCTACTCAGACGTATCAAGCATACGGAAGGGTGAGAGACAATTTCCATACAAATGTCAGGCTGACATAAATGAAATGAATATCAATGCTCCGATTTCCATATTCAGCGACTCCCAAAAGATTTTTGTCTTCCCTCACCTAACTTTTATTTATTTATTTATTTATTTACCCCCCCCCCCCCGCAGCTTCTTTCTCCTCCCCCTCTCCCCCCGCCTCTTTGGTTTACCTTGACGTCATCCCCGATTTGGGCTAACGCCGTGCGGCAGGTCCACTTCATTTGCAGTGGCGGGAGGCTCACCGCACCGCGCCGGGGCACGGAGGCGGCTCCGGCGCTCGCGTGATGGCTCGTCCTTTTCGCCTCGCCCGGGATACAGATGGCTCAGATAGCACTCACATTCGTGGTGCTCAAACGCTGATGGTATGCCAGGCGGCGGGACAACACCATTAATCTCTCTTATCAGCCACTCGGTAGGAGCTGCGTTCCCGGCATTGCGCGCTTTGCAAATCGAGCCCCTCTCGTCCAGGAAAGCGGGTTAAACTTCCTGTTTTGGGGAGGGAAAGAAAAGGGGGCCATTTCTCCCTCCTTGCCATTGACTGCTTAGTTATTGTAATTTCCTACAAAATGTCTCTCGGGCTGTTGCACCTCAGGCTTGACAATTTTGTAATTGAGTTTAGCGATAAAAAGCTAATTAACTTAAGGGAGATCTCTTATCTGCGGTATCCCCCCCAAAAAAAAACTAAAACAAAGGATGGCCTTGATAACGGAGGCTTAACTGGGAACCTTAGTTATTGCTTTATTTGCACTAATTTAAGGACCCTGAAATTAAACGTGGAGTGAAACCAGAAAAAAAGATTAATGGAAGTAAGCCGATTGCACAGAGAGATAGAGATGACAGAAAGTAAAGGAGAGTATCTGCCTGTACATCTCTAATGCTTTAAGACTGGGCATCTACTAGACTGAGTCTCCTACTCAAATGAGTTGAGTCTATCTGTAGTCTAAGGAAGAGCATTGGATTAGGAAGTATGATTGGACAAAAATATAAGCATTTACATATTACAAGTATTATTCTTTTGTATTTTAATTATCTGTATTTGAGGAAATATATGAGTGTTTTTGTACATGCAAAGATGAGATCAGTTGAAGCTTAACTTCCAGCACACATCTCTGCAAAGCACTGTGCAAAACTTTGCTGGACTGCAGGCAATTGCAGGGTTTTATATGTGTATAGCAATGGCTGTTGAGCCACAAACAGAGGAGACGGAGAATTTACCTTTAATGATCTTGACAATTTTAGTAAGGATAACCCATCAGTCACTTTTTTTTTTGATTCACTTAATTGTGTCTAATGTAACAGCATTACCTTCCTGAACCGCGCACAGTTTTAATCATACCAGAGAGATTGGGTCACATTAAATAATTTCGATCATAATGAAGTTTGAACTAAAAACCATTACCTTTCTTTTTTTTTTTTTTTAAACTAAAACGATTTCATACGGAGTGCAAGAAGTCAAAACTACCACATTAGATCCAATCAAGTAAAACTTAATCAGCCGCTAATAGGAGATCCTAATTTAAAATCACATGCTTGCTAATCACGCGAAACAATCAGGAACCGTTCAGCGTATTTATCAAATAAAGTCCTGCACCTCGGTCGTAGCCTCATCAGCTGCCGCCCTTTACACAGAACGCATGCGTGCTTCATGGAGACGTGTTACGCCGAGCGCGGATCAGACGCGCATTAACAACAATAGCGAGATAGGCTTCAGTTAGGAAGACGAATACCCATATTAAGATTCATCTGCTCGGCTCGAAGAACTCTATATCTCTTATTATTTATCGCTGGAGGGTTTACTCCAGGACATTATAAAGTCAACACATCACAATTAGAAACATGGTCATACTTCATCAGGAGTATACTGTAGCGTGGAAAGCAATTTAATATCTTTGGGAGAGAAGAGGCTGATATTGGCTGAGGCGGAGCTTACGGTTCGCTTATTTATTTTATTTTACTTTATTTTATTTGTAATGATGAAGGCCTGCAAATATGCATTGCAGTGACACCACAGCTATGTGCTCCCCCACATCCCATAATTTATTGGCGCAGGGGTTGCTCTTATCTGTTATCTGCATTGCAAATTTACGGGATACAGCTGGTTGTGTTAAATAGGGTTAAGTTAATTTGGGATAAGTCCTGTGCTCAGGGGTACAGCTGCAGTGCCCCTGTGAAGGGGTATGAAACCATAACCTTCTAGTCACATGTCCAGTTTCTTACCCACAATGCCACACTGCCACACTGCCTCCCGCCTGGGCTACTGTGACTGCCTTGAAGCCCTTCCAGATGCTGACATGGGCCTTGGTTTTAATGAAGCAGTAAAAAAGCAGTCTGTCAGGTCCCTCAGTGTAGGAGCAGCAGAAATATGCTGCATACAGTATACCAGCGTGCAGTTCTGATCTTCACAGATACACTACATTATTTATAGGCTAGGCAGACTCATCCAGGGTAACTTGCGAACATTTTACATATCCACGAGTACAGCAGGATATCTACCGCGTTGCTGAAGGGTAAAGCTGCAGGTGCCACCCGGGAATCGACCTGGCAACCTCCCGGCTCCATGGTCAATTCTTTAAGCATTACACTACACTGCACCCAAAACCCTTGGACGGGTCCATTTTTGGTTGCAGTTGCATTTAAGTAGTAATCTGCAGACGTGGGCAAATTGGTGCTATTTTAATGCAACAACCAGTCATTCGGTAGAATAAATTGCTCCCCCCGCCCCCACACGCAGACATACTGTACAATGGAGATATACCTAGAATTGCATCTAGCAGCGCGGAGTATCTCTCCCTTGTCACACAATTCGGTAAGTAAAATAAATCAGGCTTCTGCTGTCTGTGAGCGAGACGCATCCTCGCCCCTTGACCCCCTGGTGCCTGTCACAGGCCGAAGCCCCGTTTGCCAGCCAGAGCCAGGCTAGCTGAACTGGCACGCTGCTCCAGAAATAAAGCGCCATTTGTTTTAGTTAAGGGCACCATGTGGGGCGAGCGTGGCCCAGGCCGGGGATGAGATGGCTTTTCAATTTGAGACAGGCATCTGTTATTCCTCATTCCTGACCAGCGGCGGCTTCATCCAGTGTGGCAGCGGCTTATGAAAGATGGCTGTTGCCACCTGAAACCCTGGAACAGATGCCATTAAAGAGGGAAATCATTTTCTGTTCTGTTTCTGAGCACCCCCACCCCCCCAAACCTATTTGAACAACTATGGTGCCCCCCCCCCCCCCGAACTCCGCTTTTGGACATTGCTAGAAACCCACCTTGGGGTATCCTTCCCAGGAGTACAAGACACAGATGGGATGAGGTGGCCACAAATCACAAAAGTAACTGCTGCTGCTGCCACTTTTGTCAGCCTCTTTTGGCATGAGTAACGCAAAGATTACCCCCATAGCAAAAATTTAAAGGGAGGGCATTTCACACCTGCTGGAGCTTTCGCCTCCCAACCTTCTGCAGATAATGCTGTGTTCCATTTGAACTGGGAAGTCGGAATTTCCGAGTTCCCAGTCGGAAATTTCAACTGGAACGCCCCCTGAAGTCGGATTTCCGACTTGGAAAGTCAGAAGAGCCTCACCAACCCCGACCTCAAAATCCAAGATGGCTGCTCTGCGCATCAACAGTAAACAGTAAATGCAGTCAAAATGTTTTTTACACAATGAAATACGCTGAAAAACAAACATACCTTCTGTGCCTTCTTTCTTCTCTATTATGTTTTTGAGGTTGACCTCATTTGTTCTGTAGTTGTCTGTATTCCAAAAGAGCAAGCATAACAAAGGTTTTCCTGGAGGCGTCCATCTTGGTTTTCCAACTTCTCGTACTGGAATGCGGTCAACTCGGGTGTGACGTCATTCCCAGCTCTGACTTCTGAGGTAAATGGAACTCAGCATGAGACACATACAAATGGGCCGGAAGCCTGCATTCGAGGTTCATTTTATGTCTGTGACATCAGCGCAGCAGTCACGGACCAAAGGAGGAAGCATCTTCCCTCTACAATGCGGAGTAGAACCATTGCAATGTCAGTGCTGGTGGGCTCATGTGAGGTAACTGCAATAATAAAAGGAGTGGAAAAACCCAATCGAGTGAACCCTAATGTGCTTTGTCGCCAACTTTCAGCAGCAAATTCTGCCAGGTGCTTGCTTTCTTTGTTTCTCACACAGTATTATGAGTGCCATGGTAGCTGAAAAGACCAAAATGTTGTGTGGGAAATGGAGAAACTTTACTCGTGTTCAGCTTTGTCATGCAAAACGAGGAACAATACGCATTGTGGTAGGAATGACAATGCCCCTTTGTCACTTACCTGTGGTGGAGGCTCAAAGGTATAATTTGCTTTATAACGCAACACAAGGCGATAACGACTATCCATCTAGCCGCGGGAATAAGAAATTAAGCCCAGATGAAAAGCTTGAAAGAGAAACCTTTTGAAATATCAACAGACAAAAGTGGCATTACACTGACGTAGTTCAATTATTTTTTGAAAAATTGATTGTAATTGAATCTGACATTTATGGGTAATGTGGAATTCGCTCTTTTCGTATTCATGTTCAGTGCAAATGCACTAAGGTGCGCTGACATAGTGTTCTGGGAGAGGGCCAAGAGAGACCTGACAGTTAATATGGCTCTTGTTTGGTATTCAGGGAATGCAGAGGAAGGTTTGGAGATCGCGCCGTGCCTATTCAGCGTCTGGGACACATCCTGAAAGGATCCGTCGCCTGAACCGGGCGCTCACAAACTAATTACCTGTGCAGAGCCGGGGCCCGGCCTCTTCATCAAGGGGACAGAGAGAGGGCCGCGTGGTCTCCAGAGCTCCCGTTCCATTGACGGATGGAGGGGCGGGGGGGGAGAAAATTGGGAGGGAGAGACCGGCGAACCCAGCGCAGGACACGCGCACCTCCACAATCCGTCTCCGTCGCCATTTGAATGGGGAAATAAATCAGCTGGGCGCAAAATCAAAAGCTAAGTGTAGATAAAGGGGGCCTGCGTCGGAGGGTGGGGGGGAGAGCTCGCTCGGCTCGTGCCCTTAGCCCCGAATAAACGCTGCCCCTTAAACAACGCGGCACTTCGCTCCCTGAACCGAAGAGCAGAATTGGAGCCTAGAGAGCATTGGAAGCGAACAGACAGACAGCGTAAACCGAGGTGTCATGTGTGGAGATGTTTAAAGCCGGGCTGAGGTGCCCGCGGGGACTGATGTGTCCAGCGTAATTGACTCGCTGGGGAAAAAAAAAAACAGCAGCAATGTTGCGGCTTGCAGCTTCGAAGAAGTTGAGGCCGAGAGGCAGGCTCCTCATTGGTTAGATTCATTCACCATATTCAGTCCATCAGTTCTCAGGAGAATAGATTTGGGTCTCAGATTAGGAACGGTTGGTTAATGTTGTTGGGATGGTTGTTGTTCATGGGACTGGGACTCGGTGAAACAAACACACTGATGAAAACCCTTAAATATTTAAAATTTAGAAGCAAAACCAAATGCATTTTAAAATATGCCTCTCAAATGCATAAAAAAAGGCCACAGACAGTGGCAGTAGTGTGAGAAATCATAATCGCCAAGGGTGAAAGCTTCAACTTAAGGCTGTTTTTAACCACCAAACACCACACCCTACAGGAACTGCAGCAGTCACATGTTTGACTTTTATCTGTTGACACTGACTTCCCATCAGGCATTAGCTCTCTAACTGGGGTTCCTTGGGACGTCCCCAAGGGGGGTGAATGTGCAGTGGCTAATTTCGCTTAATTCATTTTTCATAAGTTTAGAACTACATATTTTAGGGTAAATTCATAATGCATTATGTCTTCCAGCTGTCCACCGTATTTGCATTAAAGTAATGAGTGCTGGGAGGGGAGCAGTGGGATTGGGTAGGGGTACTGTAAATTTAGGCACTAACGCTTTAGAGGATCCATACTGACTGACTGACTGATGGCTACATGTGATGGACCTCAGACACAACACCACATACAGGGCACCCAGTGTAGCACGAGTTATTTCTATGAGCACATACAGTACGAGTAAACAACAGCTTTGTGGTTTATCAATAATGCAAAGGAATACCAACCACACCTCCATTTACATTAGCAGGTGAATCTATATTTATGAGGCTGTTTGAAATTGTGTTGTCCAGACAGAGCAGCCTATTAATGGAGGTGTGTCACCGCGTGACTCGCATATCTCCTCCCTGTGGCACCGCTGCCGTATCAACAGGGCCCCTCTCCCCTGCTTATAAACGGTAGCTGAATCTTGTGGCATGCTGGGTTGTTACACAGACGTCCTCCATCCGGAGAGGAGGGGAACGGATTGAGCCGGATACAGGAGCTGTGGCGATTACGTACCCCCCCACCCCCCTGTCCCCAGCCCTGCAGGCGTCGGGAACGCACTAATAATAACGCATTATCTCATCAAAGCCAGGGGGCAACACGCACGCCTCAGAACGAAATAACTAGTCACAGCGCTGGAGCGGATTCCTGGCCCGGCAGCTTGTCCTGTTCCTCTCCCTTTCTCCCTCCTCTAATGGCCGATTTCTCCTGCTGGACGACTGGGCGCGGGTCCATGTGTTGTGGGGCAGGGCCTTTCACCCCGGCGCCTTTCATTACCGAGCCGTGGGTGACCAGAACACCACTCGCTGATCGCGCGGCCCGGTTCCCTTTACCCACAGTCCCGGCGTAAATCACGTTAGATCAATTACCAAAGACTTCGTGTAGGTAGGGCGGCAGTCATATTAAGCACTAATTGACTGACATAAGAGGAACAGCTATTTAATCAAACAATGAAGGCTTTGTTTATAAAAAGTCCGGCTATAGTTGCTACCTCAGTGACTAGCTTGGGTGTTTTTTTTCCTTGTTTTATTTTTCATAATTGTAATTCAGACCCCATTATGAAATTTAGACATTATCCCGTCCATATAATCAGAAGAGACTGATGCAGGGTTTTAGCTCGGATGAATACGTGCTCGGCATCAGGAAAAACAGCTGGATATCTCTGGACCCGATCACTAGAGTAACAGAGCGGCACAGCAAAGAAAATAGCAGCATTCAATAAAAAACGCTGCTTTCGATTGGCTCCTGCTCTTTCACCAATCAGTGCTTGTTAATAGAGAGCTGCTGGGTGGTCAAACTTATGCAGTGTACAGAGCTTCGGAGCAGCGACACTCTTCACTGTCACTGTGGCAAGAAGTTTTAGCATGCACTCATCCTTTTAATGCATGTACTGATGAGTGTGGTGTCAGTGGCACATGAGCTTGATGTGTCATGCTTACATGCAAATTAGTTAGATATTAAGCTCACTAGTATGCAGGGTTTTAAGTTGAATATCAGGCATTCATGCTAATTAGACTGATACCAATCTTATTAGCGCTCTCGCTTCAGGAAGAGAGAATGACTGCACTTGCATAGTCAATAACTTTGGGGCCTGAGGTGTAGCAGTACTTTTTATGGTTAATAAAAGTGTGAAATATACTGGCAGTCCTTTTAATGGCGTGCTAAAAAATCATGTAAATTGACTTTTTTGTTTCTAACACAGCATTTTTCTTTGATTTTAGTGACTCATCATCTCCTAATGTTATGTAAAAAATGAGAAAAAAATAGCACCTGTCTAAATTTGTTTCACCAAGAGCCAAGAGCATTGCCATTAGACTGACTTTGGGACTAAGTAATGAGTATCATGTTCTTACAGTATATTTTGGCATAGTGGCTTTTCTTATCAAACATTATGCTTGATGCTAGATTAGATCACTAAAAAGACCATGTGAGAGGTCAGAGTATAAAGCTTGTGATCCACATTTCCTTGTATTTAATCTCATTAAAAAAAACACTGCAATGACATGGAAAACCTGTAAGGGTTAGAAGTCTCTGGACACTGCTTCTCTTTCTGATCCTTAACCCTTGTTCCTAAAACTGCTGATGCCTAGAATTTCTGCTTCAGGGACCTCTGTTAATCTAACCCTGATAAAAAATGAATCATAAAACAACATAATGTGAAATTAAAAAGATGGTTAATTTATGGATTATATACATAGCCATCATGGAAGATTAATAGTAGCGCTCAACGCCTAATTTAATTTAACACATGGACAATATTTAAATAAGCACAACTGTATTATTAGACTGGTGGTGTTGCGGTGGTTTTGTTTGTGAAGGAGATAACACTGTGAGATGGTTTGTGATGAGGAAGGCAAAAAATGAACAATTTAACACATTTTGGTGGTTCATTGTCATATAAATACCACTGACTTGTCCTGTTGTTTCAGTCACGCAATCTGATGGTTCTTAGGGCAATTATATGGATTTTAAAAGGTGGGCACACTGGCCATAGGAAATGCCATTATCTTGCTTTCATGCTGCACTCACCAGCTGGGCAATGATTCTCAGAGATATCAATGATCCAGATCTGGTGCCTCAGAGAAGCCAGATATAATCCATATACATTGTACATCAGTGAGGCCTACTTAATGAGGCTTGCAATCAAGTGCCTAGGCGTGTGTGTGTTGTATTCTTTAGCTTTTCACAACCAACAGACCTGCATGCTTTTTTAAAATGGACCGGTAAATAAAGCAATTGATTTTCTTCATTATGAAGCACAGTCATGATTTATGCACTCAAGACGAAAGGATTAATGTTAATGTCTTTTCAGTGTTGGCAGAAAAGGAATATTTTTCCCTAGCTTCTTAAAAATCACAGAATGCTCCATTAAAGAGTACTATTATTATTGTTATGCTATGGTATGGTATCGCAAATGGACATTACCTATTAGCACTGCAGTGCCGTAATCACAGTTCACATCTTCAGAGCTGCAAGGATACTGAGAGTGAATTTATGTAAAGCTAAAAGCACATGCTGTACTCTTAACCTTAGTTATCTTGTACTGTTGAGACCCAGCTGAGCATTGTGTAGCACTTTGCAAGCCTGCATGTTCACCAGTCACAAGTTGGTCCTACAGAGGAAAGTGACATTCTGCAGTTAATGGAAACACTGCAGGCTTGCCAGCAAGCTGGGTCAAGCCTGCATACTGATTAGAAGATGAATCCTTCCCAACACACATACACACACACACACACACACACACACACACACACACACTAACACTCCCCAACTAATCATGAAAAGAGCATATGCAGTACTGAAATATTAAGACCCAATTCCCCTGAGTTGCCAACAATCTGTGTCTATCTGACCATCGAAGCAAACGCCTTCTTAATCTGGGTCGTTAGGCTGCCAACACGCCCTTCCTCTCTCCCCCGGGAAATATTCACCATCCGAACAGCTGAATAAGTAAAGACACATTTCAGTCGCATTCGGGGCGAGTAGAAATAAAGTACCCACCAACCCCGTACCAATCGATGGTGACCTGATTCACTGAATCTTGCCTTTCCCTAAATTACGCCCAGTGCGAGTGAGAGAACATGTTAGATCAAAACCCTGCATTAAAAGTTAAAACATCCTACAATGCTGACTGTATTGATATTTTGAATGTTTTAACAGACCATAAAAAATAATGTTTTTTTTTTTTTACTTTTTTTATTTTTCCACATTTTCATGGAACTCTGGGGTATCAAGTATTCACCATGTTGGCCTGGTTAACCTGTAAGTGCCCATAAGGGTTGCTTTTTTTGCCTTATAGTGGTTAAAATCATTCCTTTGAAGATTTCCCATACTGCTGTTCCCAAATGCTGTTCATGTAGATAAACTGAAAGAATTTAGCAACCTCATGCAGGCTTTCCTGTGGGAATAGCATTGATCTTCTGCATCGTAACTGAGGGGGTTTGGTCCATGATACGAGACTGACGTGATAAAACATGATGCATCTCAATGACTGATTCAATGTTAAACGCTAAAGCACATGCTGCCCTCCCTCCTTTTTTAAATTAATGAACCAATGCACACACACACAGGGTCTGATATTGAATCACAAACCCATTTTTCATTATAGTCAACAATTAGTCATGGTTCCCCTCTAAAACACTGACAAATATCTAAATCTGCACTATAGTGTAGCAGGAAACAAAATATGCCTGCTGTCCCTCTACAGTCAATCCTAAGGATTGTGGTATGTGTTTGATCCAGAAATCTCACTGCTGTTAGTGTTAGGTAAGTTGTTGTAAGAAACAGTGACATGGTTCTAAACACCATTTCAGGGATCTTCCTAGTCCTCTCAGATGACAATATAAATGGACCACTACCTTATTTGTCTAATTACCTGGAGTGTGTGTGTGTGTGTGTGTGTGTGTGTATATATATATATTTTTTTTTTTTTTCTTCAGTGTAGTCGTGATTGTTAGGGTACTTCTCTGAAAGTGCCCTGGGGGCAGGAGAACGGCAGCTGCACAAGCCATTCCTACAGTTCTGTGATGCCACAATGTAACCTCTGCAATTACACTGGCAGCACAATGACTGTGTTCCTGGCAATCTCTTCATAAGCACATCAGCCGAGTCTGTCAGTAGCGCTCTCGCTAATGCACTCCAGCACACGTGTGCACACGTACACACATATTAACATCAACCCCATGTAGCGATGTTTTAATGCCATCTGGTGCGTCCGGAAAAGCTGAAGCAGCACCACAGTGTGCTTTTCGCTCACATTTCCAGCCGTTAACACTATGGCTCATACAGTATTTACTGGCCCCACCCATGGGCATTGCTATTTATTTCACCCCTGGCTCTCTAAACTATGCATTACATTGACAGACAGCCACTGTGGAGGGAGAAAAAACACGTTGTATAGAGTTGTTCCTATGACACAACTGGAGCTTGCTAGACTGTGGACTTTGCTCCCATCAGCTTCTTGACACAGGAGTCTGAGCCACTGTTCGCACTATGCCAGACAAGAGTTTCACAGCAGGTGGTCTGAGGTTCATGTCTTCGATGGCTAAACTCAGACAGGTCACGGTAGCATGCAGTGAGACACAAGCCTAACGCATCACTGCGGAAGGCATCGGCCATGTCATCGGTAGGATGAGCACCTGCACACTCTTCCCTTCTTGTGACCCCTCCCGCCTGCATGCAAACCGCTGTGCCTTCATTCGTAGGACCTTCACTGGACCTGCACTTGATAGACGGCCCGAACAGCAGCACCGCACAAATCGGAGAATGGCCTTATCAGCTTGACTGACATATCTTGGAGGGGATGTGTTTGAAGAGCTCAGCGCAATTAGAATTGATATACAAAGGAAGCCACAATTTACATTACATTCTTTTCATAACAGTTGGATGTACAGGAGATCATCTGAGAGAAAACGCATACACATGCATACAATACTTTTGCATGCATAACATACATGTAACATATAAAGTATACATAATATATATATAATATATATAATATACATAATATATATTTTAATTTTCAAATAATTTTCAGCTATTTATTTTCAAACATGCAGTTTGGTTTGGGTTCATAGGAGATCATCTGACAGCAAATGCAAACACATATGCATACAATACTTTTATACATAACATGGTATATACATATTTATTTATTCACATAAACATATACTTGATAGAAATGTACTTTTCTTCCAAAGCTGTTTATCAGGCACATGAAAATGTAAGGAAATTGCTCTAGATTGCACTAACAATAAGTTGTTTTTAGTGTGCAGTTGCTGTTCTTCCCCCATCCGTAGTTATTAAATATAGTCTAACTGATTAAAATCTAGTTTGGCAACAGAAACAGGCCCTTCATCCTCACAAAGAAATAAAGAGATTTATAGATAGGCTCTGCAAAACATATTTACAGAGGCTGAAAGGAAATATTGGATTTTTGCTGAGAACAGAAAAAATGGGTTACAGTAATATCAGCAATTGGGAATAACAGTGACGGGGGGGGGCGACAAAACAAAAAACAAATCAAGACACACAGACGAATGCAAAAGAAAAGTGTCTGTTGAATAGGAAGAAAGAAATGCACTGCTACAGATATTTAAAGAGAACAGAGGCTCAGCATACACAAAGTGAGAAGTTTCTGAGAGAAATAAACAACAAACTAGAGGAAAGAAAGCCTGTGCTTACATCCCTCTGGCTCACAGATGCTTTGGCACTTTGAAACTCTTCTGTTATAACACAGAAAATGGTGAAAATGAATAACTAAGAATGTATGGAAGTCTCTAATTGAGTGCCTTCAGAATCAATATGGCCAGAGCTTTTTCTTCATGGTGTTTTTGTTCAGTGACATTTTATATACCTGAATCAACTGTATGTGTTATTATAGTCGCTCTAAACTCCAGGGGCCTTACTAATCACTTGTGCAGAAAATTATCTCTAAATTTGTTCTCACACACAGATTGCAGAATTTTTCATACACACAAACAGAGATGCATTCACTAAACCTGCTTGGGCATATTCCGGTATGGTGAACATTTTTTGAAATCCCAGCTGTACACTTAAGTGCGTGATGTGAACAGCAACAACAACAAAAAATCACCCCAGTTGCCATATTTGGTGACAATGCCTAAAATTATAATCTGTTCATTTCAAATTAGCAGGAAAAGCAATGGTCCAGCAAGGAAACAGGGAAAAATATGTTTCTCTGAACCAAGTGCTGGAATAAAACGTGTCTTAGGCATGAGCTCTCTCAGCAGGGCTGTGACCGCTGCTGCCCCCTCATGCCATTATCCTGGCTTCGTCAGACTGCCAGACTCAAAAGGAACGGTCTAAGGCTGGATATAAGGACCCAAATATCAGTTGCAAGTGGCGCGAGCAGAACTCCAACCTGAGGGGAGAGGAGTGAACTGCGCTGTCATTTGTCATACCGGAGTGTGACAGTGACACGGCGCTCCTTGGGATGACCTGTCGGGACTGCTGAGTGTCTTTAGACGCCTGCACAGTGACCCGGTGTCCCCCACACAGCCCAGCGTCGGGCAGTTTTGCAGCGGAATGTGTGAACGGTTTTCTCAAAGGCACACAGACAAAATGCCCTTGCAAATGGAAACATGAAAACAACACTCAATGCAGCAGAGAATGGTGATGCAGTTATGTATGTTGAGTCCAAATCTCTGTCATCAGCAAGGAGTCTATTGTAAGTTCAATAAAAGAAGGTCTCAACACGCATCATGCAGCTGCAAACGACTGCTTACAAATGCTGTAGGAACCAAATCTTTATACAATCTCATTATAAAGATAATGAGTGCCAGTCTTGTGGAATGTTTGTTGCGAAGCAAGCTTTACAAAGTTATTTGGCTACAGAGCTAGTTTGTTATGGAAAAAAAATCAGGTCTTTCTGCTCAACATCACGTGAACCTTTTTTCACCTCACTGACACTATAATCCACATGGGTGTGCAGAAGACAGGCCAGCTGCATCCACTGCAGTGCATGTGTCCTAAATATGTTTCATTGCATGCATTAATAAATAACTCATTTGTTCTCAACAGGCGCTCCAATGCAATTTGTGTCTTGCAGATTTTTTCTGGTACAAGTAGCGTAGCCAGCTAGACAGCTTGCACTGTGTTTCAGCATTCAGTAGTTCTGTCCCAAGATGAATGTGTCTTTCAGGGCATTTGCAGTTTAATTGCTTTCCTGGTGGGGAAAAAGAAAAAAATGGCCTGTCAACCAAAAGTTGCTGTGCGTAGCTATGGAAATTTGAGAGTTTACTTTTAAGTTGTTCAGTTTACTTCCTAGAGTTTTCCTTGAGATTAAGACTTCCCAGTTTTCACATCATAAGGATTGCTTGGGTCAGCATGTTTTACTCTGATCTCTGATCTATGACATCAAAATCAACCACCTGTTCAGTGCACGAAGTCTGTAAGATCTCAAGACGCACTGCCTCGACCTTGGACTTCACCGACCAATGCCTAATATGAGCATGTTCAATCAGGAGAAATAACCATAGACAAAAGCCAACAAATATTAACAAGCCAGGTCCACCAACCTGACCCTGGTGTTTCTGTAAATTCTTTTGAGACATGCCATGCTTTTTCCCTACAGTGCTATTGCATAAGCACAAGTAACTGATATTTGTGAAAATTTACACCTAAGTTGATTGATCACACTCTTTTCATAAAAATGTGCACACTTTGCTTGAAAATGTTCAGAAATTTGAGCATACAAAACATAGTTTATTAATGAGGCCTTGGACTCTTCTGTCATCATTAAATTAACAAGGCGTGGGAAGCAACGATTTTCTAAAACTGCCAACGTTGGCCTAAGGGGTGCATGGAGAGTGGGTCCTGCTTTCTTGACTGGCAGTGTTGAGGCCAGCCTGAGATTGAAGAGTCAGGTTTGTGATGCCGGGGCCCAGGCGGACAGAACCTAAAGCTCATGCAGATACTCTGAGATGCTTAATTTTCAACCAGATTCTGCCAATGTGGAACACAGCTACAACATTTGCATTTGACATACTGATGGTTTTGTAGGAGCTCCCTTGCTAAATATTGCATGTATGCCTTTTCTCCTAGCTCTCTACACTTCGCCTCTCTCTCCGCAGCCCAAAGATATATCAACCCTTTAATGTGTTAGATATCAGAGAGATGTCAGGTCAGAGAATCCATGAGACACAGTTGTTGTTAGCTGATGCCAGTGGCTAGTGGTGGAACACTTGCCATTCTAGAGGAGATAGTGGCTGTGAGAGGTCACTGAAATGAGTCGATTTGTCACCACTAACTGCAGCGGAACACAAAGAAAGGAAGGGGGGAGCCCCAAACAAAAACAACGTCCGCTAAAAAAAGCCATTCGCCCGCCCCCACATTACAATGATTTATTTTAGGCCATCGTGGTCAATTCACTCAGCTCAACTCTGAGCCGAATCTGGCACAGGGCCCCTGCAACGCCCGAGTCATTTGAGGTCGACCCAATTCAAAGGAGAGGCAGCGTGTTGGGGGGGAGGGGGGGGGGTGTTGGAGGAGAGCACTCGGCATCCTACCCGCAATTTACGCTGAGCTCGTGCCAGCCGTTTTCAAAATGCTGCCTCTCTCCAAACTTGCCCGGAGGCTGGAGGTAGAAGTGACAGGCCATGCAGGTGCAGCCAATGAGGGGCAGAGGCTCTTTCATAACAGGCAAGGGTGCAGGGGCTTTAAAATGTAGGGGGGTAATTGCAGAGTTGTTGTTCTCTGCCTTACAAGTGCAGGGTTATTGGAAGTGGGTGGTAAATAATAGATGACAGAGTTTGAAGGCTCCCAATTGTGACTTTTTTAACAAGCTAGAGGTGCTCCACTTTTCTGTAATTTCAGCACTGTCTAGATTGCATTTATTCCCTTTTGCTCTCGGTGCTGTCTTTTTTTTTCCTGCAGACCAACTACAATTTCCCCGGTAATGACTGGAAATGGACAAGCACACGACAGCAACAATAAAATCCCTCATTACAATGGGCTTGTCTGTCACTTATTAAAACCGCCTTGACTCTCTTTGACCTCATCAATGTTAAAGTTTCCTCTCACCTGAAATATTTATGGGCAGGTCGGACATAACGACGCATAATCTGATGCATGCTTTCCAATTTCCATACTGTGTTGTTTGAACCGCATGTAATGAGAGAGGTTTTGGAACATACATAGTTTTAGAGCAGGTTTTTAAAATGCTTGCTGTTACACACAGTTACACACACTTACACTGCCCTTACATTGTTACACATTAAATCACAAAAGCAAACAATATTATACTTAATATATCTTATATATTATATTATGAAAACACGAAAACAACCCTCATAATTTATTTACATATTAAACACAATGCTCACTAGAAAAAAAAAATCACCCAAAAGAAACTGTCAAACGTTTGTCAAACTGTCAAACTTGTCAATTTTTTTAGAATGGAAATTATATACTGATACTAGCAGTAAGCATTCTCACCTAGAAGCATACCTACAAAGCATGCCAATACTCCAGGCAAGAGAAAAAAAAAACAATGTTGTACTGCAGTTTTTTCTCATGTGCTTTAGTCAACTTACATAAAATCTAATTATCTTAAAGCCAGCAGTTAGCATTTCCATTAATCTGATTTTACATTTTATCATCACTAACGATAAGAACCAAAAAAAATGTAGTTGTTTTTTTCTAAACAACTGTGTCAGATGTTATGCACTTGACTTTATTATAGTAACACAAAATGTAATTCTGCCTCATTGCATGTGTGTGGAAAATCTTAAATGCTCAAAAAGGACAATGATGTTTGGTAAAAATGTAAGGTAAAATGCACCTCCAATTAACATTTCAACTGTCTCATCAATCTTCATTATTTTTCATTCACACTCACACATACACACACACACGCACGCACGTACACACACACACACACAAATGTTCATGCTGCATTTTTGCTGGTTGAAATGGCTGGATACTTTAAACAACAGTGTGATCATAAACAATTGAGAAAACTGAGAAAGGCTGACTTTATTGGCACCCCATGGGCAGAGGATAAAAATATAGTGGAGAAACCAGTGGTGGAATTTCGGAAAACAACCATTTTTAAAACTTAAACTGAACATTTACCTCATAGATGCATATTTAATTGCTCATGTCATAAGGCAGCTGTGCACACAGTCCACTCTCTGTACCGAGATATCCTGTGTGTGTGGGCTTGCTGCTCTCCCTGGCGATAGCATTCAGTAGTATGTCATCCTTTTGTTTCAATGTGGATACATTGTGGCAGTAAGCAGGGTCTTTTCAGGTGTTGTGCATAATTGTGTTTCCAGCACACTGTAATGTGTGCAATGCTTAATCATAATATAGATGCATCACAAGCTCTACAGAGCGACCTCCGGATCTATTCAAAACTGCCAAGTCATCAAGGAAATGTGCCATTTGAAAAGAAAAAAAAAACTTTTCAGACTAATCTGGGACTGTATTCCAACAAAGTGACTTTTTCCCCTTAAAATGACTTGATGGTTTTGAATGGAATCCAGGAGTCACTTTAATGTAATATGGAGCCAACATAATCTGGGAAGGTTTGTGTTTGTTTGATTGAATAGCACTCTCCCTTGAGATGACTTGGCAGTTTTGATCGCATACAGAAGTTAGGCTCTTCCTGAGGACAGTTACAGTGGGTGACAGATACTCTGGTCTGAGGCCCAGTAGCAGGACCCATCAAAACTAACTTTAAAGTTATCTATACTGACTTAATCCTGCTATTTATTGAATGTTTTTTTGAAAGCACTAGAAAAATGATGTTGTCTTTCAAGGAGCTATTAAGGCAAAGGTAACATTGTTCTTGATGAGCTGAGGAGAAGTCTGGTCCAGGTTTGCTTGATGGGAAAGCATCCATTGCTCACCTACTGAGAGATGTACTAAGACCCATTGAGAATAAAACTGACTCTCTCATAAACTCTTCATATATTTTTACACATGGCGTGACACCTAAGGCATTTGCTCATAGAATGATGGCATAATACTTTGCCCCCAAAGCCTTGCCTTTCTTACTCAGAGGATCACAGTCATGGTAAAATCAAACTTCTAAAATACCGTTATTGCCTACTGTATGGAAAACCCCTGCCAGGTCCGTGGCGACCTCCTTGCTTTTCATGGAGAAGCGTGAACATGCATTTCAATCTAAGGCGGGTCACGATCAGTACATGGTGACATTTCAAAAACGAAACAGCATTGCTGCACTGTCTGAAAGCTGATTCTTGCGCTGATGGTTGCATTTTTTATTAGGAATGACATGGTTATTTGCTGGTACAAATAACAGCCCACAGTGGGCTTTGTGGAAGCTCTTTATTCTGACTAGCTTTTTATCATTGAGAACGGAGCCCCTGTCTTCTGCACTGCCTAGCTTATAATAGACCCAACGTGACAGGGTTGTAGGCAACTTTGCAATGGATACTTCCTCATAATGAAATACTAGAGCTACTTATTTTACAGATTAATTTATTACCTTTTCTGGGTAAATTATCATAGCTGCACTACTGCAGCAAAAACTCATAACTTTCAGGGAGATGGAACTGGAAGCAATGATGAACTGGTCGTTTTATAGACCAACTGATATACTTGCATTCATTTGAATTTTGAATATCTTAACTTTAAGAAATTGGAAAGTGTGGCATTTGATTAAATCTGTAGTGCCTAGCCTGTCCGAGGTTTACTGTATTTATATACTCGACATATATTTTCAGCGTTTCTTTTTGAACACAACATTTCATGTTTAGCAAATATGATTTTTTTCCACTTATGACCGAGTACTAGTGGTCTCCAGTGTATGGCTATGCTGTCTGTGAATTGATTTTGTCTCATAACATGTCCCCCTCAGCTCTCGAAGACTGCGTGCTAATACATTTGTCACAGGGGGAAAAAAAGAGTACAAATCCATAAAAAACTGTATTGTCCCAAATATAAGATGTTGCATATTTATGGACATATGTCACAATACCAAATGCTATTGAAAAAGTGTCCAATGTATGCATCATTGGCCAAGAAACATCCTTTGATAGAATCTGTATTCAGCATTTGCCATGTTTACATGGGATTATTGAAGTAAGGAAATGGAGAGGCCTATGGACCCTGACACACTGACCAACTACCGGACAAGTGTCCAAGTGATGATTCTGATTCTTCATGGTGCCACGAAGGGTTAATCAATGAAGTAAATTGCAGCCCTTCCCTTTGACCATATCATTACGCATAAACTCACGCGAATACAGCCAGCTAAATGTTCAAAGCTTTAGTCTAATTGTTATTCCTGTGCGGATCTCAATTGGTGTCGGCAGCTTGTGTTCCTCTTAAATGAGCCCTCCAGGGTTTACCTTTGCGTAAGTGTCGCACCTCTCTGAGAGGAAGCCTGCAGGACTCATTAGCGAGGAATTAGGTACTGCTCTCTCCCCGTTTGCTGTTGACTCCCCCTTCAACTGAACCCTCTGATTGGCTGCTGCATCGCCATTTGTGGTAGGGAGCAGTGCAAACAACACGAGAGAGTTTTTCTCCGTGGCAGGGGGACAATGCTGACATAGTGCTTACATACAGGCCAGATAAGTACATGCTAATCTGCTCAGGCAGGCTAATTACGAGCAAAATGAGTCTGGATTGATTTAAGATTTAGGTCTTTGCTATGTTTCGCAAGCCAGCTCTAGTTTTCAGATGGATTACCAAACATTGCAATTGATGACGGATTATTGTACAATCCTTGTATATCAATCTGTCTTGTGGTTGAGAGGCAAAGACACTCCTGTCAATGTCATTACATTAAATGCAAAGACCACTGCAGCTAATTTATGCATTTTCCCAGGATTATAAAGAACTTTCAGATGAATAAATGAAAACGACATGCATGCATTCTATTGAATATATCTGCACTCATTGATCCATGGGATTACTGGCATTTCAGGTATGTTTTACAATCACATGGGCACCAAGAAATATCATGACTCCATTTGAGGATTTAATTGGCATTCTGCTTTTAACTCTCTGATGGAGGGCATTGAATGTAGCCAATTTATAAAAACCTGGACAAACCAATACCAAAATCAATATTTTATCACAGACAAGATATCACAATCTTTGGATAGGGGGAAGATGCCAAAGTGGTCAGCTTTGACCATCTGTATCTCCTGAGTAAGAGGTCATTGAGGTCCACTGTATGTTTGCTGGTATGGTTAAGGTGGGATCAATAGGCAATTGATTTCAACAGAATGGGCCACACACACAATGCAGCCTTCCTTCCTTAACTCCAGATTTACATTTGCATGGACAGTGATATTACTCGGGCGGAAACATTTTTCTGTGTTACAGAGTTCAGAAATACCCAAATTCATTCTCAAGAACTAGGCCAATCCCTGGCATTGCTGTTAATGGCCACATTGTTCCTTAATAGCAAGAGACAGATTCAACTGACATTAATGTCAGATTTAAAAAAAAATAACCGCCAGGAGTGGACGTATTTTGAATATTTTGAATTTATTAATGCTACAAATCAAGCCTTTTCTGTCAAAATATTGTTCTGGCATTTCTGTAAATTTGAATAAATGAGACTGGTTAGCCGCTAAGAGGCCAGAGGATGGAGATTACTGCAATGATCCTAAAGCGAAGTGACACTAAAATGCTTCTTAAATTTATGCACTATAACAAGTTTGATCACACCAACAGAAGTCCCTCTCAAAAATATATCCTGTTTAGTGACTGGTCAAATGGCTAATCAAGAGAGATTTACAGATTGTGTGTTTAGCGCCCACATGTTCTCAATTTGACCACAATGTTAATTGGCCCTTATTTCAAAAATAATTGTCACATGATCTTCTTAAACAGGAGCATGAGCTCAGAGACTGAAGCACAGACAGAGCTGTGCTTCAGGATGGTTCTGTAGCAGAGAAGCAGGACAATCACATAAGGGATGCCAGATGTCTCCTGGTGATAAAGCGGACGAGGCACCCTGTCTATTCATTCATAGCTCACATGTATTGCATAGTAAATTTTCCTGTGGATTTTTTCTTCCCTTTTGTCTGACACAGAATGACATGCCACAAAAGAGAGCTCTCAGACTTCCTTTGATGTTACATTAGTTTTCAAATCCAAATCATAAGTGTACATTAAAAGGGGGACCTGCTCTTTTATCCTGAGAAACCGAAAAGGACAGGGCTTGAGACTCCCCTAAATCGGTTATTTTTCCACAGTTACAGCGCATGCTCTCTCCTCTTCGCATCCTCCTTCCTGCTGAATCACTCGTGTTGCCATGTGCCATCGCATGACCAATCCGGCATGAAAGGGTGATTCAATCCCGCTGCTTTCCGTGTGCAAGTTAATGAATGGGCAGTAATTCAGCCTCAGGTGCGGCCATGGTTAAGGTCAGGGGTGGCTGTTAGGGAGAGGCTTTTTAAAATAATTCTTTAAAGGTCTCTGTGTGAGGCCTTATCTCAAAATAGGACAGCTGACGGTGCTTTCTGCTGAAGGCTCTGAAATACTTTCAAAATATTTCAACCTGATTCTCTCGGTTGAGTAGCTACAGACCAACTGAGATAACCGTGTCACGCCTGATTAAACACGTGAATGAGCTCACTAATTGAAACTCCTTGCAAGCCTGTGTGTTGTTTGGGCTGATTTAATAAAACTGAGTGATGCCATTAATGGCATCTATAAGTGCAAGTTTGTTTCCTCTTTGTTTGTCCTTCCACTGATTGTACTGCGCTGCTGTGTACTGAATGCATAACATAATTACGAAGATTCAATATAAGATTCTGGTCAATATGTGAAGCACAGTGGCTGGCCCTTTAGAAGAAGGAGGCTGGGAGAGGTATGAACATCACACACACCGCAAAGACAGAGGAACTTCAAAGTGATTTCCCTGGGAGTGACTGTTGAAGGTGATTGGATGGTGGAGAACTGATAGTGATGGTGACTACTGCCGCTTATCTCGTCAGCAAGCTCAGCAAAGTCTCTCCTCCCTGTAGTTCACCAACTCTTTGACCACCCAGACTGTGCATACATGGGTTCAGCCCACTTCCTTTACATGTGGGAGACCTACTGTACTTACATTGTTAAAAAAGACTTCTGGAATACCGAACCATTCTGCTTGATTAAGGTATTGCATTGCGCTTGGCTTCCGAGTGGCTCAGATAGTGAAAGCATAGTGATAGTGAAAGAATAGGCTGAACAAGAGTTCAGTCCTGGCTGTGTCATCAGCCAACAATGGTCAGGACGCTTTGTTACCCCAAGGAATGTCTATCTATGACTTGAAATTGGTCATTCCAAATAAAAAAAGAAAAGGAAACAAGTTGCGGGGTATACGATCACAGCATAAGACATTGCCTTTTGCTTCTGTAAGTAGGCCTATACTGCCCCTGGTGGAGCATTTTCTCACAATGAACTGTGCCTATTTGCAACACAAGTCTTCCTGTGGCCACCCATGCAGTGGAAGGGAGGATATGGTTCTTGACACCTCTGTCAGCCTTTGGAAAGCCACTGTCTGCTGTAGCATAATCCTAGCCCTTGATTTGAATGCTGCGACTGTGAGCTTGTCATGATGATGTCAGTCCCTGGTAATGGAACAGTGATCTTTGCCTCCTGGCCTTTTTGCACAATCCGTTTGTTTCTTGTCTGGAAGTGACATCGCCGAGGCCACGCGTAGATGCGGCCGGAATGGCAGATTATGAGCGCCAGGCGTGAGGGGCTGCATGTAGGTGCTAACTGCAGTTGTCCTGGGATCACGTGGAACTTGGGATGTGGTGCTTGAAGTGGAGATTGAGAAGCAGCTGCTTTTGCGTCATGATCTGCTTACAACGCCCCTGTCTCACTGCACAGCAGTTACAGCTCCTCTTCCGCACAGTCTCCCAGCGCCTACGGCTTTGGAACTTCAGTTTCATAGGGTTTATACATAGATTTATATGTAGTTTATACATTAAAGAAAAAAAAACACTCCCAGCTTTACAGTCATTTATAGTTACATTTCCATTTTTCCATTTGGCAGATGCTATTATCCGAAGTGATTCACAAAGACTGAGCAAAGTGCATCTAAGTATATTGCATGAAAGATGGTACAGACTCAATGGACCATGTCTGAACATGCACCAGCCCCTCCCACAGTGCTATGATGACTACTGCAGACATGCTTCAATAAGTGTGTAAAAAAGGTAATGTTTGTAAGGTCTTTGTAATGTAATGTCTTTGTCTGAGCTTCACCATTTCCACATCATTCTCCCTCCGTATTATATGTGTGCTCAAAGGGTCTTAAAACTAGGACTGCCTCTCACACAGTTCTCTTTCTGAGGTGTGAAATTGCAATTGTCTGATGCATGCAGGGTTTATCACACAACCTATGAAGGATGTTTCCAGAGATTCTGGAGATTGTCCTGAGTCTACCAAGAACTCACCATGCGGTGAGTGTTTTCTTTGTCTCCTAAACTAGAAGGTGGAGGCTGGTGAACAAAGTGACCATTCAAGTTTGGAAAGCTCGCAATGGAAATAAGACTGAGCTAGATGTCTGTTCTGCATTCTAACTACAGTGAGAAGCTAAAATCTGAAGTCTAAAGTTAGAGAGACTTCAGCTTGAGTGGAAGATCTCTGAGCTCATAACCAGAACACTGCCTCTGACTCTAACCAAGAAGAACCATAAACATCAACAGGAGAAGAACCCAGCCTCTTGTTAAAAGAGGGACAAAGAGCAAGAGGTCCAGTCATGTCCTGCTACGGCCCACACTAAAGAGCCAGGTCAGTGATCCAGCCATACCTGGCATGCAAAAAGGGACAAGCCACACGTGACTTCCTGCTATACCCAGCTGAGAAGGGAGCCTGTCAAAGACTTGAGTATAACCCATCTACACGAAAGATTCTCAATGTCCTAAACTCCTTCTCTTTATCTTCAACAACACCCTTCATCACACTACTGCTTACATTATATTTTGTAAATATACAAAATATGTCAAAAAAGGTTGTTTGTGTTTATGATACTTGTTATCTTGATTGCTTAATGAGTGTACTCTACAAACTTGGCATCATATCCCTTCAGATGGATTCCCCATTTGAATAAATTCATTAAATGTTTAGGTGAAATTCCCAAGATGGTGCCCCTGATAATTCATATTTGACAATTTATATTCTTTTTTCATTGAGAAAAAAAGACAATTTATATTCATAAGAGGAATACTATATTCACCCCATTAATTAGTGCCTCATGTAAGGCATATCCACTACATTAAATGATGCCCTCCCTGAGAATAGCCATATCCACCACAAGTGGCATACAACAGTGCAATACAACGTGCTCTACAGTAAGACAACGTAAATACAAAATGACTCTAGCGCAAATGCCTCTTCTGAGCTCACAAGATCAGCACAATCCCAGGGTCTGAATTCTGCCTAATCGCGTGGGTTTGAATGGCAGGGAGAGAGCCAGCTCCTCAAGTCTCTGGATTGCCAGCTCAGCTGGAAAGGCAGGCTGGTAGGCACACACACTGATCTCTGGGAAATCAAAGATTAGCGCCCGCGAAAGGCTTGTGCCTGACTCAGGATCTGTCGAGAACAAATTTGGCCACTAATGTATGCCATTATCATTCTCAAACAAGATAAATGTCCTGCTTTTTTCCTCATGTCCAAGCATTTAGAGGCTGGTATTCAACCAGATTTAACTGATGGGGACTCAGAATAGCAAGAATATGAAAGATGAACTAAGAGATGTTCACCAACCTGAATTTACACAACTGCAGAATTACCAATTCTGTCTTTATGGGACAATTTAACATGGACTTTTCTAATGTAACACTTCTCTACCTCATAAGACCATTACCTGGGACAGCATTTGAGAGCCAAATTGTTAATATACTCTATCTGAATGTAAATGTACATTCATACATGAATCAACACAGCATGTTAATTTCCCACAATGCAATGCAGTACAATCTCCATCTCTGTTCTTAAGATGTAATTGGAAAATAGAAGTCTGTGTTATCTTCCTGGACTACCAGTCATGCATCATACTACAAAGTCTATTCTCAATCCTATTCAAAATCTTTTTTTTTTCTTTTAAAATTTTTGATGAAAGCTCTTTATCTACACAATTGGACAGCTGAGCAGTACTTGCCCACAGTAAAGTGTTAAAAAACCAAAAACAACAGATTGGGTCTCGATGGCACAAATGTAAACTATAAGCCAATTAAATGACAGCATGAACAGGAGGGAAGATAAGGTCACGTTACTAAATATGGCTGTGCGCATATGGGGACAGTCCCAACATAAGCTAATGATGAGAGGCATGTGCATTGTGCATGAATGTGTAATGCACATCTGGGGGGATATGCACCTGCAGATCGCAAGGAGTGTGTGGACGGGTGAATTACCTGCCTGCTCGGGTGCGTGCCGGCCTTTCTGAATCATTGATACAGAGTGTGTGCACAGTCGGTTTATGCTCTGCCGTGAAAGGAGCTTCAATAAGGTAGGTTGATGGCTCCATCTGGTCTGAGACCCACTGCGTTAGTTGCCGACATATACTGAGCCATCGTCATGTGAAGGTAGTGGAAATTTTGGGGCGGACCGCTCTGCGTCCCCTTTGGTCCCTGCACCAGCTGCCAGTCAGGGCCACGGCCTCATTAGTAGAATCACAGACATCAAAAACTGTGGCCAGACAGCAGAAGAAAGAGAGGTGACTCCCCCCCCCCCCTTTTTTCCCGAGATGGCCTGGATAAAAGGGATGGAGACAGGGGAGCGACAACAAGCAAAAAATACAGAAGAACTCAGGGTTCAAGTGAGAGGTGGCTTCATTTCCTGAGTCTCGTCTGTGACAACCGTGGAACCCTGTGAAGAGTCCGGGCAGCTCTGCTGATCTTGTAGATATTACATATCCATACTTATTGCAGGTATGATGCAGTCCTGAGATTTTACTTAGTTTGTGCAGTTTTGTATTAAATTTGTAAATTGAAGAAATGGAAGAGGTGTATATGTGATCCTGCAGTAGCAACATTAATTTAGGATATGAGTGTACTGAGTACCTGCTCACAGTATGTGGTCTGCGGTTCCTTTACTTCGTTACCTCATTATGGACACTGGCACATTCATCAAAATGTTTTTGTGGATGAAAGTCTGGAACATTTGAAAAAGTAGGTGTTCATTCAAAACCATCAAACTGTAGCACTGTTAATTTAGCGCTCTGACAAATGTTATCTGGCCTAGATTCTGACACGGCAAAGAATAAATGAGTATTAATGAAATAATCTGGCTCTGAGACGCCACACAATCCAAGCTGATCTGTGCCATGCAAAAACAACAATATTAATCACAAATTTGTTTATATTTCTGAGCCAAGAACATCTCCCTATTTCAAACCTCTAAATTACAGGTTGGCGGGGCATACTCCATACCCATATGGATTTAGGTCCCTTTTGGGGTTACCTTTATTAAATATGCAGATTCTTTTTATCAAGGATGGGCAAATGATCTAAAGGATTTACAAAACAGCAAAAAACAACACAGAATTCAAACATATGTTTTACAATCTCACAATTCTGTTTCACAAAAGTGGTAAATATTCCAGCAGAGGTGCATAATTTATCTGTCAAAAACTGTAAAAGATCATGTAAAGAGAGTTCAGCTGCAGGTTTGCATCATTCTGCAGTTGGACTTGCACACTTGCCTTGCGCATTTGCCTCTGTGAGAAGTTATTTTTTCCAGATCTTCACCTGGTACACATGCACTAATGTCATAAGGTGCACACTTAATTCCTGACGGTCACGTGACGAATCCCACAGTGAAGTACAGGCTCAGGCCCTGCCCTGTGGGAGTGAAGAATGGCCTCATGGGAAGAGACGGGAACCGCGCTTGCACACTGCAGCACGCAGTGGCGTGACAGCACGAGCTGACAGGCTAAGACAAACAGGCTGTGGTGCACCCTCAGCCCTGCGTTATTCATTAAGTGCGTCACGGATTAGATTAGGCTCAGACTCTGAGACAATACAGGTGGCCCTGTGACATCACTGGCCCACTACGGCACACACTTCCTCAAGTAAATAACCAGGCCCTGCAAGCATGCTCAAAAGCAGCTGCAGAATCTTCCTATGGAGGCACTCTCACCATCTATGTCCCGCTTATCCTCCTCTTGGTGCCTAAGCCTCTCTGCCAGGCATTTCCACAGCAGTCAGGAGATGAGTGCTCTAGGTATGATGACATGCTCACCATGAGGAGTGCCATTTATTAGCTGAGAGCCTTGTTACTCAGCCCTGGTCCTGAAGGGCTGTGGCTTCCGGAGGCCTCTGCTGTAGCCAGGCACTGAGCCACTCTATTCAACTGTTCATTGTCATGATTGAACCAATTTAGCCACCTTTCATGGTTCTAGGAGTGTGTATGGTCTAAAGAGAGCAGGAAGACTTGCCAAATTGTGACACTCCAGGGCTAGATTTACATGGGCTTGGCTTATGGGATCAGAAAATGTTTATTTAACGAAGAGGACTTCCCTCTTCTACTTAGTCCATGGACTGAGTGAGATTGCTTTTCAGAGGTTCTTGTTGAACAGACATAAGCTGAAACTCATAGCCAAGGATACCCTATAATAAATTTGTTTTGCGTCTTAAATAATTTAGGGGTCCAGGTGGCTGTGAGACCTACTTTTTTGAGATTGATTGATCTGCCCTTGGACTCATCATCTATTTCATGGTTGTCAATTTTCTTTAGAGGAGTTGACATAGACAGAGTATCAGTACAGTTTCAGAGCATAAGAGTGGTGCATGCGAAGCATCCTAAAGTATATCCTTTACAAACATATAGTCTTTTCAACTACATTTTAAAACATCTAAGCTTGCTATGATATCCCGAGGGGCAACTTCTGTCATGATCGTAATCTGTGTATTTTATGTTTGTGTACAGTATGTGCACATGTTTGTGAGTACAAGACCACTGTGTCTATGACTATAGCTTTCTTTCCTCTGATTTGCCTTAGCTGTAGATTAGTTGTACCTGAGATGCAACTGGAAGCATTTTCACAACAAATTGGTGCAAGCTAACAATGTCTTGGTCAACTCCAGAAATGACAATACACTGGCCACAATCCCATATGAACCAAGCAGAAATCTGCCAGGCATAAAATACAGAACTAGAAGCCAGAAAGTACCATTACATTATTGCCATTTAGCAGATGCTCTTATCCAGACCAACTTACATACAGTAGGTTACAATTTTAACCCATTTATACGGCTGGATATTTACTGAGGCAATTGTAGGTTAAATACCTTGCCCAAGGGTACAACAGCAGTGTCTTAACAGGGAATCGAACCAGCAACCTTTTCGTTGCAGGCCCTGCTCCTTACCACAACACCACATTGCTGTCCTGGGGCCCTTGGTTTACCTCTCGCTGAATAGCATGGTCTTGTTCACACAACATTGATTGTTCATGATACGAATAGAAAATACTTTTCCTCCAAAGTTGTCTGCTGTATCCACATACAGTTGGCACCATCTGTACAATTTCTACTGTTGTGGTCTCACGAGGATGATATAAAAGACATAAGAATAATAAAAGCGAAAGCCTCAGGATTTTTCCCTGTCTCAGAACCTAGCAAGCATCTGCAGAAATTTGTCTTGCTCGCCTGCTCAATTATTTATAAATGAACATGATATAGGCAGCACCAGAAGTGATCAGCTAAAGATGTTCTGGGGTCAGCATCAGTAGGTGAGAGTTGCTCAGTTAAAATGCAGAGCAGCGTGTTGGCTTGCATTACGACAGCATGCGACAGACAGCCAAAGCTTGCCTGGCTGCAGTATAACTTGGGAGAAAAAGCAGGAGGTTTGCAGTGCAATCAGGAATGTGCTGACTGTGTCTATGCCCCAGGCAGGTTTTCCCACAATCCATGAGCTAATTACTTTTAAACTCTTTTCTTCCTATCTTATTCTGCACATTACAGAGTTCAGAGACCCCTGAGACATGGTGAGACAAACCCTCAAAAAACACTGAACTATTTCAAGCGCAGGGCTCTGACTGGATTTTCTCCCAGCAACTCAGACAGAGGAGCAGAGCGAATTTGAAGAGGGATGAGGGGGAGATTTCATTATGAGGAGAGAGAAGAGATGTATGTCCTTGTCTCCAGGGATGACAAGGGAAGGCTGGTGGTTTTTCATCGCATGTGGGGTTGACAGCATTGGGTCAGAACATCTCACAACTGCAGACACTCCAGTAATTAAGTCCCCGACTTGGTTTTAGAGACTTAATTGATGAGATAATTGGGAGGAGGTAGGTTTTCTAGCTAATTACTCCTCATGGTGGTTTTCGGACAGGGAGGTCAAATTGTTCCATGGAGCAGCTGTGTGGAGAGACGATGGCCACCATAAAATCAATTGATTGATAACTAAATAAATGTATACATCAAGAGCGTGGGCGTTTCACCAAGCGCAGGGTATTGGGTGTCACCAAGGGTCAATTGAAGCTGGGAGTCTTCATTGAGTTACAGTACATTTTCTCTAATGTGCATCTCCAGCATCGACAGCTCTTCAATTCTTATGTCCAACTGATACATTACTTTGCAAAGCAATTTAAGCAAGAAGGAGTGCAGGGAAACCAGCTCATGAGACCCAAAGTGAATTTAAGGAATTGTAATTAACCCATTAGTAATTCATTGTAGAAAAATCTAATGCGCATTCAGTTTAATAGTAGACCCATGAAGAGGGTGATTTTGCAAAAATCTAAGTTTTCAAATATTTATACCTCTAGGGTTCTGATAGCTCCAGAATGTTTTAATGAAAGTTGGGTCATGACTTTTGCAAGATAAATGTAACACGCATTCTAAATTTGGAATAGATATTACATACTTTATGGCATATTGAGGGAGGAGGCTCAGAAAGTTATGGGATCTTTTTTTCGATAATCATTTTACTGGTTTGAATTATTTTTATTTTTGAATTATTGTACAGCAGGTAAATGCCTTTCCAACTTTACCATGAATGACTTAATCACTGAAATAATAGAATCCTTCATAGTCCACTGTGTCATTTTTTGAGCAAAAAGCAAACAATGTGAAAATGTTGAACAAAGGATAGAATAACCTTGTGCTAAACTGGCTTTAAACATCTGTGACCATTTTATCTGAGGAAAAGAACCACAGACTTCCAACAAATCATTTCACTAATTTTATTCATTAATGCCTCTGAACCCATCTGAAAACTACACAACCATTAATCATCTTTTCTTACCAAAAGCAATATTGTAATTTGTTCAACCTTTGTTAGCTTACACTCATAGTTAATTAATGAAATTAGAGATCACTATCCACACATCTTGATTTACAAGCAACAATATGTTTGCTTTGATGAGCAGAAACACAGAAGTTACACGTTCAAGGCCTAAAATATACCATTTCAAGTTGAAGGTCTTTATCAACCACATTTACGTCAATGTTTATAATATCTTGATTACATAAAATGTTCTTTGATATCCATTTATAGATGTTCAGATATGCTACATTCCCATGTGGTAACTGCGATTCCCAACACATTACCCTCCGGTACACTTTTTAGGCTATGGTCCGTTGGTTTTTGGTTTGATCAAAATTCACCCTGTGTGTCCCAACTGTGTTGCTCTTCTCCAGACCCCTGCAAGAACTACCATTTTGCGGGTTGGCCCACTTTATTTGCTGTTGATCAAAACAAACACCAATGGGACGCCAGCACGTTTCAAGCATATTTTCACAGTGGCTGCTGTGAAAATGATATTTCTACTCTTATCAACTGGATTTGTTTTCTTAGTCTGTTGCAGTTTCACAAAGTTGATATTTATCAGTGTTTACTGATAAATATCAAATCCTAGTAAATCTATTCATGAGGTGTTAAACGTGAGAAACAAAGGCGTGGTTTTATCATTTATCTTGCTAGAAAAATATCCCAGCAGTGTAAAGATTTAGGTGCTTGATGTTATGGAAAGACTTATAGGTTGAAATGTTGAAAGAGAGCTAGGTTATAAGAGAGCTAGGATGGATGGGAACTCTCTCTTATCAAATGAAAACTACTGTACAAAGCTTGATGACTGGATAACAAGATGATTTGCATAATTCATATATCTAGATATTTTCTTGCAGGTACAACATGGGCCACATATTTTGGCCTGATAATAATATTAGCTGATACTGATTGGTCCTTTGTTGTTTAAGTGTGAAGAGGCAGAAGGCAGGAGGTGGGAAAATGTTGCTAGTGTGTTACATCAGTGGCTTCATTAATATTTTATTTCTTACAGTAATGAGCTTGAGTAAATAGTGGCATCGGTTGAGCATTTAAACGATTCAGTATATTTTGTTTTTATCGCAGTTCAGGCCCAAATACCATGTCCACTTGAAACTCATCAAAAAGGCACAGAAAGTTATTTCTGTTTCCTGCAAAAAAAGTCAGAAACAAAACTTGTGATACTTAGAGACAGATATCCCAAGGTACACTGTTAAAAAAGTATTTCAATTCACTAGTCCTGAATGCTGCAACCCCCAAAGTGGGATTTCAACAGTGATAAACACAGTCAGTCTGTACTGTGCTTCAAAACATTATTTTTTAACCAAAATGCTGTATGAAACATCAGTTTTTGTGTATGTGATCTAAGTTGTGCCTTTGTTTGTGTGGGAGGGGTGTCATTGTTGAATACTCCTCAGAATAATTATGTTTCAATATATTTAAGTATCATTCAGATTATACCCCAGGAAACAGAGAAAACATCATTAATGTTTCTGACAAAATTGCATGCTGGGAAATATGCTCACTTCAAAGCATACAATGAATCACCCTTGCCACCAATTTAAGGGTTTCAAAACACTTAATTTCAATAGCGTAGGAGTGCTTTGTATGGTGTCAAAACAGAATCAATGGAAATATTCCAGGTTTGTTTTTACCTGCCTCAGTGATTGCAAGTTGAAGAAAACTAATACTTTTCCAGTGGTACATCTAACCTGATCTCATGAGACCTTTACTGCTCCTAGTACATTAATGCAGTGTCTGTGAAACTTGCAAGGAGGCAGGTTCTCAATATGCCACCTTCAAGCACATGATCTTGGAGCTTTGAGGTGGCAATGCTTTTTACCTCTACGTAGAACAAAATCGTCTTTTGGGTTCCAGGTGGTACTGTTGACCTGTCAATCAACAATGCATTTTTAAATGATGAAAATGTACAGTAATGTTATTGGTGCCTTATCAATCATTTATAGCTGCACTGTATTCTACAGTGTTGCTGTTAATGGTTTACACTGGGTTGCACTTACACATACTGAAGTCAGCAGATAAATGAATCTCTTACATATTGTTTAGCCTCAGGATTCCTGTGTTCATTCTGATCCACAGAAAGCAGCATGGTGCCCCTCAAATGCCTTGATTTTATTCAAAGAGAGGATCTCAACAGCTGCACTCACAATAAAGTTACTGTTCCTTGGGGAAGATGACTTGCTCAATGTGAATCTTCTTTCTCTCCCTCCCGACTCCCCCCTCCCCAGAAAAAAAGTGTCAGAAGTGCTTGCATCTTAACTTCTGCAGAAATTAACTGTGTTGTCTGGTTTGAAGTGAGGCCATATTTGATTTTTTTTGCTTGCTGGGTAAAACGGAAATAAGCACAAAGTCATGCCAGCTCATCAATGCAGTAGATCATTCACTGAAATGTTGAATTAAAAGAGAAAATTATTTCATCTATTATTGCAATGAAAATGAAAACATATACGTGGAAGCTTGCAATGGTGTGCTTTAGCTTGTTATTTGGATTTTCACATTTCCTACATCCATGGCTATATCAGTGCAAAGTTTTGACTTGCTATAAAAAAATTACTGATATTGTTTGAGATCCTGAACAAGTTTAAAAAGGGATTACAAAGAAAAGTATCATCATTTAAGTGAATGGTGAAGTAGACAAGAACTATACATGTGACACAGATGTGTTCAGGATGATAATATATCCAGTCAAAGTGCACAGAAAAATATGGAATAAACACACAATAAAAAACAAAAATGAAATGACTTCAAAGTAAAAAAAAGAAAAGACAATACTCACATCAGAAGAGAGAAGGGCAGGAAGACTGGGAATATCAATAAATTTGATTTAATATTACACACCTGGGTCTGAAAGCCATTGCCTGTCCAGCAGCTCGATATCCCCCACATGCACACGGCTCTATAAACACAGGTGACCTTAAAAACCAACCCATGGCATTTGAAAACCAATATGAGGCCAGCCAGAGTGCAATAAGGAAGAAAATACTATCAGTGGAAATGCACCATTAAAGCCTCACAGAGACAGTGCAGCCCTGGGCCATGTAATTCTAAGATGAAATTCAATGAACGCTGTAATACTGCAAAATCTGTGACATACGGAGCACGATTATCATGCGGTTATGGGAAATGGACGATGGCTGCAGGATTAGCGTTAGCGCGCAGCAGAAAGTTTCACTTTTGCAGACACAGCAGAGTCTAATTACGCACTCGAGGCTCCCATGTAAATGCAATAAAATGAACTTAAATCAACCACATGCCAACAGAATGTAATATATTGTCTGCCAATTGCGTGGAGAGCCATTTTAAACGGCACACGTTTACTGCTCTCACTCCCTCCCACCTCCCTCCAGCTCCCCAATTCTGCCGTGCTAAGGTTTTTGTTGCTCCCCAGTTACGCTGGATTGCATCCTGTTGTGAGGAAGCGCGAAAGCTCTGGTACACCATCTTACCTGGGGCACTGCAGATTGCACTGTTTCAATGCCACCACCCGAGACTGAACCGCTCGGTATATTCTCCCCGCTGTAGCAGCGCCAGGAAGTCACACAAATCTGGCTCGGCAATCTGCTGATATTCTGTAAATATTTAGAAATGATCAAACCTCACAAAAACAACACAACACAAAATGCACTGTGCATTACTTCAGCTGTGTTAATTGAATGGCTCCTGGCAACACCGTGCTGGTTGCTTGGATATGTTTTATCACAATTCATCCATAAATTAAAAACAAAACAAAAAAATTAATGTTGTTTCTAGAATCAATGTGGTTACTAGTCAAATGTCAAATGAAACTGTCAAATGAAATAAGAATCAGGAAAACGACAAACCCTAATCTTCTCCAAATAGTAATGGTTTTTCTCCCTGAGGGAAGATCCGCCACGCTAGGACTGTGTGCCTATTGGACCAAAGGCCTACTAAGGGCCCACATTCATTGGTCACTGGCTGCAGTCATCATGACCACTGTTGTGGTGATTCTTATCTACCCAGGCATCTGTGGTTTGGTCACATATCATTGCCAGTGGGTCTGTTTCTCATCAATAATGTATGCATATCATTTTGAACTATTCATCCACCATACACTCAACTTACAATGTTAATGTACATCTTCTAACTGAGCATTATCAATTACACCTCCCTGGTGTCTCTGTGTGTGTGTGTGTGTCTGTGTGCATTTGTGTGGTTGCAAGTGGTTGTTATACTTGCTAGTAATAACGCTTACATCAAAGAAAAGCAGCATTTATACTGTTGTCAGTGTTAATGTGACCCACCATCTCTTGTCACCCACTTTCAAAACAAAAGACATGTTAGTAAATGCAAAATTGTCATAATAAAGTGAATTTTTGCTGACCTGGGAATATAATCAGCAAGGTTTGTGAGCTGTCTGACAGTTCAGAACAGACATACTGCTCTTATCTGTCAATCTGAACAAGCCACTTTGTTGCCCTCATATTTATAAAGCAAATCAGACTTTAGCTCCTGGTTCATTTTTGCTTCTTTATTTTCAGTATGTGCAACTTCTCACAGCTTTGCTGACTACCTTGCTCCCTACTGGCTAGTGACTATGCTTCCTGAAATCTCTTCATAAATGGTGACAGCATAGTATTACATAGTTTGATGACCCTGCCCTTAGTCCTGTTTACCCATACTAGCTCAGGGGAATGAGCGGGGTTATGAGTAAGGCTTAAAGCCCTGACTTAGCTTCACTTGTGCCTTAAGCCCTGAAAGAAACCATGGAAAAAGATGGCAGGCCAATAGTCCTAGTTCATGCAAGTTTGAGTTCAGTGGTTAAGGCAGCTAGCGATATCTACTTTAGGACAGGCACTACAGTGAATGCTGATAATATTTTATTCATGTGTGAATAGGTCATGGGACCTTAACAGAAAATGTTACCAACTGCAGTTGGACAATGAGTCAACATGATTCATTCCTATATCTCAGCAGAACCGATTCTTGGCACTATTAATATTGAATAAAAGAGTAACAGATGTATAATAAACCCATCTACTATACACAGTGTAACATGTTCATATAAATGTGTAACAGATGCATAATAAATGGAAAACAGTACACACAATATAAAATTTTCATAACAAGGTAGGCATAAATCCTGGTTTTATTTCATCCAGCACAAGAAAACCACTTCAGGGCACCACAGTGTCTCATTTTCAGGACTAATTTTATAGATAACAAATTTTACAGAAGGCCGTATTTGCCCTAATCACATTCAGGACCTGCAGGCCCGTGGAGATCTGTGTAAATGATGTGTGGACAGTATCATTAAAGTGCCCTCTCTGAGGAGTCTGCAGCAAAATAGGAGAGGAGCAGATGCTTCTACGTGAACACCTCGGCTTGTTTTAACACCTGCATCCATTCAGCGCCTCACAGGCCGGATGCCCTCACAATGGCTCTGCACACAGGCCAAGTGCCTCAAACCCCCACTCATTGATCTGTCAATCTGCCCTGGAAACTTCCCCCTTGAATGTCAGTGTCCAGAGTTTGAGCTGAATGCTCATGATCCACACATTCACATGCTTATGTGCACACATACAGACATGCACGCTCTTACAAAGCCTGAAAAAAAACTGCTGAAAAGGCTGTATTATTATTTATTGCAAAACGTGAAAAAAATAATAAAGCCTGAATGTATTCCCAGAAAGTGAATATTGTGAAGCAGATGGACTGGCCTACAATCTGTACCTTGTCCTGTGAGAAAACTGAGGAAAGGAACAGCTATGTGTAGCACGTCGGCTATAACTGCAGCGTCTGCCCACTTGTCATGGTAAACACAGCTGAAATTACATGCAGCTCGATGGCTGGTGCAGGTAGCCTGCCAGACCCTGAGCCTGTGTCTTGGGAGCACATTAAAATTCTGTGGTATGTGTGTTTCCCTGGCCCTTGTGTGCAATAAGCACCAGCTGCACAGGTAGACGGAAGCCCAGGTGAGTGGGGGGTGGGGGAGTTGTAGTGGACAGCAGACTTGGCTGCTGCTCGGCTCTTTCCCCAAAGCTTCCGATGCTGAAGCTTGAATGTAATCAAGGAACAGGACAGGGAACTCCAGTGAATCAGAGCAAGGTTTCTCTTTTAGCTGCAAGGACTGCTGCCAGCGTGGAAAAAAAGGGGAAAAGGGAAAACAGAAAATTATAAAACCAACAAAATGACAACATAACATAACATGTCTCTCTGACGTCTGCCTAGAGACCATGCTTCATAACATCAAACAAACATCCATTTACCCCAGTGCATTCAGACAATCTGGTTAACACAGTATTTTTTTGTTCTTTAAGCTAGATATTGCTGTTGGTTTTCTGTCCGTTCTCACAAAGCATTACTTACAAGTCCCAAATGAGGCCAGAGGATAAATAATTCAGTGACTCTTGCCTGCTACAAGCAACTGGTCAGAGCATTGTTACTTTGCACTGAAACTAGCTGTGCAGCTTATGTGTGCACTGTTTGTTGCTCATAAAAGTGGGGGTGAAGGGTCTTTGCGCTGTTTAAACTCTTACATTGTGTTTCTTATAGAGCTTCAAACTTCTCACCACTTTTTGACAGGATAATCACCATGATCCACTAAATCCCTCTTTCCTGTTGGCACACTGTGCCGGCCGGGCTGTCCTGTGAAGCAGCGCTTTTGGCAAAGGGCTGAACGAGGACCTTGTCGCAATGTGACTCAGATCAAACGCAATATTATTTGATGGCATAAGAACATGAGCCGCCCTAAAAATAGTCCGTGTTTACCATGGGCTTTGCTGTTGCGAGCGCGGAAGAAAGGGTGACGAAATTAGACACTGAGAATATCCAGGCAGGGCAGCAGTGAGATCGATGATGTCAGCCATATCTGCTGTTAATTAGGGGCAAGGCTCTCAGGGATAATAGCTGGCAAGCGCATGGGCGCAGCTTCCTAAAATGATGCTCCCTCTCCATTTTCTAATGGCAGGCCTTGCTGCTTCTGCATGTCTGCAGAAAAGTATGAAACTATGGTTGTGTCTGAAACAGCACATTAAATGCGCCTAAATCACCTGCAGGATTAACGAGCTCCAGGTCTCCCACCGAGGAAGGCAAGTAATTAGCAAGGACCAGATATGAGTGACGAGGCGCAACCTCACTGTTTCCATTTACTTTCCTCGCAAGTTCATTAGACGACCACGGCCAGGCGTCCAGCGAGAGACATCAGACAGGCTTCCACTCATTAATCAAATAGATTATTTTCTAATATGTTCTTTTCTCCTCTAAATTAAGGAAATACACTATTTTTTAATTATACCTTTCCAGTGCAAATAAGAAAGCAAACACAGACTACCCTGAAGGGATCCAAATGAGGAAAGGGAGAAAGGTCTCTAATAATAAAAATAATAATAACACTGTTTGGACTGAGGCTTGGTGAATCAGGAGAGTCCAATCTTAAAGACAGGAGATCTCAGTGAGTTCATGATTGGTTATAGAAGTGCCACTGAATATCATCTTATGGACCATTGGTGCTGTATTTCATTGTGACTGAGTTTATGGCAGAGGATGCACGGTTCATGACCACATCAGTCAGTAGCACCCCTGGATAAGATGCACAGGGGTGGGGTGGAGGGGACTACAAAACCAAGCACACCAAAAAAACAATCTGCACAGCTTCAAGAGCAAAGATCAAGCAGAATTGCTTGAAAATGGTTCAAAACTCAGGAATCCAGTTTTGCTGCCTAATTGGCTCTCTGGCATTAATACTTGTGAGCAAAGACAAAAAGGAGGAAAAAGATAAGCACTTCTCAGCAGGAAACTACGCATTCAAACTAGACAAATCATGTCTGAAAAGGAAAAGGAAAATGAAAAAAGGAAACTATGCAAGATGAAGCCATAGAGACAAAGGCTCTGATTCCACCATCTTTAATTCATTATTTAGTGTAATTCGGTTCATTTTTTTGTAGCTCATTGGTAAAGAGCAAGCAGTACATAAACCCTCCACTACACTATGGCATAATGCCCTTCATCCCTAACCTTTCTGTGTTACAGGCACCCGTTTACAAGGTGAGCGAGTTACTGCTCCTGGGGGAACCCTTTCGGCACAAGGTATTTTCTATAACCAAATCAGGTGTCTGATTAAGAGTCGGGTCTCATTGCAGCATATGAAAATGAGCTAATTGAGCAAATTGCTTTCACCTCTCAGATCAGTGAAGCATTGCAGTACTATTACATGCCAATTTACACCATGTGCTCTTTTTTCCTTTGTGACAATCTTTTGTTTATAATGGAAGGGCCTCAGAGCAGACTTTATTACAGTGGACCACAGTGTTTTTATTTTCCTTACAAAGCATATGTGGTTCTTTCATAATTTCTCCTGAGTGTCTGATGTGGCTGTGTTCAAAACCCCGAAAGGAAAACTGAAAGGCTGACAAGTATGGATGGTTCCATTCACCGCAAGTTATAATGAGCAGGACTTCAATCACGAACCATGAAAAACAAGCTTATCTTAATGCATTACCCTGGTTTGTAATGAAATTTAGAAAAAAAAAAATGAAACTGCTGTATATTACTGTATTTTCTCTTAATAACCTGGTGCAATCTAATCACGTTCATTTTACAGCATTACATGGTGCTGTAAGCACAGGCATTATACATTTAGCGTGCACCCTTTTAGAGTTTGGAACTCCATTTTGTTGATTTGTTTTGGGGGAAGCTCGACGATCACTGCGTGCACACAGCCACACTCATATGCATACCTGCAGAGAGCATGCCCTTACACCTGCAGAACGCCTCCTTGAGAAAGTTTTTTATTTAAACATTTGATACATTCATACATTCATACTTTTTCCTCTGTGGTACGTGTTTCGCCTTTCCGTGCCACTTTAAGCATGAAGTTAATACACGCCAGTTTGCTCTCTGGTACATTAAAGCCCTTGATCCGGCAGGGAGTTATCTGTGGGATATCAGCAGTAGAGAGAGGAAGATTCATTCCCCATTCTCCCCTGGAAGAGCAGATGAACCGGAGTGCAGATGGGATGTGAAGAAAAGGGAGAGAATTACAGCCGGGGAAAGGAACAGAAGACAAGACCCCGGGGAGCGAGTACAGTCTCCACTGGTGTTGGGCGAAAAAATAAAACCTAAAAGTGTGCAAAATGCTAAACAGCATGAGCAGTCAAAAACCCATCTAATTAACGACAAAAAATAACAGACTCAAGCAGCCAATTTCTGTGTTAGGCCAAGGCGCCAGTCAAGGAAAGGGTCTTTTGGTAAAGTGGGCTGTTCAGTTTTGAACTGCAAGAGCAATTACAGCTCTGCATACATAGCATCATGGATGCATTGCTCAGCAGCTGTAGACAGTTATTAGTTTATCTGTTTGATTTCTAAATGTAAAATGTTAAGATGGATAAAATCTAGAGATCCATAGTTACCAGCTTGGGTTTACTTGCTTATTGCTTTGAACATTAGTGATTGACATTCATTCCAACAAACTACCTTTTGATGGAAAAAAAAAATCAATATTCATTAATTTGTGCCTTAAATATATATCACTATAATCACTGTTATGTCACTGTCATGCCACAGGCTATGTAATGGCATTTGAAGTCTACGCTCTGCTTCAGATTTAGTTCCTCTGAGGCTTTCTGTGCTTCTCTTAATATTCACAGGCACGTACACATTAAGGAGCCAGGTTTCTCCCAGAACTTTCTGTACAGACATGGACATCTACAACCAACAACCAATGAGCTTCAAGATGAGGAAGGCCACACTTAGAGGGCCAGATGCTTCAGGTTGGTGTCGCTGCACGGATCTCTGTGTGCCTTCTCCTCACCCATCAATTACCAGGACATCCTGTATTACCTTCCTCCTCACCTTGGATTGATGGCTTTTTAATGGCAGATCCTGGAGATGGATTGATGTGTACAGGACCCTGCTGTTGACTGCGTTGCAAGGTTCATTGCAGACAAGTTAATCCTGCTGTCTCAGGGACAGAGCAACTCACCATTAATAATAAAACCAGGGAACAAATTGTACTGAAAAAAAAAAACAGTCTGGAGAGGGTGTCTGTAAAGTCCCCCGCAGTGTCTATGCAAAGCCACATTATTTTAGGAATTCTTTGCTTTGGTGATGACTGTCAGTAGAGTGAATAACTGTTGTGATGACATCATTTAACCCTGTTTATGTTCATGGAGTCAGAGAATGGCCATATATTTTTGAGATGAACTCATGCCTACAGGTGGTTAATATGTTTGTATTATGCAGACACAGAAAGGTGTTAAGAATGACTTATTTTGTAGATTCATGACAGGTCTATAATTGCTGGCACAGCCATTAAGGACTTAGACCTGCAGGCAGGAAGTTATTACCAGAAAGTTATATGTTTAAATCCTGTATGGAGAACTGCTATTGTGACAACTATATAAACCCAGACCACTTCTCTAAATATATCCAACTGTTCAAACAGTAACAATGAAAGAAATGTATTCCTTCTCTTCTAAGACGCACAAGCATTCTCCTCTTAGAGGAACTGAAGCAGTGCACATATAGGAAGAATGTTCCATCTGCACCAACATATTTTGTCTTAACAATAACGTAATATAAGTCCTATCCTATAGGTTGCAAAGTGATAGTGATACCCCTGAAGGAAGTAAGCTATGAATGTAGAAGTAGGTTGGAGATGGTGCACTCCATCTTTTGTCTTCCCCCGGGACGGCACTGGAGACTGCAGTGCACTAACACACAATGGTAACTCTAAATCGCACGAAAAGGAAAGTACTGCTCATTCCTTAGCTTCCCCCGGCTAGTCAAAGGGGAGTTTTCACAAAATAGGACTGCTTCTCGTTGAGAAATGATCGCTTGCTTGACAAAGCAAATCTTTGAGATCAGGCACCTCCCGCTGTAGAATGCTCAATGAAATTGAGAGACTAGCTGAGAGCCACATTTTGATCTAGATGTGGAGGTGACGGAGACAACGCCATCTCTGCCTTCACGGTCAAAATGTTTGTTTCCAGGGAGCCGGATTTGATTTACAACACAAGATGGGACAGAGATTAGAGAGGTTGTTTTATAAGTCGGACGCTGCGCCAAAGACAGACATGTTTTGATGGAGTGCTCCTTTAAAGTCTGATGGGTTTTCAGCGCACACGAGACCACAGGGAACAGCACCTGAGTGACCTTTGGACCCCAAAATCAAGCAGTGTAAATTTAGGTAATCAATCACCAGCACCTGCTCCCCGTCTTTAGAAAATGCTGATCTGGAGTCAGTCGGAGCTCCCTGGGTTCCAGGGTGGGTGTGATCAGACAAAGAGGGCTGTCAGACTGGGGTCTGCCCTTTAGTGGACAAAGTCATTCAATTATGGTTCAGCTTGGCTTCACTTTCTCCATTACGGTGCTAGTTTCTCTCCTCTGGGTGAAGAATGCCATACTATTGACTCTCCCTCAGTAGAGTCGTTTGGCATTGGGTCTTCTCAATACTCTTTTTACTTTCATTTCACTCTGAGATCTGTCTCTGGGGGTAGGTGAGGTAGCAATTAGATACAAGAGCTAAGATGTTTCTCAAACTCCCAAGAGAAGCAAACACAATTCATGGCAGATTTATACAAGGTCTAAAAATGACATGCAAAATATACTCTACAGCCTAGAATCATACATCACATATATATGACAGATTACAAAATAACGCTTCCTGGATTTAACCCTCAGATCTAGTTGTTGCTATGCAGGACGTCCATCACTGTCACAAATTGGGAATAAGAAACTCAATTTCACTGACATCCGTGATGCTAAACATACGTATATAAAACACAGGGATCATTCGTAAGACAAGTCATCCGAGTTTACAGTACCTAACACAACTCAGTGAGCTCAGGGAAAACCAAGTGCCAGTATGGATTGAAATAAATGACAGATTGGATGAATGAATAGATTCAAGACAATTTGATCTTTTCAGGGTGAGTTGATTTGATGTATTCAGAGTATGAATGCATGGGGAGCAATTTTGTGTTTTGTGTTATTGCCCACACATCGAGTTTTCATGCTGGAAGGTGACTTTGTCCACAAGGTGAGCTGGCATAAGATCAGTCTATAAGAGACCAGGAATTCACTGCACAGACCATGCAGTTAGCCCAGGCACAGAGGGACCCAATCATTTCAATATGTAGGCTAACGGCATGCCAATATCTTACGCAGATATCTTTATTAAGGTAAACTGCACATACACTGCGGAAGAGCAGCCACGCTTGATCATTGGTAAAAGAGTTTCAGAGGTTGCCTTTCAGTGCACCTGGAAGAGATGCACATTTTTTGTCTTTGAAGGATGTCTGCAGACGTACACAAAAAGAAAAGAAAAAGGAAAAATAAACTTCTGAGGATGAATTTGTCTGCTTTATGCAGGGCCTTTGATCTCTACCTTGTATGCTGTGTGCTGTTGATGAAACAAACTTGCTCCTTAGTCTCTTTCTTCTCATTTTAAACTTTCTGAGGTAATTTAATGGTGCACAAAAAACTTGAGATGAAAAATACTGAGCAGTGTACTGTATGTTCATATGTCAGTTTATGCCTCATGACTCAATTTAACTCAAATGAGCTTTGTCTTAATCAACATTCCACCTGAATGACTTTACAGAATTGCTGAATATTCCATTGCACATATGGTTATTCTATATTTACAGTAAGGCAAATAAATAATTTACCTAAAAATATCATTAATAACAATTTATATTCATTCACTTATACTCCATGTTTCAATTCTCTTTAACCTTAAGCTAATATAAGTATGAAGAACAGCATTAAAGAAAAACATCAGAGGAACTTATAGTTGTAATGGAGTCTATGGGCCACAGGACCAGTCAGCTGTGGACAAATGGATAAATCATGAATAAATGCAAGCGGGTCAAAAAATATGTACATAAATCAGTAAAGCCGTGTCACTCTGATGACAGCCGACGAGAGGCGTGTGCGCCGTCACCCACCCATGGGGGCGCCCATGGACCGAGCCCCTGTCCACGGGTCCGGTGGCGGCGGTGGCACCATGACGAGTTGGGCTTGTCACCGACACTGTGGAGCGTCAGTGTGCAGCGGGTAACCAGGTCAGTATATCTATCGAGGCCCACTTCCAAGCGCCACTTTGTTTCAGTTCATCCTCTACCCTTTATTTTTTTGCCCTTTTGTTTTTGCAGAGGGAGAGCAGGCTTGTGGCACAGTCTGGGCCTCAGAATCCGGAAAATGATTGCTCATGTTTTATTTATGCTCTCACCTGGAAGCGGCCTGCTTACCCATCTGTGCCCCTCGTCACGTGATGCTCTGCCGAGTTTCGGTAAGGTCGGAGGTCACCCTGACCCCTCGAGTTCCAGCTGGAGCAGGAAGTGAGCTGCCCTACCGGCTGGAGGAGGAAGTGATCTGTCCTATCTGTCCGCCGCCTGTAAACAGACACGCCCATCGAGGGCTCCAAATTCACATAACTGCCGCTCACCTCTGCCGTCTGTTCCCTGTCTGCAAATGTATTCCTCGCACCTGCGTCTGCCGAACCCATTTGGAACCCAAATGAACACTAATCGGATTAGGGCTCAGAGGGATGGCTTTAGAACACAACAGTGTAATGCACTTAAAACAAGGTGGATCGATGCGAGAGAGCTAACCACCATGAAGGGCGCAGGGCGCCAGTCGCCTGGCGGGGGAGGGAAAAAAATACACCCCTGCCCAAGACATGGGGGACTGCGTGCTCCACTTCTGTCAAGAAGGTTAGATTATAGTTAAAACTGGAACAACATTACACAAGAAAAGTGGATGCTAGGCTCCCGTCCAGCTCTCTTAAAATGGTGGAAAGGGACAATGCGAAAAAATTACATTCAAAATGAAATGAAATCAAATTTTCAACAGGGCTGGGGCACCACACACTGTTGGCTGTTTTCCCAAAATTTCAGGAAACACGTCTGAAATATTTCTGTCCAACTGATATTTTCTTACATTATTAAGGAGCACCACAGAGAGATGTGCATTACAAACAACATAAAATTAGTGGAGGGGGACAATGTAATTAGATATCTGTTACATTTCAATAACCATGGGGAAGAGCTCATAACAAACTGTGAAACATCCATAAAACCACATTATATGCTACGCACACCAAAATGGAGACTGATATTATGTTTATTACCATGAGCACTTTAAGCTCATTCTAATGGTCATCAGTATGCCTTTTTTAAAATGATGGTCTTAATCATATCATTTAGGTGGCATTTGCCCTGAGAGGAGCCTTTTAATACAACGCAGGAGGTTTTAATTTCGTGAGCCCCCTCTGGCAGGACAGCTCTGCTCACTTCTAATTGATTGGCGAAGCGCACCTCTAATTGGTTTAAACTTTGCTCCGCCTGCCCGGGGATCCACATGCTTAATTTTAGCGAAAGGTCAATATCAATAAATCCGCTGTTTGGAGAGGGAGCAGGCGGAGGGCTTGCCCCCGTCCCCTACCTCACCTGCTGAGGGAAGAGAAATGGGAGGGGAGAAAAAGCTGACCTCACATCCTCCAGACGCCAGAGGAGGTGGGGGGGAGAAGATTAAAATTTCAAGCTCGGCCGGTCCACTCCCGTGTCAGCTGTTTATTGCCACTGACCTCTGCCGGATGAGGTCAGATTTTCATATTATAGCAAAGAAACTCCTTTGGCACAATTGGTGGCGATATATTCAACAGGCATAATGAAACAGACAGGCAGAGGCAGAGGAAAGGAGAGATACTGTGAAAAAGGGGTGGGCGGGTAAAGGAGTGGAGAGGGTGATCAGGTGCTCGGTTTAAAGCTGTGAAGTGCATGAGACGACGGTGTGGCTCTTTGCACCGGGGAGAAGATGAACAACAACGGAAATGATATGGAGTGTGAGCCGGCCCTGAAAGCTCTTCCCAGTCACGCTGGGCGTTTAATATTAGTGTGGTATTCACACAGGAGGCTAATGACGGAGAACCATGGCCACATAATCAGCTCTCTCCCCCTCTGTCTACACCTCTCTCCGATGGCCTGGGTCCAGTATGGCGTCAGATTTATGTCATATGTCGCCAGCGCAGAAAAGATTCACATAAGTAGAACGCAACTTTGTGCGAGCAAAATTCAACTTTGCATGAGCAGAACTCAACTTCGAGAGCAGAGTTAACCTGTGAGAATGTGTATGCCCTTCAGCGCTCACCAAGCAGAAACTCTCCCGCGTGTGATGGCTGCTTTGTGTCCTTGGTTGTTGAATTTGTGCGCGAGGACTTCGACAGGATATCGTGCAAGTGGCAGTTAATATCTGTGTGTGTGAAATAATATAATTTTAACGCTCACGAGCATGTTTTCTGCGCTCGCGACATATGACATAAATCTGACACCATAGTCAAGCATGCCCAGTTCACGAGGGGCCTGTGAAGTCTTCTGAGCTTCCCTTGGGATTTAATGTGCTAAGCTGGAGTCATTAAGTGGATGACAAATTAAATCTCTAATGCTTTCCAGGTATTCCTCATTTTCTAATACCCTTGAGTACACCAGACTCAGAGATGGATCAGAAAACGAATAGCGCAATCATTTAAAACCCCGACACAGGAAATGAGTGTGAATAAGTGTGAATATGAATATGAATAATTGTATTAAGGTACACAGCAAGTCCACCAGCATAAGGATCAGTTAAGCAGAGGCCTGTGCTGAGTTAAAATTTCAGGCATGGTGTCAGTATTTTTTTTGAAATATAATGGGTTCAGTTGAAGAGACTTCTTTTTCTCTCCCGTGCCTGCCTTATTGTGATTGTCAGGATCTGAATATCACTTATGGGTGCATTTCTAATTTATGCATATTTTTCACTTAACCAAACAAATGAGTTGCACAGTGGAAGGCCCCAGCCCCGTCAGTGCACAGCCACAATGGAGCTACAACTGGGTAATTATCCTACCTGGTCATCCATGCATCGCTGCTCACATGATCTCATAGACATGTCTCACCAGCCAAGTGAATGGACATTTTTTTTTTATCCGGTTTTAAAGAGACTGCACCTCATATTCTGTCAGATACTCAACAAAAAGTGGAAAATGTGGAAAATAGTCAAAATAAAGAAAGAGAAATGTATATAAACATCTGACTGGTACTATAAAACAATTTTTTTTCCCAACTTTTTCTTCAAACATTTTACACCACACCCACACGGCCACACACACACACACATACTCATGGGCACACGCAGACACACACACACACACACACACACAACGTGGGCAAAGCTCAAGATTTGGTTGAGCTCTACACTTTGTATGCCCTCACAGCGCAAACTGTCTTGTCCAATGGGACGTCATTCACGACTCAGCTTCAAAAACGGAATAAATCAATCAGGCTCCATTTCCGCGGCTCCAGAAGGGTGCCGGTGAATGCAGGGAGAGAGGAGGTGAAGGAATGATTGCGAGAAACAACAAAAAGACACCCTGGGGGGCTGGGGCTCTGCCAATGAGTGCACTTAGCATACGTGTGCAGTAACACTGTGGACATGGATCTCAACCTTCCCCTGCTGCTAACCACAATGGAACTGCAGTCACAATGACTCACATGGAGCTCTCCACTGGTGTCATCACAGCTCCACTTCCTCTGTACCCCGCTGCACAAACAGCACTGCAGAATGTCAAATAGTGGAGGGATAACAAATGACTCATTAGAAATGGTTAATTAACTGCAAATTCTACATTACGCAATGATTCATCAGCAATCATTAATACTGTGGTATCAATCAATTCATAATAACGTTAATGATCGATGAGTAATTGGCAAATATGGCACATGCTGATGTCCGTTACGACCATGCATCCCAACTTGAAAAATGATCTGCAGCTGAGAATGATGCGACATTAAATGCCAGTCATGAAGAAACCCAGACAGCACTGTGACAACAACAGATTACTGGTTGAAAACGCATCAGAGCACTTGCTACATGCAATAAAACAGCTGGCACGTGGATGGTTTGCCAATCGCTACCCAAGTACTGTGGGTGCCTAATGCTGGCTTTTATCTTTAACCCCTGGTTGGTAATGGGAAAACAGCCTTGTGTTCCGCATGGGGGTGTACGACGTGGCTCGCATTTCCGTAATAACTGAGCTCTTGATGAAAGCAGATATGAGACAGAGAGGGGTTGACAGCTGGGCAGTTGTGGTGGAGGTGGGGGCTTTGTTCACGGGATGAGCCAATTGCCTAATGCTTTTCTCCAGGGGTGGAGATGTGCCCCGAGGTGAAGGGGTGCATATTGTGACTGCTATGAAACGTCAGACCTGGCAAGCCACGGAGGTGCGGTGGCTCACCGGCGCGGATTCGCATCCGGCTGAGTCTACTTAGGCGGCGCCAGCCTGCTGCTTAATAGCATTTCATGTCTGTTTACACTAGGTGGCGCCACTGGGGTTCCCTGGAGATGCCGCCCTTCCATACCCAGCTCTGGAAGCATGAAGAGCAGAACCCAGGAGGGACGGTGAAGCAGAGAGGATCGCCTATGCTTTTTACAGCAGACAAATTGAATACTGTACCTGAGCCAGTCCCTCTTTCTCTGTCGGCTCCTCCGCAAGCCTAATTGGGCAATGGAACGATCACGGGCGCGAATTAAACATCGTGCATTTATCCGCTGATGAAACCAAATGGCGCCGAGCCGGGCACACGCCAACCGCATTCGCGTTACTCCTTCTGTAAAGCGCCGCACCTCAAAATCTGCCTGTCAGCGGGAGTGAAGGCCCTGGGAAGAAAAAAAAAGAAAAAAGTGCTTTGAAAAACGGGAGAGCTGACCGCCGAGGCGTGTGATGCAAATTAAATTCCTCTCGCAGGGAAACTGATTGAAGTCAGGGAAAGGGAACCAGCCGAGCCGAACGCGGGGGCCCCCACGCGCTCGCCGTTCCCGCCTCCGGCCCCGCGTCGCTCCCGCGGCCAACCGCGCGCTAATGTGGCAGCTGCATTTGAATACCTGGCTCGGAGGGCCACGCCGGGACCTCCCGAGCAGCCAGCCGTAATTGCGTGCGGCAGGCCCATTTGAATCGATCACGGGGAGCCATTGTTTTATATTTAGGAATGCGTAAACAGGCTTTATTTTCAATATAGCGGGACGTTTCATTAAGGGCACATTAGGGGAACCACACGCGCGGAGAAGAGAGGAGAGGGGTAACTTTAATCGGAGGAGACGAGCGATAAACCTCACTGCCATCGATGCCGACACCTCCGGATAAATGAAAGCCGGCAAGGTTCGGCAGATGATGCCAAATTCCTAAACCCAAAGGTACACTCGCACCGCTTATTTGAACAGTCAAGGAAAAAAAAGAGAGAAGGCTGAATATTGCTATTTAAATTAAATAGAATAGTCCCATCAGAGCCGGAGAACTCCACGCAACCGAGGAAGAGCTTCGCTCTCGTCAAAATCTGTGCTCCCAGGGTAGAGAAGCTGATTAATGGTAAGTGAAGCCGACTCCATGGCAAGGCAGAGGCAGCATGATATGATGGCATTGGAGCGAGGCGAGGGGGAAAAAAAAACAGAGAAAGAGAGAAAAATATTGGGATTTACATCACCTTTAATTTCACCTCTTTTACCCAAAATTGGTCTTTCATAGTCTTTCAGAATTGGTCTGTCCAACTGTTTCATTTAAATTCTGTTCATGCCTTCTTCCAGACCAGGGGAAGGTGTCTGAGAGAGACAGAGTAACTCTAGGTTCAGACTGGGGGACTGTAGAATGTGTCTGCAGTAATATATATGATGTAAAAGCAGATTTCTTTTTCAAACATTTTGTTCTAAAGCACATATGATATAATTACCTTTCATAGTCACAATACTAATACAATTTATTACAGAGCAAATGCAGTTACAGAGAGATCTGTGGGTGCACTGCTGAGAGTGACTGCCTCAAGGAGAGTCTTCAGGAACCAAAAAATGGGTGGGGTCATCATTCACTCACTGATTTGAACCAGTAATACTGTTTTTCTATGGAGATCAAAATGCAATTGATTGGTTCGTCAGTGACTGACACCATGTGACAGCACCACTTTATACAGCAATAGTTGTGTCCAGAGGGTCTGTTTGTACCAAAAGGGCCCAAATAAGAAAGCACTGCGTCTGCATCTCCCAAGGGAGTGACGACCAGGGTGGACAGTAGTTTTGAATTCATCAGTACACTTTTCTAAGGCAGAATGTCTTTCTGCAAGAACCATCCCGCTCTCCCCCCTCCTTCAACTTGCACACCTCATCACCGGAACAATTGTGCGCCATGAAAAGATTTCTCCCACCTGTATTCCTTGTGCCTCCGCTGAAACCCAGTCCTCTTTCTCTTGCCGGTGGTATTTTTCCAGGAAATTGGAAATATTCTTTTTTCCTCTTTGTTATTTTGTCTGCGCGTTCTTCCTTTTTTCTGTTTTGTATTAACCTACAAAGGTGCTCCTCCACCTCTGCCACCTGCTCCCCCCCCTCAGAGCCCAGAGATCTGTGGGCCCCTCTAATTCTCTCTCAGGAGAGCTGCACTGCACAGATGGGGACTCGGTTCTGAATATCCCCATGAAGACTGGATCAATTCTGGCCATTGTTCTCTTCCCTCTGAGGCTGCGCTGCAATACTTGCAATAGAACAGGAATATGGACAGGGAGCGCCGCAGACCTAGAGATGACATCATTACAACAAAATCCACCTGCTGATTCGTGCATTTAGATTAGTTATATCAGAAAGAGCTCAACGAGTTAGCAGGGCAGTGATAGCGATATGATACGAACACAAAGCAATCAATGAAGAATCTACAATATACAGAGAATACAGAAAAATCAGAGCAACAGGGGGGAAGTGCAATGATCAAGCACTACCAAGAGACAGCCAGAGAACAATTACACTCCATGTGTATTGCAACCATAGCTAGCAGAGATGGCCATCCAATGTAATGTAAATGTCCCAAGACCAAGTCCAACCCTAAAAACTGACATCCCTGAAAACTTCCAACAACAATTCAAATGAAACCCATTAAAACAAAATCAGCCGCAGCAGAAAGGCATTGTCAGAAAGTGACAACTATCACAAACTCACCAGCTCCAGATCCCCAAGCAGGGCCTTGTATTTTCAGATCCTTGGGCAGGACCTTGTGATTGGTGCATTTGACTGAGCTCCACCATCTTTCACAAAGTTGAGATTGAACTGGTTAATAAGTGTTTTAAAGCATTTTAAAGAGATTTGGCTTCACAGTACAACCATCTTGTCTTCATGTTGCCACCTGTGCCCCTCTGTCCCCTCCAGGAACACACGCAGGACGTCTTCTTAAAGGGCTAGAACATATAGGAAAATATAGAGCCAATACACAGGAACAACACAGCTAACTGTTTAGCTGAAAGGTTTTCATAATATTCACAAAGTTTCATTATCATTAATAAATTATCATCTCAACAAAATGTTTGTAATTTACATTTTCAAAACTATACTGTATGTAGCCAGCTGACGAGCACAGGTGGTTGGCAGCTAGCTCACATCTGTCAACCACTTGCTTCTCCTGCCAGCTAGCTTTGCTGATATTCTATTGGGACAGATACTGTACAAAAAGAAATAAAATCAACATATATACATACATTTACATTAGATATGGGCATATTAAAAGCATATTAGCTGATGGTGTTAATCAGTGTGACTTTTAGAGCTTATTCATTACATTACATTCATTCATTTAGCAGACGCTCTTAGCAGACTGACTTCCAGCACAAAAGAACAGAAGCGGATCCATTTGAGTTGAATGGATCAACAGTGTCACAACTGACCACTCTAACAACACTCCCAGACCAGTGAATGTGAGCATAACATAATTCAAACCCTACCACAAGTTAACTTGTGCTAACCTGACTTACATACCATCCAGCCATACAGCTGGATATGATCTGAAGGAAGTAAGGTATTTTGCTCAAAGGTACGGCAGCAGTGCCATACCCGGGAGTCTCAATGCCAACCTTTGGGTTACGAGCCCTGCTCCTTACCACTCAGGCCACACTGCCTCCCCACACTTCTGTCTCCATATCAGAACCAAACAAGACTAATGTGACTCCATCTCCGAGTTTCTCATGATGAGTTAACCCAGTTTACGTTCTTCACCATTTAAAGGAAGAGTTCTCCTTGCAGCTTTCCTTGTTTTCTACAGAGCTTTTGTTCCCCGCCTTTCCTGTCTCATATGCTCCAGACGAGGAAGAGACTTCATCCTGGTTTCTCTCACAAGTTACTTCAATGTTAAATTCTATAGATTTTTTCCTTTTTTTAAATATTGCAGAGGAAAAAATAAGCATTTGAACGGTCCTCTCATCCAACCCATCAATCCAATTGAATGAGTGAGTGAGACTCGGGGGGCGGGCCCAGGGGGAAACGCAGGGGGATATGGTGGTGGGAAGGCGGTCAGAAGGGGCGGGCAGGGGCGGGAGGGAGGTCTGTGTTGGCGCTGGCTTGGCGGTGCATTAATATTCCCTAACCGCTGGCGCTTTAATCTATGCTGAGACGGGCCCGGTCCGGAGCTCCTCGTTAACAGGCCCATGTTTTATTTATACCTTGTGCCCCGCTTCGGCGTCCCCCACGGGCTGCGCGGGCACCGCACGTCCCGAGCAACGCGCGCTCGGGGTGACGCGTCCCCTCCGCTCCTGCGGCGGACCCGAGCCTCGTCTGGACTGCCGGGTAGGGGAGGGGCTGCGACCGCTCTCTGAGGCGACAGGGGTAATTTGTATGTTAATGAAACACACCGATCTGTGTTGCCGGCTTAATTCTCATTCGCCAAGCAAACAACGAAAAAAAAGAAAGGGAAAAAAAAATTATTTAGACGCGGCCTGACATCCCGAGGATGTGGTTTTTTTTTTTACATAAAAGGAGCTTGAAGGAAGTTGGCAGGACTTGCGTTCTTGTTTTCTCCCCCACATGTAAGCAGGGTGGATGTGCTGAATGAGAAAGAAGTGGATGAGTCAGTGAAAAATGAGTGGTTTGCATTAGAATACACAGGGCTGCCATTGCTCCAATAAGAGCTCTCTTTGATATTCGGCATCGCTTAAGTCTGTGCTCATTTGTCTGTGTGACAGAGAGAAAGACACACAGGCAGAAGGATGGCTTACTTAACCTTACCCTTAAAAACAGCAGAATGGAACATATAAAGTTATGTTCCGTTCAGGCCTAGGCTCTCATGATATGGTTCTTCATTTGATTATGAGGTATCTTTATTTAATATTCGGTTTTCTCTGAATAAAAAGGTCATGTCCTGTGATCTGCAAGATTCTCATCAAGGGTTGGCTCCCTCATATAAGCCTTTTTTGAGCTCTATGTTTTCAGTTATTTAAATTCAATACTTGCTAGTCCGTATGTGCTTATATTGTATTTCTTCCCCCCCAACTCCTCCGGCTGGAGGAGTCTGTGCTGTTCTTGTGCTTTGGGAGGAAGTGTGGTGCTTTTGATTGGAGGAAGCAGCACCGCCTTTGTGTTCAGCTCCAGGGCCCTACATCTCCTGTGTACCCAGGTCAGGTTTCTGCAACTCTGCAATCCAGCACATTCTCCCCTGTGCAGTCCTCTCTCTGCCAGTGGGAACAAACTGCTGCAGGTACCCTCCATGCTCAAAAAAAGTACTGACTTGCCCAGCAAATATCTGCTTCCAAGGAGGTGGTACTCTTTTTTTTCTTTTTGCAATGTGGTGCCTATTTCTCTGTGCCCTACCCTGGAAGAGCGTTGCTACATTATTCATCGCCAGGCCCTGGCAGATGCCCCCGCTGAGGTTGCCTTGTATTCTGCAGCTTTCATTTTTATACATTACCAGATTATGCAGTTATGATATTTACTGAAGCAATACAGGCTAAACACCTCGCCCAAGGGTATGTCAGCTGCGACCCCCATCAGATTCTGTTCCGTGACCCGCGGGTCGCCAGTTCAGTTTTCTGGACTTACTCGTGCCCTGTTCCATGTGGCTGCATGATGCTGGTGCTCAATAGGCTCACTCCAGCTTGTTTTAAAGGCTAGCCACAATCGCTGCTGCCTCCAAACAGGAGCATCATGGCAGCTATTGATAAAAAAGCGAGTCCAGTTCGATTAATGACACTCTGGTCCTCATTATCGGAGGTTTGTTCACATTTTGCGCCGCCAGCAATCTCTGCTGGCCCTGAAACCACATGACAATGTTAATTATTAATAGGCCATTTCGTAATTTCTTGCCGCTGATAATGCAGTTGGTGTCCACTCTTGTCCTTGTGCTGTGTGCCGTTCGGTGCTGTTGCCTTAAAAGTGCACTAGCAAGAGGCTCTTTTTCATGTCACTTAAATGTGATCTATGTTCTCATTAATAATGCATGTCCGATAGTTCTGAAAAACGACACTCTGTAATGTAAACTTGCATGTTTTTACTAATAAATCTTTCATATAAGGAACGAGAGATGCTTCCCCAGCCTAAGCCTACATGTTGCCTCATTATGGATGTGATGTGGTCCTTTTTGACACCTCTGAGAATACAGTAAACCTCCTCTTCTCCTTCCAAGCAATAAATCTCGTAGCTCGGGACTGTAATTCTCCACACTTTGGCATCGGGTCAAGGTGAGGCCGAAAGTGCCTTGCAGATTACAGTCTAAACAAACAGACAAAAAGTCTCCCTTTAATTTATTTATGAAACAAAAGACAGTCATGGATGAAATAGAGGATAGCCCCTTTGTAAACAACTGTCTATGGATGCCACCTCTGTTAGACAGCTCTTGCTCTCCAGGGCTGGAAAGTGAATAAAAGGTTTTATCGATTTCTGTAACTAATGCCTGGCTTGTTTTCCTCAAAATCCAAATTTATTTCATTTGTTAGCAAGCTACACATTTTGCTTTAAACATTTTAAGACAAACGTTGGCCCTTGTAAGCACCATAGAAAGGAATCCATGGTAATGATTTCTCTGTTTTCATTGGAATGAAAACTATCCAGTAAATAGTAAATAGCTGTTTAGCTAACTATATACTATAGCAAATTACAAGCCTGCTTGTTTGCAACAGGACAGAATAGATGTTACTAATTCATACAAATGTACTATTTTCATGCAAGCAGGTATTAAATAATCACATAGATAGTTACACATGTATAAGTTTTTATTAGAATAAAGTAACAGGAGCTCGATCAGAAAGATGCAATGCTCGATCAGAAAATACACCAATGAAACAGGTTGGGGTAGCTGTAAACCTAAAAAAATATATACCAGAAAATGAAATACATGAACCAGCTGGTGTAACGGAGAATAAATACACCTACATCCATCTGACACAATTTGGCTAGACAGAGCACCAGGTCAGTAGCTGTATCTAGATGGATAGCATGCTCAGAGGCCTGCTTGACTATCTCCAAGGCGCACGGAAACGTGTGTTCGGGAGGGGACCCCTGTAAAGACACAGCCAGGGCCGTTCTAATGGCTTGCAAGAGTTTAGCCCCTGAGAGGTGGCTGCCGACCGGGGCATCGGTGCGCCCGTGTGGCCCCCGCTGACTGCAGTGGCCCAGTCTTGATCTACGGATTGTGACAGAATCCGGGTCGCAGTGGGCATTTGCCGCTGTCCTGCCCTGTCAGTTCTAATCACTCCTTAGTCGCTGAGAGATGCCGGGAGAGGACAGCATGTGAGTGGTGGAGAGAGAGAGGGAGAGAGAGAGAGAGAGAGAGAGAGAGAGAGAGAGAGAGAGAGAGAGAGAGAGAGAGAGAGAGATCTCACTCAGGCCTGGACTGTCAGTGACTGACAGCCACTTCCTGTTCGGTCTCTGTTAAAGATGTGTTGACAACTGAGGGAGGCCAGTCAAGCAGCGTTGGAGCAAAGAGACTGCACAGCCATGGTGGCTGCCTTCCCTCAGCTGATTAATATTCCTGACTACTGCAGCCTTGATACATCCACACATATTTACAAGTCATCACAGGCAGCCTTCAGCCATCATATATAATAAGAAGCTTCTTTAAACAGATACATCACACACACACGCGTGCACACACACACACACACACACAAACCTGACACAAACTGAAAACTCCTGGCCACCGTAACTAAATAATTTGGAGACTTTTTATTTCAACAGTTAGATGGATTGAAATTGCTGAATATATTTTGAACAAAGTAGCTCTTTCAAACCTTGACCCGCTACTACCCCTACCACTGCAGTAGGCTTGACAAAGATTCAAAGCACTTAAAATATCAAGCAGCTGTTCTCAGCTATTAAAAAGGCACATATACATAGCTCAGCGGTATCAAAGTGGGGTCCTGTCGAGTCCTACCATGGGAACTAAACCAGCAACACTTGGGTTACAAGGCTGGCTCTTTACCACTCCATGCCGCTAATGTATTGATGCATTGCACAGTCCAGAGTTGGACATTCCTCAGGATGGCACCGTGTTAACGCAGAGTGCCTCCTCCCCCAACCCAAGGGCTGATCTCAGTACAGCCTCTCTCCAGCTGTAACCATTCCCCTCCATCTTATCAGGCAGCCCAGGCCCAGGCGCAAGTCTATGCAACTGTTCCAGGGCCCTGCTCTGGGTGCTGTGGAGCGCCAGTGCGTTTTGAAATGACGGAGAGACGTTCAGCACACGCCTTCCCCTGCTCTCATTGCCTCGGCTCTGCTTTTTTAATATGCACGTAACAAGCACATTGATTCATCTCAGTTACTCTTACCTAAGCTCGCTTTGCCAGCGTTCCTTTTGAGAGTGTGTTTTGCACCATTAAGGAACAAGACCCCGGCGTATGCAAACAGATGCACAGGGACAAACACAATTACGCAGCATGGAGCTGGCATACGCTTTATGGAACGCATAAAGCGCACGCACGCGGTACGAAAAGCAACGTGACAGGGATTCATTCCACAGGGTTCTGGTAGAAAAAGCCCTGCATGTCAGCAGTATGAAAAGTCAGTGTGTGATATGTACAGAAAGCAAAACCCACAGTCTTGCTCACTCTTTTTTTTTTCCCCACCGTGAATATTCAATCCCGCATAAAACAGAAGCAGGCTTTCAGTGAAGACTGCCTGTTTGCACATCTATTGATCTACTTTCTTTTTCATAACGGGACTCTGCATCACACGCTAGAGTGAAAATATCTCTTTACTCTCTGTCAACAGACACAGGCTTTTCAGACCAGGCAGAGCAGTGTTGTTTTGTGTGGCTTTGACATGTGAGGTAGGAGGCTGTCTAACTGCCCTGGTCCAAAATGGAATTCTCACTTTCAAGGGTAATGGCTCCATGGCATAATGTTGTTTGTCTTAAAAATGACTTTGTTTTTTTTCCAAGCCCCCACCCCAACCCCTCCCCCCTCCCCGTATGTCTCTGAACGCTGGATGTGGCTGGCTGCCTCCGTGGAAACGGATGGCGAGTGATGGCAAAGATGACAGACTCTGAGAGGCTCTGATGAGTCAATGACAGAGGCGGGGAGCGGAGAGCTCCATCTGGGTGATGGGTGGCGTAGGTCCCACGGACAGCCACCCCCCCCCCCCCCTCCCCAAACGGCGCAGACAGAGCCTCCTGTGTAGCTGTGTGCAGTCTGTGGCGGCCGGTCCTAACCACGCACCATAACACAGAAGGGAGGGGCCCTGCCCTCCATCCTCACCTCAACCGTACGGAAAGTTCCGCCGATACCAACAGCTGCCGCGGCTCTGAAGGGTGAGCGAAATTAACATGTCGGACTTGAGGGCCGGGCGAAATAACTCTGGGCTGTGCGGAACCGCGTGTCTGAATATTCATTTTTCTCGGCGGATTCATCAGACCTTTGCTTCCTCTGTATAATCCTTCCCTTTGCTTTCAGCACACACACACTTTCCACTTCAAATCCCATGAATATCTGAATAAAGTAATGACTCCTCTTGAGGAATCAAAAAAAAAACCATCATTAGCTGGCACCTGAGGGGCACATCCACAGTACTTGAAGAATGTGTTGCCACAAACAAGAGGGAGCTGCAGCCATGTTAATTTAACTGCTGTGGCAAACAGGCGAACGGGACAGCTCTCTCAAGCAGACATAGCCTTGTCACCCAAAGTCGCTGTGTGGCAGAAGTGGCAGGAGACTTTTTACGGCATGGCTGGTCCACATCAGAGGATCTCACTATAGGTCAAACCGGCTTTCAAACACAAATGGCTCAAATGCTCAAGCAAAGAGAGACGGACGGCTTAGATGAGGTGCCCTGGGATTACACAAGCATGCGGTCCACGTGGACTGCTGAAAATCGGGCTACATGTGGGGGGGTTGAATGTGGTGGCAGCGCATGCTTAGTGATGTCACTCATGACGGGTGTATCTGAGGCTCCGCGACCCAGTTACGAATCTTAGCGTGACAGAAAAACACTTTTCCCTCTGTAGGCCTCTGTGGAGTCAAGAAGCGGCAAAGAGGGGGATGTACCACAGAGACCTGTGAACAAGGAGTCTAGTCAAAGAACAAATTGCTTGCTATAGAGCCTAACGCAAGGGCTGGGCGCACTTCGCAGTCACAGAGGAGAGCGCTATCATGGAAGCTGAGGTTGCTCTGAGAGCCTGGGATGCATGTTTGCGTACGAGGATCCATCCAGCCCAAACCACCAGGGCTTCCTGTCCTGCAACAGATCCCTGGCAGAGGCAAGGCCTGCGTTCATATCTCTCTCACCAGGCTTGTGGTGGGACATGTCCCGTTGAGGCCTGGCGCGGTTGCGGCTCCGGGACACCGCACCAGAACAAATCGAGGAGTCCTGGAGGAAAGCTTGGGTGTGCGGAGGGTGAGCGGGGAGTGGCTGATGACCTACATTAGCAGGATGCGTGGTGAAATCGCAACGAGGCACCTTGGCTTGTGAGCAACTCGGGTGGGAAGACAGAGCCAATCATAGATGCACAGCTTGCCATTACTAAGGCCCTCCTCAGTTCTGGTACGCTTGTTTCATGTTATTGGCAAACACAGTCACAGAGACATCTCTGTGACTGAGTACAGAGTAGTGGAACATTTTTTTTCTATATGTTGACCAGACAGTCAGTCCAGTCCACTCCACATTGAAAATTGCGTCTCTGAAATTGTTGAAGCTAAAGTGTTCCAATTTTCCATCTTGTTATGAACATTCCTAAAGGGGCGTGGTCTAAAAGAGATTATAAATACTCAGCAGATGAATGCCGACAGCACTGGATCCTCTTGTTACCAATTGGAACCTCCTAGACAGAGGACGGAAGGGACACGAGAGCTAATTATCTTGTCATAATTTAGAATATCTGTGGTAGAGATTAAAGGCTGATTAGCATGTCTCAAGGTGATAGAGAAGTGAGACGGAAGGGGATGGGGAACAGGGAAGGACACATGTGGAAAAAAGAGGGAAGACAAAGGAGAAAAGAAATCATAGCAGAGAGGGAGCCTACAATATGGACAGAAGACAGGGTGAAAGAAGACAAAGATGGAAAGAGACAGGTGAAATGACATGAGAATGTGCTAGCAAAAAAGAGAGTGGCAGACATTAGTAAATCTACCAATGGCCTCTTCTGCGAGAAGGACATTGACTAGTGCAGCAGTACCAAAAATGTACTTCTATTGCACACAGAGTGAAATGGGAAAACATTCACATTAACAAATGCAGATATCAAGGCTAGCTACAGAACAATGCACGGCTATTTCAGCGTTTCTAAAGCTTAACACCAGGGCATTTCCACTTCCACAAAGGCCAAAGGCCTTGGAACAACATGCCACCCATTTTCCAATGCTCTGAATGTCGTTAGAGAATACAATGAAAAGCTACATGGTCTTGCTATGTTTTTGTCCGCCACACACACAACGGGGGTTAAAAGTTAAAAGTCTGAAATGCGTCACCATACTCATGATGCGCCCAGAACCTTTTCTTCAGCGATCCCACGTATTCCCGTGGTCGAAGGAAGAACAAAGAGGAAGACATCACATGTTATATATTTATCCCCTCCCCTCTGACTACAGTGACCTCTATCTATGAACCAAAAAAAGGAATAAAAAAGCAACGCAGCCGTTCCATTTTTAACTGGCCCTAAAATAAACGCGCCGCGCCTGGAGGGAGATAACCCCCGATGTGGAGTCAGCTGCGATCCATCACATCGTGTTCCCTGCATGCAGCGCCGCGCTCATCGCTCACCTCGCTCGCAGAGACAGCCGCACACACACACACACACACGCACGCACACACACACACACACACACACGCACGCACACACACACACGCACACACACACACGCACGCACGCACACACACGCACGCACACACACACACACACACACGCACGCACACACACACACACACACACATGTGAAGATGCGCGCACAAACACACACACACACACACGCGCGCACACACACGCACACACACACACACACGCACACACACACACACACACACGCACACACACACACACACACGCACACACACACACACACGCACACACGCACACACACACACGCACACACACACACACACGCACGCACACACACACACACACACGCACACACACACACACACACACACACACACACACACACACACGTGAGGATGCACACACACTCATAAACGCACACGCACGCTCCCCCACACTCACACACACATGTGAAGATGCGCGCACAAACACACACACGTGAGGATGCACACACACTCATAAACGCACACATGTGATGATGCACACAAACTCATAAACGCACACACACACACACACACACACACTCATAAACACTCACAAACACACACACGTGAGGATGCACACACACACTCAAAAACAAACGCAGACCCACACACACACAAAGATACATCCAAGTATGCACACGCACACAAACACACACATACATACATGCAGACACAGACACACAGACCCAAGTACAGACACACAAACACACACATGCACAGAAATGTGCTGACAAACGCACACACACACACACACACACACACACACACATACAAACAGACACAGACACAGACACAGACACACACACACACACGGATGCAATCAAGCATGCACGGCACACAAATACACGCATGCGCACAGACCCACGTACTGACACACACAAGCACACATGCACAGAAACACGCACACAAACAACATAAACGGTGAAATATGGAAAGGTCACCAGGGGTGCGTGGCAGTGTGTGTATTACTCTCACAAAGAGCGCCCCAGAATTTTGGCCCTGTGTGCCCTGCGGGGGCTGGAGGGGGAAGACAGCTCGTAAACGCCTGTGCACAAATCTGCATGTCATCCATGACGAAGTCAGCAAGCAGCCCAGTCCTACCCATCTCTGCCTGGAACCCCTCTTTCCTGGGGGTGTAGGCACACAACAAACCAAATCCAAAGGCTTCATAAAGAGACACATTCACATCAACAGCAGTTTATGCGGAGGGGTGAGAGGCACTAAATATACATTTAAACTCAGGTGACAGTTGCAGAAGACAGGAATAACTCCTAGTTAAAACCTTCTAATTAGCCCGGAGACAGTTCCCATCAACAGATGCAATGGATTGTATTTAATACAGTCATGTTTAAAAGATCCATTTGGATCCATTTACACAGTTTTGCACCATATGCTCAGTAACAAATCTTGTGCTATTTTCATAAGGGTGCTGTTTTTTTTTGGCCATGCTATCGTGTGTCCAATCAGGAATTTCCGACAAATGAAACATTAACATTCCTTACAATCTGCTTCTAATACAGATTGAATCCTGCAGGTAATTAATTATCTAAATGAAGCTGATGTAGATTCATTTTGACAATGAAGACTCCCAAGGGAGCCGTGCAATTTGTACATATTCGCAACCTTGCAATAATCCAGCATGGCTCTCAGCTTTAACGCGCCGCACAGTGCCTTATCCCATAAAGAATCTGTGTTTATGTTGTTCTACCGTTCAGTGACATAGCTTGATGGTTTATGGTTTGATGGTTTTGTGATGTGAGCAATCTCACACTTTGGTTTGATCAGTTCATTCTCTCAATGTTATGTGATCTTCTCTTCAACCCCTAATTTACACAGGTGTCACACACAGTCCCGGAACGCAAGGACAGCGCCATCATGACTGCCCCACAGCGCCACACTGTGGACAATAGTAGAACTCTGGCCTGGCGGCCATAAGAGTAGCTTGAGCTTGGCAAAATATTAATTAAATACCTGTGATTGTTTAGCTCATAGCCTTTGTTTTATATGTGTTTGAAACATGTTGTTTTTCTTCAATTTTCCTGGTATCAGCATATTTCACTCCAAAATCATGTCTGAATGATCATTGACGCGTGTGCTGATGAATCATAAACCCGAACAGCAGTATACATTTTAACATGTGTGACAGCTGTGACGAGAATGAGCGGGAGTCTGCGTATTGATCTTTTGTGTTCATCTCCCCCAGGTTTATTAGAAGATAAATCCTAAATATACCCACAGTCAAGGTGCTGTGGATACGGCACCCGGGGACCGCAAACAAAAATAACACAATAATAAAAAGACCTGATCCTCACAGTATCAATCGGCTACTGTACAGTTACTCAGTGTCAGGGAAACGGTGACTCAAATAAACCTCAACAGAGGCGTTATGTTTCCACATTAACGAGACAATTTCCTCCAGAGGTACACCAGCTAGAGTGTATGAGTGTTCGGAGGAAAAATATTGCGTTCTATAAACTTTCTCCATAAATGGCCAGGCACGATAAATCCCAGATAGAAATATGAAGTGGAACCAATATTTCTTTGGACTCTCGCCAGCGCCCCAGTAAAAACTGCTAGACTGGATGACCTTAGTATTAAAAATATATATTACAGGGAGAAAATATAATAATGCAATCGCTTTTCAATGAAGGCATCTCGGGATGAGATTATCTTCAGTGCACACGCAGTCCCATCCTGTAGGTCATCTGGCATGCTCTGATTTCTTATTGGGGACAAATGCATTAAAATACCACCTCTAAAACTCTCGCCAGTGTTATCGCAGATGATAGCAAATCACGTTATGCAAAACTGTACAGCAATAGGGACCCAAGAGAAGAAACTGGGAAAGGCAGGGATTATAACTTTAAACTGATAACTATCCTGAGCCTGTTTCTGATTAACGATATTGCCAGTGTGAGGAATGATCACCCATCACCAGCTGATTCTGTTTTGTTTAATTGTTTCTAACACTGTGGCTTTACAGTGTCTTTCTTCACATGAAATAATTTTATAAAACAGGGTTTGGGTTACATAATAATTTTGGTTTGTGTACAGTGTCACCAAAAAGAAAAAGGATCAGCTGTGAATGGATGAGCCTCTTTTTAATCGGTGTGCTTATCCTGCAAAACAATAACAAGCACGATTTTTGAGAAGCGATCTGTGATTGGTCAAAAAGAAGAAGAATCAACTACCAATAGGTGAGCCTTTTTAAATCGGTGTGCTTATTGTGCAGAACAATAAAAAGCACCTCCAGGCCAATCTGCAGAGAGCCACAGTTGCAGAGAAGCTGTTAGGGTTAAACTGCATTTTTCTTCGCAAGCGGTTTATCCCGAGCGGTGACTCAGGCGCCACATCAAGGACGGCAGAACAACTGTTCCCGTCTCTTTTCGAGCGAGCGGCTCGCGAGGACCGCCTCCGTGCCGCGTGTGAATGGGTCTGGGCGGACCGGCTGTCCTCCCACACACACTCTCGTCCCACTCTCCATCATGGGCTCGCACGCCTCCTTACCTGTGGGGCCCCCGGTCTGAATCCGAGGCGGCCTAGAAACAGGTCCAGAGAGCACAGAGGTACCCACCACACTGTAGAGCTGCAGGTGGCCAACCGATGACTTTGGTTGGCCAAATTTGCAGGCAGGGTCTTTCGCAGGTGCTGGTGGGAAATGGAGTCAGGAGCTATTCTAAAATTGCCCTACATCCTCCAAGTATGGTGTTTACCAATGTCCAAGCTCTCGACAAAAGCAGAGGATAAAAAAGCTGTGTGTGGCTTTCAATTCGTTCCAGTAATATAATTGATTTTGAATTCATATTTCGGATTATTTATTTTGGTGTTTTCTTAATCAAGACAATACTCTACATGAGATGCTTCATTGATCAATGAAAATCTACAAAAGGGAATAATTTATATGGCACCACTTAACTTCATAAGCTCAGCACATGAGTCCTGGCAACTGGATGCGTAAACGCAGTCTTCAAAAAACGCTGTAATCCACACGTGGGTTCTGCATCTTCTCTTGTGCTGGAACATTTATGAAATTATTATGTCAAAAAAATTCAATACATTCAGAACACAATTATGTAAACCTATCAGAGTTAATAAGCTACCTTGTCAGAATTTATCTCTTGCTAAAACACATTGTGATTTTCTTCAAATGTGACTTAGCAAGAGCTATACTGTATTATGTGTATCCAGCAATGCCTGAAACAAACACACACACACACACACACACACACACACACACACACACACCCCTGATATGCGTCATCCTTATATAGCTGTCATTGCTGTGGACTCTAAAACTGATACAAACCATATAATGATACAGTAGTGGTAATAAAAGGCAGATGATTTATGTAAGTGCCTGTTCAGTCCCAGCTGACAGTAGGAGGAGCACATGCCTCAGGAAGGCCCCGCCAGTGGGGTGCAGCGCTGGGGTACTGACACTGCCGGGCCACTGCGCCTTTAAACGGCCTGGCCCCTCCTCCCGCCGAACAGCTGAGCAGTGAGCGCAGGAGCTGGAGCCAAAGCCCCCCGATAACTCCCACCACGGCCTCCCCTCATCCGGCGGTCTGCGGGGACACTGCGGGGCGCAGGGTGATGAGGAAGGGACAGAGAGGGAGAGAGAGACAGACAGAGAGAGAGGGGGAGAAAGGGAGAGAGACAGAGGGATCACACAAGAAGGAGCAGTCTGGCCAGGCCACTGACAAAGCGTTTCTCCTCGGCCCCTCTGCTAACAGGGGAGGCATCCTCTATCCTCCACACGCCTTCATCAGCATAGAGGGAGGGATAGAGAGAGAGAGCGAGAGAGAGAGAGAGTAGCAGAAGGGATTCAGTTCTTTCTGGCCATTGCCCCCCCCCACCCGCCTCCACATCCACAACTCCATCCCTCACACGTTCCCATTCTGCTAAGCTGCAGCACTGAATGAATTCTCTCTCCCTGACTGAAGCAGCTTTGTTTGAGAGCAGACAGCAAAAGGGTGAGAGAGAGAGAGGTGAGAGAGAGAGAGATTGAGGGAGAGGGAGAGAGAGAGAGCAGCAGAGGGAGGGAGTGCGAGCGAGCGTGTGTGTGTGCGCGCGCGCGCCGCCGCATGTGTTTGAAGGATACAGAGATTGAGACTGCAACAGAACTGGAGGGATGTGCATGGCTCGGCTGCAGCTGTCCTTGCAGTCGAGAGCGAGAGCGCTCGGCGTTGCAGCGCGGAGGAGCCCGGAGCCGCGAGAGCAAGCCGCGGACGCGTTGATGTGAAGACAGAGGTGTGTGGAACCGGGGAGATGGAGTGCTGTTAGGGAGGGGGTAGGGGGGGTTAGGGGGGGTGGTGGGCGGGGGGGGGGTTCAGGAATACATTTTCACTGGGGCTAAATCGGCAAGTTCCAGCACCGCTGCTTAATGTCTCTCTCTCTCCCTCTCTCTCTCTCCCTCTCTCGCTCTCCGATTCTCACTCTTTCACTGTTGTGCTCTATTCGCAGTGCTGCGAAAGCCCAGAAAGAGGACGAAATTGGCTGCTTTCCGCTCTCGCCAGGTGTCATGCAGGATTCTCTGGATGTCTCTCTGGCAACGTCGCTGTGGATTTCATGTGAGCCTCCCCTCTCTTCGCGTCTGTCCTCCGTCTCTCTCTCTGGGGAAACGTAGATGGGCTTGCCTTCAGCCGGATCACAGTGAGCTTTTCGTTTTGTGAAAGCCCCCCAACAACTCACTGAGGGGAAGGGGGGGGGTGAAATTAGGGGAAATTAAGAAAATGTAAAATAATAAATTAATCCACGCATCCTGGCTGACTGGATTCCCTTAGCAACAACTGAGGGAGTTGTATTAATTGGTCTATTTTTTTTTTGTCCAGCGTCCTGGTTTCGGTTTATCCCCTACGGACACGTGCGAAAGAACGGATTGGGGTTCTGGACAACCATGAAGAGGGACACGGCAGACATGGGGGGAAGAGTCCAGTATCTGGGCATGGATCCCTGATCCTTATCCCTTTTTTTTCCTCCAAATTTTGTTGGTTGCCCTTCTTCACAGCAAATTTTCTGATAACGAGTCACAGCGTCTCTATCTCTGCCTGTATCTGTCTTTTCTTTTTCTTCATCCTGGAGTAAGAAATGCAGAGGAGTGGACTGTGGATTCCAACATAACCCCTCCTTTCACCTCCTCACAGAGTGAAAACGAATGACACATCTCAGATGTCCCAGAAGAAATGGCCACGAGCAGCTAATGACTTTTGATGCAGGATTTCTTTTTTGACATTTCCAAATTTGTTTTTTAAAGGAAAGGGGAACTTCTCTCCGGGACACTAGGAATAACTAGGAATAACGGCGTTGCACTGAACACTGTCAATTTTTTTTTCTCCCTATTAGTCTGCGAGACAAATCGACACAGAAGAGGTATATTTAGAAAGAAAAGCTCATCCCTCCTGGCTAACCATGATGTAGGGCAAAACTATTTTAAAAAATCAGGGAACTGCTGGGAGTTCTATTTTCTTCTCTGGCTTGGATATTGCAGTGCTACAAGGGAGGTCAAAATGAAACCCTTGTTCAGGTCGACAACAGTGGTTGCTAATACTTTCCCTGGCTGACCCACAACAGACCAAGTCACTGCACCGAAAATGATTTAGGAATGACTGGGAGAGGCAAGTGAACACCGGCAACGGCAACTTCGTCACACAGGCAACAATGATCCACACTTGAATCTCTGCACAAGCACAGGCGCACACGACCCCACACGCACACACACGCGGACGGACACACACGCGCGCACGCACACACATATGCACACACTCACACCCACGACGATGAGTAGGCTTTCTGCCTCATCATTTTTATTACGTAAGATCCCTCCTCACCGATCTGGCTCCCCGTCCCCCTCCGAACCAGTTCTGCGGATGCGCCCCGGTCCCGTTCCCCCCGCGCCGCTTTGTCCGTCTGTGGTCTTTCGAGGGGCTCGCGTCTGCGGGCGAGGCACACTCACGCATAGACGGAACGAGCGCTCCCCGCCGCCCTGGTGCTTCTAAGATGTTGACATCTCCCTGCGTCGCCGGGGCTCCCGTTTGGATCAGTACCGCTGCGGCTCCCCACGGCCAGAGACATGGACCCCGAATCGCCTCCCCCCCGACCACAGCGCGCCGCCCCTTGGCCCCACGTCGCACTGTGAAGGATGTCCCAAAGCAGACCTCCGGCCCGGGACACCGCTGAGACCCCCTGCCAGAGAGAACGCATCCGCAGCCACATGAAGATGGTGATCGACCAGCTGGAAGGCATTCTCAAGGAGCTCAAGGATGTGGCCAAGGAGCTCCGGGAGGTGAGGCTCAAGAGCTTTCACATCTGTGTGTAATTGAGTTACTGTAATGGGAGGTGGCAATGGGAAAGGGGGGGGGGGTGTGTGCTCTTGACAGGTTATGCTGAAGACAGGGTAGGAAGGACTTTGGGACACAGCGGTGGTTTGGCATTGAGGACAAGAAGCAGGAGGGGGATGGCATATGGTCACCTTCTTCGGATTTGGGAGCTGGTTATTTGTATCTGCGTTTGCTTGGAAGATCGTGCTCTGCTCAGGCAGCTTGGCTGCAGGGCAACATTGAAGTGTTGAGTGTTGTTCAAAGGTGTGCACCTTGCAGTTTGAAACACCAAGATTCTAGTCAAAAGATCCTGTGCTTCTTGGGAGAGAGGGAGAGCCAATCCAGTCTAGAGGAGAGGTGTACTGAGGTAAAGGCAGGACCTGGCAGTGATCAGGTTATGTAACTAGTTTGTTACTGTATCAGTTGGTTTTTTGGTGTAATGAATATTGAACACTGCCAAGGAAACAAGATGGAGAAATTGTACTCTGGAATATGTTTCATTGTGCGTGTTTGTTAACATATGTGTTTGTGTGTATTTTAGTGTGTGAGTGTATGTATATGTTAATATGTTTGCTTGCGTGTACTGCATGTGTGCTTGAATGTATGTGAGCATAAGTGTATGTTTGATTCCATGGGAAGGTGTTAGAGTGTGTGTATGTGTTACCTTTGGGGGTGAGTATGAGTGAGTGTGTGTATGTGTGTGTGTGTGTGTGTGTGTGTGTAAATGTGCATTTGAATGAATATCTGTGCGTTAACTTATATTTGTGTGTGTTTATGTGTTAGTGTGTGTGAATGTGTGTTTGAGTATGTATATGTGTGTATGAATTTGAGTGTGTGTCTGAATGTTGAAGTGGATGCATGTATGTGTGTGTGTCTGCGTGTATGTGTGCACATACGTATGTGTGCCTGTGTGTGTATATGAATGTGTGCTCGAGTGTGTGTGCGGGTGTTTGTACGTTTGTGTGCCTGTATGTGTATATGCACGTTTATTCAAGTGTGTATGTGTGTGTGTGTGTGTGTGCACGTGCGCACGTGTGTGTGTGTGTGTGTGTGTGTGTGTGCGTGCACGCGTGTGAACATGTCTATGAAAACAAACCATCTGTCTTGACCGTCAGCCTCACAGCCAGATCCGCCCCCCCTGCAATGCCCTTCTCCCTCGCCGTGAGGTCCCTGAAAGCTCCTCAGAAAAGCAGCTCTAATTAAACCCTTCCCTCCAGAGGATATCCTCTCACTCTCCGAGCACTGAGAGCTCTGCTTGCCCCCCCCCCACCCCCAACTGCTCCCTCTGTGTGAGCCCGCTGTCGGCCTGTTATTAGCTCCGGTCATCCATCTGATCAGGGTGCCGGAGGCTGTCAGGGGTGCGTTAAACATGGACAAGCAGCCCAGAGTGCGTGGAGATGCGTGGGGGACCAGATGATTACGGTGGGCGGGTGGGAAAGGGGGGAGGGGGCACGGTCACATTTCACACCATCCCCACTGAATCCCTCACTGACCCTTCCCTGCTCACCTCTCACTTCCTTATTTACTCACACGGGGTGAGGGACAAGGGCACATGTTGTGTCGTTCCTGCTCTGCGCTGCAAACCTATTGGGTAAAGCTGTGATTGATGATTATGGGATTCTGGCAGCAAGAATAACATGTTGGCTCGTTCCATTATAAGTACTACCACCACCGCAGGTATCCAATCTACTATAACTTCTGATAATAATAATAAAAAATATATTATTATATGTTTATGATGCTAAATGTTATTATTATATTTATTGTGGTTGTTAGTAGAAGTCAAGTAACATTTTTAATGATCTGTTAAGACATCTCAACTTATTATGAAATAACATGAAATATTCAACTTTTGACTACACAAATGCCAACACAATAATGTACCACAAAGCTCTGATGTTTGTCGATGATGTAATACAAAAATAAACACGCTTAACAGCATATGCAAAAGAGAAAATTTACTGCAAACGAATAATAGTCGGAAATTTTAACACCCTCCATGAAAGGAATGTGATGACACTGGACTGCGCCTTGGGTTAAATAACATTGTTTCGGATTCCTCCTGATTCTCGGCGAGGCGAGATGATTATTAGATGGCGGAGATAGCGGGGAGGATTATCCGGTGGGGGACCACTGGAAGCCGAGGATGTTTAATCTAGCTCGCCAGGTCCTCCTCCACCCGCGCGGCGCAGCTCGGCTCTCCGTGCGCCTCCTGGCTCCTCGCGGTTGTCAGGGCTACGGGTTGCCCTTGCTTCGCGGAACTGGATGAGCGAGGAGCCGCGCACCACGGCGGTGGCTACCGCGAAAACAAACAGGAGGCAACCCGCGAGCCCCGCTCCATCACTTCGCCCCGTAGCTCTCCTCTCGTTTGGGCTTACATTTTTCCGAAGGGACTGGAGAGCAGGGAGACGGAGGCATTATATAACAGTGTTGGTTACTTACATAAAACAGCACCGCTGCAAAAAAAAAAAAAAAAAAAAAAAATCCTCCTCCCCACTAGAAATGCCTAAAAGACTGTACCTGTCAAATTGAAACATTTTACTGTTCAGCACTTCAGCGTGACATCATGCGCATGACAGCTCGAACCACAGGTGAACTCCAATACCTGGGAACACGTGAGACAGCGTACATTGTACATTGTTTGGAGAGAAGTGATCAGTGATCGTGGTCAGACTTTCTTTCTTCACCTTCATTATGTAATCAAAATTGTTAAAAAGGCATATCTGTGCAGATCAGGTTTGTAATCAATACTGAATCAATACTGGTTGTGCATTTATAAAGCCACAAGACAGTAGGTAAAACATACAAATATTATTCCCGTTAGCTAAAAGGTCAATGTTCCATGCTAGCTAGTTGAGTATACTTGTTAGCTTCACTTTAAAAAGGGAATCAATGACTAAGTACCAAAAATAGCAGTTAAGTGACACATATATTGCAATAATGACTAGATAAACAGAACAAAATGTAAAAGTTAGCAAGCCAGCAAGAAAACAAATTGGCCAAACAAATTAACTTGCATTAGCTGACTATCTATCTACATTTATTGGGTTGCAATGATACAAACATACAAATAAACTACAAATTCACAAACCAACTAACCATCACTAGCTCTCTGTCCTAGTTCATTCTTGAAATAGAATTACCCAACTTCTACCATCTCACTACATATTTCAATGTGATTATGCTAAACATACCCTTTTGCCCTGTGTGGTATAGCTTATGCAACCCATAGACAAAGTTTTTGGGCTTTTTTAGTTTCAACAAATTGCTTGTCATGACTGGCTCCACATAAATGAACGGTGCTGAAGAGAAAGCCTTCACCTATCTGAAATGTTGCTGAGGAATAGCGTGTGGGTTCAGAAAGAGATGAATTTTTAAATACTTTCCCCCTTAAGTGACAAATACAAGTTGTCCCTTCTATTACAAAGCATTTCTCACTGTAAACTGAATTGAATCCTATTTTTACATTGCTCAATGCTACACTCCTGAATTCAGGATAGAATTGTAAATCAAGTAACATATTCATGAGATATGAATACTGCATAAATATATGTATATTTAAAAATACTTATACATATAAAGTACAGTATAAATATTCAGTACTGTGATGCACTGCATAATCGTTCAGGAATGACAGGACCTGAACAGAGCAGCAAGACTCAAATCATGGTCTTTGGCCTGGATTTATGTGGCTTTACTGAATGAAAATATCAGACTAAAATAACCTGTAGGCGACTGTAAAAGGCAAAACAAGACTTAGCAGTCCAGTGTTGGTGTTCAGCTCATTCTGGTAATAAGCTTGTGGAGAAGAGAATGATCTAGATTTAGAAATATCCAAATGAGGAGATGGAACCGATAGTGTGCCAAAACATAATAATTTCATTTCACTATCATCTCCCGAGGGAGAGGAAGTGGTAGTTAAAATTGATTGATAATCAGAGGGAATGATGGGTAACAGTAAATGGTTAACACAGACTGCTGCTTCTGAAGGAAATTCTAGCACTTATGTGGAGAGTGAAAATGACTGCATAAGAAAAGCAGGGAAGAGAGAAAACAAGATAAACAGCAGAATTCTGGCACAGATGAAGGGAATGTTCTGTAAAAGGACATGCTAGCTAAAGGAATTACAGTTATCTGTGTGAAAGTTGTTTAATATACATTAGTGTCATTGGGATGTAACTAGACTAAGGAATTATTTGTGGGTACATTATACATCACTTAAACAAAGGTGCAGAAAGCTTTTTAATGTGGGATCACGTAACTCTAATTGTTCTCTAATTGTTCAGTACTCTTTTTGTTCAATTGTTCACAGTTGCTCACTTCAGTACTAGAAGCAAAGCAGGATTCAATTAGCCATACTGAATTTTCCTCTAGTTTCTCTCTTGGACCACCAAGCTTTGCTAAACATCCAGAGAGCATCCAGGTGTTTCTCCCACATGACATATCATTGTCATGGTGATAGAAGTAGGCAACCAACTTGTCATTTGTTTGTGTATCTGCTAGCATATAGCATTATAGCATTACCCATTGAGGAATTAATCCCTTACAGACACACTACAGTAGGAACGTTTCTGAGGACCATCCATGATCGATGTTTTCTTTAACTTGGAAAAAAGAAAATTCTGGCCAAGTTTGTGCATTGACATTATCTGGCATGGAAACAGCGCCAGGCAGGTGAAAAAAGGAAAGAAACAAAGGCACAAAACCCCAAAACAAACAGACAAAAAAACCCAACCGAATGGAAAAACAAACATAATGCTCATCGGCATCTTGTCTGCGGCAGGGCCTCATTTAGTTTCAGCACGCTGTAGGCAGCGCCATAAAAACCTGGATGCAGATCACACAGTGCTCCGTGCCACCAGGCTCACCGTACACCCGGTATGATCCCGCCCCGGATGGAGACAGGTTCTCTCTGCTCTTCATTCACATGTGGCCCCGCTACAGAGGACAATGCGGAGAGATCTGGTACTGGCACAGAGGAAGCCTGAGGGAAGCTTAAACCAAAATCAAAGCCTGCTGCTTCTCTGGGATAGTTACTTATTTCTGTGGAATTTCCCTGCCCGCAACTGGAGCTGAAGGGCTTCGGGTATTGCTGCGGACAGCGAGACAATGCCCAGCGTTCAGGCCGCGCCTCTGCCGATGCAGAGTGGGCTGCGGATTAACTGTTGGGATGCTCGCGCCGTGTTAATGCGGCTGAGGGCTCGCTCGCGGCATCTGAGGGAGCTCTCCATTACCTCCAGCCAAGGCCTGCCAAAGGATGCTGCGACTCCACTCAGACACTCATATCTGTCTTCCTCCGTTTGACAGGAGAAAAATGGAAACTAGAGTGCTAAAGTTTTCCAGAAAAACTTTGTCTGCAGGTGAGAGTGCTTTTCATGCTTTTCAAGTAGAACGGCAATATCAGAACTGGAATGGTTGTAGTACTGCATTTGAATAACAATATGTCCAATTTGCAACATTAGTGCACATTAAGATAATTTAGTAGCGCTAATATGCAAATTTAAAGGCCTGGTGCAGCACAGAATGCACCAGAGAAATCACTTAGTTCAGATGAAGCTACTCCATTATGTTATACTGCAGTCCATTATCTACCAATACATTTCAACGTAGCCTACATCTTTGAATGCAACACACAATCAATACAGTCCAAGCTACTCAAGTGCACCAGTAAAAAAGGTACATTTAAGGATAATGCTAGTTTGTGAACTATGCTGGGCTTTGTCCATTTAATGAACTATTCATCAAAAATTAAATAGTCTTGACAACATTGCAGAATCTGAACTGTCTAACAACATATAGGTGACACCATTGGGAGACATAAGTACCATATCTGTGACATACAACGTATTTGCTAAAAGAGCATTCTTATCCAGAATACTCATACTGCAATTAGAAATCACTGGCAAACTGGAAAAATCACTTTCAAAATGTAAAATAATTTAAGTCAAAAACAAAACAACATTTTTTGCTTGTTGAGTTGTACCTCTTAAGGAAGTCTGTCCTGTTGCAGTTCTTACACCTGGTTGGACACCCTCATTTGCTAATAATATTCATCAGAATTCCCTCCTTCACAAGGCATGCACTGCACTCCTTCTTTTGCCAGTGGGGCTATGCCGTTGGAATAGTAAGTTGACCATGGTGGAAATGATTTACATCCTAGTATTGTCCAGTGCAATGTCTATATGCCAATAGAGAATGAGTTCTTATCATGTTCCCCCTGTCTGTACCAATATATTCTTTGTGGAACGGGAAGATTTGACTTTTACAGACTGCCTACAACAAAGAACTGTTAAAAGAATGATTTACTGCCATAAAATGCTCACATTCACAAAGGAGCATTTGTCTGCAGTCACAACTGATGATTATGCACACAAATCAGGTCCAGACAAAGAATCCAGTAGACCTGTGCACCAAGAATAAATAAATAAATAAATGATGATACAGCTGAGCTATGGATCAGTACCTTCAGTGTACAATTTCCCAGGTTACAGCACTGGAAGCCCAGACTGCTCAAGGAAAACTAACACTGCACAGCTACCCACTGCCATCAAGAAAGGGCAAAGAGAGAGATGCAGTTTAGCCATGTCATGTTTACCAACAGTGAGCTCTTATATGAAGCTAGATAGCTAGTTAACGATTGAATGTGCTGCCTCAAAAATGATATATTTTGGTCTCCAACTGCTTTTGTATACTGTAAGGTGACGTTAGCTGTGGAACTTGTATGTTCATCTCAAAATCACATAAAGTTATGCGCATTGGGCTTACTGTAGGTTGCCCTACAACGGTTTCAGGCAATATTTTCATAGGGAACCCAATGTGTTGGTGCCAGGTCTTGAATTTTACAGCCTACATAACATGTTCCACAAAACTTTAGGAGAAAAAGAAATATAATGACTGTCATGATTATGGTGATAGTAGTGTTATAATTATTATGTTCCTTTCCTTTCTGGCACTCTCAGTACATCTGTGGTCGTTATTTTGTAATGCTGCAGTTGTGAATTCACTGAACAGCTCTAAAAGACTGGACGCTCAATAGGCTCCACTGGTCTGTCCATTTCATCTTCTTCCTTCATTTACATATTCTTTCTGGAGGACATAACTAAACCTCCTGATGCACTTACTCCACTAGAAGCTATAACCACATATTAACATAAACCTCTCCAGGGAAGTAGACGTGTTTGTGACTCAAAGAGGCAGAATCTGATTATCTCAGGAAGTGGAAGGTTGGTGAATGTGTGTGTGTTTGTTCACATGAAGCTGTGCCATGCTAAAACGTAGTTCATAATTTATTGAGACTGGTAACCGTAATGTTTTTATTTCCTATTTAAAGTAGGGGTTTTATCGGTTAAATGAGAATGTTATGGGATATCTATCAGTGATATCACGAGTCACAGTGATATCAAGTCTTAATGGTTACAACCAAAGTCTTTGATTACTGAAGGCCTTAATTTACTGCATCTGTGAAACAATTAAGAAACAAGCATATCCATATGCTATATTGGTTCATTCTATGAAGCTAAAAAATAATAAACATTATTAAGACATAAGTTGAATGCAAACTAGCATGCATTCAGCTAAATGATGATACATGCTAGCTGATGGTACACAATTTTTAAAGTAATTATGCTCATATTGACAGATGGCATCATCATTATATGTGCTGGATTTGTGAAATGTTTGAAAACTGTGTGGGTTTGTTAACATAAATGGGTAAGCACAACATAGCTGTGGGCTGTGCACAATTCATACCAGTTACACTGGTCACATGTACCAAGTACCAGCTAACATGGTAGATAACAGGTTGTGTTCTGAAACATTATTTGGCTTCTGTATTTGAGAACTCCACAAAATAGCATACCATGGTCAGCAAAGACACCAGTTTCACTACTACAGCACTACTGTGGCTATCTGTACATAATATTACTAAGTGGAAAGAATGGGGGAAAAAAGCCTAACTAAATTATTGAAATAAGTCATTACTATAGCCTCCATTTTGTGATCATCTCAGTGACCTTGCTACCTGTTTTAACTAATGCAATGAAATGCAGTGTAGTTAGCCGACTTCTCAAACTTCAGTTGGTTGCTTCATAGACTACATGAAGTATTTTGCCTAGACATGGTGGTTTGGCTTGGAAACATGAAAGTTGTTCTGATATGTACAAATGTCACAACACATGTTTTATAAGACCGTATTTCATTAAAAACATAGATACAAATTTAGATACAAAATGTTGGTCTGTGTATTTTGAAAGCTGAATAGAAGGGCAGCAGTATGGTTTATGGTAAGGAGCAGGATTCATAACCCAGAAGGTTTCTAGGTTGATTGGGCACTGCTGTTGTACTCTTGAGCAAGGCACTTAACCTGAATTACTTCAGCAAATATCCAGCTGTATAAATGGGTAATATTTGTAAGTCACTCTGGATAAGAGAGTTTGCTAAGCAAATTTAATGTAAAATGCGATGCCCCCTGTATTGAAGAAAAAAGGTTTCTTTGTTAAGCACAGTTTGGTGAGTTCAGTGGTCACCAAAATCAAACCAAGAATGTTACAAAACAAAATAAATACTTGAAATTATTTATACTGTAAATCAACAATAATTGAGGACAAATGTGGATTGAATCTAGGAGTCAGTAGGTTTCCTATGCAATATTTGGTGTTACTTGTGGTTTGCTTCTGGAGTGGGCTGATACTAAATCACGGACAAATGCTGGGGTAAATGTTTTTTATACATCTTTAGGCCTTGCACAGCCTGCAAACAATATGCCTTGTTAAACTGTTCTTTTTGAAGTGTTTATTGCCACTTTTTCTTATGGTCCCAAAAACCCACCGATTGGCGGTTATAAACCAATCAGCACCCTTTCCCCTGGTGAGCGTTCTCTCGGCAGCAGCGCCAGCAGACACACCGTCTAGTCAGGGTCCCCCTGCCACCAATGGAGAGAGTCAATTTACTGGAGATTAAGAGGAGGATTTGGCCAAGCCGGGGGCCTTCAAACGAGCTCACCAACCACCCTGCAGGCAAACAGCGCTCACTCGGGCCTACTGTGAAGGATAAACGACACAACTGAGTAGCCAAAGCTCCCATTAAACCTGCCACACCTGGTTTCAAGAGCTTTCATTGTTTCCAAAAAGCACAACTTTTTGCTAATGTTGCACTCAAGAGTCTGCAAGCCAAGTACGTTTTTCTCTTATTTTCGTCTGTCTCTCCCAAGCAGCATTTGATGACATATTTCCAGGAGTTTGCTTTGCCACATAAAAATATACAACAGCAGTGAGCCAATTTCAGTTCAAAATGTTTTTTGTTCAGCTGCGCTTATTAAATGCAACAATAGGATATCTGTCTCTACAACTGTCTCTAACCATGCATTGTGTGACAGTGGAACATCAGTCTATCTCTCTAGCGCATAAGTGGTATGTCATGTGAAGCCATGTGATCTCAGGGTGAGCTCTGAAAAAGCTTTGCATGTGTACCAGATGAAATCTCGGGGAGTTGAGGTAATTTTTTTTTTTTAATTTGAGAGTGACATCACCTTGTCAGTATAACCAGTGAAACAAACAGGCAAGCTAACACACAAATGGTGAGGATCTGCGCCTTTTAACCTTGAGAGCCGTGCGCAGCCGAAGGCAGCTCTGCAGCAGCCACAGCGGTTCCCCCAGGCCTTTTTGATGCAACGCCGTAAAGCGCGGGCCTCATTAGGACAGAACGCCACGCAGCTTAATATTGAGTTGTGCATCATTCCTGTAAAATCCGTTGGATTAGGCAGTCCTTCGGCTGGCCTCACTCCCTACGTCCTGCAGTCAGCAGTGGATCATTATTAATTAGCAGATTTGGGTGCAAAGAAAGCAATAAAAATATACAGGCCTTTCTGTCTGATTGTTTTTTCCCATTTCGTGCACAATGTGCGAGCATTCGTTCTGTTATAAATCCACCTTTTTATATATTTGTTACTTCCACTATGCAAATGACAGGTCTGTGCCCTTCAGCCTTGACTTTCTGCAGGGAATGCTTTTAATATTTTTTGGCTGATATATATTGTTTGCAAGATGGCTGCCAGCAATTAAATTTTCAAGAGGGAGAGCAGGACGATACATCAGTTTGCAATACACACAAGGGTATATACATCCATGCTTCACACGTCCACACAGAACTGTAACCCCTCTCCTTCCTCCAGGGAGGGATAAAGCTTATAACAGACTCCCTTATTCAGTGCACTGTAGTGGCTGAGATGAATTCATGCGGTTCTTCACGTGGGCGCATTTAAGTTGGATTTGGCAAGTGTTCTGTGAAAAAAATTTAAATAAAAAAACCTAAAAATAAACTTAAAAACTCCTGCTCTCTCCGCCCACCCCTCCACCACACACCCGCACACACACACACACATGCACTATCCAATCCAGAACATTTGCACATTACAGTACATGTGAAAAAGTAGGTTTTTCATATGATTTTACTTTTAGTGGAAGTTAAGAGCAGGCAGAATGACCATGTGATCACACATTAGAATTACAATCATACAGTAGGCAGCCAATAGTATGTTATGATGTACTGATTAAACTTAACGGTTTATTTTTAAGAAAGTAACAAAGACAAATACATATTTTAATGACAAACAGATCAAGCAACTAGAATAAAATATTTTGCATATGTTTCCGGTGCTTTTATTTGAAAAGGACTGAAGGATTGCTCCAGGACCAACACTGCTTTATGTACTGCCATGCAGTGACAGATTTGAAATTTTAAAGTATCTTCTGTACTCAAATCACAAATCACATGGGCATGGTTCAGCTATTTATAAATCAAATTCCCATTACTGACCCTGGCTATTATGAATCAGCCCAGTGTGCAGTGATCCTATAATGTGATTGCTCTGATGAAAGCAAAGATAATATTCAGGGGTTAATCAGTGAGCTGCCATCCATCTAAGCCTTTACAACTTTAAATATCAGTTTTAATTAATTTTTATTCTTTTAGCCATCAATAATTATTGAAAAACCTACCACAGATTTTGATACAAAGTTGGGACTACACCCTGTATGGTAACAGTGAGGTGAAACAAAATAGTTTTTTATCCTGAAACAAGAACAAAGACTCACAAATCCATGAACTTCAGTGCAATAGGAAACTGTTGGATTAGTGGGATTTGTTTCTAATCCATGTAATTAACATAAGACAGGGATACATTTTGTGTTCAAATGGCATTAATTATCTTTTTCTGATGAATCTTTTGCATACGGAGTGACCCTTCAAGACCTAGCAGCTCATATCATGAAAACTTATGAAATTTTAAAGTATAAAGTATAGAATAACATATTTGTTGGAAAGATGACCCCTGTGGCTGTCTGCAACTTGACCTGAACTTTGGGTGTTCACTCACACTGACAGGGAAGGTTACTGTCACGTACCTTTACTGCTGAACAGTTGGGGTTGGTGACATTGGACGGTCATTCAAGGACGGTCGCTCGCTCAAACACTTGGTACTACATATATTACCACTAACACTATCACTGTCAATACAGCTCTGGTGCAGGAGTCAACTCCCAAAATGCAGAACACTTAACTGTATGCAAAGGGACAGTTTAATTATTCAGGGGAGATGAGCAAAAAAAAAAAAAAAAAAGTGTCAACATGCTGTTTTGATGACTAACCTTTTTGTCTGGATCTCTGTAGAGGGAGGGCGATCCTTGAGGGCGGCGGATGTGAGTTGTCACTTTGTTCACCTTCTGCTGTCACCCTCACCTTCAGTGCTCTGCGCCCTTCCTGTACAGAACTCGGACATGGCAGCCATCTGTACAGGTTACACAAGTGTCCCTAAGTGTACTGTCAGGGTACATACCCCTAGCGCTCGGCTCCCTTTCTCTCCGCTGCCAGTGCGATAATATTTAATGCCGTGTTTCCGGCTTTTCATCTGGCTTTAGCTGCCAGGTAACAACACAGAAAATCTGTCATCTCTGGAGGCCTCCCTCCCGCTATGCAAAGATCCCGCTGCTGTTTATTTGCATGTTCTATTACAGTCTATTTTTTGTGTAAATAAATGCTTACAGTGTGTGTAGAATTGCCCTGCCAAGAATGACAGGGCGGCTGGTTCATCTGTCCTCAATTCAGTTGTGAGTCACAATTGCGTTACAACTGGTCTTGATACACCGACAATTTGATACAGAGGCCTGATAAGAAGATTTTGGCAAGATTAGGCTCAGCCTATGCACTATTCACCTTTTGTGGCTTAGTGTGTACACAATCCTCAACCTTAGGTCACTGCACAATTCTATGCTTTGAGCATTCCGTCTGTCACAGCGCTATGACTTCATAGCTAAAGCCAGACGTGGCCTAGGTTAAGGTCGAAAGAGGCCAAGCATAGCCCGTAACAGCCTACTATGTAAAAGGTAAAACACATTGTTCAACTGACCAATGGTGACTGTATTAATTTTTTCTGTCCATTCTCCATGGATAAAATTTTGACGTTAAACTAATTATTAATGACACCCTCGCTTCAAATGCCACATTAAGTTTCAAATAAAATAGAAGAAAAAGATATATTGTGTTACTTGAAGAAAACACCAAATATATTATTGTTTTTAAATGGTCTTGGGCTTTTGACATTTTATTTAAAACTCTTTCTTTTTTAACTGGGCTTTTGACAGATTTCATTAGCATTCTCCTCTTGACCTCCTTCTATGGCCATACTGCAAAAAACACAGCCAATGACCCAAACATTTGGATCTCTGTGATGTGCTACAAACAGGCATGCATTTGATCAATGAAATGGGCTGTTTGATTCTTTGATTTTTGATAAAGAAGACCTGTTTTCATTTCCCCACATAGACGGTTAGTCAAAAAGTGAGATGAAATGGAATTGACCCCAACTCTGCTTGTATGCATACTTAAAAGTAAAGTTAGCTTTGCATTTTTAGCTCATCATGGTTAGCTAACTAACTTCCATACGAGTTAATTTGCTTAAAACATGGTAATGGAAATATAACAGCAGATTCTACTGACTTCTTTAATCATAACTCCTGTAAGCTTCAAACATCAAACAACAAAATCCTGTATGAAAAAGTTAGCGATTGCATTTGCAGATACACGTCATCCGTTTCAGTGCATGCTGTTTATAATGATGCTTTAAAAAGGCATGTGAACTCTGAACTCACAACAGGGGAAGAAAATGCATGAGGACACATACACAGTCATGGGGGTTCCTACTGACAGCACAGCACAGCTCAACTGCTCCTACACCATCAGATATACGGACACTTCCCTGGTCAGGTCTCAAGGCAGATTTATTGTTTCTGATAGAGACGAAACAGAGATCTTGTGTCATCTTCCGAAAGGATCATTTACGAGACAGTCCATTTGCATTCAGTCATTCTCTGTCTGCGGAGACGGGGGCCTGTACCATGCTGGCACTCCACGCCAGAGGCTCCTTCCGCGCTACAGTTGGGGATATCTCCATGCGCTGATGTGACAGATGCACTGGCGAGGGTTGCCTGGCAATTCGTTAAGTTCCCACCAACGCAGGGTCATCAGAGAGCAGAACAAAAATTTAATGCCATTGCGACATATGATACGCGGCACAACAGTCTGCAATGTTATAATTTAGCAAAATTTGTGCATTTGCAAAGTTACAAACCTTGCACACAGCATTTTGTTAAATGTACATGTGGAATAAACTTATTACAAAACACAAAATACTAATTTCTAACATTAAATGAACATGATTAGAAAATATGGCAGTGTGGATAAGCAAATCCTTCTGCCTTTTAGTAATGAACTATGAAACTTAAGTTTTTTTATGTGTACTTATTTATATGTACTATATCAGCAGTTGAATAAGAATTTCTGCAATTGGTTCTTATATATGCACAAACACACACACACACACACACACACACTATGCACAGCAGCTGACTTTAGTTATTTTACATCTGCATTCATTTAATATCTATACCCATCTATATATGATGTTTCCAAATGATATTAAAATTTCTTGCGTAAGACTGTCCTCAAAATGAAGACCATAGCTCTCATAGTCTCATTATATGTGTTTCCTTTGTGACTATATGCCATAGTTTTTAAGAGAATTTTCCTCATAAGAGGATGTGCAGTAATATAATAATATAGAGAGAAAGTAAAAAATAACTCTTACTGGTTAGTGTCACACAGTGCAGGTCACAGCCATTCATCAAAATCTCATTAATTTGCCATCCATTCTGTCATATTTAAAGGTATTGCAGAACTTGTATTTCTACCTACCCAGAGGCTGTGTACTGCAGAACAAGGCGATGGAGAATTCGCTGATACTTAACATTACTTAAACAAATAAACATTGAATATCTGTTGAGAAACAATGTTTATACTTGTTCCAAATGCCAAAGTAATATTTAACACCGGAGACTGGTATGGCTGAATTACTTTGTAAGACTCCACAGAGTACAGAAGGGGCTGTCACTGAGTGTTGTATCGGGAGAGAAGAAATTGCACCCTACACTGGCAGCACCAGAGTTACTTCTGCTGAGATTTATGTGCGGTGTCCTTGGTTGCCAGAAAGGCACTATACAAATAAAATGTATGATGATGATGATGATTATTATTACTCCTTCAGTTTTCTATAAACTTACTGACATATACCATGTTAAAAGGGAATGCAATGGATGAATATAGATGTGGATGCAATGATCCACATCTGAATATTGCTTGCTTGTATGTGAATGTGTGTTTGTGTGTGTGCGTGTGTGCGTGTGTGCGTGTGTGTGTGTGTGTGTGTGTGTGTGTGTGTGTGCGTGTGCCTGTGTGTGTGTCTGCGTGCATGCAGTGGGGATTGTGGCTGATGAACAGAAAACTCACGGCCCCACCCACATCAGTTGTCAGCTGGTACTCCAGAAAGAGTGGTAGGGGATATAAATAGAGAACTTATGGCAGCAGTTGGAGGGTATCAGTGGCACAGTGGGCACATGCGTGCTGTCACCCACACGCACCTCCTCCCACTCTCATTGTGACACACTGTAAATCACGCGCCACGACCCCGTTGGTTTCAGCGGATTATTAATGCTGCACTTTCTCGCTGCCGCCAAAAGGCAAACTATGACTAATTGGCAGAGCATTTAATGTCTGTCCTTGTTTGGCCAGGAGCTTCAATTGACATGGATTAAATAAAGGAGGAGAAAGGAGGAGGAGGGAAAAAAACAGAGAGGCGGTGACCTCCAGCATCAGAGCCAAGGTCACAAGTTGAATTACACGCCAGGAATCAAGACGACAGGGAGCAGCACACACGGTGTCTGCCGTGTGAGTGTGCGAGACTGGTTCTTGTGTATTTGTGTGTGTGTGTGTGTGTGTGTGTGTCTGAGAGAGAGAGAGAGAGAGAGAGAGAGAGAGAGAGAGGGAGGCTCACAGGCGCTTATCTCGGTGGCTGCAGGCTGCAGATCGTCCAGGAGACACACCTCATTGAATGGTAGTGGTGGTGGGCAGGGGGGTTGGGGGTGGGTGCGCTCTCCCTCTTCTTGTCTGAGCCACGGTCACCGGCTCCGCCCACATTTGTACGGGTGTGAGTCAGACGCACATGCAGATCCGTTGATAAAAAGGAGGCGTGACCTTTCTTTGTCTCTCTGTCAGCACCGGGCCTGCAGGGACCAACTGTGATGTAGGTTTTGTGGTAAAGCCACAATCCAGGTACTGGAGCATCTGAACTTGGTCTCCGGGCTATTTTTCCACTGACCTCAAACAGCAAAAAACATGTAAAAGTATGCATTGTAAACTACATATAAACAGGATAGCATACATCATCGATGACCTACATACCAATGACATTTTATCATTGATTGGCCAAACAGATGCCCTTACTGAGGGCAAGTTACAATTTACATATTTAAACATGTTCACCTTAAAGGAATTCTACCAGAGGAACTGAGGCACTGTGCACTGCTACTGATCCAACAGCATTGCCAAATCTAGGATTCATGTCGTATTTGTCATATCCAGAGTCCAATACTCTAACCGTTATCACAAATAGATACTGCGCTGATGAGAGCAAGTTTCTCAGCTGAGAGCGTGTGCTGTCAATCCTGATGCTGTGTCACTGGATCTGCTCTGCCTGGTTCAGCCTGAGTCAATAGCCACCGTCCTTCCTGTCTGTTAAATGGAGGTGGTGGCCTTAGCGTGGTCCCATCCTAGCGATGTTGCATGAGCACATGCTCGAAGACTGCCAGGACGGCTGAGCCAGTGACCTTAGCGTAATGTTCGCTGTGTCCTGTCAAGGAGATTTGGCAGTGAGTGCGTGCACCATTGTGCAAAAGGTGAAACAATAGATGTAAAAGAAACAAAGACATCAACCTTTTCATCTGTCGTGTTTTTAATGCTTTTTTCGCCTTCATGCAACCCTATTCTGGAATTGCTGGTTTTATACTAGACTCTTCCCAAGGAGACTACCTCTGCATTTGCACAGGATCACCGCAGCATGATGCGTGTAGCCATACACTCACATGCAGGGAATGGCCATTATCACACTATAAGTCACACAGCATGCTACAGCAGAGTGGGCCGTCATTGGAGAATAGGCGCTACTTTACTGATGTCATTCAAGCAGCTTGAAGGTCCTGACGAATCACAGGGTGCCTAAGAGCAGTGAGAGGAGGAGGCCCTTGTCTCACAGATAGAATGAAGCCAGTTTGTTCCGCCTCTGTGGTAAGTGGGTCATTGTTAGAAAAACCAGGCATTGCCAAAACCAGGCTGTAGGGCTCAGTCTGCACTCGAAGCAAAAGCCTTGTCCACTGAACCACTCAAGGAGCCATCAGTCATTTCAAATATTGTCTGACTATATGGGATACTCAACAGTGAAGTGGCCCTAAAATTGTGAGTTCACATTATAAAATGCCTTCCATGAGTATCACTTTGTGTGGTGACCTGAATGTTTGTGAGCTCCCGTTGCTGACATGCTCAGGCTAATGTTTATGAAAGATGCATTCAGCAACATGCCCATATTATCCCAATCAATGAAAGCCTTTCTTAACAAGACTCGATGTGAACAGCAATGTCATCTTCCCCTGGTTGCCATGTACCTTTCTGATTGTTGAGCTACATTAAAAAGACGAGCGGAATGTTTCCTTGTTGGTGAGCTGATCTGCAAAGTCGTGCGCTCGCTAACACGAATCAATATAACTTTTTTATATAAAATAAAAAAGTTAGCTGCCTCTATATCTGCAATGCTGAGCTGACATGTCCCTTTCAGAGGTCTCTGACAACCCTTTACCTTGACTGTAACAGGAGATGCTGCACCCTGGGTGTTGGAATAGCTACAAATGTGTCTTTCACGCCGCTCTACAGCAACGCTAATTGCTCGCGGCTAAATAAAACGCACCTTTCCGTGGCGCCTTATCAAGCCATTTCAGGCGCTTGAGTTGCAGAGCTCAAAAACCCGCACACCTGCGGGGAGTGTCACGCTATCAAATGGCGGCTTTTCCTGGACTCCGAAACAGGGCGGCCGGGCACCCCGAGGGGAGCAATGCTGTCATTTGCTACACGAAGGTTGGAGAAAGGAAAATTTGCGTGGAAACCTGCCAGACACAACGCGGAACAAGAAATCAAAGTCGTGCAAAGGAGGAGACAGCAGCAGCGCTTTTTGACGTCTTTTAGTCTCTGCTAAAGTCTCCTTTTGGCAGGTGGGGGCAGCAGAAGGGCTAGGATGCGAATTTCAGATAACCCTCGCAATGTGAGGTGGAGTCACGGCATGTTCTTCTGAACTGGCCTGGCGGGGGGTGTTGGTTCACGACTTGCGAGGAGCAGGTCTGGTCTGAATCAGGCTGGAACCGCTGGTGGTCAGGCAATTAGATGGCCGCTGTGCGAAACACAGCATCACGCTGCTCCTCTCTCTCACCGCTGCCTCCTTCAACATAATGCATATTTATGACTCAGCGGCTGCAATGTCGGGCGGAACTGCCGCTCGCACATCTCTGGATTTTCAGCTCACAGGAGAGAAAATGCTTTTTTAGAATATATATATATATATATTTAAAAAATGTCCTGTCACTGGTAGGATATTTTTAGTCCGTTTACAACATCAAGGATGTTAACGTTTTATTTTTACAGCAGAGAAAAGGAGGCTAAGCCAGCAGGATCGTGTTCGATGAATGACTGCATCCGAGCTGCAGAGGCTTCGAGGTCTGAACTGCATTTCGTGGCTTACTTTTTGCGCATTCATGATCAGGGTAACTTTCGGAGGGAACATCCCCTGCATCCCTCCATTTGGCAGAACCTTACCACCACAGCTTACCCGAATCTCCAAACTGCACTGTGCTTTCTGCTGCAGCTGCTGACCAAATCTACTCCCAGAATCTTTTGAAATGGACCCTGTGACAGCATTGTGCGTGGCGAATATAGAACTATCACTTTTAATGCTGAAAAAAAGGTAACTAAAATCAATATGTCCTATTTTTCAATTCACAAAGATGTTCTTTCTTTATCTGTAAGGGTAGGGTAGGCAGAAGATGCATTATTGATCTTTGACTCCAGGACATGGCTGAATATCCTCACGGAATAGCAAACTTTGCTGCGAAGCCAAAGTTAGATTCGACCCCTAACTTTGAACACGACATGGCGAGGCGGTGCTCGGAAACAACGGGGCCTCTTTGAATTGCAAATTCGATCTGAGAGCATCCAGCAAGATGTATGACCTCTGAATAAAACTGACCCCTACATTACTATAACGGTGGACGCGCAGGCCACTGTCAGCATTTAAGTAGCACAATAAAGAATGTGCAGACAACATGTACTTTTCAAGTGGATTTGTTTTGCAAGACCAGTGGCTGCAAATTTGATGCAGCCAGCTGTAAAATGGGTAGCGCCAGCTCAGCCAGTAGTGCCTGGATGTCAGTGTAACCAAATTGCCTCTGGGTGGACTGCCCGGGCCTGTTCAGTGTTCAGGCTGCAAATCTTACAAGCCAAGTACCTGCAAAATGGACATAATTTTTTTTTTTTTTTTTTTTTATCAGTTTGGGTTGTCATTAAACAGAAACGCAAAGGTAAAAGGTAAAAGGTAATAACCACATGAAATGGTACATGATGCTGATGATACTGACCAGTGGATATGCTGGTCAATCATTATTCGCTCTATATGAAAGAGTCTGCCAAAGTATCTGTCAGAAGCTGCACTGGAATACTGGTGAAATGCAATATTTAGTGGTGGAACTAGCATTCACGGACTTCAGTGGAACAAACCTGACATAGCTGCTCATTTTGCGAGTAGCTGGGAATAATAAGAGACATCAGTCACACAAACAGAAACACTAAAGTAAGAAATATCAAATCATTATCGACTGAATTTGAGAAGACTTCAACGTATGTGCTATCTTTGTTCTGTCTAAAGCCTGTTTGGTGTTCTGCTTTTTCAACTCTTGCAGTGTTTTTCATAAAACAGTCAGTAGTGAATGACAACAGTAATGCGTGAAGATGCGCATCCTCTACATTTATCAGGTCACAAGAGAGCAACAGAAAGAACACTCAGTTCTCATCATCACAGATACATTATTCTTAATTTTTGATTTCCCTTATCTATTTATTCGAATGCGAGGCATCTGGATATTTTCTGAGGGGTAATCTTTTGAATGAAGTTTATGGTGCTGAATCAGATATCTAACGATATCTGCTACCGGCTACCTCAGCAGATTTTGAAAACCTCAAAGAGTCTCTGGAGTAATCAGGGAACGAGGCGAGTGCACGGCTCGCCGATGCTGGGACAATGACTGGCATTTCACAGGTGTTTCAACTAGGAGCAAAGTTTGGACTCTTTCTGTGTTCTTTTCTTTTCCTTCTCTCAGTATAAACATTTATTTTCAAGAAATCAAAATAAAATACTATCTTCCAGGCATTGAAGCTCATGCATCCTGTTAATATGAATATTTGTGGTTTGACAAATGCAGTGTCTGGCGTGTTTTGCAAATCAAGTCATTTTCCCCTTTTGTAAGTGTGAAAAGGTGCTCTGTCCCCATCTTGCGTAACACCCCCAAAAAGAAAAGGACAGAAAAGAAAAGAAGAAAGAAAGAGAGAGAGGGGGAGAGAGAGAGAGAGAAAGAAGCAAAACAAAATATGTCCATCTTAGCCAGGAATAGACTGTGAGCATTTTGAAGACAGGGCTTGGGCCTACAGCAGCCCATCAGCATCTGTGTCCTAATGAAGCCGAATCACAGCTCTGCTGCCAGTTTGCCAAGATCCCCGCCAGTGGCTAAAGAATCCCCAGCAGACAGGCTGCAAGCCAGCTCGCTACTTCAGGGCAAGAATCGGCCATATTCCATTAGCGGGCCCATGAAATGGGAGCTACTCGAGGACAAGAGGGTGCCGCCTGTTTAATGTTTTTATTTGCTATATTTAGGCCCGTCTGCCTGCATGAAGACAGAATACTAATCAGGCCGCTACAAAATCAGAGTGACTGGTGTCCGGACACATTCATCACCCATGCAGAGGTGTAGTGTCGCTGCTCTTTCCCCAAATACCACCAAATCCTCTCATAGACCAAAATGTCATCTTTCACGCTTCAGATCATATCCTAAGGATAAACAATATTGTATAGCAATGTGACAAATAAGAAGTAAGTAAGTAGCGGGTTTTATTAATTAATTTATTTTTTGTTGCCATTTTCCGACTGCACGAGATGCCGTGCAAGAAAGCCCATTGTGCGCAAGATTATCAAGCCGCCCTTAGAAACACAGCAGTGGATTTATATTGTGTGGTAATGACAAATCGATGATACGTTTCCTGCTTAATCATTTTATGGATCATAAAATAATACACAAAAGGATGCCCACAGAAACATGGGAAAATAGATATGAATTCATAGTTCGGGTAATGATAGCTGTAGAATAATATCATTCACATTGCAATGCAATATTGATTGATGAAAGAGATAAAATGGAAGAACATGTGACAGAAAGGAATGCTTTACTAAAGCACAAAAGGAAGACAGGGAAATGTGGTCAATAATTGAAATGACTTCTGTTCATCTGGGAATATATATTTGATACATTGGGACATCCACATTGATTCCATGAAAATATTTCCTGGCAGTCAATTCTATTGATCTCTGATAAAGAACCAGTGAATATTACAGGCTGGTGTCATAAGCATATCAAAAACTAAGGGGGGTTTCTCAGATACTGGAATGAGTGGATTAGGAGACATATAAAATATTGAGATTAATACAGAGGTGTTATATTTTATTTTTTTGAGGTGCTTTAAATTAATGGTCTACTCTGTTTTTTTGTGATCCAGTTGTCATTGAAACATGGAGGACAGATAAACTGTACATTTGATTTTTTGGGAAATGGATTAAAAAAGAAAAAAGGAAACAAGATTATTTAATTATGAAATGCTGTGCCTCATTTAATCTCCTGTTCCTCCCTACCCACCCACCCACAGCGATAAGCAGAGCATGATGTGGCATTTCATAAATAGGCGAGGCATTAAAAAAAATACATTTTTTCGCTTACCAATTAGCAGGTTATTTAAAATAGGGAATCAGGGTTTCCCTACTGTTCTTTCATCTTCTGCCCTATCACATCTGAAGATTGAGTAAACTAGAACAGAGATGGTTTTGGGGAGCAGGGCTGTAACTACTTTGGTACATTATGTTCAAACTGCTTTTTTGGTGTTAGAATGCAGGTACTGCTTACACTTTCCAGGGGACCCTCACTTAGTCATTTAGTCTGTGAGTGAATGAGGGACACCATCCTTTCTAGGGCTGTGTGTTGGCCTAAAAAAGTCATGTTTGATCCAGAAAACAACCAGCATCTGAGGAAACTGGCGCTAAATACTGTCACTTAACATTGCTTAAGCTGATGTAGCAATGTAGCCATGAGCCAGCAATTTTACTCTGAAATCACTGTTGTGAATTATTATGAATGGTGGAGCAGTGTTGTATTTTCCCATTACAACAGCTAAATAGAGAGGCATTGGCAGATTTATCTGACGTGTTACTGTTATTTATATGTCTCCATATCGTCCTGGTCTTGGTTAGATCACATCTGAAAGTGAGGCGCACTCGTAAGAACTTCCACGTTTCTATGAATTGTGACCACGGTGAAGAGCCCCGTGACTGTGAATTTCACTCTCAAGTGCCCTATATCAAAGAGAATGTGATTGATTCAGCGTAATGGCGTATATAGATCTCCAGACCTTTCCCCTTGAAAACCTAATTCATGCAAGAGACAACTAGGCGTGCTCTTAAACTGCTGTTCTGCCTCTTTGCATTGAGGGATTTCCTGGATACAAATTATTGGGGATGTGCTTGAAAACTTGCCTGACATTGAATCTGGCACTGTCTCCTCTGTTTGGGGAAGCTAACAGTAGCTCAGTTTTTTTTTTGCAAGTCTAAGACATTTCTCACCATAATGAATCGTTCTGTGATCCTAGCTGTGGGTATGGAACATCATTTGGCTTTATTCATGCCCAAAATCACCGCTGAACAAAATTAAACCATAGCCTCTCTGCAATGGGTCTGCCAAGCAGTTAACGGTGAATGATCCCCTTCTGAAAGCCACGCTTGTTATTTGTTGTAACAGTATGCTTACCATTACACTCCATTATCCGTTGGGTTATAAATTCTTAATAACATGTTAATAGATAATTTATATCACCTTGGGATGGATACCTAGAATGAAAACATCAGCAAGAATATGCGATCAGACTAAAAAATGAGCTGTGTCTTCAGCATGCTCTGTCATCCCACTCTGTGTCCCTGTTTCCTCTTCTGGTTATGTATCTGCCTGGCAGATGGCCCTATCCAGGGTGATGTGCACAGCTTACAGTTTTACATATCTATTTATACAGCTGGATATCTTTTCAGGCGATTCAAAGGTACAAAAGTGGTGTCTCACCATGGAATTAAACCTGCAACCTTTGGATTACAAACCTCGTGTCGTAACCACCGCACCACACTGGTTTCTAACCCAGCCTCTCTTTGTCACAGAAAGACAACTAATCCCCTCTCTCAGTTCACAGGGATTGAAAGTACAAGCGGCCAGGCTGTCTGTTGAGAACAGCGCCACCAGGTAGCTGACAAAAGAGTCTGCTGGAATGAGGGGGTTTGAGTTTAGCAATGGTCCAATGGAGGGCGGAGAGATTTCTTTATTTTATAACAACCTAATTCAGTGTTTATGACTCCTTAGTAAAACACACTTCCTCTTTGGAGCGAAGGAGCAGGAAGGCTCCCTCGGGACCATTTTGGGGTTTGCACTCAGGCAGGGGATGCATCATCCTGACGGCCAGCATTTCCCAGCGAGGGCGGTAAGATCATTCCATGGGAGTTGACATTAAATAGAAAAAAAAAAACAAAACACAGCATTTCTCTCTGTCCCACTCCTCCGTCCCAAAGTCCTTGAGCTCCCCCCCTCCCCCGCCTCTCCTGAACTCCATTTAATAAACAGACCCGCAGGGGTCAGGGGTCATCGGAATGGACCCAGCCTATTCTTATTCCGCAACGTCTCCCCCCTTGCCCGCCCCTTTTTGACTGAGAGCGAGTGTCCGGGTGCTTCATCATCCGCGGTGACAGCCGCGCGCCAGGCAGGGAGCAAACCGCGCGTCCGAGCGCAATCTGCAGCCTCATCCAGCGGCCTGCCAACGGTCACTTTACAGACATCCAGCAATTCGCCTTCCCTCTGTAACACCTGGCCTTTCTCCAACGGCAGGGCAAACCGCTTTTAATTGTGTTTGTGTTCAAGGTGGGGAAGGAAGGGGGTGGGAGAAGGGGGGTAGGGGTATAGATTGCATTTACATTTTGATCATTATCAAAGAGCCCTTGCGCATATGGGTACAGTGCAACAAAGGGGTGATAAAAAAATATCCTCTCTCACCCATCTCAGTGGAAAAAAAAAAATTAAGCTATTGTCAATGCATCGTAATTCTACGTGAATGCTATCATGTAATATGCAAATGGATTCCCTCTCTGGATACATCAGATCTGAACACATCTAACTGTCTTGGATGTTCATTAATTTAGTCATCTTTAACATCCCCGCTCAACACACACACTTCCTTGGCCGTAGAGAGGAAAGTGACAACCTCTATATTTTAAAAACAAAATCATTTTCTTGTTTCACCTTGTTTTGAATAAGACGTTATGCCCTTTCCCCTCCTCCAAAACATAGAATAATCATACAGGATTTATGTTCAGAGCTGCTATTAAATTAATCATGCATACAGACTGCAGGGTCAAGAAACATGGAAATGTTCTCACCCTACCATGGCTGTGCATACAATGCAAACATCCCAACATTTACATTGATGTGGCCTTTTGGCTTTTGCCACAAAAGACCTTACAATTTTAAAACAGCACACTTGAAGAGATGCACAATTCACACGTACGCATTGGCGATTACAGAGAGACAAGAAGACGTTACTAGAATTTACTGTGGGTTCCATGACGAGGGAGCAAGATGAGTGGGTCTGTGTATGTTGTGGGAACAGAAAAAGCCATGCAGTTCCAAAAAGGGAACGAACCGGTGGAGGGGACTTCTGTCTCTTCAAAGGGCCCATCACACCTAAAAAAAAACTGCCACCATAATGACTATGTTGCATTCCAGCCCTGCTATACGTCTGGAGTGTGTGTGTGTGTGTGTGTGTGTGTGTGTGTGTGTGTGTGTGTGTGTGGAGGCAGCAAGGTCTGCCGAAGGCTGGCTCGACAACACACACTCTCACACTCCACCCCCACCTCTGACACCTCTCCCACACCAGTGCCCGGCTTGATCTTATCATTTTAATTACTTTCGCTTGCATTATCCCAGCTTTTAGCCAGCTGTGTTTTCCATGCAATAACATGCTGTTCTTTTATAGCCATGCATGGCAAATGATGGCGTCAATACAATAGATACAACACTTCCTATATTGCATTATTTGGACTTCTACACAATTTTCTACACGGTTGCATCCTTTTTTTCTGGATGACCTAAAAACCTGCCATAATGAATATTATGTTTACATAATTGTGTCAGTTTACATATACAAGTTGTTTGAATTTGTGACCGTTCTCTGAGGAAAAAAAAAAGCAACTTACCTTCGATTCTCATTAAACCTATGTAACTAATTGGGGCTTGAAATTAATATCAGGTTCTTTGAAAATTCTGTAAATATTTGAAAATCAACAGAAGGGAATGTGTTTACCGAGCACACATCAGTTTAATGGCTTTTACACGGCGCCGGCCTAAGAGGCTTTTAAGCGTAGCAGCAGGTAAACAGAGCTCTAAATTATGTAGGAAGGTACTTCGTGTGGGTTACGATGGCAGGGTTTTACCTGTGAGACTTCCTGAATACTGCTACTCGCTAGTGGAAGAGTCTGCTCTCTTCTTTTGTCTGATCCATCAGTCCCTCTCCCTGGTGTTGGCTCACTGTAAGCCCGTAGCGTGCGTTCAGGCTGCTCGGTTCTGATCTCCCCGGCGTGCGGCTCCGTGTTCCCTCATGCGCGCGCTCGGGTGGCGTCGCTCCGGCTCAAACACGCAAGCGACTTCTCCGAGCGACGAGCCGCCGCCGTCCGAAAAAACAAAAGCCCAGACAGGCTGTAATGAGAATAATGAAAATGTCACCGTGACGAGAGGGGATGCTTGGCCGTGAAAAATGAAAAAGTACACAGGAACAGGAAGCAGGAAGACAAGGGCTATTGAGGAGAGAAGTAAAGAGATTGGTTGACAGTAAACCTCATAAATCCATTGGGTTTTTAAGATGTGGCAGCCAAATGGAACTGACAACAGCTTCAGGGGCCAGAGTTCCATATAGTGAATACCAGGCAGGGAGAGAAAATAAATATAAATTCTGTCAACTGCTGGGAGAACGCGTTGGGGCTCTGGCTGTCAGAACTCTGCTGCTGTCGGCAGATAATATCGGTGGCTATTTAAAGAGGGATGGCCAGCTAGGCACATCGGCAGCATTGATACAGTCCTGCCTTTTGCTAAATCATATTCCTGCCATGACATCATCGATAATAACTACCCATTGATTAAAGAGGTGTGGTGCCAAAGTGGGAGGAACAAAAATGACCTGCCATTCTACAGAGAGCAGAGACTAGTTGTGCTCCATGTTCAGTGTATAAAAACAATCTTGCAAAAGCTAGTCCTCTTTTCATTTTTTTGCTATGCAATCATCTGATTTGACCAGGTACTGGACAACAGCAACAGCAACAAAATTACCTGAAAAAGACTGGAGTCCTCAAGCTCACTGATAGAGCGGACAGGCCGTCACCAAAATAAGCACTACCTCACATCAAGATTAAGCCCGCCTCAGCAAGTCAGTCAGATACAGTCTCTGAGAAGGCACCACCCACGCTCTGTGTGTGTGTGTGTGTGTGCGCCGGCCTCCTGTTCGAGCGCAGCTAGCCTTTCCTCCCACAGAGGATTGATTATTGTGCAGTGTTGTCAGCACGGAGCTGCCTTGCTGTGAGCAGTGACTGAGCTCTCCGCTTGGCCGGGAACACCATGGCTGACTCGCGCAGCCCCTGGACATTTGGAGCCAGTGTGGCGTCGTCAACGCCCCGTGGTGACATTCCCGGACTGCGGGGGCCCAATTACCCTCCCGTACCCTCTCACCTTCCCGCTCCCCTCCTTCCTCTGGGGTGGGTTCATGCTCTGGGCCGGCTAATTCACAGAGAAATATGCAGAGTGCCTGGTGAACTCCCAGAATCCCCTGCTTTGACTTTACTAAGCACGGAGAGTAATGAGGAAGCCCAAGGACAATTGCTTTTTTGTTGTGGGATTTTCATGGGCATTGTGTAGTTCTCACTGGCTCTGCCCTCTCTGGTTCTCTATAATGAAATATTTGGTGCATCACTGATCTAAGTCCATTTCTGAAAGAGTGTGGGCATTCTGTGGAGGGGATTTCACACATGATCAGGGACTAAAACTTGGCAAGGATATTGAGAGGTAGGGCAGACAGAGAAAGAAAGACAGATCAATAATTGAGAAAGAATCATTCCAAAAGACAATATCAGCGTTAGAATGCAGGTGATATTCTGAAGAGCTATATACAGAATGCGCCGAATATGTGGCTCTAAATATACTACATTCCGAATAAGCCAATTACCTTACCATGTTTAAAATCAAGCTGGTAGTTTCAGTTTAAGGGCTGAGAGATATTTTCGAATTAACAGCCATGTGGGTAAAGGTCATATCACTCTCGAGGAGGTAGCATTCATAAAAATAGAGGGAGAGAAGTTCATAATGTCAGTTATCCAGTTGCAGGATGCACCCCCATGTTAAAAACAACAAAAAAACAGAGCTTACATCAACATTTGTCAGAACTCCAGTGTATGCACAGTGCTGTTGTCTCTGTTCAGAAATATTCACATTTAATTGCCACTAACATTTGAATACTTTTCACTATGAATGACTCATCTATGGTTGCCATCACTTGTAATGAATAACTGAATTCATTGTATCCGGAGTTGTGATCTACAATCTGCAGTCTACCCACAGGCCAAGAAACAAGTGCCCAGTGCATCAAAATCCTCAAACCGACATTGTCTTTTTATTATTCATTAGGTACATGCTTACATAAATTGACAAGAAAGAATTTTGAGAATGTGTATTAGAATGAATTTTCACCTCTGGAAAACAATTACATCACTCTGTCTAGACTGGTTCAACCCAATACCAAAGACCAATCCATTCATTTAATAACACCGGCTACATTTAGTTGCACATTGTTCCAGGTCTTTATTCTGGTTGTGATGATATTCCGAATAAACTGTTTACATGTACCATGACCACTGTTAACATTCCTGTATACATGATAATTCGAGTGTCCTGAGTGTCAAGGACAGGTGTGAATTTCTTTGCTGATTATCTTATTTGTAAGAATGGGTAGGAGGATACTCTTTTGTATTATCTTGTCTCTGTGCACTTTTGCAAAATAGCTTACTGCGAACAATCATTCTGATCAATATCCTCAGCAATGGCAGACGACAGTGTCAGGAAATAGATCATGGATATTCTGTGGCTCATATCTGCCGCAATTTGCCACTTTAGCCACACGAAACACTCATAGACAATGGATGGAAGTGCTCAGCCAGAATTGGTGGGAAAGAGTTGTAATAGTAGAATTTACAGATGTAGAGTGGAAAGAAAACTTTTGCATGTCGCGAGCCTCTTTCAATGAATTATGCAAAATGATGGAGAGGATTGTGAATCTTGCAATGCTACAGTGCATGCACCTGTGCTACTTTCCATGCCTGTAGTCACTGCACTGTACAGATTAGGAGGCTGTGTGGAGAACCATATAGTGGCAAATCAGTTTGCTGTCCAAAAGCGTTCTGTGAAGACATGGCTGGCTGAGTGATCAACTGGTCAATAAAAATACCTTCTCTGGATGAAGCATGGACAATTGCAGGTAGACTCAAACTGACCCACCGCTCTCCTTGGATCAAAAGCTTCCTGAATAGCACTCACATCCCTGTATTGTCTCCCTTTCGGGGGCACAAATCAGACACAATGGCATTCTTATGTGGTCTAAGGTGTCATGGATGTAAAACGCTGGCAAATTTCCCATTTTAAAAGTAAAAACATTAAGACTACCTGAAAATAAACTCATCAATAAATTATTGTTCATGGCTGCTTCTGTACCTCCAAATGTATGGACATATACACAGTAAGATGCTTAATTTGGCATTATTACCGCAGCTTTTGGAGCATAAACTGAAAATACCAGCTGGCGCCCACAATGCCAAGATTGCTTTAACATGACAGATGTACAGTAAGATTATGGGTGGAATGATCTGTAAAAGAAGTTTACATGACTCAGTCTTACATTTAATAGAGGAATATCCCCCATGTCTATTTGGTTTCTTATAATACTGGCTTATTAAGGTTATGCTTATTGATATATGGTGTTTACATGCCTCATGTCACAGTCTGAATCACTGAATTTGGGTTAGCGCTGGAATATTAATGTGCATGAAAACATAGTCAATGAGTTTTAAACACCTGTAAATTAACTTGAAATCAGACTTTCTTCACTTGCATTTGAAATACCATCCAGATGGTTATTATAAGCAAGGAACTTTATGACTCATTCTACATATTCAGCACACTGTACCAAAGAAGGACATTCAAAAAATAACAGTAGAGATAAGGATACCATCACCAATACACATCATGTAGCCATCACAACAGCATGGTAATATGGCTTAATTAAAGTGAACTCACTGGAATGTAGATAATCTTTTTTTTGCAGAACGTACTGGATTCTTAATTTCTATCATCATTCCAATGATGAAACAAAGAAGGTAGAAAACATTGCCTTTTCAATTCATCTAAATTTTAAATAATAGCATATGTTGCTAAAGAAAGGGTTTTATGTATAAAGTGTCTGGCCTTTGATCTATATTTCCCAGGAATATTATTGTCTGCCTAATCTTTAAAGCCATTCCATTTCTTTGTAGCAATTTTTCAACCCTTTACCAAAAGCTACCTAGTTTTAATCTAATCTTGAAATTACAAATGATACACCAACAAACAAAACATGTCTCACAACAAATAGTTTTATTATTTTTGGAGCGTTTCTAATCGAAATCGGAAATTAGTTTTTGAAGGTAGGTGGAAACAGCCCCTTCTTCCAGTGCTGGCAGCGTATCGTCATTGTCATCCTCTTCCTCCTCCTCCTCCTCACAGTCAATCTGTTAAGACAATTGAAGCATGGCAGCGCCTCGCTCTCCTCATGGAGTTAAATGTACGCAGTAAATCTATTTCATTCTATGATTGATGATGTTTGGGAAAATTGTTATAGAGAACATAATGTACTCTTAAAATTCCTGACTCCCTTTACATAACAAATAATGTAGTTCTCAGTGGTGGTCGATCCTGGGGCTGGCAGCATTGCCGCTGAAAAATAAATGATAGGAGAAAAATGTCTGCGCTTACGGTACACTGAGTGACAGTACCTGTGCTCACGTGGGGAAAATTAACATTTTGTTAATTCATTTCTTTAAAATGCAACTCTAAAAGAGCTGAGAGTTAATAAATGAGCAAACCGTAACGACTCAGGTGAGGACTCAGGCGCAGACCATGGGAGCTTCAGGTTCCAGGCGGGTTTATTTAACAACGCAAAAACAGAAGCGAAATCAAAAACGGGCAGGGTCGATACCAGGGAGGCAGTCCGAGGGCAGAATCAGGGGCAGAGAACAAGAACAGGCAGGGTCAGGAACCAGGTATGCAGGCGATCAGGCAACAGGACAAGGTGGCAGGCAGATATGAAGTCGAGGCGCAGGCAGGGTTGAATACGGTAAATATGCAGATAGAGAAAACAGCAGGGACGAAACAGGCAAAAAATACATTGAGACGAACTAGCAAACAAGACAGGAACAAGCAGGGTAGAAATAGGGCTGGGCTGATGAGGGAACTGGAAACAGGTGAGTGGGCAGGCAGGTGGAACAGATCAGGAGGGCGGAGACAGGGCGGAGAGCGGGGCAGGGCTGGAACACAAGGAGAAACAAACAAAAGCACATGGACAGGGGAAAAAAAAAAAAAAACACCACGGCTAGGGAGGCGGAGTACTGACACAAACAGACATATATCAAAGACTTACCACAAAATTCTCCAAATCTACTCTCTCTGGAGGCTCTTGAAGCATCTTGTGGTATTATGTTGAGCTCTAATTTTTGATGGAAGTAGGTGGGGGACCGGGCAACAAATCAACAGCCCAATAAGGTGAGCAGCGATTGGGCCTGTAATTTTATTATGAGTCAGGTTCTCATATGGACTCTGATTCAGGACGCCGCTTACTTTCAGGCAGCTGGGGAAGGTAAAATGAACCTAGAGGGGGAATGGGGAAAAAATAACGATTCAGAATGTTAAAGGTGGGTTGTACTTGCTTGAAAGCCATTTTTACCCATGCCTAAGACATACAACTGGTCACTGAGCTGTAATGCAAACACTGGGGGAATCTGGATGTTACAGAAAACCAGTAATCAATTAAAGTGAGTAAACCAACCAGGTCATTTAAATTGAACACAAAGTCATTCTTTTCTACAAGATAAATTGTGGGGTTGAATCACCTTGTGTATACATTATATATGACTCTAGCTAAGTCCATTTTCTCACAAGATCTGCATTTAACTTCATGCCTGCACTTGTTAAGTGTTGACTTAGAGATGTGCCAGACCAACTAAGCTATTTTAAATAATACATGTTCAACTGATATGACCGACTGCCTCGGCAAATTATTTCAAATGGCTGATCTCTCATTTAAAGTGAGTTTATAAAGTACAATATGATTTCACTGGCTAACAAGTACTGCTGAATTAGATTGCCAGTTAATCACAGGGAGAACTTGTATGCAATGTTCGCTGTGCCCTGCATTGGCTATTGAATGTTGGTGATCTGGAGCACTGTCTTGGTATTCACTGACTGGATTGGCCTCTGCACTGCACACACCAGGCTGTCCCAGACTACCAGCCTTCCAGCCTGGCTTTGCTCCAGCATCTTACTGTCAACGTTTCTGGTTTAAAATGTCTCCTCCAACATCATATTTCCATTTCAATCTTATTTGGCTTCAGTCACACTCTGCTCTTGACAGAGCAGTGCAAGTGTTGTCTCTGATGTGCAGATTTAAACTTGTGAATCAGCAAGTGTCATATTTGTAGTCCGGAGCTGTAGTTAAGAGTTTTCCCATAGGCAACAACTCCTGAAAGGAATGTGAGATTACTTTAACTAGATAAAACACTAAGAGGTGATACTTTAAAGATCAAGCAAATATTTGTTAAGAAAAGACTAAAAGGATTACACTTTAGAACATAGCATGCTTGCTAGTTGCTTGTAAAGGTTTTAGCATTAATCATTTAAACATAATCCACGGAGCTCAGCTAGTCAATCAGTAAAATGACTAAGGGCCAGATTTTAATGGCTCAAAAACACACAGCAATCAACTAACACATTCAACGCGGTTGTTTTTGGTAATTTGATGCTAAAAATGCCAACAGCACCATATTTTCATAGCATTTGTGCTAATTCTTTGTGCATATCTCTAAAGCACATTTTATGATAGATTGAACGTGGTATTCTAGTGTAACAGGTGTCAGTGGAATATTGTGTGCTTATTGTGAGAATGTGAGAATATCTATGCATGCCAATAACACAAAAACAACCTTAAAACAGAGAATTACCTATCCAGAATGTACATGTAGATCAGTGGGGGGCATTTCACAGCTGTGACCAAATAACCGTTGTTGCAGCTGCTGCTACTGCTTTAGCACCAGTTTCAATGCACCAACTCAAGATGGCAATGGAAAAATGGTGTAGTTCCAAAGAAATACCTTGATGGCACGAATATTGTGTGATATCCATCTTCTGCTGCCAACTTGAAGCTGAACCAGCATCTTCATGTCCACAGTGTGTCTGCAGGTAGCCTGACAGTTAGTTTGTCAGCGTTGGACTATAACTGTAATGGAAGCAAATTAGAATGGTTGAAAGTGTGTTGTACAATGTGGCACAAGTACACAACGTCTTAGAGCACCAGCACCAGACGGTGGGCACAGTGGTGAGTGGTGAACATATATATGCGAAATGGTGAGGCCAGATCGTACTGAAGTAATTCACACAGTGTTACTGCTAGGAGGAGATGGAAAGAATCCCTCACTAACCTTCCAGTCTAGGCAGATCTGTATCTCCATGTGTCTACATCTATGTCTCCATAAATAAGTGCATTCACATCCCTCTCCAATGAAATCAGGGCACCATCAATTGTCATTGAGGGGAATGATGCTGCCATTTACTGTTTTTTTGGATACCTGTTTATTTGAAGCTATTGTACAGTATATAGCATGCAAGCTGACCACCATCTCAGTCATTTCCACAGGAGTTGGCATTTGCTGGTACCAGTTTGCACAAATGTGCATTTAAGGGCTTCCATTGTTCAGAAAAGCAATGCGCATTTTGAATTTTGAAATTCCACAGGGTTGAGACTGAGCCAGTCTTCTTTTTCAGCTTCATCCCTTGTCCATCAGTTTTAGGCGGAGTGCACTGTTTTCACAATCTTTAGCCATAATGCTGACATTTGCAAATTGCTGCCACCATGACTGGTTAAGTCGCTGGCCTTGCACGAATCGAGCTGTGCCCCTCAATTGCATTGCACACATGTCATCTGGTCTGGCTGCAGCTGAGGGCAGTTTCACTGTCACTCAAAAAAAGCCTCCCTTGTTATCCCCCTCCACACACAGTAGCCTTGTTTTCCTGTTACAAGGATGTTGTCCTAGGTGGAGGGAGCTTACTGTCCTTGACCACCTGGTGTACCTGTAAGGATTTTAGAGGCCACGTGATGATTACCTCCCTGTTGGCTAAATCACAAGTTAGTTAGTTTGTAAGTTATCACTGATTTTGTACAACAGGTAACAGTATGATTCCTTTTGTTCTACTCTCAACATAATGTAGTAATGATACCAAGATCAGACTAATGTTAAGATATATTATTGGGCAAACAGCAACTCTAGTATTGACAGCCGCCCTTGAGCACTACAAATACCAAATATTTTATGCGTCCCAAATGACTGAAACAATATTAAAAGACCGTAAAATCATTTCAGTTACATTGAATCTTCTCATATTTATATCCCCAGAAAAGGCTAATATAAAGCAGAGAAAGGCATTCCAGCTACACACTTTGTGCTGTCTGTAAAAAGGTGTGCACTTTCCAAAGTGATGAAGATCTCCAAATAAGATACTGTATGTATACTAATGTGTACTAATGCTGTAATAGCTGCAATATTTACAGAATATTCCACTCCATGTATTCCAAATCTTGACATTCAGAACACTAATGTATTTAGCATCCTTAATTTTTTTTTTAAATATTCTGATTATACAGGAGTGTGAGGGTGTATGTGAACATGACTATAGAGAGGAATGAATTTGCTGCAGTTCATTTTCTTCTATCTATTCGTTATCTCCCTGAGTTAATGAGCCACTATACTATTTATCCATAATATATGTTGGCTGAGGGAAGACTGCATTATGTCTTTTTCCCCTTATCAGTGATAAAGCAAGAGTAAGTATAATGTGGGATGCTTGTAAATACCTAACTGATGTCAGCACAAGCTGGCCACACTGCAGCATGCATGAAACGCTACAGCCTGTTAACCGGATTACTCAGCGATGTCACGGGACAGAGCAGGCACTTATAGGGCCACTCTGGTGGGCCGGAGCCAGTGATATGTAATGGAGAGGAAATCTATCTGCTGGTGGCACTCACACACAGCTCGGCCTACACAGCCTGCTTGCCTGTCCCCTCCACTCACCCTCCCAGCAAGCACTCCCATAAAGCACCCAACCTGCAGTTACAGAGGACAAAAACCAAAGACTGGGGTGAATATCACCTGGAATGAGACATCGTGGTAATAGTGTGGAAATTGTGCTCACGAATTAAACTATGTTCCTTTTGAGCGAGATTTTAAATTCTGACTGAATGAAAGTGGGTGAGTCATCAATACATGGCAGGTCATAGATTCAACACACTGCAGTGCTTATCTAATGAATGGATATAGACAACAACAACAGATCTGGAGTGGCAAACCAACACCCGCAACAGGATTCTCAAAGTTAAACATATTCATTAATAAAGTGAAGTGCCTATAAACATATGGAGGTGATCATCAAAGGCCTGTGCTAGACTAAATCTTGACATATTAATGTGTGGTAAGATAAAACGTGCAAACAAAAAGAACCCGAACCTAACGCATGCATGCTCCTAAAATAATTTGACTGAATCAGAAAATAAAGAAATAAAAACTTAATTACAACCCTGATAGATGCTGCGATGTTTTTACGCCCATCGAGTGATTATGATTAGCTTTTCATTTCACACTTGAATAATTGGAACCTGTTATTGATAAAACAATTAAACAAAGAATAACAGGGTAAAGCAGTTGTCTGCTTCTGATTGCATGTAAGAAAATGTTAATCAATAATCAACCATTTAATAAATACCTGATGTGTCGGCTGCAGTGACTTAGGTTCATAGCTCACAACCCCACAAAGAACTGTCAGCTTTAACATTGCCCCCTTCACTCCATCCCTATGCTGCCCACAGCTCACCTTCAACCAATGGCTTAGCTGAAGCATTGATTGTTTTTTTAATTGCAAATGACCAATATGCTAGTGTCACACATCAGCTATGAGGCCTCCATATGGACACAGACGTTGTTTCCTATGGTGCAAATGACAGTAATTATGTACCTTACTCTCCCTGGGAGGTTCTGCTCTCAGATAAGCATTCAAATGTACTGGTGCTTTTACATGGACAGGCCTTCACCTTCTGGGAGCTGGTCTCAATGGGACGCCACACATCATTGAAGGAGTTCCCTGTCATGACTTAGTCTAAGCAGGTCCAAGCATTGCGGTCCCTCGAGTCTTGCAATGGCAAGTGCCCAGCCCTGTTTTGTTCTGTAAGGTTTTTCTCGTCAAGTTTTTGAGTAACAATTAAGCCATGTGCATAGACATGACAGTAAACGCACTCATCCTGTTATGAATGGTTAATCATGGCACTTACAGTTGAAAGGGTGACATTGCGCTGTCCTGCTTGTTCGCCGTCAGACTGCAAGCCTGCATGTGATTTTAAAGAATTCATTTACGACATGCGGCGTATGGATACAAAAGAGAATCTATATTTAGGGAACTGGGTGATTTTGCGGAGGTGAAGCAAGTATAGCGTCCAGATGGTGCTGCACAGGGGATTGCAGGCTGCCTCAGAGTGACTGCTTTCGCAAATCGTCCTTCGCGAAGTCTTCTATTTTTTTTTTTTTTACCCCTGCAACTTGCCTGGCATTGTGGCGAAGGCTTCGTGAGCTGACAGACCTGATGAAGGTGTTCTGGCTTCAAAGACGTCCCGCCTGCATGCGAAAACCGAAAGTGACGACAACTCAAGGTGACAGATGTTGTCACTCTTTGAGGTAGCCGCCCCGCAGATTGTCAGAGATAGAAATGGTGGAAACCGGGGAGGAAATGACAAACTGTTTTGAAAGCGAGAAGGAGGAAACCGTCGTGTCACATTCAAGGTTATGTGCTATTGGGCTCATGGTTTTTTCTGTCTTTGATTTTTGCAAGTTTATGCCGTAGCAATGGTGTCACACATTTGTTCCTCATTCCCAGTTATCTACCATTCTTCCTTTATGTTAATTTTATTATTGAAGATGGTTCAATTACAAACAGACTTTTAATTTCTCAAGTTATGCACCTAAAAGCCATCAACCACTTTTAGCTGAAAACGATATAGATACTGTGCTCTTCCAGAATTCAAGAAATATTTTAAATGAGGGGTTTATTTAAAGCACAAATATTGCAGTGGGTGAAATGGAGATTTTGCAACTCGTTCAGCACAAATGTTTCAGTTAAATTTCCAAGTTAACATGTAATACATGAAGAATGAAACAATGCAATTGGATAAAAGGATAAGACCGCTGTGGGCTGCAATGGGCTCAAGTAATTCCAGGTGATGAGTAGTAATCTGAATCAATAATGTAACAGCAAAATTGAAAGGACAACCAACTTTTACATCCATAAATTTGATTACAATTACTATGCCTTCTTCTTGTCATTACTGTTGTCATGATATAAATCTCTTCCTTAAAATACTGACCTCACTTTATACATATATAGTGATTGTATTTATATTGACCTTGAAGTGAACATATTTTTTTCTACAGTCAAGTCAATCCATTATAATCCACAGCTACGGCTGAATTGATTACTTGGTCATGGCAACACAGGCTTGAAGACGTAGGTACAAACATGCTGTTTAGCTCACAGGAAATTATCTGTAATAATATAAATGTTACATGATAGCATCTGTCCTGCCTCCTGATACAGACTGTTGTATGGGTGCTAAAATCCCATAATGATCCTTACAGACTCTGAAGGGGTATTACTATACAAAACACTTTGGCATGTTTATGCTGGGGATGGTAGTTACAGAACGTTATACACCGCAGTAAAACAAGAAGACCAAAATAATAAAAGGAAGTGAAATTTATTTGCCTTAGATGGTTCTCTAAGCACATAAGCTTTAGCGACATGTCATAAACGGAAGGTAAATTACATATTGTTCTAGGGGCTTCAGGATTTCCCTTTTGGCATGATAGAACAGAGTGCACTGGCTAGGTAATGATATATGGACTCCACAAATGATAAAAAATTGGAGTATCTTTCCCATTAAAAAAACAGCAAGCAATGCTGGCCACAGAAACAGGGGCACCTGGAGAAGCTTCTAGAATATCGATCACATGCCCCATGCTGAGGAAAGAGTGCATCCAGGAGCTTCTCTTCTCCTTTCTGTTGGTGCTCTTTTCCTCTTTTCTCCTTTATGTCTCGGCACTGTAATACAGAGTCTGCCACCCATGGAGTGCTACTGCAGTCGAGGGTACATTTTAAGCAAAGGTGGCGTGTCAGACTTTTACAAGCCCTTTAGTTAAAGAGGGATTCTTCTGAGACAGGCTTGAACTCAAAAATGCTGCAAAGTAAAAGAAGTTTTAAATCCAACAGGGGATTCTGACCGGGCTAAATTCTGGTGTTTGTGATGGAAGTTAAGGATTTATTGCTGGCTGCTAAGCTGGGGCCATTGCTGACTATTTCACATTGTCTCAGTGTGACATATATAAATTTCATATTCATTTTCTCATTCTTTCAGTTTGCACTGTTTCTAAACTGTAATACACTAGCTAGCTAGCTCACTAATGTTATTGATTTACATTTACTGACAGCAAAAATCATAAACCAAGATCCTATCTTACATTTCTGCTTTGGAATCCCTACCATAAACCATTATGTGTCTACTTTGGCATCATTGCAGTGCAAAAAGGAGACACAGCCTTCTCCAAGTAAGTAGTTTGGAAGCTATCTACAGTGGTGACACAGCTATATTTGCCATTCTATGTCAAACCTGTGTCGCTAGCAAGTCATGTTTTTCTGATGACTTATGGTTGACTTGTCAATGTGCTACTTGTGAAAGGTGTACTGACTGTAGTGTTAAGCTGCTGATTATCAATGAGAGTGATGTCCAGAGTTACCAACCTTTTAGCAAGTTATGTTTTATCAGCAGTTGTGTGTTGATCTAATCAGCAACTGTACTAATGAGTTGCGTTCTAAAGAGGCTCTGAGCAAACAGGTAGATTTGCTTGTGTTCCTGTGCATGTGTAAAATGTAGATGTTATTGACAAAACAACACCATAACAAATTTCATAAACTACTAGAAGAACTTTGAAGTGTGCCACACTCAGTAGTCACTTTTGAAGGTTCACCTAGTTTACAACACATGCTACAAGCAAAAAATATATGTGATGACTCATTATTATTCAGTTTTTTGGTTCAATCCAGGTGTCTAGGATGGTTTAATTACAGAAGCACTCATTTTTAGAAATGTGCATAATAAAGCTGCTGCTAATATGAATAGCTCTGCACAGTGTAACCCAAGCCTACTGGTTGCCATGGCATCTCTATAGACCTGTACCCACCACCAGCTCCCACTATTTCAACAAAACCCTTGGCATCCTTTCCCTCTGGGGTCGAAATGCCTTCTCCTCAGTGGCCTTCTCGCAAAGTAACAAAAAAGGGAAAGCTTGGCAAGGCTGCAAACCCTGAAACTCCTCTGCTGCAAAGTCATTAAAGAGGGTCAGTCCAAACTTTGCTCGGCAGACTCATTTCCTAAAACGCACCCAGCGTGACCTACTTGTGCACGTTCCCGGTTTGGCCTAATCACAGGGAAGCAGACAGAGTGTGATCCCCTGTTGCAGAGCAGCTCCATCTATTTCAGGTTATTATGAGCACACTGGACCTTTTTCTCAGACGTTACTGATGGAGGAAAACTGCAATAAATGTCTCACGCGGCGGCAAAGGTGCACGGGTTCCTAAACAATCGCTTGTGTTGACAACGAGAAAATGTAGTTCTGCCAATGAGACCAAAGGTGCAGTCACGGATTCTAATTGGGGGGCTCATATTGTGATATGTGGCCCCGTTCATTCCCCAACCTGATGAATTACGCAGAATGAGACATAAGCATGGTTTTAGCGTCACACAGCTGAATTAGCTTCAGCAGGATTCAACACTGTAGTTGTCCCACACTGGTGTTTTATGTCTGAATTACATTTCTTAAAACATTTTGGCCATTGTAAATAAAAACTGTTGATATGATCACACTATAAGCTGGGCCTGAAGTCACTGCACCCTCTGCAATGACCCCCAACCCCCCCCCCCCCACCCCACCCCGACCGACGTCCTGAGTAGCAAGTCCCATAACAGAATAAACACTGTGGTAAGCACTGCCAGTCACTGGGTGAAATTCATACCCAATTCATGTCCAGTTTAATGTACTAAAAACATATAAAACTAAATACAACCTGTGCCATGTCATTACTTTTTTCTGCGTAGCTGACTAGCTAGACAAATAACAAATTCTGCCAAATACGTGAATTTACATGTACGATGATACTCAGAGTCCTTATTTAATAATATCCCCGGATGGGGAAGTTTCAGACTAAAACTACTGAGATCATTTTGACAACCACACTGCAGAACTGTTTAACATCCAGTCATTAAGTAAGAGAGACACAAAATATTGCCGCCCCCAACTGCTACCAGCCACTACTAACCATTATTTTAAGACAATAAGCTGAATTGTAAAAGCGCACCATGAGGAAAATCTAGGCCTTAAGAAATTTTAATATAACACATGCGCATGTTCATTCACAGCATGTGCAACAATAACAGGGGCTCAGAACATGGACAAAACGGTATCTTTCTCCAGCAAGCTTGGTGAGAGATTAAAATGATGAGTCTGGATCCATGCGATTTAGTGACGTGCATTTGAACAGAAGACCCCAAAGTGGGGTAAACGGGCTGGAAATAACTGACACGACTGAGGAGCGGGGTTGCGGGATCTGCATTAGCTTTACACATTAAAACAATATTTGCAAACATTTCACTTCAAAATCAGCAGGAAAGGGCATTATGGTAATTTGGTCGGGTGCCTAATTAGCATGTAGTGCTCAGACGTGTGGAATAAAGAAGGAGGAGTGAGACCGGCTGCTGCTGCAGGACGTGTTGAGATGCACATGACATGTTGAGAGTTATAATGGCATTGGTGAGATAGCATTCAGCATCACCCTTCCTGGCTCATATTCACGGAAAAACGAAGTAAATGCCCGATAAATGAGGCTTCACGGTGTAATTACAGCATAATTAAACAGTTGAAGTGTCAAACCTCGTCTTGGTTTTCTTCTACAAAATTTTAAAAAAGAAAAAAATATCTTGATCTTGAAAAATCTTGAAAAATAAAAAATGGGAGGCATGCACTGGTAGGTATGGTATGGGACCTTAAACCATTCAGAAGTAGAGGTAAAATACAGAGACATACCAGAACACTGAATAGCACAACAACCCCAACTTGTTCTGAAATAAAGGGCACAATTTTACAGTCACAAAAGGAATTCCGTACACTTTCTTTTGCATCTGTGTCATGTAGCATAACATCTCTCAATGACATCGTAAGAGAATTGTCTGTTAAATGTTTTTAGAGAAAGTAGCATTTTCATGATCAATTTTTGCTGGTCATTATTTTTTGTTTTAGCTCACATTATATTCACAATATGAGTGTTCTATTATTTTGTTTATGCCATTTTGTTTATGCCAATTTATAATAAGAGATGCAAAAGTCTCACTCAGTGAAAATGAGATGAGCTGAAATGAGCTGAATTTATTAAGATTCATAATGTAAAATAACTTGCTGTTTGCCGCAGAGGAATTTTGATGTCAGCATTCATTCGGAAGGACGTGCTGCCGCTGCGGCCTGGTGCGGGTCATTTCATTATGTACAAATATGAAAGACATCAGGAATTTTCCAGAGCCAGTGAAAAACCATGTTGATTTTTCAAGACCATCTAGGGGCATGATAACAAACTCCCCTAATTACACATCTGTTTAAACACCAGTGGAGCGATAAAACCATACAATAAACACCCCATTCTTGTCAACAGCGAATTCAAATAAGCAGAGTTTACGCAGTTTTGACCTGCATGGCAGAGAGAAACAGCTCCAGGAATTTATATCCACAGCAACAGAAGAAAGCAGAAGTGCCAGCCATGAATGACCTACTGCATCCTCTTCTGCAGACTAAATCCCCGCTACAATCGGAGCACAGTGTGGTTTTCCCTAGCTGTAAATGAGAAGCGTTCTTGTTCAACATTTTTTTATTAATCTTGGGGACTGCCAAACACAACAAACTGTATTCTTGATATGTGGCCCCTTCTCATTCATATCATGATCGTCGTCTTAATTAGGAGGAATATTTCAAAATATCAAAGCAAGTTGAAATGTTTCTTCCTTGAAATTGAGTTCACCTACAATGTTTGTGCGGGGACAGATCTAAAAGAGGAAAAAAAAAAAAAGTACAGTTATCTTAGGATATATATGTTGGGGACGCTGGGTTCAGGAGGAAACTCCATTCATTGTTGGGACATCAGAGACTCCATTTGACAGAAAGCTTAATAGCGCACAGATTACCCCATAGGCTACACTCACAACAGGCTCTTTCATCCTATTTTTACTGTACACTCACAGGGTCCTCTTCAGTCCTGACCCTCGACAACCCAGTCCAATCATCCCACATGGAAGTCTGTGGGCACACTGCAGCAAGCATCCACAGTAACTGAGCTAGCACCTACACACATCCAAGAGCATCCAGACACACCAGCAGCCATACCACCCTTCAGAGAACCTAAGCAGGGATGGGCTTGGTTAGTACTTGGATGGAGGATGTACTACACACTCTTAGGAGGAACATGTTGTTGTTGGCAGATCAATAGGCATTCCCTATGAGGGCGCTTAGGGGTGCATTGCACCCCCAGGTGTCTCCTTATATCCCAATACTACATAGTATTTATGAGTTTTTGTACACCATGGATTGCAATTGCACCCCTCTGTATTCTCCTCTGGTGCCGAGCCTGCCTGTACGGGGCAGTCTTCCCTCTGGATCGTTTAGGGAAATAAGAAAAAATAAATGCAGGAGTGCAACTCAAATGAGCACAGCTTTCAAATTACCACAACATATCACAGTCACAAACAAATACAGGTATTGCATTTCTCTCTCGAAGGTTAGCTTGCCTACTTTGGCTAGATAATTGGCTTTCTATTTAACGTACAATGTGTCTATAAATTTAATTTGACACCCTCCAGAGTTGGAGAGCTCTCAAGAGCACCACAAAGTATATTTATTCAGTAATTTGTAAACAAGTTTAATATTTTATAAGATGACAGGAGAACAGTTGTCACATTTAATCATTGTTAAAATAATAGTACTTCAATTGGATGATAAGAATTGTGTTATTTTAATAATGATATTACATATCTAGCAGTCTACAATGTATCCTCAAATGTGTGCAGCTGTGTAGCAGGGCAGGTAAAATGCATTTCAGTAGATAAATTTCCATACAGTCAAAGAATGAAGGTTGCGTTTGATGTGGTTATAACGGTACTTTTATTTGGCTTGATGTCCAGCAAAGGGATCACACCTTGGCATGGGTCACAGTTGTTGCCCCCATGTGCACATCATAAAAAAGGAAAAGACAGAGAGAGATCGGGTGGGGGAGGGATGCCAGGACAACTGGCACAGAAAGGAAGTGGTAAGTGGAACCTTTATAGGACAATACTGGTTTGTCTAAGTTTGCTCAGTTGTGTAGGGATTGTTTGAAAATTCTCCTCCTGAAGCATTGTTTGTAACTTCAGTCATATCATGTATATACCTGAGGATGATTGTTTCTTTGGCTTGAAGGTTTTATTCCCATTGGACCACATGTAGATAGCAGCTTAGCCTCAGAGCTCTCCAATTACTTGACTAATGTAGGGGCAGGTTGTAAATTGTTACCAAATCTTACAATTTCAGTAGACCAAAAATAATTTCGCTTTTTTCTTTTTATTCACCTGTCTGTTAACCCATTCATTCCCCATCTCACTTGTTTTTAAAAAATGAAGCACAAATATTAATGGGTATCTGTGACCCAGCAAGAGTCTGCGGAACCCACACCACATTACTGTATGTCATAGCTCCCGAGAGCTGAAATCCAGAGGTGAGCTTGGGGAATTACATTTTTTAATTATCTTCTAAGCCTTCGAAATTGTTTCCTCTGTTAAAAACCCAGACAAACTTTGTTCAGTGGCTATACAGTAATTGCAACGAGATTTGCAGCCATGTTTGGTTGAATTTCAGGCATGTCAAAGTTATCTGCATGTCCCAGGAAGGGAAGGTTATTTCTGTTCTTTTGGAAGTCAGTGTCCTGGATGGTGTGTAAGAAAGAATATTTTTGAAAAAAACAAACTCTGCTTGTTGCCTGAAACATCTCAGGTTTTTGCCAGGCCAGAACATCTCATACTGACACTGCAGGACTGAGATAATCATAAAAAGTAGCTGGGATCAGTACTTGAGTGAATTTTTAGGATTGTGTAATTAGCTAAACAGATTTGTTCCACATCCTCCATCGCTGCTCCTCACATCCCATAATTCTCCTGTCTGGCCATCAACAGAGACGGGTTTCCATTTCGCAGCATTTCAACAAAATATTTTGTCTGACAGACACCTTAGCCGATATCCAAAAGGCTGTGTTCCTTAAGCACATCCTGCCCAGTTGCTCTTGTGTGCAACAACTACACAGATGCACAGTGGATAGGACGGAGGGATGGACACACATATTCACCAACGCGTACACACATACAGGAATGTTTACCTTGAGCAAATGTCAAATGACGCAAAATCAATACAGCCAGGGCAAAAGGTTGGTGCGTTTTATGCAAAGCGAAGATGCTGAAAGTCAAACTCGCAGGCATAACGTACCTGGACACGAGCAAACCTTTTAGGACAGGTCCTCCTTTAATGTCACCTGGGTGGCAGACGTTTCGATATGCCATCCCCTTGTCTACATTGTTAGGATCGTTGGGATAACCCAGCTGTCTTCCCTGGGCCAACAAGCATCCCGGCCCTCAGAGTCCCATGCTGTTTCCTCCAGCGCTTGCTGTTTACTCCATCTGTTTCCAGTGATCTGTGAGTTTGTAAAGCTCGCCTTTCTTTTAAGAAATTGGCTTACGTTTCATTAAGCCCCTCCAGTTCAGTGCGTGATTATCAAGTAGTCTGACGCGATGTATTTATATCTGCCGGAGAAAGCACCTGCACAATCAGTCCGTGCATCTGCTGAAATGAATGCTTCTTCCTTAATCATGCGCTCGTGTGCAGTCTGCAGAACTCCTCATTGTTCTTTCACTCTCACCGCTCTGGAAGAGCTACTTCGGATTTAATCCGTGATGCACTTCAGAATGTATTTTTTTATGGTGTCATTTGCTACGGTGTGCCATGACGAGCTGCTGAAAGCACAAACAATACAGCGAATGGCTTTGTAAACAAAATGGAAAAGGCTCATGTAGCACGAATCCCATGCTGCTGATGTTTTTTCTGCTGTTCAATGGGAAATAAGCACTGATTCTGTCCTGGTGGAACATCTTGTAGATGCATTGCTTTGCGCAAATGTTTAATCTTTTTGTCTTTTTACAATAAGCATGCCTCATGAGTGTTTTTATTAAGGTGCGTGGACTTCAGGCATTTTGGACTTGATTGTAAATGCTATAAACAGGAGGGAAATCAATAGAAAGTCAATGAGGTTTAAGTGCTTTTTAAAATCACACCATAAACACTTGTATGGAATGTATGCTAACTGAAGAGTATCATAGCTGATTTCGGAGACCCAGGTCTCATTTGGAAACTGTTGTGGGCAGCAATCAGTGTCGTTGAGAGTATGTCTTTCAAAAACAATGTTGGTGGCCAGGATATTGCAGGCAGTTGTGATCTTGAATCTCGGTTTAATTCCCCTCCTGTCTCTTTTTTTTCCTCGGCTCGCTCCGTCACAGGTGGTGGGTCAGATCGACAAGCTGACATCTGACTTCGACTTCGACCTGGAGCCGGACGACTGGACGGTGGCGACGGCGAGCAGCACGTCCAGCAGCGAGAGGGGGCTGGGCGATGCCTTCAGGCTGGACTTCCTGAACCCGGACGTGCTCTCCGACAGTTGGGAGTTCTGCAACTTCCTGGAGGCCTCCTCCCCGAGCGCCGCCACCGCCGCCACAACCCCGAAGCCGGGGGAGGTGCTGCGGGAGGAGGGGCAGGAGCGGGCGGAGGCCGCGCCGCCAGTGAAGACCGCCACGGTGTACTCGCAGATGAACGGGGGCCTCCCCGTCCCCAACGGGCCTTTGATCGTCACCCCGGACTCATCCAGCGAGGAGGCCACCAGCTCCACGCACAGCCACAAGACCTCCCGGACCTCTGGCACTAGGGAGCGGGTCCGCTTCAGTGACAAGATCCTGTACCACGCACTGTGCTGCGATGATGATGAGGAGGAGGAGGAGGAGGAAGAGGGGGAGGAGGAGGACGGAGGCCACGCCACGCCGGAGACGGACGGCGAGCCCAGCCCGCCCGTTGCCTCACCCGTCCCCACGATCTCGTCCTCCGAACACTCTCTCCACAACTGCCTCGACTCCTCCCCTCTCCCCTCGTCCTTAAGGGTAGGCGGGGGGCAGGCGGCCCTGGGAATCCCCACCCCCGCCCTCACCAAAAGAGGTCTCCTCAACCCAGGCTGTCGGAAAAAACTCTTACGGAACAGCAGTACACAGACTGTCTCGGACAAGAGCACCCAAACTGTACTGCCCTATATACCAGCCAAACAGAAAACAAAGGACTTGCATTGAGACAGAAAAAGAGTTAAATCAAGACAAATAAAGAAAAGACTGTGTACTATTTAATATCAAATATATAGATAATAGATTAATACACAAATAAAATAAATAAATAAATACATAAACATAATAAATAAATGATATGTGGGAAATTGTTTGACTACCTAACGTCATTTGGAGGCTCAGGGAAATAAAGATCGAAAATGTTCCGTGGAAACAATAACCAGTTTCTTACGGTCATAGCAAAAAGCAGGTGGGAGGAGATCCCCAAGGCTTGCTACTGCCTAGTAAAACATATGTGCTATGAAGGTTCCCCCACCATCAGCGCTACAGCAGTATAACTGTGTATGGGGGCTGTTTGAGAAAGTAGGAATCCTACTATTTATGGAAAGCCAACAACCTCCACTGTAGAGATTGTGTTTTTGTAAAAAACCATAGCCAGTCAACAGCAAAACCTGAGCTGTTAATAATAAGTGGTGAGCTACAACAATAACAAGGTACATTCTTTCTGTCAGATACAATATTGGTTTTTGTAGTCGATGGTTTCAAATGCCAAGGTGATGCCATGCAATCAATACATCCAGTTGGAAATGGCAAGCTTCCTTTTTGACAGCATCGAGCATACCACATGCATAACATGTTTTTCTGTGCTAAAAGAGGAGTAATAACAACATTGTTTGGCTTTCCTATGATTTTGAAAATTATTTCAATAATTCAATCCATTGTGTGCTACTGAAACTGTTGGTGGGGGGAAAAAACAGGTATTTTCCATTTGCTGTGCTCCATATTGTGACATTTCCTCTTTATTCTTCTCTGTGAGGGAGCAAGGTTGTTAGGGGTGACAACTTGAATAGCGGAGCACAAAGGCATAATGCGAAAGGTTATGTCTCTGCTTTCTCCTTCCCAGTAGGGGCTGGGACTCAATAGAGTTGCATTTTTTTCCACAGGGATAATGCCAATAGCACTGTTGATCAATATGAGTTGTTTAGAATGCTGGGAGTCGCCTCGCTGCTGAGTACGCGTCTTGCACTCCTGGAGACCATTAACACAAACCCTCTGTCAGGCCCCTGTGTGTTTACACCAGGAAAAAAAATTGAAAGAAAGAGAGTGAGAGAGACAGAAAGAGAAAGAGAGAGAGAGAGAGAGAGAGAGAAAGAAAAAAAAAACGAGGGGGAGGATGCGAGTGGGAAACAGTATATCAATGAAAATGGAGAGCCTACCGAAGGGGAAACTCGCAGAGAAATGGCCATCTTGAGACAGATTGTCTTAACTAATCTTCCTTGCGGGCTCATTTTCTGTGCAATCGCTCCCAAGGCTTGAAGCTCGCTCGTCTCCCAGATGCCCGGTGCCCTCGCCTTCAAAGGAGACGCCCTATCTGTAACATATTCTTGATTTATTTTTCTTTCCTGTGCTCACTCCCGCCCCCACTCCCTGGCTTTCCATATTTAGCATACTTCTGCATCCCATAATGTACTACACACCCTCGCGCTTTCTGCTTTGCCTTTTAGCATCCCACATTCGACATGCGCCAGTTGTCCAAGTGAAAGATTTTCCTGCTTCTTAAGGCGTGCAACCTACCTGTTTACGCACTTTTTATCCTCCTCCCGGCACATTGCCCCTCTCGACACGGACCACCTTCCATCCTCCGTGCCACGCCCTCGCCTTTTGCAAACCAAGAGGGTTTCACATTAAAAGGGCCTTTTAGGTGAACAGCCACTGCAGCCACATATACTGCAATTACGAAATCATTCACGTATTCATGTGTGAAGAATCTGAATCACAACACATCATTACCTCATGCTTGCCTTTTTTCCCAGAGTGCTGTCCCTGATAATGAGAAAATGGGTCTGACAGAAATACGTTTCCCTGCACGGCACTGGCAGGACTGACACCTGCTGGCTGGGTACCATTAATACTGCTTACAGCTCTGCCGTCGCCATTGTGATAGAACTCTCATAGGTCACAGCAGAAGGGGGAAATTAGTTGACATTTGCCAAAAATGTGCTATTGCAGCCCTTTAATAAATGTTGACAGTCACAGGGAAAATGATCAATACTAATTTTGTGCACAATGGAAAGTGCCTTTTAGGTGTAATATCTGTGTGCAAAGTTTTGGTGAGTATTCATATTGGATATTTGATATTTGATTTGAAGTGGTTGATGAAGCCCGTTGAAGCCAGTAGGTATACTACTGATGCAGAATAACAACAGATACTGTCTCTCTCTCTCTCTCTCTCTCTCTCTTTTCCTGGCTATGAGAATGCAGAGTGGAGAGACATCCAAAGGTTAAATAAACAATCACCTAAGTACATCAACAGATAGGAACAAATTTGCCATGGGAACCTGGGCCAAAATCTCAGGCGCCACATATTTACTGCAGCAAAATAAAAACATGCACACGCGCGTAGTCGGTAATGTTATGCAAATGCCCGAGCAAATAAATCTATTTCTATTCAAATGTCACAAACACGGTGTACTGCTGGGATCGTTTGAGAACAGTGTGTACACGCATGTGTGTACATGTGCGCGTGCATATGCAACTAAAGTCTAAGGGCAGACTTAACATGACACTATGTTCAGGTAAGTCGTGCGCATGTCACGTCATTAGACATCAGTGTATCATTGCAACTGACCCCCAGCACACACACACACACACACACACACACACACACACACACACACACACAAACCCAACATGTCCTTCCCATTATTACTGATTGCCTTAGGGTTTGTGGGTGTCTTCAATTTCATTCATTTGATGTTCAAATAAATAAACAAATAAAGACTTGGACATGCAACCAGAGATGCAAAACAGCTATCCACTGTGCCACAAGGGATTGTATAATAATGTCATATTTTGACATTATTATCATCATGTGTAATCCTATACAGGAATGTGTAATATATCAAGATTATTGAAACATTTATTATGAGATAACTGTGTAACATGATCAAGTTACTCATGTAGAAAACAACCACAAATGTCAACATAAAGACATTGGATAAATACATCCCATTAGACATTTGGTGATGCTAGGCTATGTCAGTCACTTTGTAGCTACATTTCAAAATTCCCTGTGTAGAAGCTCACTTCTTCACAAAGGGGTTTAAGGCATTGTGCATACGCAGCATACGAAGAAGTTATTTTAACACGTCGCTGAGCTGAAGTTACAGGATAAAACATCTTTGTTCTGGCAGAGATGTTGTCTTTGGTGACTGGAAAAGGTCCACAAGAGCCCAATACAATCACACTAATTACTATGGATTGGCTACCAGACTGGGTGACTGAATGCTCATTTGTTTCACCTCGGTGTCATTTGTTTCTCTGCTGTGACCAGGGGAAAAAACATTTCTTTTCCTCCCTCCCTCACCCTATCAGCCCCTCCGCGCTTCCGCCCACCCGTACCAATTGGCCCCCTCTTGAAACTCGACACCCATTCCCTGCAATTTTGCACAAGCACAAGGGCCGTGATTGGGGCCGCAACATGGGCCAAATGAGGACAGGCTCAGAAACGCGTCTGGGGCAGTCACGGCGTTTTGTGAATGTGCAGATTGTTTTTCCGATTCATAAATCCCACATCCCCGCCGAAATGAAGAGATGGCCTTAAAAAACGACAGCACATCATTGGGCTTATATCACATTACCACTGGGTGATTATCTGCGTGAAGTATAATTGGTGACATGAACAGAATGAGGACAGTGATATCCAGGCCAGCGCGCAAAGATTAAAACTGTATGCCTTGCACACCGGAGTGAATAAGGTGAGGTAAGTCGCTAATGGTTACAGAAATGGTGAAAAAAAATTGACAAAAAGGCACACCTGCTATTTGGCTGCTTAAACTTCTGTAAAACTGCCAAGATTTTGATCTCTGTGGCTCTTCATCAGACCCAGCTTGCCCAGGGTCGTAGAAAGGTGGGAGGTGCATATACTCACTGGTTTCCAACGACAGTGCCTCATCTGGAGTAAGAACCCTTGAGCTCTAAGGACCAGAAATGGTAAACCAGCGCTCACAACCAGTAAACAACCGTAGCACGACTCCCTCGACTGTGGAAGGTACAGGATGTTCCCCAGGCTTGATGGGCCATTGATGCTGACGTGTGGCTGACGCCCGGAGCGTGTTCCTGGGGACGAGCGTGGGCGGGCAAGAATGGTGGCCCATCACCGCTAACGCGCTGGACAAGGCCGTGTCAGCATCACTCAAAACCCAATTGTCCTTTTCCGAGATGACTGGTGAACCTCCAAGAAGCAGCGACAAACTAGATTGCACCTCCGGTGGCGGGGTGGGGGGGGGGAGAGAGTTGCCTGAGGCGGATGGGATTTCTAGGATATTGCCTCAGAATTCATTAACGCAATGAACATATTTACGCAGGCAATCGACTCCTGTCTTTAGCATTCCATCTCCTTGCGGCGCCCGTCGCGTGAACACAAATGGGAAACCACACACGCGACCGGAACAGCGGAGTATCATTCTTGCCGCTCAGATCAGGGAAGGTAATTTGGGTCTCGCCGTTGACAGAGCTGCTGCTCAAATGTCCGGCGCCGCCCAATCACGCCGCTCCAAGCACTGACAACTCCATTACTCCCAGAATCCATCACTCTGGGGTCTGCTTCAGGACGACGACGATATAGAGGGCTGACGAAGATGCCTGCCAAACTCTCAACTATCTCGGATTCCAAACAGGCAGTCAGAAATTAATGTAACAGCCTGCCAAAAAATTCTTTACAGAAAGCAATCTAGAAATGCCATTTATTTTTAGTCAATCTGTTTCTTGCTGTTAGAATATAATGGTATTACCGTATGCATTGCAATCTACCTAGGTATGCAATCGTGAGTAGAAAAAAATGCATACATTCACTGGATGAGTACATAAAGGACCAACTGCTGAAAGACTATTATTAAAGGAGACACTTGAATTTTACCCAGTCAGGAATGCTTCTGGCAGCCTGTCAACCTTTTTATGGCATTTGCAGGTATAGTCCAGGATGCCACTGCTGACAGTTTTGTAAGATCAGCAAATGAGAGTTAAACAATCATAAGAGGCAGCAGGCCCCTCTTTCCCATTACAGTTCTTCTCTCACATGCCTATTTTCTCCTCTTTACAAGGTCTTCCTCCTGTAAAGGACATCGCTGAAAGGCAGTGTTAAACCCGCTATTATAGCAAGCCCCTGCATCCTGATGCCCTGTTCCCCTCAGCAGCAAGGGCAAGGCACGAGACAATCTTCAAGGGTCTCGAGAGTAAGGGCAGGAGAGTCTGTCTGAGTGCTGTGCAGAGGCTGTTGTTTTTAACTGATGACTGATTGCGGTACGGATTCGACTGCATTATTTTTTTCCATCAATGGAAGCAGAGGCAGGGTGGCCAACCCTTAAACCAGCTACCCATTTCAACAATGAACACCAGCCTTAGGGGCTAGAGGGTCTGCTGCCATTAACTTCATTGAACGAAATTGCTGCAGCCATCTATTTGTGTAATTGGGATGAATTTAACCTTTTTTTCTGGGAACGTGTAGAGCAAAGCGGGTCGCCAGCCTGACGGGGGGTCCTGTATGTCGCGCCGCGCCGCGGTGTGGCATGGCTACCCCTGAGCGGTGATCATTCTCAAACGCGCACAATTAGTAAAATGTCAGGTTCCGCTCTCTCGCTCTTTGCATCTCCGTGGCATGCTGACAAAGTGGCTCTAAGGTATGTCACAAGATTAATGGTTATGGGTTTGCTACCCAAGTCATTTGCTGGGAATGAGTGAAGAATAAACAATAATTCATTAGAGTTTCACCTTCTTCCCTAAAGGGCAAGCTTAGTCTATAATTAAATACTGAAAGCCAACATTTCATATGTGGTTAAAAACATGATAGGAACATCTTTGAACATGCACTACAGGCATAGACACTGAATATTACTCCACATTCGCACGGAAGAATAAATTAAGCATTGTTAAAACTCAATATAGCTACATAATTCTAAATGCTAACTCAATTTGGCTAATTAAGCAATCTACATAGTATTAATAACACATTGCTATGCAGAAGCTGCTTTAAATGGAATAGAAAACTGTTGTTACTTTTTATTAGTAATTATCCCTTTAAATTAAAAATTATCTGGACTGAATTACGGGCACGACGCTTTGAGCCAAAGGTACATGTGCCCACAGGAAAAAAGACAAACAGACTATGTCAGACCTGCCTGCTTTTAAAGGATCTAAGTTATGGTGTTTTGGCACCCGCTCAAATGTGTGTTTTAGGGAAGCCGTCAATCAATTCTCCTCCCGATTCCACAGCGCAGGGACTCAACTTAATGCACCTATAAAACACCACTGATGGTGCTTTATTCTGCGCTGTGCATTTGCGGAATGAGATGGCGGTGTTGTTGGTGTTTAGCCTCGTCTCAGATCCCCCACCCCCCACCCCAGTGTCGTGCCCCCCAGGTTCAAGAGCACGTCAGGTGTAAATCCCCCGAGCCGCCTGATTGATGTCAGACGTCGCCGGCACAGATTTACCTCCAGCCAAGAGTCCGCCACGGGGGCCGGCCGCAGCCGATGCTGAGCGAGGGGGAACTGCCAGATCAATAGAGTTTTACGCGTAACAGACACTTAACAATCAAATAATAATTCACGCGATTTCACAGTGCTTTGGCTGTGCCCTAGCCTGGTCAGGGGCGCCTGAATCCTGTGGCTAGTGCTCCAGCTTTGGATTATGCCTTCACAGGAAAAAAAAAATAATAATGATGTAGGAAACTGGTCCATAAAAATATAGAATGGGTTCTGAATGAGTATGTTCGAGGTGAATCCCCCAATGCCTTGTTCCTTCCCCAGACAGAAATGAGTCTGCTCAGAGCGTCTCCCTCACTCACCCATTGCGTTTCCCTAAATTAAGCAAATAATGCCAGATATTCGACGGAGGGCCAGCCCTGAGGTCTGGACCCAAGGACCGTCCAATGCAGGGGATCGAGCAATGTAGAGCATAGACTGTGCTCCATTGCAGTTAACAATGTACCAACTTATTGTGTGAGTGGGGACTGCATTTTATTTTGTTGCGAAAGTTAAAATGAAACAAAAGGTGAGGCTAAAGGGCGATGTAGGTGCACATTCAGAAAAGTGGCCAGTGAGATAACCCACTGCCATCACGTTACCACGTTACTGCCGTTACTGCATTAATTACCGATCTCATGAGTAATGCAGCCATGCTTTCATTGCGATATATGCATTTATTTATTTATTTATTTATTTTGCCGAGCGAAAATACACTATACTGTTATTGGAGGAAATGGGAAAGAAAGAGAAAGTAAACAATATGATCAATGGAATTTAAGGTGGGAGGGGCTCAGGGTGTTCCGTAGCCTTGAGTGTTTGAATCACGGCCTGTAAGGAGCTGCCGGACCGTAAGCTAGAACTTAAACTGATGGTGTGTGTTGGCGCATCACGCTGGTGTAGTTTCTCCCTCTCTACATTCTTACTCCTTTGCCAGGGGAAGGCCTCTTTCCTTGCGTTTAATCTGTGCCGGAGACGCCGCTTTTCACAAACATAACGACCTGTTGGGAATACCTGTCTGAGGGAGAAGAAATGGTGCGTCATCCCCTATCAAGCGAATGAATCCCTCCGCCGCTCGAAACGGCGCGCCCGTGACATACAGGGAGCTGCCAGCATCATTACGCCGCTCCGAGGCAATCCGATCTGAGGAGCCAATGTAAACGCAGGTCCCTATCCACCACTACGGCGGAAAAAAGAAGGGGGGAAATGTATGACCTTTCAAACGGGGAAACCTCTCATACGTCGTAAACCGAGAGGCCGGGCTCGGGTGAATCGATTGTAATTGCTGTTCCGTGAAAGAGTATTATCATGTATTATATATTTTTTTGCAGGCCGCCTCCTCGGCGGAAACCTCGAGTGCGTTCCCCTCGAGCGGCGCGCCTCCACTCGCCGAGCCCGCGGGGCCCCAGAGCTCCTCTCTCCAGCCTCCCGCGCCGCTCTCGCTTTCTCTTTTAAGGGAAATGCGGGCTGGCAGAACACCTGTTGTTAATTAGCGTAATTAAGGGAAGGTGAAATTAACAAGGAGGCATTAAGCAGGGGAAAAAAATCCTTTTTGTTCATTTATAATCCCTCTTAATGGTCCCTCAATCACCCTATCAAGAATCAGCCTGAAAGGGATCTCTACATCCATAGCTGCATTACTGGCACATTCTGCATTACATTGTAGTTAATATATCACACACAATAAATCATGCCTTGTATCTATACGTACAAGCAGATATTACAGTTAATGCTTAATACAATTAGTATTTAAAATTGATTCCTTTGAGAACATAATCAAATATATAGTAAAAAACTCTGGTCAATCTGTGACAGAAGGCGATGACCCTGTCATTTTCTTACTCATACATTACATTTTTAGGGAGGCCTTAGTGTGTTATGGTTAAGGGTTTGGACTGAAGGTTGCAGGCTAGAATACTCGGGAGGATAAAGCCATTGGATTTCTTTATTAAAATATCTTGCATTATAAGTAAATGCTAGCTATTCTGTAATTTTCTTGGGGTAACTGAGACAAAATGCAATACTCAAGAAAAAAAGAACAAAACAAAAAAGTCTTTAAACCCATAGCCCTGAAAATTTTCATTTGTTCATTCATACATGAATCCATTAATGCATTCATTCATTTCTCCTCTTTGCTTTTCTTTCTTTCTGTCCTCTTTTTGTTCTCCTTTGTTCGTTTTTTTGTTTCTTTCCTCCTTTCATTTTCATTCTTTAGGGACTGGTGAGTGCAGACTGGAAATCCATTCTCACATCATTATCAGCCATTCCCCTAAGGTCCGAACGACCATCAGACACTGTTTTTAGAGGGTGAGAAGAGGGGACTTGGCAGGGTAGAGAAATACATTTCTGCTTAATTAATCCCATTCCTTACTTTAGGTATTAAAAGGTAATGGTCTGTTTAACAACTTTCAGCGACACTAAACGGGCAATTAGTCACAGCCTAATCATTTTTCATACGTTTTATGGATATGTCCAGGGCGGAGCACGTATCAGAGAGGGAGACTTCGCTGCCCACCGCAGTTTAAATTCCTGTGTTAGGGAGGTGTTACCTCCATTTCAGTCCTCCTCCTGCCCACATTCTTTCCTTTCTCATTAACAGTAGCATGGTCTGAGTCATGTGCTCTGTGAAGCATCACCCCTCCAATCAAACTGAATCACACATAATAGCATAAAGGCAACAATGCCTGTTCAGTCACAGTTCTGTTGAGTCAAGAGACCGATTTGTTCTTTTGCCCACCAGGTACTGAGCTGTTTTTGAAAAACAAAGAAAGAGTTAAACCTCAATGAGCGCTGACACTGTGACAAGCGCTTGTCGGCACTGCCGCATTTTGCTGCCAGCTCTTTTAATGAGCGATCCCTGAATGTGATATTCCCTTCCTCCTGTTCACTCAAATCGAAAGGGAAATTATCACCATTTTAATGGGTAGGGCCACCCACTGCCCAGGTGTAAATAGGATTTCAGAGAGACTGACTGCTATAAACAACAGCTGTTGGTTTGTCTACTCTGCTGGGTTCCTGACTCCTAAAAGCAGGTGTATTTTTCTAATCGGTACAAGAGGACAATTACTACAAGGAACTGCGGAGGAGGACGGGAGGAAGGAAAGTTTATCTGTGCATGTAGTGCTAATAGGTTTTAACACCAATGTAGACGAGGCTATAAATAAAATCAATTAAACAGTATCACACTTCTGAACAGCCGCCTCAAAAAATGCATCTGTGAAATTGAAATGTGCTAAGCGTCCCGCATTCTAAGCTGCCATGCAAAACGGCATTAATATCGGCACGCCACAATGCGTTTTTTTTCCCCCTCCTTTCTTAATCTAATACCAGCAATGTTTGCCAATGATTTTTCACGTTCTTTTTGTCCTTCACAAAGTCTTAATTGGTTTGGAAAGGTCTGTCTGACTCATGCAACATTAATTTGAAGCCTCCACCAATAATGGGACGGTATCATCAATAGGGCTTGATGAATACACCCAGTTGTTCAGCTGTTTTGGCTCAGATCCCTTATCATCTTCAGTCCACCAACCCCCCCCCCCCCCCCCCCCCCCCCCACACACACACGCACACATATTCACACGTGCACACACACAAACCCACACATACATCAGTGAACACCGTCATCTACATTTAATTTTCACAAGCCGATAGCCGCCGATGCCGACCAGACATCACGGGATCATCCACGCCGGTCCGGCTCATTATTCTAATGAATGCAAAATCAATTTACAACTTATCAATCAGCCGCGAACTCGCGGAGCCTCTCCACGACTCCTTGACGAGTTAGCCTCTATTAACCCCTCAAACGCCAGGGTCAGCCTCAGACGGCTTAGGCGGGGTAATCCCACATGTCATTGCGGCGCGCTGCCTCGGCTTCTGCTGCTTTCATCTCATCGGTGAGACAGGCAGCCAGGGCTGAGCCGCGCACTCCATGTAGCCTCATGTCCGCCATGCTCCCTCTCTCTCTCACGTCTCTGTTTTAATCTGGCTCAGCCCTCCCATTCAGCGGGTGCGGTGCGTGACCACATATGTGATTTAGTGCAAAGCCGGGGCCCCCTACTGAGGTGCCTTCTACACTATTCAACGCAGATGAGACTGATGAGAGCGTCTCTGCGTCGAGCAAGCTCTGCTAACATGATCCGTTGCTTGTTGTTTCTCCTTACAGCAGTTTATTCACTGGTGAGTGGTCCCTGTATAGTCGAGACAATAACGTTTTTACCACTGGCAGTCAAAAATGGCTCTGCTCCGCCTGAGGCACGGGTCACCACAGGTCACCAATTCTGTGATGTTAGCTGATTGCTTTGAGTATTTTTTTAAATTGCCCCCAGTAGGATAAAGTTATCGTTCTAATCAAGGGTATTGATTGAGCGATTGATTGTGGACCACGTCATTTTTCTGTGCCACTGTTTGCCCATCATGTGCAATACAATGCTTTTCAGGTAGGGGGCGCTTTACCAGCTGCTGAACAGCTCAATGCTTCAGATCGCCTGTTTGCCGGCTCTGTCAATAACTGCCACATTACAGCGCGATCACGCCAGGGGAGATGGAGCATTCGTACACCGAAGATTAGGAGCCATCATCCACCTCGCACTTAATGTGAGCGTTATTTATCCACTGAATTTATAGGGCCCATTCCATCATCGCAACAATGTGCAGCATGCTTCCTGCTTCCCAAGTCATTATGTGCCTGGGTGTTCACCCAGCCATGTTCACAACACCCCAACATAGGATTATTAGTCAGTCTGAGGATAATATATTTTCTAATCACCGCCCGCTCCTCCTCACTACATGGTGCAGATCAATGCTCGGGACGCCACACCATGTTTTAGCTGCTGCCTAAACTGCATTCCATTTGCCAGTCCCCGCTTGCTTTTGGCTGTAGATAATACTGTTCTAAAGAAACAATAGTAAAGAATAGAAGGGAATGAGAAAAATCAACATTCATGCGCCACAAAAAAAAAAGGATTGAAAATGTTTGCACGCCAGCTCTGAATGCCTGGAACTCTGACTTATTTATGCACTTTTTAAATTAAAATCCTTTGTCCCTAGATGATCTGTTAGATCGCGGCTGAGAGGGAAAGTGAATTTTTATTAATGGCTTTGATACATTATCGGCATGGCTGTCTGTTTGTTGCTCTACACATTTTTTTTTTCTCATCTTTTTTTTTCTGCCGTTAATCCCCTTGCCTCTAATTAACATAACAAAAATTCTTAATGGTTCTTTCTTATCTTTATTATCGCATCCTAAATCCCTTTAGCAGCAGAGAAGCATGTATAATTTAAAGGAAATGGGTTGTGATTCTGAATGTCATCTCTGTTTTGTTTTCCACCAGCTGTGTCTAAATAAGTGAATAAAGACAAGGGAAGAATGAAACATTCACATGAATTTTACAAAAAAAAAAAAAAACAAAAAACAGAAGGGTGAAAACAAATACGTGGAAATACGGGGGGGGGGGGATGTCTTGTTGACTGGTGCGCTGGGAAGATGTGGAAGTGATTCTATCTCGCATCTCACTTCACGAGCTTTTGACATCTGTTCCACCAAATCTTCATAAAACTTATTGGGACAAGAATGAGAACATTTAGAGCAAGAGGTTTCCATTTGAAGACATGTTGGAATAAATACCGTAATGAGACTCGATGTGAGCGCAAGGGAACAGCTTTTGTTTTGACACTTCTTGAGCCCGTTTGTATGAAACAAACATATCCATCCACAGGTCTAAACAAGATAAATTAGATTAGACAAGTAAAACATCTCTTGCTCAACATCATAACAGTCTCACGTTTTCTCAACGTCTTCTCAATGGCAAATCCACATTTATCTCCCATGGGCCCATTCAGTTACACCCAACCACCACAACCACAGCCCACAGTGCTAGAAATTTAAAATCTATATAGTCAGCCTCTATCTCATTCATGCAAATCACAGATCATGCAGATCATGAACCATGGCCCTATATGTATTAAGATGGTTTTATATTAGCCTACATTTTGAAAATGCCACAATAATTAGGTATTAAAGTATCCAGTGCAATAATCGCATGAATGCTCTCAAGGAGGAATGATTTTGTCCATTACATCACCAAGTTGCATTAGGTTACCCAGAAGAAACGGAAGTGTGTGAAACATCTAGGCAAACAGTATACAGAATGCACTGCCAAGGGTAGGCACATTGTTAATAAAAGCCCATGAATCTATACATAGTCATAGTGTGCCACAGCTGTTCTTTGGGTATTTGAATCTGTAACGTGCTGTTTACTCAATTTCCATAAATATCCTTTCATAAAAAGTGCTGGAAATGAAAGGCATTTCCTTTCATGCCATGAATCAAATGTCTCAGTGTGAATCTGTCTCAAAGTGTTAGTGCATCTCAGTGCTTTATCCAGAGATGCTGACCAAGGGTACACACATTGGGCCACTCAAACAGGTGCACATATTGCCAAATATTGCCCCCTGCTTCTATTTGTTAAAGCCAGCATTGGCAGTGAAAAACACGTGACATATAAACTCAGTTTAGGTGAAGTAATTATATAACAATACCTCTCTTACCCAGTCTCCATCATATCAGGAACTGTAGTGAAATCTACTGTCAGTGACTATGAACGCACCATGTTACTGAGTGGCTATAGCCTACACATTTTAATATGTTTTGTCAAGTTCTGACGCAGCAGCCAAGTTAGCTATTTGAAAGTGGAAGTGGAAAAATATACAGTGTTTTAAATGTGACCCACACATCCCCCCTTCTCTGATGATCCCTCTCCCTTCTCCTGATTTTAGGGAATGTCATTCATCCAATCAGCTTTCATGACACATAGTAACAAGGATCATGAGAGGACATTAGCCCATTACAGCAGCTGAATTAGAACCATGTTCTTTTAAAGTTTTCATTGCTAGATTTCATGAATCTGTTTCCCATAGTCAGACCCTACTGGAGGAGTAGGATAAGGGAAGAAAATACTTGTATTAACTTTGACTTAGCAACACAAATGAGGAAGATGTATTGTATGAAGGACTGTTCTGTGAAGGACTGCATTAGTCTAGCACATTATCAGCGTGGTACGGTGAGGGATGATTTCAGCAAAATGAGTTGGCTGGCTCTCTAACCAGCTAATATCACTTGTCTTTAGTAGACAGTATTCCCTAAGCACACTTTTATTGGAAGATTAAAAATGTTTGCAGCTATCTAAGGGTGTAGATTTACATGAAATCCTATTTGAAAAAAAAACATTTGACCGCATAGCTAACTGGATAGCATGCAATTCATTAAGAGCTATCCAAGATTGCTAAGGATGGCAAACCCAAGACAAGAGCTTCTGCTAAATGCCAGTAATAATAACATCAGTAAAGTCATTGCCACAGGTAGCTAGGTGTTAGTGAGCTGTTAGCTATCTTTGATGACAAATGTTTTTGCTTCACAGGTGTAAGCTAATGACACTCTCACAGAGTCTGCACATTTAAGAAGGAGAAATGCAATTAGTATTGAATCAGAGGCATTGCCTAGACACTTAATGTCAATCTTCATTGCCCATGTAGAACTGGAATGTATTATCAAGTAAACATATTTCTGCTAATAAGTGCACAAAAGTTCAACACAACAAGATTTCAATAACATAACCAGTGCATAACTAGAAGCTGATCTTTCATTTAAAGACAAGCGTGTTGTGTGAGGTGGTTACAGCATAGTTTGTTTATTGTATAGAAGTATACCTCTAAAATATTTTGCTACTATGTATATTTTTTACTGATAATAGAGCAAAGTGAAGGATTTAGTAGATACACTAAATGGCCAAAAGTATGTGGACACCCCTCCTAATTATTGATTTCAGGTGTTTCAGCCACACTGATTGTTACAAGGTGTAGAAAATCAAGCACATAGCCATGCAATTTCCATAGACAAATCTTGGAAGTAGAATGGTTCATACTGGAGAGCTCAGTGACTTTAAATGTGGCACTGTCATAGGATGCCATCTTTGCCACAAGTCAGTTTGCAAGATTTCTGCCCTGCTAGATCTGCCCCGGTCAACTGTAAGTGCTATTATTGTCAAGTGGAAGTGTCTAGGAGCAGCAACGGCTTAACCATAAAGCAGTAGACTCTGCAACCTGGAGCAGGGCCGTTGAGTGCTGAAGCACGTAAAAACCGCCTATCCTCAATTGAATCACTCACTACAGAGTTCCAGACTATCTCTGGCTGCAACATCAGCACAAGAACTGTGCGTCGGGAGCTTCATGCAATGGGTTTCCATGGCCGAGTGGCTGCACACAAGCCTAACATCACTATGCACAATGCCAAGCGATGGCTGGAGTGGTGCAAAACACGCCACCATTGGACTCTGGAGCAGGGAAAATGCGTTCTCTGGAGTGATGAATCACGCTTCACCAACTGGCAGTCTGATGGACGAATCTGGCTTTGGTGGATGCCAGGAAAGCACTACCTACTGGAATGCACAGTGCCTACTGTAAAGTTTGGTGGAGGAGAGATAAAGGTCTGGGGCTGTTTTTCAGGGTTTGGGCTAGGCCCTTTAGTTCAAGTGAAGGGTAACTTTAATGCATACAGCATACAAAGACATTTTAGACAATTGTATGCTTCCAACTTTGTGGCAACAGTTTGGGGAAGGCCCTTTCCTGTTCCAGCGTGACTGCCCCCGTGCACAAAGCCATGGAGACATGGTTTGACAAGTTTGGTGTGGAGGAACTCCAGTGGCCTGCACAGAGCCCTGACCTCAACCCCGTTATTCACCTTTGGGATGAATTAGAACGCCGATTGCCAGGCCTTCTTGTCCAACATCAGTGCCTGACCTCACAATTGCTTTTTTGGCTGAATGGACACAAATTCCCCCAGGCACACTCCAAAATCTTCCCAGAAAGCCTTCCCAGAAGAGTGGAGGTTGTTATAGCTGCAAGGAGGGGGGTGGGGGGGGGGGGGGGTGGGATGTCCAATAAGCTCATATAGGTGTGATGGTCAGGTGTCCACATACTTTTGGCCATATAGTATATTACATGTTCTAAGAATTCCTACTGGATGCTGTAAACCATTCTCAACCACCAAGTGATGATGCATCCCCCATTCATGTACCACCCTCAACACATATATATTTATTTTTATACCTGTGCCAATCTAGATATGTTGCATACTGTACACCAAGCTGGATTGAGGAATCTCCCAGGAAATGAAATAATGCATTGTAAATAGAAGTCTCCTTTTTTGGCAGAATTATCCCCTAGAACACCACTGCCTGGGGGTCCCATACGCTTGCATATCCGCGCACTCCCATACATATGTACACATAAAATCCCCAAATCCCGGCGTAGTGTTACGCCTCCCCATTCATCGAGTGCACTGATGCGTGATGTGATTTTCAGCATCTGCACAATGCGAAACAGTAAATCAGATTGGCTGTTTAAGAGCCGGAGTGTGTTCACCATGCACGCAGCCAGGAACTCCAACGGAGGTTAAGTTGAAGGCGACCAAGCGTTCATAATTGATTAAACGCTGCCTTGCTGTTTTTTTCTTTTTTTTTCCTTCAGCACATACTAATGGAATTCATTTACAGAGAAGGTATTTCACAATAGAGTCAGAAGGTGCTAAAACTGTCCCTGAAACAAAGAAACCAATTACTGACGTGGGCGGGGTTGTGGGACGGTGGGTAATTTATAGGACTTTGTTTTCCAGTGGGAAATAAGAAAGACTTAAATAATATTTGACAAGCTTGCCTTCTCCTATTGGCCATTAGCAAGGCACCCACCCCCCATGTTCAGTCTCCTGGGAAAAGATTATTAACCACCATTACACCAGTCTGTACCATGGCACAGTAAACAAATCCATTTCTGTACTGTCTTACTGCAGTACGGCCACAGGGTCTTGAGGACCCACAAGTGCACTGAGACATACCCTTTCCATGGGCACTCACAAGAATCAACCAATGTACTGGCCATAGCATGATGCTGGTTTTTGACACACATCAGAATTCCTACATGTTGTGCTACATTTTGATAAAGGTCACAAAAATGCATTCATTTGTTAAGTAGGTTGTGAGATTGGAAAGATTTGGAAACGCTACCCTACTATGGTCACGTTATCATAAAGCATTGTCCCATGCAGGTTTGTATATTCTTGTTGTCTAAGGAGTGCCTTGATCTGCTTAGTGGGTCTCAATTTTGTAAAATGATTGCTCTGGCCTGTTAGATGGGGGTATAATATGGGGGCATAAAATGAGAATGGCAAGACCATATATGGAGGCCTGTGTACTATGAAGTTTTATGTAATATGCAGATGGAAAGCTACACAATGAGTTTGAGATGCAATCAGAGGTTTTGACAAGTGACAATGAAACATGTGACTCTTTCCTAATGACACTTGAAACTTGGTTCTCAAGGCTTTTTTCCATTGTAAGGAATGGAAGTGTTGTCTGGGTGTACAGAGTTAAGTGGTGACGTTCCCCTCCACTTTCCCTGTGCTGGCACTGGATAGAAATGATTTTAATATCTCAAAATGGCTCTGCTTGAAATAAACACAAAGGACAATTTAAGCTTTCCAGTGATAAGGAAAAATTTAAGCCTGTCTCTCCATTTTCGAAAGATTCATGCAAAAAGCAACTGTGAATTTATTCCTTAGTCAATATTGCTCCCTGTCTGAGCTTTACTGCATATATATTGTTTATTTACATGTACTTTACATAATACTATATATATATATATATATAGAAAACAATTATGTAATAATATTACATAATTGTTTTCTAAAATAAATGACAATGGCATCAGCTCCTTTGATTCCTTCATTGCCATAACCCTTTATTCTGGTTACTTTGATGGGTATATAGTATTCCAATGCCAGTGTCTTGTGAAAGACAGCATTGATTGTGTCTTATGAGATAGTATATGGCTGTTTTGTAATGGTTTATTCATCAACAAACAGAAATCTGCATTAAGCACATCTCCCCTGAACAGTATATCTCATTTTAGCATTAAGCATCCCAGTGGACACCTCCCAATCCATACAGCATGTATTTATACTAACAATCATGGCATCAAATTATAGCGCTTAAATTATTCATGGAACGGGACCATTTCACGTTGACTGGCTTCGTTTGGTTTTTTCCTTGTGCAACATTGAGTTGAATTAGCTTGCTTTTACCCTGTGCAGCCAAATCAATTTTCTGTATAAGCAGCTGAATAGTGAGTCAATACAATGTGCTGTGGGAAAAAAAGCTGCCTATGACGGATTGTACAGATTCAAACGCTGTACACACCACATAGGACTGGAGCAAACGAAATAGCGGTGGAAAAGTAATGAATCTGTGCCATATGGCAGAATGGTAGGGATTTTGTGATTGGGGATAAGCCACTTTAAAACTTCCATTACATTGGGATCATTTACACATGTACCAGACCTTACTCTCTGAGATATCCCTTAGCATCCTATTTCATTTCATGTCATTCGATTCCAGTATCATTCCATTCCAAGTTCCTGATCTAACCAGGGCTTAAATGACTTCTTAATTTGCTAATTGACCCTGTAGCCTCAGATCAGTGAACATCCAAGCACATCTCTGGCTCTGTGAAAATGAAGTATGAAAAAGGCGAGTTATTAAAAGTCGAGATGGTAAATTATATAAGCAGTGTCAAGTCAAATGTGCAGGAGTCTGCTGTTGCATGAGCCTAATTAGAACAAGTGCAAAGCATACATCTTATTAAAAACACACTCTGCAGTAAAATGTATTTTATTTGTTCCCTGCAGGAAAAAAAAAATCCTCACATGGAAAGTGATGATCCAGTGCCTGTAATGGTCCTAAGCAGCTAAATAGATACATAAATAGAAGTAATGAAATTACTGGCAAAGTGTCTGGTTCTGGCACGGCTCCAGTGAAAGTGGTGAAAAATGAAATCGTTAGAGCGTCTCCGCCCGCTCTCCCACACACGCGCCCCGCTGCTCCAGACTGGCAGCGAGGCGCTGACCGCCGTGGGCGCTCACGCCCGCGTCGCGCCACACCAGAGGGAGCTGGTCAGATGTCACGGCGGATCAGTTCTCGCCCAGCGCGCCGCGGCGGAACTGCTCCAGCTCGAACGGCGCACTTCCTAGATAGAGGGTCGCAGCGGAGGAAGTGTATCTGGCCAGTTTTGACCAATGTCTGGTGGGTCAAAAGCTGTTGAAAAGATAACAATAAATTAACGAAAATCAGACTGCATCCATATATGAACACTGTGCATAAAATGTGAAGCAGGCTATGACTGCCAGAACAAAATGACTTTTTGATTGGTCAATGAATCCCTTATTACACAGTATGTTCCAATTTTTGCATGCCTTCCTATCTCTTCAGCATGGTAAAGGGTAAAATCAAACAACTAATTAATGGGAGGGTACAAATGTCACTGCGAATTTGAGGCTTCAGACACCCAATTAATGAGGAATTAATCTAAAATTGTACCACCTTGCCAGATATACAAAACTCTTACTTTACAGTGAGTCTTACAGCAGAAAAGGTCATTGAAAGGTTTTTACTTCCCCCTGCTCTGTTCTAATAAGAGATTTTGTGGCATGAATGCCTCAGAGAGATCCCGACACACTGCACCCTCTGATGTCATACAGTATCTTGCAGTGCGCAAGTTAATCCAGTATTGTCACTTTTCTCTGACAATATGTGGTTTGCACTTAAAGAGGGATTGGCCCCTTTTTGACTCGAATTCCAAAAGAGACAATGTTGGAATTCTTTAAAATCCTTCAGCTATTGTTGCCTGTCTCTGAGCCCAGCAGCCCAAGACACGGCGCACAAAATGTATTCATACCGTCTGAGTGGAGGAGTCAGGAGCTGGTGCTCTGTTGCCACTTGACTTTTTGAACTGGGTACTCAGCTCATCAAAGAACTGCTCCAAAACTTGACGCCCTTTTGATAAAACACTTGTAATTGTTTTGCACGCAGAGCAGAAATGGTTGTTATCTTGAAAGAAGCATTTGATCATCTGAGAAACTTTGAAAGCGGTCGTGAGCCTGGACAGTTGGTTGCAGAAGTGAATTTCAATTGGGGGGGGTGGGGGTGGGGATGGGCTGAAAACGAGGATCTTATGTTCTACCTTTGGGAAAACAAAACACATTTTAGTTTAAGAATAACAAAGCTTTGTTTTCCCCTTATATCTTCCACACCTTTGTAACCAGTGAGAGACATGCTGGATGTTAATTAATATGCCAATTATAGTTGCATTTCAACTCAGAAAACTGCCTTGTACATTTTTCCTTTCTCATTAACAACACAGTTTTTATTTCATCCGTACATGTTTGGCGGCTGAATAAGTGCATAACTTTGCGTCTCAAAGAAGCACTCCCCATTACATAACTTTCACCTTGCTGCGTGATAACAGATGGAAACACAAGCAAATGCCAGGAAATAAAGGAAATGTACGACACCGGGGTGGGACCGTGGGACTGGACCTGTGCCACACAATATGTTCTGGTGGAAGACAAATGAGAGCCGCGTGCTTCTATTTTCGGCATATTCCAGAAGGGCGCACAATCATGACCCATGTTGCTCAATATCCTGCAAACAGGCGGGAACCCCGGCCCCCCCTGGGGCCACCTGGCCCGGAGATTCGACTACCATCGACTCCTGGCACTCCGTCATGCTTCTGTCCTTCCTGCCTTCTCCTGGCTCCTGCTTAGCCTCCTGTATTTCCCCTCTCTCCTCCCTCGTCTCTTTCACTCTCTTCCCTTCTGCATGACTTTCTGTGTGTCTCCCTCTTCTGCTTCTGAGGTGAGGACATTAATGAAGGGATAAATGGAATCAGTGCAGAAAGACAAAGCAAGGGAACGCCAGTGATCACATTGTAACTATGAACTCTGAGGAAATGCTGCTGTAGCCTTTTGACTAAATAAAGTATGAACTAAATCAATATTCCCTATAGACCATTAGTGGTCCAAGGGCTAAGGAAAAAATAACGGAGAATCATTAACATAAAAAAAAAACATTTAATGTAACACTAAATTAATCAGACTCTTTTCCTTTGTAATTACACGTCATCATGTATGTCATGTATTGTATGTTAAAAACATGTTATAATATGGGACAGACGTTTTCTTTGCAATTAAATTGGTTATTTAAATAACACTAGCCCTGCATATACACGTTACCAAAATCTTAAACCTAATCCAAATCCATAAATGACCATTTCTGTAATTACAAAAGTTGTGAGAATGTTGCAAAGTGGCTCAGTGCTCCATTTCAGCTATGCATCACTAACCTGTGTAATTACACAAGGTAAACTCTGTTTAATATACAGTGTCACCTCATTAGACACGAAACCGCGGATATTCAGTGCGTCTTAAATTCTTGGCACATCTGTTCTGTTGGAAAGCACTGCTGCTTCACCTTGAGAGAGGCTGCTTATGGCCCATACATGAGGGGCCAATGCTTGGGGACTGAGTGAAATGAGCTGCACTTCACTCTCTGCAATAACACTGTCTCAGGGTGTCATGGTCCGGGTGGCAGTGAATAGGCATCCAAAACACAGGGGCCACCAAACGGTGCAGACGTCAGGGCAGGTTCAGCCTTGAGGTGGGGTGATTTGTGAAAGACACATTGTGAGGAAGGAGATCTGGTCTCCGAGGCAACACCACCCCATCAGACCAATACATTTTTAGCAAGTATTGGAAAGGAGGCTGTGGATATACAGTACAGTAGGCATATTAATGTGCAGTACCTGACAGATCCTTTGATGAATTATCCAGGGAAAACACAGCTGAAGTGTCTGTTGCTGTATCTCCCATTAAACCTCCTCATTCTTCTTTCTGTAAAATTAGACTTTATTTATGTTTTGCGTTTCAGGGCTGTCTGGTCAAACTTGGGTTCATATTCACTCTAAACCTCTAGTCTAGTTATGTCAATATCAAACCCAGCCCAACAGGTGCTAAAAGGTTTGCGAATAATTTCTACAGCTAGCTACATCTACACTTTGGTTTTAGCTAACACAAGAGTGTATTGAATGTTGAAGCTTAGAGAATGGCCTTTATATTGCTGTCATGTCCCCAAACTTAAAAGTGTTACATTTTTGAAGGGATTTCTTTGGTTTGTATGTCTTTGTGTTAGAGCGTGAAGCACAATGGGAGAGCACAAAATAAAAAAAAAAACAGTCAATGTCCATTTTCAACATATCAAAGCAAATCAAGAGCTGACTTTAAGGTGTCAAATGCTCTGACTTTGTAACGTGGGGCTGTCATTGAAAAACTACTGGCTGACTTCTGGCACCCATACAAGTTTTTGAAAGCCATTGAGTATAGGTCGTAAAGGGTATATATCCTTGTGCATAGCTTTAACCAATGAGCAATATCCTGTTGAATGTCAGTGCATTCATGTGAAAATGTGAACTATCTAAGTAATTTGGTGTTTGTTGTTCAATATGTCAATGGGAAACATTCCAAGGTAACATGAAGTATAAGCATACACACCTAGGGTGAAAATTATGTTGAGTTTTCATGTTTGTTGTTATTATTATCTTAAAAAATAAAGTGTTTGGATTCTCTCAATTTGTCCTTAGCTGCTTTGTAACTGAGCTCAGTAAACATCATCCTGTGCCCTGGGAAATGAGTGAAAAATGGGACGGTATCTGTTTCACTGCACGGAATCCAACAAGAAGTACATTTTCCACTTCACTGAGGAAGCATGCTTAAAAACGGCCTCTTTTTCCCTCAACTGCTGTCTTATGAGTTATGAGTTATTCTGTCTGTTTGTGATAACTGCAAACTAAAAATGTATGAATTAAACACTGTCCATGACAAATGAGCTGTTTTAACCATTCACCGGAGACGTTCAGACATGTGCTCGCGTGCAAAACAGCAGACTCGGGATCTGACCTTTTTGTGTAACATTCGATTTGGAGCGGAGTGTAATTCATTCCATTTTCTCCTTGATTTCCACAGATTTTCAAAACGGCACTTCCGCTCTTGCTGCAGAATATTGGAGAAACAATCATCACTCTCATTTCTTTTTCCTCTTTAGATGTGTCAAACAGAATCAGAAATGAAGAGCTTCCTAGTTTTCCCCTCAGCAGATGTGATATAGGTACAGGCCTCCTGGCATTAAAAATGAATGCTCTCAAGGTATGTGCTGCACATTAATTTGAACTGTCCATATTGTTAAGAGGTTGTTACCTCAGTCTGAAGTCAGTGCAGCAACTTAGTACAGTAAGTACTCACTGTACTTATTGGGCTTTCCAACACTGCATGCCTCCCTCCTGTGGAAACAGATAAATAAATAAGAAGATTACTGGCTCATAAATTATCACTGTTCTCCTGAGCATATAGTAATGAAAAAGGTTACTACATTAATAAAACACCAAGAGAAACTTGCGTGACTGCTCAGTTCGAGAAATTAATTAAACATTATCAGAAAGATTCATAGTGTATGTACTGTACATTAAGGACAATCCCTGTGGTATTCTGCCCAGGAACTCATGAGGAGAGAGTAGGAACATACGTTGGAAGTTAAAAATTCTATTCTGAACCACACACGCTCACACAAAAATCTCTTACCCCTGGGTGAATGGAATAATTTGGCAGTTAAGAACAAGCGAGAGACGGAAGCCGTTTTTCATCCACAGAATCGGAAGGAGAATATGAGCCGAATAAGCTATGAGCAGCTGTGAGGTCGGCTCCCTCTTTCACACTGAACCGAGCTGGCATTCATTAGTCTGCTCTGCAGAGGTTACTCCCTTGCTACAGCCAAGCACACTTAACCATAAAATCCAATGTTCACTTGGGCAGACGGTGAAATATTCTCGTTAGGATTGCAGATTATCCGTGTTCGCCAGTTCACACAGAGGTAGACTGCATTAGAACATGGATTATTAACACCTCCCAGCCAAGGACCTGTCGCCATATATTGATTGCGCTTGAGATCACGTAGGAAACCATTCTTTGCAAATCAACCTGAATTCTGCAGGTTAAGGTCTGATAAAGGTATGCGTATGTGTGTATGTGTGTGTTTGTGTGTGTGTGTGTGTGTGTGTGTGTGTGTGTGTGTGGGTGTGTGTGGGGTAAAGATCGGAGGGGTTCTGTGTAAAGTTCCATGATGAGAAACCAAACAACACCAAGCTAAAGCTTAGCAGATACAGAACTTATTGGAAAAAGAAAGAATACTGCATGTTTAAACTAAGCTGTGAATCTTGCCATATTTTCTCACTTGGATCATATTTATAGCCCTCTGCCACACACCGATGTCTCTATCAAAACACTTCCAGTTTACAAACTGCAAGTTGCTCACAAGAACAAATTATACATTTTTCCATGTGTCAGTAAATACACATTTGCAACAACAGCTCTGCCACAATTGATAACAGTATTACACCAACTTACAGCTGACAAATTTACCTCCTTTACCTCACATACACTAAGGCACTATTCCAAATGAATGCCGACAATGAGTAGTGTTATTTGCATTCCAACAAGATATATTTCTTCGTTCGAGTGCTCATTTGAGTTTTCCACAACTGATTTCCATTGTGCATTTTCTGATCAACCCAAGAGTATTCAGATTCTTGTTGACTTGGCTGAGGGCTAAACCTACCAGTGGGCCACTCTGGCATAACTGTCACATCCACAGTACTCCAAACGTCAATTCATGTCAGGTGAGCCATGTCAGCAGAGCCATTAACCACCACCTGTTGCCATTGGCTCACCTCTGCGGGTTGCACCTGCATCCTCCTGGGCAGTGCTACTCTTTGAGTACAGCATTGAATGAAGGCACTGTGCCCCTTAATCAGCACCTCTGTCTGTGTACCACTGGCTGGCTTCCTGGCTGGCTCACACCTATGTTAGGTTTAGTCATCTGTTGGGTGTAGTGAAATGCGTTACTTGCATCATTGTTAATGCTGCTGTGCTTAGTCGCATCTGAATATAAACGAGTCTAGATTACTCTATACTAATTAATAAGATTTATAATGATCTATGGATGTAATGACAAAATAATGTTGCATCACTGTGTGTCTTTATATACTCATAGGTAGTGCTGAACTATAGATTGCTTGCTGGGGAATAGCTTTGATTGGGTTACACTGTCTGGTTTGATTCCTTGTGGACTGTAACACATTTTGCAGGTCTGTGTCTTCCCTACTGCTAGCTGAGGTTGGCTGACCAGGAATGGTCCTGTATTAGAGAGACACTGGTTAAAGTGATCTTTAGCAAAGAAAAATGCATGTGTGTTCATGTCTGTGTTGGGGGGAGGGGGGTTGAATTGTGGGGGGTGTTAATGATTGCACCTTGTGTAGGTTTAAGAGGGATTAAGTAATAGTCTTCTGACTTCAGACAGCTATTATCTCTGTGTCTTCTGATAGTAGCCTTCTGTTTGTGTATGGGGTTTTTTGGGAAACCTCTGCATAGCAACTGCGTAGTCTTTGATACTAGTCTTCCCCGAGTGACTAGTTATATTTTTAACTTTATACTTAAAAACTGGTTGGAGGAATTAACAACATTTTTGTCTGGGAGTCTGTTCTTTCAAAATAATGAAATCCCATAGACTAGGCACTGTAGCTGCAGGATTTTGTTCTTTTCACTTGAAAGAAAAAAAATACCCTTTCAGTATAGCTATGCTAAAAATAGATAATTGATTGCTTGTCTTGCATGTCTGTGAATTTGGAGCACGTGTTTTTGTCATTGCTGTGGGTGCTTGAAGACCCTGACCTCCCTCTCTCTCATGCAGAAACAGGGTATGGAGATCTCAGAATTATCTCTCGATTTCCGAGCGAGAACCTTCAGCAAACCGTTGTCATGGAAATGCTTCCACTAACCATGGCCTATACCAACCAACCGTGTCCCTCAGAATTGCCATAACAACCACATCAAAGAGAGAGAGGGAGAGAAAGAAAGAGAGAGAGGCAAAGCAAGAAAAGGGAGATGAGGGATTCCAAAACCAGAGGGGACCGTAAGTGTAATTCTGTTGTCTTTTTTGAGGAAATATTGAAATGAACTACATTGTTAGAGCACAGGTTGACATCACCTGTGAAGACCAGAGAGATAAATTATCATGTCCTGTAATCACCATGTCTCTTCATGTTAGAAATGTACCACATTTAAAAAAAAAAAGACCTAGAAAACTAATGCCTCTTGTGGCGTAATCAAAAGCAACTGCCTAAAGGGGTGCTTATACAAGTAGTCTGAAAGATGCACATGACAATTTCCTAGCTACTTTATTCTGAGAAGAGATGAGGTGGAGGCATGGTGGTGCTGTGTTTTGAATATATGACTGAATAAGAGGTGAACGGAGATGTAATGGAGAGGAGTCAAAGACAGAGAGGAATCTCAAATAAAGCCACCGAGGGAAAATTTACCATGTGTATTATCAAAAGCCAGGCGCCGATAGTGTTCATCAAAGCCTTGACAAGATTGTCCTGCACTATTTATGGAAGAGAGAGGGGTAAACAGCTCCTTTACTAATCCTCCATGAGGCAGGAGTCTATAACAACATTGTTTCATGCTCATGTGTTGATTTACCGAGCGCAAATACAGAAATTAAATGACGCGTAGAACTTTGAAAGGGGGATGTGCTCCGTGTTCAAACACCGCAAGCCGCGAGGTTTGTTTTGCGTCCCTGCGACATACGCTGTCACTTCTTTTCCTTTTTTCTTTTTTGAATCGGGTGCTGTGACAAACGCAGCGAAGTGCCTGCCGTAGCTCTGGAGCAGTGACGGGAATCCGTATTGACGTGAGACCTGAGAGGTCCAGTTAGCCTCCTGCTTCCTCTCCCAATCTCGCCGCGGGACTGGAGCGCCCAGTCGTGTGACGGCCGGTTTTAAAACGGTTCGCGCCCGGGAGCGTTTCACGCATGAACAGTCCCCCTGACGCCCCATCAAATTCTGACATCACCTTTTTCTGGAGATGGGAAGGCACTTGATTTGATGAGTTAATTGTGTGCGGCATAATTAATCAATGCATTACTCAAAGGCAAGGTCAGAGCCCGTCACAATGTCACCCAGAAGGGAGGCTTAAATATGAAGCGATTCGGTTATTTGCGAAATGCACCTGTCACTCGCAAGCTGAGAGAGACGAATGGCGGTCGCACCGAAGGACAGGTCTGACGATCCGCTGTGGCGGCGACTCGAGGGGTGGAGGAGAAGGATCAGAGAGGTGTCCGGCTCGTGCCTCACCCTCAGGACCACAGCACCCCTCCAAGGCACCTGGTCCTTGCATCATTAGAGCACAGCCACCTCTTAATCAGGTGATAATTAAACAGAAATGGGCTCAGCAGTACACTGCTCAACAGTAGTCCATTAGCTAAGGGAGTGAGTGGAGGAGAGAGAAGGAGAGACATTTTTTTTTGGGGGGGGGGGGCAGCCAGGCACCTGCAGTACAATGCGTTAGAACAGGAAAAGAAACCACTGAGAAATGAGGCAGGTTGCACTAAACTGGCTTGAGGTCTGATTTCAGGGAAGAGAGGAAAGTCATTACAAACTCCAAGTCACTATATAAAACTCTCAATTTACAGACTCTAAAAGCAAGCTTTATATTTTCTATTTCAGCTTGTCGTTTTATGGCTGAAGAATCCATTATGAATAAAAAGATTTTTATGCATAAATGATAAAAATTACACTTTATCTTTGTGACAATATGTTGCCATTAAAACACGTAATGAACAGAGATACCCCAAAGCATGTAGATGGCAATACAATGAAACAATTAGACGGAAATACACTCTAAATGTAACAACTTCAAGACAAATGCAAACCGAACTATAAATTTCTGGTGCCAAATACCCAAACTGGAAAAATACAGAATTCAGTGCATAAAGACAAAAAATTGCCACAATATCTAGTATCCTGTGAGCTGCACACCACTAACCTGACTGTGCAAAACAAGCCAGCTTTCTTATTGTGGTAAAAAGCAGCATTTAAAGTAGGTAAAAGTCTGACTTGAACTCTGCCATTCAGCTCATTCCTCTCTCTTTAAGTCCATTGTCTTCAGCAAAACATTAAGTGTGAGTAGTTAGCGACAATTATGCACCTATTTGTATAATCCGATACCAATAAATCAGACCAACATTAAGCCCTCAACAATAGTCCGGGTGAATGGTGCCCACTGCCCCTGGAGATGCTAGAGGGTTTTGTGCTGCTCAGCGAACATAAAAAAGGTTTTGGACCAATGCAGTAGCTAAGGCTAAGCAGCAACAGTAGCTCAGTTGCCAGTGTTACAGCCATGTAGCAAGTGAGCTAACATTGTTAGTGACTCACCAAATTTACTTTTTGGACATTATATGCACCATACCAAAATACAAAGTATTGACATGCAGGTTAACAACATAGTAATGATCAGGGTATAGCTATAGCTGTCATGGTAGCAAACAAATGTTGCCTCCTTAAAAATGAAGTGTTGTACCTAGCTAAGTGTCAAAGACAAAAAAATCTTAATAGGATCAGTGGAAGAAATAACAAAAAAACAGGAAATCATCACCCATTCAGGGACATGATTTATTTTAAAATGGGATAAGGAAAAAATTATAGCTATGCACTTCTGCAGTAATTGTATTACATTGTAGGTAGCTATGATAAGAATTATTTGCCCTGCATGTCTCTGGAAGCTGTTACAGCTTTACTCTTACTACTGCTATTCATGGCCAATGAGATGTGGAGCATGTTTCTCTGTAAAACAATAAATGTGCAGTAGTATAGAGATCCCAGCTGCATTACCACCTATGTTATAAGATACAGATTCCTAGGATACCTGTAAGCAAACGCAGTGTAAACACGGATGAAAAGGGGGATGTGGAGTTAAAAAAAGGGGGGGGGGTTGTGTCAGAGTTAGAAAGAAAGGCATGGGCCAGCATGGCTTTTCAGTAATTGGAGGCTGCTTAACCGCAGCGCAACATGCTGGAGTGGAATTGAGAATTAAAAGCAACAATTAGATTCAGCCATCATCATTCTGAGAATCCACCCATCCATAACAAACAGCAAAGCATTGGATTTCCATTGCTCAGCATCCGGATCAATTTAAAGTCTCTTCACTCCATCTATTCAGCTGCCATTAGGGCATAAACAAGCAATTACTGTCTACATATATGATTACCGACAGGCCGTGACCGATTCCCCGCAATGAAGGCTGGAGATCTTTGGAGTAAATCTTAAAAATGAGGGGGCAGATCGATCCCGCAAGACGTTGTTACGAAATGGTATTGTTGATGTTGAACTTCACGGTGGTAAATGACAATCTGAGCCGTCCCACTGTTTCGACAAGTTGCCCTTTTTCTCATTAAAATTTCATTGATTGGCAGAAATGGCTGCCTCTCTCCCAGATTAAGATTGACATGAGTGGTCACGCCTGGCAAAAGAGAACTAATTCTGCAAAGCACACTTTCATGGCCCTCAGCGACCGTATATTTGTCTCAGGTGCTGAATGAGATTGTTTAGTTTAGACCGTTGTGCATATCCATGGTTAAAGTGAATGCTGTTGTCTACAGAACACCTTTTATAAATGGTGTTTTATGTTGGAAATTAGGGATTCACCATTTTCTCTAGTTTAATGTTTTAATATAGGAAAATCTTGATATTTACATTGTGCTATTCAGCATGTGAGCCCGTACATTTTGGGCACAAGGCCGTATAGTTTGTAGTTTAGGGAGTCTTTTTGGGGCCAGTGCTCCTCTTTTTATACTCCCTGCTATTTGCAAAAAAGTAGAAAGATTTAGATATATGGGAAATAAGAGCATTTGAAACAAAGGACACAATCTCAATAAAAAACAGGTCACCAGACTCAAGAATTACAGACCACCCAGAGCCACTGTTAGCACACATCTCATTGCTTTGAAGCCTTGATATATCAGATGTGAATCATTCTGTCCACAATACATTAGGTTTGCCTGAGTACTGTTCAAACCCTTCTTTATCTGATATGATCTCAGACAAAGAGTGTTGTTTTGTCTTTGTTTGAGGAAGGCATATTTCCCTTAATCACTTCTCTACTTCACTTATATGTTTACAGTACAATGCCTCAGATGAATAAATTATCATGAATATATAAAAAAGTACAGCTAGGCATAAGATAGTCTATATATAAATGTATATCAGAATTTATCCAAAATGTGACATATCCTGAAAATATGAGCTAACATAGACTTGCCAATATAACACTCTTATTTTGTGTATAATTATATAATTATACACTATAGTACATAATTAATAAACTGTAGTTATACTGTATATAATTATATACCCTGCAACACTACTCAATATTACACCAGCTATATTGTATATAATTATATACTGTATAACACTAGCCAATATAACACTAGTTGTATTGTATACAACTATTGTATACATATTGTATTACACACTAGTCAATATGACAGCAGGACATCACCCCCATAGCTCCATTGTAAAATCCTCTTCAGTTTAAGCATTGTAGAAAAATGGCAATTTAAGATGGTTGCAGCAGCAAAATATTTGGTGGTAAACACACTGCTGCAATACAAGCTTGTGATGGAAAAAGCCCAGTGTCTGGACATTGGCGATGGAAGTTTAAGGTACAGAACAGCACTTTCTCCCTTTGTGGCAGTGTTTTCCACAATGGCACCATATTTCATGGTATGCCACCAGTGATTTAACGACTATGATTAGTTACATGACTAACCCTATTGAATACACTTTTTGTAAGTCGCTCTGGATAAGAGCGTCTGTCAAATAAATAAATGTAAATGTCAGTATTTTAAAAGTTAAGGAGAAAGCACATTGCACTTAGAACAGAGACCATAGTGTTGTTAATTTCAAAAAGTAGCCCTAGACAACAGTAAGACTAATAATGTGGTAAATTGTGAATGTAATCAGCTGTAATTTATGTGTAAAAGAGGATGGTTTTCAGGCCCAAATCTGCCAGCTGCGCGGTAGTGTTAAAGAGAAGGATTACTGTCCAGGAAGGGAGCTGTGGGGGAATATTATTTGACGTTCTCTCATGGAATATTAAGTGAAGTACGAGTGGCTAGGCGCCTCCGTTTTTGAGGCCAAATCCCTTTGATGGCTGCCAAGATCAAAGGCAGAAGATTTGCTGCTATCTGCTGCAATTTCATAGTTTTTTTTCCTCCCTTAATCTGTTTTCTTCTTCTATGTAAAACTATTCTTGCTTATCAAAAAAAGTTTTCGTGACAATACCTTCAAAATGAAACTCTCCCACTATGCAAAACGGCATCTCTTCTCCGCCCCCAATTTCAGCCCTGAAAGGTTCTGACCGTACATCTCTGTGTATTCATTCCCTCCACTTTTCATCCACACAATGAGAGATTAAACCCACGTCACTCTATTGTACATTCAGTGTTAAGCATAATGGGGCATACAATGGGGGCAGGGCTCCCTTATTGTGCGCAATTATGTTCTAACGATGTATTGGGACCATGTATGTTTAATGTGACATTCAGCGACAGCATAGTCACTATAGCTCTAAGAGAATTCTGTGGATGTCTGCAGAATAGAAGACGTGACCCAGATTGAATGACTATATATTTCTTTTATTTGTGTATACGGCACATACCCTCCGCATGTATTGCACTTACCATACCAACTCCCCGCCCTTATTAAATTCTGAGGCACATCAGAGTGCTTAGAAGCATATCGATGCAGGAGACAATAGGAGGCTATTAAACATACAGTGTACTTCCCCTCTGAGGCAGGCAAAGGAAGAGGCAAAAACATAATGGCCAGATGTCATTATACTATCATGCACGGCCATAAAGCATTTATGAGTCATTAGGCTCTTGCACCAGGGAGAAGCAGGGAGTGCGAGGAGGACTGCAAAGCTGTCACAACCGCTCGGGCTCACAACAGGTGAGGTCACGCAGTCGCGCTGCACGCGCGCCGCCGCTCCCTTTGTCAGGCTTTAATTACTCCGGCACTCCAGCGAACGCACGCGCTCCGCCCCCGTGTTTTTATGTCCGTGGCGCACAGCGTCAGGGCTGTCGGACGTCGGAGCTCAGCTGAAGTCAAGCTCTGACCCGCAGTCCGCTGCTTCACACTGAGAGATGCTGTTATGTAAAAGAGGGCGTTCTTCTCACATTCTCGTTTGTCCAGAAGATGAGACGTCGGGCAAAAAGCACTCGGACGTCACAGCCCTTGCACATTCCTCACTGAATCAAAGAAGTGCACAGACTGTTGGAACACTGTGGAGAAAGCTCTGTTGGAAGATGGCCGCAATACCGGAGTGTCCATTCCCAACTTCAATTTCGGCATTTCAGTGGAAGCATAAGGGAGGCAGCTTGCAGATGGCAGCCCTGTGTCATTGCAGAAAAATTAGGGTTCAAAGTTATACAATTTAAATGATGTTGTATGTGTGAAGTCAAATACATGTATGTCAAATTTCATGTCAGGTTTCAAAATTTCAAGTGGTAGTGACAGAAATTGACAGAAGAAGCACAATTAATTCATGTGTCAAGAAGAACGGTATCAAAAGTCATGATGGCATATACCAAGCAAGGAAAAACTGCATCAGGACATAGGAACAGTGGTTGCAAGTCATCCATAAGGAAGGACACACACCTCAAAAATGACAACATAACTGAATCTACACCTCCATGATCCAGTCTGAACAAAATCTTTACATCGTGATCCTCACAGTACTGATATTTATGGTATGGAAATCACTTGTAAGCCAGGCCAATGTACAATGATTCATAACTTGGTGTAATGAGCACAAAACCTGGAATTCTGAGCAGTGGAAGAAAGTAACATGGTCTGATCTTTTACTCTTTTTCCTACTTCTGGACAGGTTTATTTTTGGATAAAATCTACGGAAGCCTTCAACCCACATTGTTGCTCCCACCTGTCCAAACATGGTGGTGGATCTGTTATGGTATGGGCAGCCATCTCATGGAAGTCATTGATATCAGTTATTACTTTGAACAGTATAATTAACATAATTATGGCAAAGGAACACAAAGCCATTTTATTTGATGAGGTGTATCCTATTGTGCAAACATTGTTTCCTCAAGATGTTCTAATATTCCAATTCAATAGCGCCCCCACAGACAGACCAAATACGGATAAAATCAAACGCCTTCCGTGGCCTCTCCAGTCACTGATTCTAAACATCATTGAACCTTAATCCAGCATTCTGAAACACAGACGGCAGAACTGATTTCCACCTTCTTCATCTCCCAAATAACTGGGGGCTTGAAGATATATAGTAGGGTCATTTGCCTGTGATGTTCAGATGGAGCAGCCAAAACAATCTAACCCACATCCCACGCCTCAGCCCTCACTACCACTTGCCCTGTGTGTGTGGTAGATTTCACAATGTAAAGAACAACAAAACATTCTTAGTGTTAAAGGCCCTGTCACATATAATTGGAATCACCGAGCAGACATGACACCATGCCAAAAAAAAAAAAAAAAAAAAACTGAGCATTCCTCATTAATGGTGTCATACACAGTCTCCCACAATGCAATCTGCCTCAAAATCTCTTCTGTCTGAGTGTGAGGTAAAATGCAGTCTCAAACAGCTGCCTACGAATCCTGCTGTTTTTCAATAGTCCATCTCTGTTACCTGCTGTGGCAAATTAAGAGCCATTACTTGATGAAGGGTTTTAGGTAAAATTCTGTAGGTACAGAGAGCTGTAAGATAACAACGAAATAAATCAGTCAAAATAGATTGATTAAATTTCTAGCTTCTTACTTCCTCTCTGTACAGGAACAGGACTGTTAGTTTAGGCTAATAGAAAGACCATGGAGTCATAATGAATCTAGGATGTTATGCATTTCTTCTCTCCCATATATGAGTGAATATTTTCCATATTTTTTGCAAGTTTACCCAAAAAATATACACAAGTACATTTCTCCAAACAGTTTTGTTATAGTTGCCCTCTCTTTCTACACCTAAATACCCCATGGGTAACACCCAGATCATCTCTTTTTAGAAGCTTTAGTACTCCAGTGCATGCCAGAGTCACCCTTGCATTCTTTCTGCCTGATGGCTGAGTATTCTATGACCTGTTGTGTTTTTTTTTTCTCCTGTATTGTCAGATATCCCCTCCAACACAGGAAAAACTCCAAGCATCATCCTCCATATTCTAATAAAAAACCCTCTAACAGCTCCTTCCTAATCCACCCGGATACACGGGCAAACTGTGGGAATAACCTGTTCGCTGCAGGTCCACATTGCGTAACACCTCCCTTAATCCTCATGGGATTACCACTGGAGTCCACAAAGTGATTTTCTAATCTAAAACAAAAAACGCATGAGTCAAAAAGTGATTTCTGCCCATTAAAGTCGCAGTATCCGAAAGCTTGGCAGGTTCTCGCTTCACAGCAAAGTACCGCTCCCTTTGATCCACACATGAACCGTATTGGCAGGATTTTAAAAAAAGTGTGGTTTAATATTCCTCGAAAAGCCCTGAGCTGCCTTAAAAGCTCAAATGTAAAACCTGGCCCAGACATAAAGCCAGAGTTTCTCCCCCAAGCTGTCCTGCTGGTGTCTTTCCTCTTCCATGTAACCAGCATTTCAGTGGACGTATTTGAACAGAATTATTTTCACGCTGCATTGTCCACGACGATGCCGCACACTATGTGCATAGCTGATACAGAGCGGCAGTGATGACATCAAGAAGCATAGAGAAGTGCACACACACTCGCACACACTTCCACTGTACATGCAACGTTAACTCAGCGTTTACATCAAGTGATGGGATGCCCCCTGTCCAGGACAGGACTAAATTACATATTTGCTCTATGGGCAAACATACACACCTGTCAAACCACATAGCAACGAGGAGTAAGAAAATGCAGATAAAATAGGAAAAACAACATACCAAGAATAGTTACCGAGCAATTAGGCTGATACTGGAGCGAATCCAGACACGTTCATGAATTATGTTCCGGGGATAATAATTGTAATGATAAATAATTATGATAAATGAAGTGATAATGAAAACCAGGTTGCCATCATCAGGAATCTGCTTCCAGACTAACACTTCACAACATGTCCAATTTCTGGATAAAAGCAAAACAACCCATCCCTTTGAGATTCACCATTTGCGTGACAGAACAGCTTAAACACCTCTGATCTAATTGCGCAGGCAACTGCGAGGGGATTCAGGGGACATGAAGTGTTTATGAATGTAGATTTATGGTCCTCTGCTCACCGCATGCACGCCGCACCACCACTTTGTTCTTGAGTGTCCATCACCGCTGCTCGTACGGGGAGATAATTGCTGCTTATTTTTGGAGAGCTATTTTTTTACACTCATCGCACAGGTGAGTTCTCATTCCGCTCTCTAACTTGGCACAAGTAATTTGATGGTGAAAGTAAAATGGTGTCACTTTTTAAGAAGGGTTAATGGAACTCTTCTCCAAGCAATGAGAAACGGGTGAAAAAAACATGGCTATTTCCTTTGCAGTGAAATGATTTCAGGGGCCACAGCAGAAGTGGTGGATTTTTCGCAGCATTGTCTCCCTTTTTCCAGGAACTGAGGTAGAATTATGAGTAAACCTAAAAGTAGGCTTTCTGAAGGTCTTGCAATATAAAGGATTTAATCTTAAACTTATCCACGCTCTATTGTTTCTCTCATACTTACTGTCCACATGTTGGTGGCACGCACACATATGCATGTGCACAAACACAGACACGCCCACACAGATGTGAATGCACACGTGCATGTAATCGTGCGCACTGGCACAGGTACAGAAATCACATGCATTCACACACACATGTACAAGCACATGCACGGCACACACAGGTAGGCACACAATAAACCCCCCATAGTCTGTCAGCTCTCAGATTCATTAGGACGCCTGGTACCCCCCCATCCCCCAACCTCCTCAGATCCTTGCCTTCCTCCCCCGCTCATTTTCATCAAAACATTGCAGATGAGGTCCTGAGCCCAATTAATCACGTTTAAAACCCATCGCACGGCCCCCTCCATTCATCACGCGGGTTGCCGTGCTCTGGGTCCCAAGCGCCTCCCTCCCTGGGACCGCCGGCTCTTGTCGGGCTCACGCTAACGCCTGGGCGCGGAGCCGGCATGTCTGTCACTGACGGTGTCATGGCGGTGGCCCACGCAGACGGCGGCCCGCCACCCGGAGGCAGCCCACGTGCCATGTCGATTTGCGTCTGCGTCTGTCATTCGCCGCACTCTCCGGTCACGAACCGCGAGGACGATCAATGCCGCCTCCGCCGGCGTCGGGAGGTGTGTCAGAAACTCAGCATCAGACTGCACACTCTCCAGGTGACCATGGCCTCAGACAGATGGAATTAAGAGTACTTTCATGTGTACCGTCGGAATCAGAACCAGCTGTCATTTGTGCTCAGAATGCGAATACTGGGGCTAATGTGGGATGCATAGGGAATTGGAGGTATTCGAATTCTAGCTGTTTCCCAGAGAGTCAAGGCAGTTAGCGCTATTCCGCGCGCCTCATGGTTGGTGTCCATTTATATTTGAGGTCCAAAAAAAAAAAGACACACTCTCACGGATCAACTTTACCCAACACTGGGGTGTTACTATGGAAATCTGAAGTTCTACAGATAAATAGGTAATTACTAGAATAGTTGTTAGTAGAATGTAAATTATGTTTCATGGCTTTAATTAATCTTTAATAAAAGTTGTATAGACATTTGTAATGTACACGAATAAACTATCTTACAATTCCCAACATTACAGTGGTCCACATACATCAAAGAGTGTGCGCAAAGAATGGTCTCGTTGTGACTCCTCTATTTTTCGGCTATTGGCCATCCTGCTTTTCAAAAAAATTAACAGGCTGACAGCTTGCGGGGATAAATGATACTGGGCAGTATGTTTGCATGTTGGGAACTCTTGTTCAGTTTGAAAGCAACATTACATGTCACAGGGGCAGCAAACTGATAGGATTTACCCAATATGAAATAAAACATTCTTCACACATTTTTTTCACACCTAAGCTGTAAATCAGGAGGTGATAGACAAAAGTTTGGATGCCATATGTGAAAAGCCTCTTAGACACTGACAGACACGCAAGAGTGTTTTCTCCACCTTAATGCTTTTCAGTAAAGTGAGACTGTCAAAGGAGGAAAGGGGGCAAGATAAGACAATGTAGTTTATAGATTTTACCCTGGCAAGGATTTGTGAAGACCAACCTTTAGCCAGTTGCAGTTTTTTTTCTTTTTTTTTTGTTTCAGAAACACACCGCACTCTCATCTGTCTGTGAGAACACAAAGAGCTGATGTGTGATACCCCAGCTCAACCGCTCCTCATGGGAAAACCTTTTTAATGGACTTCATGAAACCAGCGGTCACTGAAAAGACCTACCATCTGCGTTGCCTCACTAGCTATTGCCCTGCATTTCGAACTGCTTTATTATGTCGGACGACAAACACCTCTAGAGGCGCTGATCATTTTATGTAAGACGTCTTAGGAGACCTCTTCTCTTGTAGTTGTTTTAATAATGCGCCAAACTCACTGAGATTTTTGTTGCTTCGAGCTGTGTGATATGACAGGGATTGGATATTAACGAGGGGGAGAGAAAAGAGACATCAGGGGGACATCACTCATGTTGCAGAATGGGGAATTTCCTGTTGTCTGGCAGAACACCAGTGCTCATCCAATCCCTGTATTATAGTTAATGCAAATTTGCTGTTTTCCAAGTGATTATATGCGGCCGGTGTCATAACCACCACTGAAGATGCAAATGGACCGGCATGCATGCCCGACAGCCTTCCAAGTTAATCAAAAGCACAGGGACGGCATTTGGTCCCCTTCTCCCTGCTCATATCACAGTAACGGGGACAGGTTACTTGTGAATCACTCAAATTTCTATATTTGCACTTCCTCCGCCAGTCTTAACACATGTTCACGTCACCCAAACACTGGGGATTTGTGGCTGACTAGATTGAGTCTAGCCCTCTGGAATATGAAATATTTAATTCCAAGCTAAAGGTCACCAGCCAGCACACAAGTGGAGGAGAGGGAAGAAGGGGAGATCGGCCCTGGATTCGCCACAGGATTCAATATGACAGTGTGGTGTGAGGACAGCAAAGAAAATGAGGATTGTCCAATCAAGATCAAGGAATACAGGGATGTCCACAGACGTACAACAGTGTTACTGTTGATCCTGGAATGCAGCAATCTTTAAATATTTCCTCCCGATCTTTGTTTTGTTCATCACTTCAACTCAGCCTGTATGTGTTAATGGAATCCGGCGCAGCGTCTGTATGTGTTAATGCAAGTCAGCACAGCACCTGCATGTGTTTATGCAACCTACAGGCAGGATCTTCATTTTTCAGTCATGAAGTTGGGTTGTCCTCACGAGTCAGGGCAGGGAGGAAAATTTGTCACCTCCTGCCATATCCGATCAGTTAGATTTTAAAAATGCAGCAGACAATTTCCCGGACTGTTCTCATGATTAATTTCATATTTCTATTACATTGCTATTTGGGTCATTATTATGTACAGACTGCAGTTGGTGAGATTAGCCCCACCGAGTCCTGAATCCCTTTACATCCTTTGAATCAGCATTGAGTTATTTAATAATTCATATTTATTTATTATTTCCTCTTTTTCTTTGCTCCCACTCACTCTTTAATGCAAGAAACGTAACTGTATTCCTCCGAGCTCCATTCCGAAGACTCATTTTTATTCCGAATGAGAGCAGATAAAGACCAGCTTGAGCACTTTTGTCGTATCTACAGCTTCCTTAATTATAATACATTTGTATCTCTTATCTGTCCTCAACCAACCTTGGTAGTTTCACTGGATTTCATCCACAGCTCGCTTAACACATGGACCGAGGATCTATATTTGTGTAACTTATCTCCTTACATAACTAAGTTTTTTTTTCCAAAATAAAGTAAAACTAAACAATGAGTTATCACTGTGAGTTGATGAGGGTGCTGCAAAACAATGGCTCATTCACTGCTCATAATTCACTTTTCAGAAACAGCATATTAATCAACATCTCAAGTTTAAGGTGGTGATTAGAATGTTCACACTGTTCAACAATACACATACTAGCCTTACATTATTACAAGTGAGCACTGCTATTTTGTATATATATATATATATATATAGTATTCATCTATAGAATATATATATATATATATATATATATATATATATATATATATATATATATATTCTATAGATGAATACTAGTGAAGGTGTCTTATGTTGTAAATCAATGTACTCTAGGATTCAGCACAGCATTTTCACACATCTATATCTCATGAGATACTAGACGCCTTTAAGTCATAAACCATATTACTTCCCATCATAGCATATTCTTCAGTCATCTGGAAAAAGTATAAGTGTAAATAATCCCCATTAATAAAGAAAGAAAGAAAGAAAGAAAGAAAGAAAGGATAAGGACCTGGTTGTCAGATGTGTTCTGACGCACTGACACAAGGCACCGGTCTGGTGGAGCAGACAAAGGAGGTGATTCTCGTATCCAGTGCTGCATGTCTCGGTTTGTAGTGCACAGTGACGGTTGCGAAAAGTTGAAGCGGCCCACTTGTCGCCGGGGCTTCTGGATCAAACTCTGCTGGAGCCAAAAAAATACCCCCCAGCAGTGGTGGGGACCCAGGCTCTCAGCCGAGAGCGGCGGAGGTTCAAATGAGGACCGGAGCGGAACATTATGCTTGGGCACTGCCAGTGAGTGAGAATTCATTAGTCTCACATGTCCCTTTGAGGCACTTGCTGGGTCGGGCAGGCAGAGGGACTTTAAACCAGTCCTTCACAGTCCACATGACAAAACCATTCAGAAAAGACCAGACACAAACTCTTTTTGCCCTACTTCCGTTTGTGTTGAGTTTCTGCAGTAAATTATGCCATTCTGCAATTAAATATTAAGCATTCATACTTAAACATGTGCAGAGATGAACTTACATGACAATTTTGGTAATGCTTTCTACAAAATCCTGCATGAGAGCTACATGAAGCTTTTCACAACATGTCATACCACTTTCATTATCAGTACATAAACATTCTTATAATCTTACGCTAGCTTCCTAGAATGTCACAGATTGTGCGATGTCACCACCTCTATTGTGAATGACATGAAATTCTCATTTGGCATGCTGCGGCAAAGTCACTTAAACTATTGGTCAATGGCATAACACACATTAGGGTTGGGTTTCCTAACAGGTGTGTATTACTTATGCAGTTGTCATGCGTATAACTCATTAAAGAAAATGTTACTAATATTTATAATTTAATATTTTAGGATTAGGTCACCTGGAAAATTCACTTTAGAACAGACAAACTGTTCTGGTTAGCTCATCAGTGTGCTTCTGGGGTTAAAATGGGAACAGGAAGAATGGGTGAGGGAAGCTATGTCTGACTGAAGGATAGGCTTACATGGTCTGATTTTAAGTTGTTCCAGTGCCGTACAAGACAGCATTTCAAATGGAAATTCCACAGATGAAACACTGGACATTTCAATTATTCAGAATTACTTGAGAGATCTTTTTTTTTTTTTTTTCAGGAAGCGATTTCACAGAGCAGGTTTGTTCAGCTGACCCGGAAGGATTTAAATAGCACAGAGGACTCTGATGGGTTCTTTTGGCATGGCTGTCAGAATTTTATGTGCTGTACCCCAATACCAAATGCAAAAACCTCTAAAAAAGGGTCCAGCACAGTTGACAGATGTCTATTTTTCCCATGGGGCTTTTACAATACACATTGCTTTATGAGGAGAAGACAATGTCCACATGAACATAACATCAAAACAGTGTCCAAAAGGCAAAATAATGTTTAACCACTACAGCAGTCAATATTAATGTACATTTGGCAGTACCATTACATAAAGTATTTTGTTTGTATATCTAAATGTATCAGTCTGTAATTTTGTTACAGTTATACCTCATGAATAATAAATGCTTTATGCATTGATACCTGACTATAGTTTTTGTTCACAGTTACACCTTCAAGGTAGCACAACCTTGTTGAAGACCTGCCCTGAACCCCAGATACTAATAGCTAATTAGTCCCTGAGGCTACATTCTAGCTGAGAGCTTAATGGCTCTTCAGATGGTCTATTCTACCATGGGGTCTGTTGCTAGATGCTCTGCTGGAGGTATAATAGACCCACTGTTGTACTTGGCAACAGCCTGTTCTGCTTCCTGGGCAGCATTTAGCAACAGACAGGCTTTGCTACCTTCAGTGCATCACCTAGCAACCAGGTGGTCCTTTCTACCCCCAGGAAAGCAGTAAGCAGTAAAATTATACCTGCAGGGCAATTTATCTGCAGGTGGTCTGTGGGCACCCAAAGCCATAATGATCTCTTGGCTTACTTGGCCAAGCATTACATATTTATATTCATTATTCTCACTTCTCAATCAAATATGAATTCAGAGCCATTTACCAGCAAACCTAAACCTGCTATTGAGATTAGTCAAAATGTTTGTAATATTTTTCAATTTTATCTCATCATAGTTCAAGGCAACTAACTAACATCACACAAAAGAACACCAATGAAAGGTTATTTCCATAAAAATTACTGAAATTTAAAAAGTGGTATTTTACTAGCTAACCTTATTATGTTATCTTTATGTTCCACTTTATAAAACTGGTCATGAAACAACAACAATCATGACGTTATTGGACATATTTTATGTCAGAAACTATATGTCTCAATTAAACATGAAGTCCCCTCGGCAGGACTCAGCTGGAAAGCTTTCCATTGAACACATCAGTTCCATCCATCACTGAGAATGGAAGTAAGTTGTGCCAAAACAGTCCCTCAGAGGAATTATATTATGGCTAAAATGGCACATACAGTGCAACAGTGAGTGAGGAGAGGACATTAGATTTAATAAGTTTGAATCATATTCCAGCCCCTCTGGGGTGCATTGGATTGAACAAATGATGTCATTTCACTTTTCCTCATGTCTTAAGATCTGCATTGCACTGTGGAGCCCTTCCATCAGAGTAGCACCCATAATCCTCACACACTGTTTATCAAGGGTGTAGCACATCGATTAGTCTAGTTTTAATTAGCCGGCTTATTCCTGGCACTTCCCAGGAACTCCCAAATGGTCAGAGGAGCCCCATTAGCGGAGGTAGGCGACACACGTTTCCTGCAGGGTGCCTCTGACTGCACAGCGAAACAACATTACGTAACATGGAAAGTGTGTCAGAAAAAAAATGGCTAATGGTGATGTCCGCAGTGCTTTGCTTGTTCCTTCACAGACCTGTGCATCTGAACTCCGCTCCTCTCTGTGTTCGCGCTTCTTGCCTTTCTAATAAAGTTTCTCCCCTCCACTGGGAAGGCAATTAATGGCAAAGGGGTGGCGCACACTCTCTCTCCCTCTCTCTCGCTCTCTCTCTCTCAATCTCTCTCTCTTTCCCCGTAACTTAAAACTATAATTTGCACATCAAACAGTTCCTTTCCTCATCCTCCTGGTCAATTTGTAAAAGATAATACAAAGGTGCCTCAATGCCAAGTGGAGGTGGGAGTGCCCTTGCTGGCCTGCGCTGTCTCTCGAATGCTGGCTTTGGCATGATGAGGTTTCGTGCTGCTGCTCAGGTCCAGAGGGATAGGCTTGAAGGGGAGGAGAGGAGAGCTCTCCATTATATGTCCCCGTAAACAAGTGGGAGAGAGACTGGCCAGCATCGCCACACCCTGGAGGAGACGCCGGCCGAGGGAAGGCCAGGTCTGAAGAATCGCTGCACGGGAGACAACAAGCAGGCACATCCTCCAAATTCATCTGTGGGCTTCTTCATGCCATTGCATTTGAAAAATTTGCTGTCAATGGTAGACTGGCATGCACTCAATGGCAGCAAAGACAGAAAATGCTACGCATTGCCAAAACAATGAATCACAGAGGGATGCCCAAACAGAGGAGCATCACAAAACCAACATGTGAGGCACGGTTTTTAAGAAATCCAGCTTTACTCCCTAGTTGAGGTTGCAGTTTCTCCCACGAACAGTAGGGCCACTGAAGGGGAGCAGGGATTGGAACCCCCTAGGTGCCACAAGAGTTGATGGTTACTGCACACTTTTGGACTATTACCTAGCAGTATGAAACAGTAATAGGCAACAATTTTCGAGAGGGGCCCTATTTAGAGAGAAAAATCTATGTTATTTGGCCAATGCTGTTCTGCATCAGGCTCTGTTGCTCATCAGGGCACCCAAATTCAACTAACCATAAAACATCAATATAGCAAGAATCTAATTAAAATCAGGTTTTAGCTTCAAAATATTGCTCAAAGTGGTGTTAATCACCAAAAAAATGCATTAAGACTCAGATTTTGGGAAGATAAAATGCTGTATTTACTAACTGACTCCACCCAACCTGCAGCACACAGTAGTTGTGATATATGCATAATGAATATTTTTCCCTCCCAGAAGGATTCATTAAATATTTGTTGACTTATAAAACCCTTGTGCAACATACCATAAGAGGATTAGCCTTTCATACTGGCATTGCATTGGAAAACTCTTGTCTCAGACCTTCTCACGTTTTGGGGGTCACAAAATCAGCAGCCATTTGAATATGGAAAGGCATGGGGGGAAAAGGATAATCCAGAAAGCCTGCACCTCATAAACTGCATTCAGGTATCAGATTGTGTGCGCTCAACCACACTAAAGTGCACGTCTTTTTACATGCACAGACCTTGCAAATCCATTTTTTTTATTCCTTTTTATCTTTCTCAAAACAGGCAGCCAACACAGAGCAAAATGGCTTGCTTCTCATGCTGCCATTCTCTGTCTTTCTCCGCAGCCCCATTCTGGCCTTGTGTTGCATTATAATACCCTGATTTGTCTTGAGAGACAGGGAATGTGAGATTCTAATTACAGTAAATATCAAATGGTGTCGATATCTGATTACTAATAATGAAAAAAACAAAAACAGTTTCACTCACATTAAAGTCTAATTTATTGTACATATCGCTGTTTTTTCTTAAATATCAAACTAATTAGCATATATGCCTTTAATTAGATTGTAACAAATTGTGACTGTTGTTTAGCTTCATGCTCAAGAACACTTTGAAATGAATATTACATCTATAGCTCTTCCACAAACTTCATTGCCTGGTACTGAGGCAAAATCATCTTTATTCAGGCTCAGAAAATTGCAAAAGCAGAGTTACAAATAATGCATGAAAAAATTCTACATAAAAACCTAAGTACATAATCGCTTTTATCACTTAGCACCCTAATGCAAATAAATTGAATGAAATGTGCGTTGTTTATTCGACTTGTGTAATTATATAATGCAAGAGATTAGTCCTGCTTTAGTGTAAATGATTGATTAGGTTTTATTTAATTAACAATCAAGACTGTAGAGAACTCGACGTTGCAAGCATCCTCATCAGCTTCCAAGCCTGTTTAAGGAAAGCAGTAGCAAAAATACAACTTTCTGAATGGCACCAATGCTGCAACACAAAACAGATTTGCTCATGCTTAAAAGAAGACTATGCCGAAAATAGCACCCATCCATATAGAGTACCATCCTCCATACAAAAGGTGCAGTCACAGGGTGCCACCCCCACCTCCTTGTATACTTAGTAAATCCTGTGTTACTTTTGCTACTGTGTTACAATTGGTGGGGATTTCTGAGGGGCAGGTTTATAATACATTTCCAGGCGGTGTAATACGTGCAAAACCTCACAGTTGTCACACGCAGTAAAGGCCTAGAGCCCATTTACTAGAAAGGCATATGAGCTCAAGTGCATGTATATATAAATATTGCATGATAATTAAAATACTCTTTAAGTCACCCTGCAGTGTAATAATCATAATAAATAGTAATGGCATGGTTTAGTACAGGGTGAAGGAATGGCCAGATCCCATTAGGGAACTGGAATAAGAAAAGCCCTGAGCAGCCAAGCGATATTATAATTTGATAAACTTTTTAAAGAAATCATCAATTTGAAAAATCCTGGAAAGACATACCATCAGCCATCAGGCTCTCCTGTTCCTCCTAGTATATAATGGCTGTATCCCCATCCTGCAAAGCAGAAATCATAATTTGCTGGCTACTTTAATAATAGTAATATACTAATAATAATAATAATAATAATATTTCTGATCTCTCCTCATGGATTCATTCTATATCTTGATGGAACTGCTTTCTGTCATTTTCTAAAGTTATACTACCCAGTTTATTTAAATGCTATGCGTCATTTGGTGGTTAAGCAATAGGTATAGAATAGCACAGGTCCAGCTGAAAAGTGGTAACCACAATCTGTGCCTCCATGTATAAATTAACTGAGTACTATATTAGAAGCTACAATTATCAACCACCCTGGAATCTGAAATGTTGTTCTTTTTAAGTACACCGCTGTATTGGCAAAGCAATTTAACACTCCAGCTCTTTCTCTGTCTGTACAATTGACATTTTTATTAATGTTTTAATTAAGAGAGCTGGATTTGCTCATTAATAATGATCACAAGAACACTTAAATAATAATTTAACCCAAATTGATGGGGTATCAATTTCCATCTCTTTGTTCATTTGAAAAGAACTCAAGTAACCATTACTATCAGCCTCCTTGTTTTTATTTTACCTGTTCCTTTAGTTCATAATAACTAATAATAAACTACTGCTAAATACTGTGTATACATATATATGTGGAGTGAATACACAGATACAATTCACAGGGCCATTTAGTGTGACCAGGGAGCTCTACATGGTAGAGATTGATAAAGTGACACATGACATATGAGGCAGGTGATACGGAAGCAGGAATTAGAATGGGCACAAAACTCTGCAGTTTTTTGGAGATGCAGTTAGTGCGTAAGACCCCGGGATTTGCCGCGCCAGCACAATTACACCGAGAGCCGGTCCTTGTTTTAAATAGTTCACTTTGATGCCACGGAGAGGACTTCGCACAGGCCCTGCCTCTCTCTCCCACTAGCAGCGCGCATCAGAGAGGGCCAGATGAAGGGGCTTAGTACAAAAACTAGTGTCCTTTCATCCCGCATTACCAAGATGGCAGCGGGACAGTTACGGTGATTTCAGCAAACCATCAAAGCGGGTCCTTGTGCACATCCCCCCCCCACACCCCATTTTGAGGGACACCAAAACAGAGGAGAGCAGTGCCACAAAACACAAACGCAAATCAGAGGCTTGGAGTGGGGAGTTCAGGCCGCCCGCGGGCTCATTAAAGACAGCCCGCCGCTCCTCGCCTTAAAAGCTCCGCTGTCTGGGAGAGGCGCTTCGGAGAGGCTCCTAACTGACAGAATTTTTCATTAGGTGGCCTGAATATTTCATCGGATACACGTCCCAGCATGCATTTCCCCTCTCCCTCTCATGCATTAGGAATTAGAGCTGCAACAATTAAAACACGCTCATCTGCATATGAAGGGGCGGACTGTGTGCGCGATCCGCGCCTTTCGCGGTTGTGGCCTGGCCAGAAGAGGGACAAGGTGGAGACGAGGTGGGGGCGCTCCTTTATCCTGTTCTCTCCTTGGCAAGTCCGTGGACACCCAAACCTCCCCCATTCCCCCTCCCCGCGTCAGCCCATGCGTGAGCTTTACTCCCTCATTAACGCACCTCACAGCGCCGATTACAGCCGCACTCCCGCCCCTCCCCCCATGTCTTTCCCTCCACCTGCACCAGGAGTCAATCCTCCAGGTGTGCCCGCCTCATCGTCATGGCAACTCGCTGTCGCTCAGGTTACCTCTGCATCTCTTCCCGGGGATTCGACCTTTTCCAAATGACCGGCGTGAGGGGGGTGATGACAAGTCTATCTAAGTATGCAAGCTCATGTTATTACAATCTCCTAGTGAAGTTGTCTTGAATTGCCGGCGGATTGCCAGCCGGCCTGGCTAACAATCTGCACAGCTGCTCTGCTTGCATTTTGAAACTGATCTTGTTAGTGAATTACCATAATGCATGGATTTCTTTTTTAGAGATAGCTAATCCATTGTATCCAGGCCACTTGTTTTGCTTGGCTGCTTGTTTATTTATGAGGTATTCCAATTTGCATCAGCATCCTATGCTAAAACCCCTTTCTGGATTAAGTCATTATAATAACAATGAAGGCCTGAGACTGAAACCAATCACATCATGCTGAATTTCATTTTCATTTCTTTTTTTTTTCCAAATGTGAGAGGTTTTTTCTTTTTTGCGTGTGAGTGTTGGGAGTTATTCTTTTGCCATCTCTGTGCTTGTTCCACTGGGGCACGTGCAGCCCGCTTCCGAATTAAACAAAGCAGAACACCTATTGTCTGACGAGCAAAATTGCAGTGTTTGAAAAGCGGCCCTGAAATAACAAATGTCTCCGGGCCCCGTCATCTTCCTTTGACGAGCGGTACCTGTCAGAGGTTTCCAGAGCCACGCGCGAGGTGACAGGAGAAAGGAGAGAAGACGGGCAGAAAAAAGAGAAATTTGGGTTCAGAATGATCTGAACTGTCAAGCTGTTAAAAAAGACCAGAGTGCTCATTATGTTTTCATTAGGATCTTTCTCTCTCTTTCTCTCTCTCTCTTTTTTTTTTTTTTTTGAAGCTTTTCATCTCAGGCAGGATCCTAACTCGCCTCAGCATCCGGGCGAGTCTCTCTCGTCTCCTTAATAAAGGCCCACGAAGCGCGTCGTCTTCCTTTTTCGGAATCAAGTGGTGTTGGAGGGAAAGGGGTCCTCCACTTAGTGTTTAGTGCGAGTCGCATGATTGGCTCACCCAGCCGCATCCGTGTTATTATGAGCTTGCGGCAATGCCAGCAGGCTCTATCCCAAAGCATGCTCGGTCTCCAAGGACTGCCAGCCCGGGCAACTAGGACCAGATGAAATTTTGGAAGTTCGGAAGGCTGGATTAAACCCCAGTTTATGCCTGTTCCTACACTACCAAAATGACAGCCCTGGTGCATGCAAGTGGGGATTTTTACATAGAACCAATATCTTGCCAGGAAGATAGCAAGTGTACAGAGCAGATTAAATGAACATTCTGACTCACCCACTCCCTCTATGCTCTATTGACAAGCCACATAAACCAGTCTGAATTGCATGAGTAGCAGGTCCACACAAATGGTGATTTAAGTCCGGTTTTTATGGGTAAATTTCACATAGAGCTGTAAAATAAAATAAATGAAATGCTTTGAGACAAGCAGTTTTCCTTATTGTAATCTTTGGCCAGAAAGAATTGATCAGTGAAAGCAGTTCATTATCATCTCAGCAAAATCAATGCGAGAAAATAACTGAAATGCCTTTACTAGCACACAGAAGCACAAATCAGCCGTTTAGTACATTAATATACCCAGACTGGAAATTAATTTCAGGCATTGGTGCATGTAGAGATAAATGTAATAAGGTATGGAAGAAACTGCTGGGTGGAGTTATAAGTGTATCTACTGTATGTACATTTCAAAACCAAATGAAGATATATTCAAATACCTATTAACATGAACTACGATTGAACCTTCGAAATATTACTTAAATCACGACTGATGTTGTGTGAATGAAGAGCCAAAAAATTCAAATACTGTGTATGTTGAAATTGAGCATGCTGTTTAAAGTCAACAAAATGCAGCAAGGTATTTTGTCCAGCATTCAACAAGATCCTGAATTTTGTCAGAGGAAACGAAACGAATCTCCACTCTGAGACATGAGAAATGGCAGAAGTACCTGGGTCGAGTGTACAGGAATCTGGAGTACACTGAAGATGGGGGACTACCCGGGGATCACCCGAAGCCCCGAATGAAGCGGTTTACCTCTGAGCCACAGATCAGTTTCATCCTGAACTCGGTTCAAGTCTGAGCTCACAGGGATGGAATAAAACAGCCTTCTCTGCGGTTTCAGCTCCGGTAGGGTTCAATAACCCCAGCCTTTCAAGGATGCGAGCTACCGATGGCTTTTGGATATTGCATGATTGTTACCTTATTGTGAGTGCATTTGTAGACAGTGGGTTAGATTAATATTGCATGGCCTATTGAATCAATTTGTACGTGAGCGCACTGCATCTCGTAAAACTTGAAAAGGCAAGAGGAGCTGTGCGGCCACAAGCTGTGTGACCTGAATATGGAAAGACGAGCATCATGTTTGTGCACATGATTTCATGATTTCTTTATTTATTTATCTGGACAGGGGTGAGGCTGTGGGGGGGAGGGGGTGGGCACAGAAACAACACCTTTCTCAAACACAGTCTGAAATGCTTGAGACAACAGAACCCCACTATTGGCATGCCAGTGCATATCTGTGCATTTTTCCCATGCACACCTTTAATTGCTGTATTTTTTTAACAAATAATTATTCAACTCGTGAACTCGAGATGTATTATTTATGCACAGCCAGGACTTTGAAGTAATAATCATTTTGTTTATCTTCTTTTTTTTCCCCCCCGTAATTGTCTTTGTGCCTTGTGATCTGTTTACGTCGTTTCCCCAAAAGCGCTCACTCCAGTGAATCCTTATTAGCGGTCTAAAAATAGACTCCCTGTTACAGAGAGGCCCGAGCTGCCTGTGATCTAACAGCCAGAGCGCTACAAACCAGCTGAAATCCGCCGTCATGAAAAAAAAATGGCTCACCTTCCAAAGAGGTAAAAGACATCCTTGAGGAGGGCCTGGTGGACCGGGTCCCATAATTGGAATATTCAGTTTATTACCGAGATTTTCAGAGGGGAGCTCATTTCAGATGCTCCTTCACGTGCCTCCTGCTCTCCCCCTCTCGTTATTATTCAAAACCCACCATCCCAATGAACAGCTGTAATGCTGTCTACAAAGTCCATTGACAGTCTTTTATATGGTAATACAGGATAGAGCCAAATCCCCAATTTTTCCCCCTCTTACTTTCGCCCTTCTCACAGTCATGCAGCACAATCACAGAAAATCATCTAAAGGTTTCTAATGTAATAAACTACCCCTCATCACACGTACCCATGAGCCAGACAACAAGGTGTAACCCGTAGCAGCAGTCCGGCGGCCTCTTAATTCCATCTTGGATTTCGCTCGGGAGCAAGAGGTCCCACAATTCCAGCTGTCTCACGGCAGGGGAGCCGGGGAGACAGATTGTCATGAGGGGTGACCACTTGACCCCAAGTCCTGCAAAATAATACATTCAATATTCTGCAGTGGAATGCTTTGGCATTTAATCTACACTGTGACTAATCTGATGTCAGTTCAGATGGATTTTTCTTGTATTTTGTGTGTGTCTGTGTTGCCATGAATACGAAAGTAAAATTCCACTTGTGTACAGTAGCAGGCAACCTGGACAGCTAACATCGCCTCAAAAAATGATCCTTTGGGCTTTACGCAAGGCAGCTAAACATTGCTTTGTGTTACTGACTGAAATCCATTTTCACATTTGCAAATCCCATATTCATCCTTTTTATCTCCTAATCTAATATAACCTCTCAGAGATCACCATGACCTGTGTTTATCATATCTTGTGGCTCCTTTTTAAGATATTATGATATTAGTTGGGGTATGCATGATGATGTGCTGGGGATGAAGGTTCCTCATTCTGTTATTTGACCAAACCATTTATTTATTCATCCATTTTTTATTTTATTCTTTGATCCATTATTTTGTGTACAATAGGTTTGAACAACAGGTTTTTGTTTACTGAACATTTGCCAGGCAATGTATACATCTTAAAATACACCTTTAAGTTCAAGGCTCAGAGCTTAAGGATTCCAACATTTCCCATTAGTTTAGATTAGTTTCTAGACTACTTTTTCATTGGCTGTGCCAAGGGAAAAGAAAGGTCATTAGCGGTATCATCAATGATTGTCAAACAATGGACAATGGTGGCTGGTAAGCTCCAAATACTGGAGGCCAGATAATTTACCTGTGATACCATACTTAACTGTATCCCACACTGTAAACTCAACATGCTATGATCAATGTACGTATCGCCCAGCCGTGAAGCGCGGGGTGCGGTTATTAGCGGCGCGCTCACCTCGCCCGCAACACACAGCCCTTTGCAAATTCAGACGAGCCTCGTTTGCTGGGGGGTAATTGAGCCTACAGGACGGTGCCACAGGTACGCGTCTCCCATCAGCACCGCCTCTGAGTTATAGATACAGCTCATGCACGGCTTGCTCTGTGCCCATCAAGACGCCGACACTGCTGCTTCATTTCGCGTGTCTGTGAATAACAGAAATAAACATTTCCTTTGCTGTACTCTGCTGCACGGTATGCGTTTCTTTTATCTGCCTGCCAAGGCTTATAAAAATGTGTGCTTACTTATTCATATATTTGACTGCTTTTATTTCCATTTAATTTGTTTGTGTGCTTATTTAATTAATTCTCACAGTAGCACGCCAAGCAAACCCCCTCATTTGGGATACCATTTTGAGTCACCATCCAGCACATTATTCAATAATGGTGATGTAGCGGAAAAGCATTGATCTGTAAATGAATGTGCGGATGGTTTTTTCCAGCGGAGTGTCTCATGCTCCTTATTTTAAGGGGAACCCACAAGGGAGATCGGCGGGACAGGGGAGTCAGGAGGGGCCGAAAAGGAGGAAGAAAAAAAAAGAAAGAAAGAAAATATGAAAAAGCAACTTTGAATTTCTGCAGCGCATTCCTCATCTTCTCAAGAGTGGAATAATTTTTTCCTTTGAAGTGGAAACTAGAAACAGAGTAATTGATTTGCGTCTCATTTGCAGATCTCAAGCTGAATGTCTGAGGAAAAAAGTATGGTGCGTTTCTGCAATGATCACAGTGCTCTGTCCCTGGAAGAAATAGTACAAATTAGAATTTTAAAATCATAGCAACTGGCGAGTTACTGCTGGCTTCATCCTCCCACCCTTCCCACAATGCAATCTTTTTTTTTAAATTTCCATCTTACTTCACTCTGTGATTATTTTTTTGCGTGGTCTATCTCAGCAATATACCTCTATTTGAATGTATTGGGACTCTTTTGAACATTGATACCTTGTAGGCAACTTTTACCAGCTCACTCTTTAAACAGGAAATTCCCAGAAAATTTCTTGATGTGTTGACTTTTATGTATTATGTAACAACATAATGGTAGTTCAAGTAATATGTGAGGCTAATTAATAATTCCTTCAGGTTTTAATCAAGGGTTGTTAAGTTGTTGAATTTAGGATGGCTTGACAAAGTGTGTCCTGCTCACAATCAATCAGATCGACCAAATTCTACAAATGGCATGTGAAACACATCTTGCATCAAACTCAGAGTCGTACTTAAGAGGACCTGCAGGCCTGTTCAACCATTTCACATTACTCTGTGTGAAGCCTGTTTGTTTTGCATTAACAGACTTTGAAATGCAAGCTTGCCGGAAATAAAGACAGACTCTGCCCCACTCAGTAGGCAAAGGTACAGTGCATGGGTCTCTGAGACTACATGGAATTGTGGGGCTGAGCTACTGTAATTGCACGCAGCGAAAGAGAAAAGCGGGATTTAAAGGACATGTCGCTTAAACAGCGCCGGTTCCCCGTCTTTCGTATTTGCTGTCTTTGAGAGCGCTCTCCGGAACCGCAGACGCATTGTGGACTCGCGGCCGGCGCATCTGGAAAAGCAAGATAATGAGAGCGGCGAGGCGGGCTCGATACTCTTCCAGCGGGGACGCGAGGGGACGGTGGCAGACAAAGACGCAGAAGGGACGTCAGTGGGGAATGGCTCTGACACATGCACCAATTACAGCGAGAGCGCCGCGTTTCCACGAAGCGCCAGAGAGTTCTCACCCCTCCCCCGTGAGGAAACATCTGCTGTGGCGAGGAAGAGTGCCTCCTTCAAGGTGTACTCTTGAGACACTGCTACAGAAAGGCCACTAAGACTGAGGACAGGACTAGACTTCAGCTACCAATTTAAAAATACAAAGCTGCCAAGAATTGCAGCTTTTATTTGGGATTGCAGTCTTCTAAATGGATTGTGATGTACATATCTATTTGGACTGAAAATATCCTCATTATATAATACTACAGAACTATGTGCAAACTGTCAGTTATAAGTGCAAATAACATTTTTTTTATAGAACTGAGACTTTACAGAGGTTAAGGAGCATCAAGACATGCAATCTATCAATTATTTTCATCAAACAAATAAGCCCAGGCCAGAACTGAATTTACTCAAGCTACAGTAAATTCTCTCTGAAGGCATATGTTTGGCCTTGCTGTCTTGATATACACAGGCCGACAGTTCACACTGAGTACCACTAAAGATATTATAGTGCTTGTCAGAGCTGCACTTCATTGCAATGGATCACCCTGAGCTCTTAGCTAATCTATTCAATGCGATTTCAAATACTATCAATGCAAAACACACATCACTCAGAACTGCCCCCCCCCAGCTGTTTTGCAAATTAATAAGGCGAATGAACGTTGATTACTTTTATAATTGTTCTAAAGTAACAAGAAGTTTAATGTACTTTCTTATCCCAAAACAAAGACACTCATGAAAAAGCACGCCAGGGGCCTTATTCGTGATGACCTTAAGTTTTCTAAAAACTGAAAAGAAAGAAAAAACTAAGTATGGCTAATGTGCATTTAAACACACCATATAAGTGCCAGTCAGTGGAATTATATGGTCGCAACATGGTTATACCTTATTCATAGATTCTGTAATGCACAGAAGTTCCCATGAACCACCTCTCAAGGGTCTTTTTTTTCCAATTCAGGTGCTAAGCTAATTTTGAGCATCCAATGAAATCTTTTTCCCTGTCCTCTCAAGCCCTTTTCACATTATTGGAACTGGAATGCATTGGGACTAGAACTGATGGCCTACAGGCTTTTTTCCACCATCTTTTTTAGTAAGGCCATAAGCAAGGCTTAACTCCTAGCCCTTACCTTCATTAATACTCCAAAGTGAAATTTTATTCCTCTGTTGATATTGGCAAACATAGGATTTTCATTTCTAAAATATTTGTACAACATTTTGTGCAGAATGCTTCTCACATTAAAAGGTTTTCTTGAAAAACACAGGAAATGAGATAGCAAAAACTGTTGAACTGATATAAACATGAATATGATTAAATAAATATGATTGTTAAAAACCAGGTAAATCGGGCACAAATAAAAGGGATGAAAGATCCAAGGACAAAGCTTGTTTAAAACACGGAGTAAAACCCTTCAGACAAACACTCCCTCCTCTTCCCTTGTTTTCTGTCTTCTTGGAACCTCCATCCGTTAACAACTGTTCTTCCCAGTTGAGGTGTGGCCAATCAATCAATCAATCAACCAATTACCTAATGTCTGCCTGAACACACATTCTCATGCACATGAAAACCTCACAGAGATGAAACCGAAGAAAGCTTACGTATTGCACATTGTAACTTTAAAGTGAATTATAAAAGGCCTTGTATCTTTATATACACTGATTAAAATCAGGAAGGAAAATATATTTTTAATATGTTTGTGCATAGTGGAGGTGGAGTTGGAGTTAGTTGTATGTATTTCTTTAATTTACATGAAATCACCACAATGCAGCAACTCAGAACATTAGCTAACAAGTAAGGTTGGCTGGTGACCAAGTGGTTAGTCCTAAAGAAATAGCTTCTTCACAGGCAACAGTTTAAAGCAGGAGCTTTGCAGATCATACAAATCAAATTATTATCTGGATGTGTCTAATCATCAGTTTCTGCTATAAGCACATCCAGATGATATAAAAATCAGTGGTTCCATACACCAGCTGCTTTACACTGATACCTGTGAGCAGGGAAATAGTGTTTGCAACTCAAAGCAAATGAAGTGTCTGTCATCTTTACCTGTTGGATGGTGTATCAAGTGGTTAAAGGGCTAACTAGTTTGTCTACCACCTAGTGTTGCTGTCCCAGGAAGGCAATATGCACAGTCACAATTTCAGCAGTCAGCATCAAAAAGTTCAAAGACTGGCAGCTAGCCTGTTCACTGTATAATATCTCTTTCTCTCTGCAGTATATTGTGTTATAATTCACTGTATGGAACAGATTTATGCTAACGGTTGTAGCTAGCTGGCTGTCTTTGAAGAATACCCCAGAAAGGTAAATTGCTTTGTCTACCACAAACCAGCAGCCAAGCCTTGTCAAAATAATCAGGCAGTGTATACTATTAAGTGCATTTTAACCTTTGAAGACATTCAGGTTTGGTATTTTAGTCAGAACAGGCTTTCACTGGTTGAATGCTTTTGATACGTAAGCTTCAGATTTATCCTTTACCTTTTGTATTTTTAAACATTCACACTTTCAAATTAAAAATTAAAGACAAAATTGTCATGTGGATGAAAAGGTACAAAGTCTCAATGTAGCATGGGTAGGAAAAAACCATCATAAGATTAAAAACAAACAAAACACTCCTAACAAGAATACCATGACAAGATTCAGAAATACAATTCTGACATATGACCCGAGCAGTGGTTTGATGTGATTTCAGTCAATACATTTCTGTAAATATGCTACCATTTTTCATTTGACACACAGACTGCACACAACTGTATGGCATTGACCCCACCCTTCGGGAGCCTCTGGTCAGAAAGCATTTCTGAACAGGGCTAGTCATTTACTGGAGACAGGTAAGGAGATGGGGAAAAGTAAAGCAATTAAATGCAGCAGGCAATAAAGAATTCAGGTAACGTTTAATCAAACCACTTGAAAGTCATTGAATAATTATTATGGGTGATGAACTGTGGAGTGAAATGACACATTGTTCTCATTTGTACCCACTTTTTAGAAAATCGAAGAGGATCACGTGGGAAATTACGCTGATTTTGCGCTGAATTGCCTCTTTTTCTCATCTCGCTTTAATTGCCTCCTTGTGTGATTACGGCGTTTGAAAGTCTCCTTGAAAGACGATGAACCCAGTGTGCAGACCCTCCTTTTGAGAGGATTAAAGCTGGAACTGCGAGACCACTCCATTTCTGGCAGCATGGAAAGGAATGTAAACTCCTGCTCAATTCAGCATTTTCGTAAACCTACCAAAAGGCACCCTCATCACCAGAAAACCTCCGAATGTATCTCATTGATTTTTTTTTTCCCAGGTACACACCAACATCAGGAGCTGCAATGCATCACCAAAATCATGCAGAATTAATGCACTGCAGCGAGTGCTTGGAGAATTTCATTTCATATCTCATCTGTCCATGAAGTGTGGAAAAAAATATATGTGTACAGCCCTCAGTGTTTAATCCTCGCACAGCTGCAGGTTTATAAACTCTTCCACGAATAAAATACAGCTTTGACAGAAATGTAATAAGAATTATTTAAAGTGTGAAAGAGGCTCAGTCAGAACCTGGCAGCCAAAAGCAGGATTCCTTGATTACTACCTTGTGGGGGTCTGTTTATGGTCGCCAGTGATTTTCTTGTGGCACGTATCACCGTTATAGCCTTTGATGTAATTACTTTCCAATGGTTCCCCCCAGCCAACTTCAAATTCTGTATTCATGAGGTGCTCTAGGTTTTCTTCTCTGTGGTTTGCATCATCGCTGGGCTTCAACCATTCTTCAAAAATATCCCCTGCAGCGGAAGGAAGGTCTTTGGCCTTTCCCGAGAAAGAGGTAATGTGGGCTGGAAAGTACATTTATCGTAAGCCTCGGTTACAAAGGGAAGGAAAGTCGAAGCACTCTTGTCCTGAAGAGCACATGCAGTAGCCAGGAGGCAATCACATAACACCATTTAAGAAAATCCACATACCAAAGCCGGTAAATCAGGTGTATTTCCACAGTTACAGCCACGGCATGCAGCTGCAATGGTACTAATGCCATTTGTTGATGTGCAGTTGCAGCTGATGCAATGCTTTGCCATTTCCATTACTTGGTGAACAGGAATAGGCAGAAAAGCAAGAGACAGGATTCTTGGGATCATTTGACTGTGTGTGGCAAAACAAACAACTCAAACGACTATTCTCATAATATGATAAATCCAGCTTCAAGTTCCCCACTAATATCCTAGTAATTTCTGAAGGATGCAAGAATCTTTCTGATTCCCTTGCTTTTTTTTTTTTCGCTGAAGGCTTAGTGTGACATATTGTTAATCTGGTTATTATGCAATTTATTAACTGTCGAAATTTTACTGCTCTGAACAGACATTATGTGGATTTCATATGCCTGACTGCAATAACTATGCGAGGAGCTGATGAGCAGCTCGTGGTACTGTAATACATTTCAAGTCACTTCAGGGTATTCTTGTTGCGACAACTTGTTAGCCTAATTCACTCCATTAGACTCAACCAAATTGTATTGGCCACTGATATAAATGGCATTTCCATGGGGGGGTGATGGATTGAGGCAGAAAAAGGGAGGAAAAGTTTGTTGGAGCTCAGTTATGGGCAAATATCTTAGTGCATCAGAACTATCTGTGCTTGGATCCTCACAGAGTAGACGCCTGCCACTTAACACATAGCAGCTAGGAAGCTTCCAGCAGTAGGTTATACCCAAAGCATTGCAAAGGCAAGTATTTAAACTAAATTCATGCTTGCCTTTGGCATAACAACGGGTGATCTACTGCTACTGTAAACCAGGCTTGTGATGGAGTGCTGCTTGATATGGGTGATTTAGGGAAGCTAGCCTGGAGCAAATGCTCCCTTCTGAGATGGACACCCACATTGCCGGGCTCAACACTATGGCAACGTCAGCTAATTAAGGAGGGACGGCATTAAATGACACTAAATCAGTCCCTAATGTGACTCCACACTCTTTCGGAGACTCTGGGAAAGGAAGAACACAGCTCTTTGATTTAATGGCCCCTGAGCTGAATGGGAAATAAGTCTTCATAATGATTGTGGAGTGTGCCTATTGATCATCACTCCCTCTGGTGTCTGTGTGGGTTAAAGCAGTGAGGACGGAAATTGAACTGGGATTTCCAGCAGTGTGCGTGTGTGTGTGTGTGTGTGTGTGTGCATGTGTGCATGTGTGTGCGTGTACGTGCATTTGTTGCGTGTGGATGATGCGGGCCGGGGGGAAATCTTTTAAAAACAACATGTTTTTCTTTTTTTCTTTTTTTCATACAATGTCCCTCTGACTAAAGCTCTTGCCTTCTGTTGGCTATCTCTGGGTGGTTATCTTGCTTTGTCATAACCCATTAAAAGGCTTAGGCAGTCAGTAAAAGGATTATATGTGCCATTCTCATTTGTCTGTGCTCTTTTTTAAAAGAGATCAGTAATCAATGCCAGTGGCTAAAAGCCAGTGTGAGGGACAAACAGCACCCTGAACTGGGGATAACTGAAAGATGGATATCATGCAAAGACACAATGGAAATAGTGTCTCCCGCCATTTTTAATGACAAGACCAGTGGGAGGTTGGTAAGTGGAGTGCTGTTATGGAGTCAGTACGGAGCATTTGTGAGTGTGGCCCTGCAGCTGTCGTTTTGTTTTAGCATTGTTAGCCTAATGAATGCTTAAATATTTATCCCACATGAGTCAGCAGGTTGAAATTTCACCTTGTGTAGTAAAGAGTCCTATTAATTAACATACCCCATTTGGCTCAATGCTTTCCTGCCACTTGCTAGATCTCTCGGTGACCAGGTATGCAATTAAAGGCAGCGGTATCCATTCGCTTTTATCAGGCTCTTTAAAAATTCATTTACAATTATGTGCCTTCTCTTGATTTATCAAATGGGCAGATTTTGTCTCTCCACCAAGGTATTGGGAGGTAGCACAAAGTAAGCAGAGCTGTGACCAGTAGACACAGGTACCTGGAGGTGCAGCTAGATGGGATATTTAGGGGTAAGATTAATTGTGCAGGTGGGTCACTGCTGTACCCTTGGGCATGCTACTTTTCACCCTCAGCATATATCCAGCTGTATAAATGGGTAACATGTACAATTGGTAAGCTATGTAAGTTGCTCTGGATCAGAGCGTCTGCTGAAGTAATGGAATGGAATGGAGAGAAACGTGCATTGGAAAGCAATATGCAATAACAAAGTCTGCAGGGACATGCAAAGTATCAAAAGAATATAATTATAAAGATGTAAGGTCCCCCACATAAGGTCCATTCTGCAGTGTAAGGGCACTCTATGATAAAGGCAAGTGCTAAAAGACACGGGGTAGCAAGGAGAGGCAAGCGGCTGGCTGTGGAGGGCACTGCAGGGGAAGAGAATTAAAGAAATAGTAGCAAGCAGGATGTGGCTGGCCTGCCCAAGCTCTTGTCACAGTCTGGTGTCTTTATGCCCCTTTAATGTGTCTGCCTTCAATCACATAATGCAGTTCAGCTCAGTAATCCAGTGAGGAGGTGCAGTTCAGCGATGGTCAGCACCAGTCTATGCTGGGGAGTGGCACCTTGCTGTTGGTAGGCCAGCACATCCATGAAAGACCCCAGGCCGCAAGCACACCCGCCACAGAGTCTTTTCCCCATGGCTGTTATTGCAGTTAAAGTGCTTTTGACTTTTCATTTCTTGGAGAATTCTAAACCTTTTTTTAAGTTTCCCTTACATTGTGCAACTCCATTATGATGTACGAACATCTGATGTCTGCTGGTTTAAACACAGGCGTTCCATTCAGTTCTAATTTACTTCAGTGAGACATTCATTTTTATTGCTTTTCTTTTGTTCTACATCAAACACACAAAGCCTGGTACACTCTTACAAACAAGCCCCCCTACTGCAACACGAAGCTACAAGTATTACATTTGGACTTCCTTTTCATCAAGCTGTGAGGCCTGTCTCCTTCCAGCTTTTGTGCTTCGTGCCAAGCAGTGTTAATCTACTGAGCTCAGAATGGGAGAATACTTATCTGTTCATTATCCTCACCCAAATTGTGTGGCCTTCCTGTGCCGATCGTCACCAAGGTTTCTCTCCCCCTCTCCTTAAATAGCTACCATCTCAGCTGTTTTTTTCCCTTCCTTTCACCCCACACCATTTACCTGCTTTACCTGCTTTCAGACTGCACTTTGATAATTGTAGCAGTTCATAATCCCTTGCTCTAATGCACCAAATTGCAAATTACTGCAAATGTCATTCTTTGCAGGTACAGTATTTTTCTATTTACCTTCTAGTGCAGCTGCCAGGATCATTTTCTCAGGTTGTCATTGTACATATATAACTCGTTCATGTACAGGTCATGTACAGGACATGAAAGTTGAACAGCTGAGGCTCAGAAGGACAGGAAATACTTATATCCACGTCTACTCTCCCCAAACTGGAAAATGGTGTATCTGCACTGTTTACTAACCTCTCTTTCCTGTTGCATCAGCTGTGTGCGAACCCTGCCCCTCCTCTCTCCAATGATTCCAGCAGACCCGTGTCACTTTCATAATAACGACTACCTTCAAACTTCAAATTTCAGTCATTCTGGAATTTCCTCTGCGTTTTTTTTTCTCTCTGCTACAGTGCTGCCACCCACTGTAACACAAATGAGCTGTGACTGTATGCAAGATACAAAATCGCCATGCAATTGACAAACATGGACACTTAGCACCTGGAAATAACACTGTAAATTTGTTTTCAAGCTTAAACTGATGGTTAAAGATATATTTGTGTTTAAGTTTCCACTTTTAAAACTCCAGAAAAACTCTTTCAGTTTTGCTGGGGGGCCTTGTAACAAAATGGTTCTCTGCTGCTGATACATCAGTGAAAATCAACACATTTTCACTCCATTATTAACTACAAATGACAAATCAAAATTCCTTGCAAACAACATCTATTCACAAAAAAACTGATAAACATTAATTAATATTAAACCCCCTTGAGGGATATCCAATGAACATTTGTGATGGATGTGGAATACTGATTGGCTTCACACAAAAAAATCTAGCAAGAGAATAATTAATTAATGTGTCTCACTGTGTCTATTAACATTATGGTGGCTGTTATTATCGCTATTATTTATAATAATAAAATGTGCTTTTCGTTTGCTCTATTGCCATTTTTAAATTTCCATTAGCACTTTTGAAGCCCAGATTGGCGGAGCCTTCATCAACATACATTAGGGTGAGAATGTTCTTGTCTGATGTTGGGCTCACACTGGGGGCAGTGTAAAGACACTGTGCTCTTGTGCAGAGCATTTGTAAATGAAAGGAAAAGGATGACCTCTCGTGCTGTGGTAGGTGTTGTGCGTTGCATGGATACATTATGCAGCAGCCGTTAATTAGGTGTCTGTAAGGAATTCGAGCATTCTGTGCCTCTTTCTCTACATGATGAATCTGCCTCATCGGAAACGAGGGGCACATTCCCTCTCCTTCAGCCATTGATTACTCAAGGCGCTCGGCTCACATGATCCCCCGCACCCAGTGACATCATCTGAGGTAATGCTGTGAGGACATGGCGAACGGCCGGCAGGGCGGGTGGTGACGCACGGACCACACCCGGCGACGCAACCCTGCTGACCTGGGGTCAGATGTGTCGCCACCGAAGGGTGCTGCATTGAACAGGATGTCCCACAGCTAGACAGACGATCCAGTTAAGGCACCGCCATTAATTCTGGGGCGGATGCACCAGCGCAGTCCTCTGTGCAGTAGGGACAATGCCTGACATTGGGAATGTTCACAAGCACTCTCCGTGCCCATGGCAGTACAGTAAATCAAGCCTTTTTCAACTCTGCACATTCATTCATCGCTGGCAACCCCAGGATGTCGCTGGGACGGGGAGGTAAAAAGGGCATTATTTGCAATTTGCAGACACACCACATTTTACATTACGCGATGGTGTCAAATGCATGCGTTTTGTTAAGATTATGATTTCCACTGTTGATGGGCCCAGCACTCGGGAGGCCCATGACGCAGATTAATAATGACAAAATTCATAACAAAAGCGTAATCGCTTCACGTGGGCTGAGGGGCATGATCAGAATGTATGAAACGTATGAGTTAATTTATGGACACGTGTGCATCTGGAGGCAACTGAAGCTGATTCTCTCTGCTTTGTCAGGAGCGGCTTTTGAGTCCTTGATGCAGTCCTCGGGTTTATCTGGGACGACATGGACTTTGGCGTTCCATTTCCTGCTCCACGATGGCAGTGATTCACAGTGACTGAGTACGACAATGACATTATAATCATCCCTGCGATCTAACGGTTTAATCTGCATCAGTGGGGCAAAATAAAAACATCCCCTCTAAATATAGCTCCCACCATCATCATTAGTATAAAAGCCTGAGAACAGGACAATAGCAGATTGATTGCAATCTAACTAAAAAAAAAACACATCAGGACACATAAACTTCAGAAAGAGACAAAGCCCTTAACCGTCACCATCCCAGCGTTACCATAGCTGATTCGCGGAAGAGATTTATATCTCAAATGGGGGGGAAAACTGACGTTAATTTGGGGGAAATTGTCAAATTGCTTGGAGCACTCAAGAGTTCTTGTGACGATGCAATAGTAGCACTGGCCCCCCTGAGGACACCAGAGGGCCTATCCTGAGGGACGGCGTTCACGCGGGGACGGGAGGCATGCTGGGAGATCCAGATCTGAGCGGCGCTTAATGCATTTCCACCTGGGAAAGACCTCAGCATCCCGACAGCGGGCCCCTGACTCCGAGCAGCCACTCGAATGCCATTTTTGGCGCTATCCGTTCCGTTCCGCTTGATTTGGGGGGAAATAACCGCACAATTTCCTTTCACATGGGGCTGAATTATACATTATGATCATGTCATTTCAAATGGCTGCCCGATCCCCCTGGTGCACGCTACAACAAACCTTGAGTAATCTACCTAGACGCTAAATATAGGGATATGCACTTTTATGTAAGGGAATGTAACCAGTTTCCAGCTTTAGTATTGCTCCTAAAAATTCCCCTCTAGGTCATTACAGGCAAAAAATTACTTTGATACAAGCAGCAAAAGCAACTGAACACTTTGGCATGAATTTATGACTGTGGAAACTTGAAACACATTTCAAGCCCTTGCATCATTTCATATGGTCGCACTGATTACCTGCCAAGGTTAATTCGTCTGCTGTAAAAAAATAAAAACAGAACACACAAAAAAGCAGGAGGTGACACCATCCTTGCCCCCGCTTAACGATTGAGTCATTCGCTGTGATTGTTCAGGGCTCTGTTTTCTCTTTCCTGTGTTTGGTCTTTCTTTTTTTTTTTACTTTCACCAGGTCAATATTTTGGGAAATGCAGAGCAGAGCGAGGGGCCCCGCTGGTCCCTTGAGGAAGGAGAGTGAACTCATTTAAGCCTGCACCACAGCTGTCGGAGTCAGGAGAAAAGCACTGAACAGGACGTAAAAAACATGACCTGATTCCCACTTCCTATTTTTGTTAAGTCTCATCCTATTGTTTTCAGCACCGCGGAGAAATAGGTCACAGCAAAAAATACTAATTGACAACTGTGTGTTTTTTTTTTTTTTTAATTCATAGCATCACAGGACACGATGCAAGTTCTGCACAACGAACAGAGCTGTAAGCGCTCACATACAGTACCTGTTCCACAGAGGACCAGATTAGCCATTAGCACTGATACTGCAGTGACCTCTGAGTCTGTGCGTCCACCCGTTAGCACCGAGGGCCTCGCACGTCTTTTTTTTTGAACAACCTGAATACCACAAATGAGTTTGCACTCCTTTGTTCGTTACACTCAAAGGGACCAATTATTATCTTTTAATTACTACTCCCAGATATTGGGGCCCATTATCAGAAGGTAATTAATCTTATACAATGGCAAAGTGAGAGATTGATAGTAGGAGGGGAGTTGCACAAACAAGTTAATGCCAACTCCTTTAAGTCACGTTATTATATGAACAAATGCTGAATGATGAATTCATGGAAGTGCCAGCAGTCATATAGGGACACCAGAGCATTATTAAATTACAGGTTGAAAGACCTGTTCATTATATGCAAACCAATAACAGAACACAATATTGAATACTAAAAGTATGCATAGCCTTATTTTCTGTGCCTGTTTTATATAGATTTTAAATTTCATTTCACTAATATATTACATGTTTTTGTCTCGCCCCTAAACAAATCTAAGCGACAATGGGCTTGGTTCATTATGCTCCCTGTTATAGGGTCAGAGCTGTCTTGTTCTAATTGTTTAAATATAGTGAACATAAATAAACATGAAGTGATATTTTTAAATGCCACAGTAGGCAATACCGCATGTTCTGTTGCAGGACATGGTTTTTCAGTCAGATTCTAAATCATGAAATGTACCCTTGTTGTTCAAAGAGGCACAATACAGGAATAGAACTGTGAACTTACTTCACCATGAAGTCTGTCGGTTGAATACAGTTAATCACATTGTTATCTAATACAGTAATTGTGACAATATTACTACTGCAAAGTACTGTGTGTTGCTTAACATAAATTAATTTTGGAAAATATGCTTGAAATAAGCAGGGATCTTCATGGATAAAATTAAAATAAGGGTACCAGTCAAGCTATATGGTAAAAAAAAAAAAAAAATTATACTGTCTTTTAAATTAATTTAATGTTTAGATTCATTGTCCCCACATGGAATAAAGAAATGGTGGAAAATGACTGAAAACCACATAACCCAAAATTTCTACCTTTTTAAATTTCCTGAAGTGAATTTGATTAAAATCCCAAATCTGCTATCTCCCAAATATGTTGACAAAATGTCAGCAAGAGATTTCTGATTATTTTATAAATGTAATGTACGCATACTAGCTATGGAATTCGTACATGGCGGCAGTGTAGCATAGTGGTTAAGGAGCAAGACTCGTAACCGAAAGGTTGCCGGTTTGATCCCTGCTGGGACACTGCTGCTGTACCCTTGGGCAAGGTACTTAACCTACAATTGCCTCAGTAAATATCCAGCTGTATAAATGGATAACATTGTAAAGAACTGTAACCTACGTAAGTCGCTTTGGATAAAAGTGTCTGCTAAATGAATAAATGTAAATGTACATTTAAAAAGTGGAGAAGCTAACTAACATTTGACTAACTGCTTGGTAGTTTGCTAGCTTGAAAATCCAAGACCTCAAAAATGAGAATTTGAATAAATGCATGACACAACATAACATGCATTGATTTCTTACTGGTAGGAGGTTGCTGAGCTAATGAACAGTAAATTAACTTTTGCAAGTCTTATTTGCAAGCTACCCCTCTGCTTTAGTACAGGGTGTTTTTTTTTTGGTACCTATGATGTAACATTCCTGCCCCTTCACCATCTGTGTCTTTCTAGAGCAAGTTCTTTTCCACCTGGTTGTTTTTCCCAGTCAATTTATGTGGAGTTAATTTCAAGCCAAGAGTCTGTGAGAATGTTTGAAATGTTTCCTGTTGCACCTCACAACCAGTACATTTAAAAAAGATATGTGCATAAAGGGGAAATCAAGCTTTAGCCCATTGAAAGATTCATGACCATAAACCTTGATTAGTTTATCATTGTATATGTGCATTCAGGCTACATTCAGATGACTTGTTGATCAAAAACACCCGAGCTCGGTGGTTTAGAAGTCCAACCCGCATATGCAGGGCCCGGCTGATCTGCAGCCATGGCGACAGATGGACTCGCTTTGTTCCGATCGGTCATTGATCTGCCTGAAACATGGGGAGTGAAGGCTGCTTGTCACTGCAGCAAAAGTTTAAAGCATTCAAAAATTTCCCGAATTAACCCTTACTTTGGAGCACAGAGTACAAAATAATGAGGTAATCTTACTGTCCATGAAGCTGAAACAAGGAGAAAGTGACATCTTGTTAAATTTCACCCTTGTTAAAGGTATGGCTACTCTGTGCTACATCAGATTGCCCCTTTGCAGCACCCCACCAATTTGGAACTAAATGGACTAATCGACTGGACCAACAAAACCGAATCTCTCGTCAAGAAAAAAAAAAAGAAAAGAAATTGTCCTTATCTTATAATTTTGTTCACATTTGTTTCCTCAGGCACAGAAAATAGTTTGGAAAGGGAAGCCAAATTCATGTCTGAGAAGGACAGGAAATTAGCGACATTGATAGAACAGGACAGCAACTGGCACTCACTGAAATGACATGTGTAAGTACTGTTCTCTAAAATATGCCCCCAGCTGTATACTTCACAGGGCTGACTCTGTTAGACTTAAAGATATGACATTGTTCATGACTCAATTATCTGTCACATAAGCTCTTAAGCCACAAAAGCTGTAACTAATATATCTTTAATGGAGGTAAGGCTACAATACAGCTCTCCATACACAAGAACATATTGCATGACTTCCAATTCAACTTTCTCTTAGAATGGCCAGTATATAAATATCTTTAAAATTTCATAATAATCTCAGCAGGAAGTAAATGCCACACAACTTGCACTTTACTCAAAACATTTTTCTGACAGGCCAAAACTACTGTAGAGAACAAAAAACCACCAGCATGTATATAGGCTTGCCCCTCAAGAAGCGTTGGAATGCTCATCAAATATTTAAAGACAGCAGCAGGAGTCGAAAGTTAATCTCAAAGTGAAACAAAAAAACATCTACCTCCTGAAATCTTAATAGATGATGCTGATGGGGATGAATGAGAGCATGAAGAACCCTGTAGCAGGGAACCAGGTCTAATGGTGCAGAAAAAAACTCCTAAATTCCTTTCTGTTTTCACAGCTCAGAAATTAGTGAGGGTGGGGGAGAGACTCTGCTATTTCCTACCAAATCAGACTTGTTTGTCATAATTTATTTTTTCAGGAGAAAAGTCACCAGTCACAATTTGTCAAGTCCAAACTAAGTCAAAGGCAGTGGTCCACTGTGAATTTGCATTTCCTGTGCTGGGTAAAATAACGAACAAATATGTAAAGCAATGTTTTTCGGAATCATGTCAGACTCAAACCTACTTTTACTTGATTTTATGGATTCAGTACCTTTATGGATTATTATTTACTGCACAGGAATGTAGCTATTCAGGCTAATTAGCTTCCTGTTTTCGGAAACGCTGGATTGCACCATTAAACAAACATTACTTCAATGTACCTTAATTACATATTCACATAGTTACATTTCTCAGATTAGGGCAGGTAATTTATAGATCATAATAATAGTATTCTGAAAATAAATTAACACTGATGATATTTTAATTAACTTTAAATAAAATTAACAAGAGATAGCATAGCAAGTGCTACAGCATAAAAGGTGTTTTAACTACAGGTTTCTATGAGGAAATAGCTAGGTAGCCTGTGATTAACAAAAAATGAAACCACAAAAAAGTGACCAAACCAGCCAGGGGGTGGCTGAGAGAAATGTACCAGGCAAGAGCAGGAGACTGATGCCCCTCAGCTAGAAAGAAGACATAAATATTTGAGAAGGCAATCAAACAGAAAGCCATAATGAATGCTCTTTCATTAAAACTTTGCTCTCAGAGAGCATGTTGTTCTCTCAAGCACTCCACCCACAGTGGTGCTTGTTACCATCATTCGGAGGACCATGTTTCGGCAAGACAGGAGACCTGTGGCTTTTAGTCACGGTTTTCAGAACAATGACACAGCAAATACATGTCCACCATGCTCCTCGGGCCCCACGCTTGTCATTTTGAAACAAATATCTGGCGTGGCTAAGGGTCCTGGTCTGGTTACGATGATCCCCCGTTTACGCACGGGTTTGATCGGTAGCGGAATAGTGGCTTCTCATCATGCCAAAGCACCTGGGACAGACAGACATGCCATCATTCTGCGGCCACGTGCAAGCAGCATGCCAAGGCTCATTTGCAGTGAAATTGAAATGAGAAAAAGGTCTCACATGTGGCCAAGACACATTGTGTACACCAGGCCCAAAACTTTAACAGCTGTCAAATTTTACCAACTCACGCCCTCGTCTCAGACGGTACCAGATACACCAACAAGGTGGTCCCACTGATGTTTGTAAGTCTAAATTTCTCCAGCTTTCCCATATCCCAAGTATGTGAGAGGCTGTTTTGGTGTTCTTGCTAGAGCAGAACACTGCCGGCTCAGATCGATAGTGATGATTTTGGTGTGCTGCCATTCTTTGACTTGACCCTCTGAGAGCCAGTCCGACTGTTAAAAAAAAATCCCAGGGCCAAAGGGGATTGGGGCCAAAGGCTGATCAAAAAAGCGTTGCCAAGGAGGGATCTGTGCTCATATTCATTTAAAGGTGTTTTAAGAGATTCTTCTACACAAACCTTTTACAGAAGATAAAGGAAAATGAACAGAATGCAGTGCATTGGCATCGTAACTGTTTTTTAACTATGTTCATAAAAGATTCACTGTAAAGGTTGTAAGGTTGATGCTAAGCCTGAGACCTTTCGGCATGCTGCCTTACGCAGTGAAATAGCTTTATTCTGTCATCAACTTTTAAAGACCCAACTCTAAACCCTCACCACGGCCACTCAATTTGAGAGGAACTGTTGGCACAACAAGTTCCTAAATCACAATACTATAAACTATACATCTCACTTTTTCCCCACGGACAATGTTATGCAAAAGTAAAACATCAATAAACAGAAAGTTGGTATACAGCACAGTGCATCTCATAGCCTGCAAGGCGGTTGCTTCACAGGAATACAAATGCTACATCAAACCTTGAACATCAGAAAGGTGATCAATATAGCATATCTTGCTCAAAGCACCTATACTTGCTTTAAAGCAGCAGGATGTTCTAGCAGGACAGCTGGAATGTCAATGTTTAGCACCTAAATGCACATCACAGAGAGCCTAGGGCTGGCTGCTGCCTCACTCAAACCCCATAGTCAGCATTACATGGTGTTATGGTGAGTTGTAAAACAGGACAAAGACTAAATACACACCCAGTGATTTTGGTTTCTGAGCTGGAGATTTTGCAGTAGTGTAGAGGGTACTTATCCTTCAAGGCAAAATTGAGCTTTACAGAGAGAAACATCCAGGGGTGTGTCTCTTTATTTTCCATGGATGTAATGGTGATTGTCTACAAAACAGTCTGTTCTGCAGACCCAATACAAAATAGCCATGACAGCAATGAATATGTTCTTGTTTTCAAACATTTTCAGTTCTAGAAATACTTTCTGTTCCACTTAATTATTCCGCTCACTGAAATGTGCATGGCGTATTAAAACAAACAACTTTCAATAATATGGATAATCAGTGGAGTGGGTGAAGGCAGAGGAATGTGTTTATTGGTGTTTCTGATCTATGAAATTACGACTCGGGAAAATAAAGGATTTCACACATTTTTGGTTCAGTTGCAAAGCTGATGATATCAGGAGAGAAGTCAGATTGCAAGATTAGCGATCCTTCTTCTTTCTGAATTAGACTGTTTCTACCCTCATTCCTCTCAAATTCAGGGCTATAGCTGACATAAATTGATTATCAAATATAAATAACTAGGCACAATGACTTGTTGTTAGGCAAGCTGGAAGTGCTTTATGGTGCCTTAGGTCCTTTTTATCAGTCAGATACCATTTCTTACAAATTAAAGAGGACCCATCAGACCTTTTAAGAGTGAAATACAGTCTCACAAGATTCAGCTTCTTGGGCCTAATGCTTCCTGCCATACATGCTACAGCACCACAGAGAAATATTGTTTAATAACATTCAGGAAAATTGCAGCTCTATGTGTGAACATAGAAACCTGAAGGACAAATAAAAACCACTTTCTCCTAAATGCAGACAGCCCCCATCCCCCCACTCTCCCCCTGACATAACTTCTAAAGTAACAGATAAAATAGCAGAAGTCAAAGATTTTGGACTGACAATTGATATTTGTCTTTCCTTTGATGCACAAAAAATATTTTCAAGGTGATCTCTTCCCATCTCAACACAAGCTCACATAAGTGCTGTCTCTGAAAGACTCAGAAAAAAACGATGTGTCTCATTATTAGTGCACTGCAAAGCCACATGAACAGGTCGTCCAGACTGCACCCCAACTGCCCAGCTGGTCTGGTGTCTAACTTTGTGATAAACTGCAAATAAATAAACCGCCTCAGTCGTTGAACTTTGTTTTCCGTCTTGTTAATTGGTTTCCTGGGGATCGAAAATTCATCGCCCTTAAACTAGTGCAACATGGGCTCACAGCAACATTCACAACCAAACAAAAAGATGTGCCCGTATATATCTGTGCCAGCATCATTTCACTGGTTATCCATAAAGTACCAGGCAGGTTTCAAGGTATTACTCTCAATTTACAAGGTGTTAAAGAGGCTTGCTCCAGCATACCTAAAAGAGCTCATAATCCCCAATATCTCTGTACTCTCAGCATGTGGAGCTGGCTATCTTGTGCTTCTGAAAATTGCTTTGAGCAAAGCAGGTGCCAGAGCATTTTGTCTCTGAGCCCCAAAACTGAGGAATGATTTATAGGATTCAGACATTTTCTCACTGCTGAAATACAGACGAAACAATCTCATTAGCCCCTCATACTGCTGCTACTGATGTTGCAACCCCAACACGCTCTACATGATGCTGTCATGTGTTACCCTTGGTTCAAGTCTATGTTCACTTATCGATATGTTTGAATCGTCTTTTCAGTTAGTTAATATTGTCACCATGTTATTGTGTGGTTTCATACTGCAGTGATTTCAGTTCATTTATTGGCATTCATTTCTACATAAGGCACAGAGATATACAGCATATTTTCTGGTACATTGCCTTTAAAGGGTCTTGTTCATATGGATAGTTACACTATGAAAATTTGGCCTTCATCCAAAAGCCACAGCAAGTACTGTCATAGAGGCTGACATTCTTTAAGAAAATACAATGTTCCCATGTTGATTCGGAGAAGGTCAAAAAGATTTAATTCTGGGCCACAATACCATCCTACATTTTAGCACCATCCCAGGCTTTCATGCATAATCCGTGTCGGATATTGACTTGCAGACTCTGACAATGCGCTACAGTTCTAAAACCGGTGGTGATTCATATGGAGAACAGGAAGTGCACGGTTGCCTCACAGATTCCCACAAAGCACGTCTCAATGGCACATCGCCCATCTCTCTTCAGTGCATCAGAAACCACATCATGATCTAAGGAGCGGCCACTGAAACGGAACCGTGACTGCAGTCCTGACTGCGATTTATGTATGGCAATAATGAGGATGCCCAAAGATTGAGGATTGAGCCTTGGTGGGTTTTATTGTGCCAGTGTCCAATCCATAAAAAACACGTAAAAAAAAGAGAGAAAAGAATGAGAGAGAGAGCGAGCGAGAGAGAGAGAGACGCACTAATTGCGCTGTTTAGAAGACTGGCTTTGCCTTCCCCCCTCTGGACATGAAAGACTGTGTTACTGCTTGCTGAAAAACAAACCTGAAATGGGCGAGAAAGATGCAGACGGCTCTTGAAGCAAGCGGTCCTGAGGTTTGACGGCACTGAGGCAATTTGTCTGTGTCATTTTCCATACACTTCCCCCCCTCCCATCCCCCTGCTTGGTGTATAAGAAACAATTCATCTGCATTTGGGGGAGAGAGTGAGGAGCCCTTCCAAATTAGGCATGAGTTATCTCCTCAATAAGTTTTAATCAGACTTGTGCAGCTTCTTGCACTGTAAACAAAAGCAATTACAGTAGATGTGTGTCTGTGTGTGCGTATGTGTGTGTGTGTGTGTGTGTGTGTGTGTGTGTGTGTGTGCGTGCATGTGTGTGTGTCAGATGGTGGAAAATGAGACAGTTTCAGCTTCCTATGGACCAGTCTGGGGTGCTGTGGAGTGGAACAGTTTAATTAGGGGAAGACTGTACAACAACTTCTGAAGGAGACAAGAAATAAAAGCAAATTTTATATAAATAATAATTTCTTAATAAATAAATAATAAAAATAGCTGTCTATTGTCTTAAATTAGACTTGCTAAACTGACATTTCTTCATTATTTTGTTGAAGGCAGCCTCACCATTCCCATAAATCTTTTATGGGTGAAATTGATGATCCTTTTGTCTACTGCTGCCAGGTAATAAGACTCCCATTGCAGAAGAGGCCTACATGTATAAGGTGTCATTAACTGAACATGGTCATTTTGCATACTTGAAACTTGGCACTATCAGATGCTGATATTACTTCTCTTCAGTTAGTCATTGGAAACTTAGCTCTACATGCAGGGTATATACATATACGTACATTCATAAACCTTTATATATACATATATATATAAAAGTGACAATTCAATGACTGATATATTTTCAGATTTATACATGATGCTATTTAAGGTCCAAATATAGTAAAGATATACACACACACACACACACACATATACATGCAACTGAGCACAGGTAAAGCCAATGGCAGTTCAATGCCCACAGCCTTGTGTAGTCCTTGATTCTATTACATTGCAGGGACTGTCTTTGAAAGTAGGCGGCTAACAGAGCCTCATAAACAGCATTGTAACCATGTTTTTTTTTTTTTTTCAAGAAAAACACACTTCAACATCTCCCTGACAACTTAAGCATGCACGTATGCCATGTCTGATCTGGGGCGCAGGGAGACTGATGAAGCTATAGTTACACAGTGACAGGGAAATAAAGGCAGCCAAACAAAAAACTTCCCGCTCCGCTTTTGATCTTGCCAGTCTTGTGGACTGAGCGAAGCTGTGGAAAGCACCACGTAAAATCATCCCTCTGTTTGAACAGCATTGCCCCAGGACGCGGACGGCAAATGGTAATTATCCCTTCTTGCGCACAAAAGTACCGCGGAATTTCATCAGATGGCAGCTCTGAGCATGGCATGATGAATTTAACAGCGCTTTTATGAGCATGCAGTCTTCCCCAGATGCAAAAGCATTTCAGTTTTTAAGATGTCCAAGAGTAAGGTGGACGAGGGCGACCATTGGCACGGACGTGGCTTAAAATGTGGTCCCTTGCCTGATGCGAAGCTTGATGCTGACCTTTACGTGCCAAAACAGGATGCACGATGCTGAGGGCGACCTTTATGCGCCCACAATAAAAATAAGAAAGTTAAAATACGTAGGATGCTTGTATTGTACGTGCCCTAGGTTGACATTGTCATATAGCTATTGGGGGTGATGAATAAGTTAAACACAAATAAGCTCTTATTTTTCTCATGTGCTAGATATGCACGTACTTTCCAGTTCACGTACGTTAATTAAATAAAAAATCCAAAATTAATGCAAAGGTTGCGAGACGCAGAAAAAAAAAAAAAAATCAGTCATACATGAGAAAGTACCTTCCGTGGTTCGTTCTGTGTGTAGGACATTTCGTTTAAGCCACTTGGAGACGTGCAGAATGATGGAATGCTTTTAAGGGCGTGAGAGGTGCCTGCACAGCAAAGCAACATGCTTGACATATGGAATGAGTTCAGCCGAATACTCAGAGGAGTGCGCGACAAAGCAATCCCATTAAACCACAAATGCAGCTGCAAATAAATGACAATGGCCACACATTAGAATTCCTCACTTTTCTGTAAGGGCTCCGTCGTGGGCATAATTTGGTGGATAAGCAACTCCATGGTGTGCATTCTTCATCAAATGGACGTTCTGGTTTTTGCCTACATTAAAGCACATCAAATTACACTCATTGTTCAATTTTCACACTAGCGAGCCCCCAGCCCCTGTAAAAATGAATTGTTCTTGAACACACATGAATCTAAGAAAATTGCCATTTAACAAAACGTAATATATATTTGAAGCACAAAACCCACCCTTGTCTGGTTTAATGCTTGAGTTGCAATGGCTGCAGTCTTTCATGTCCTTGACTGCTATAACAGCAAACTTAGGGCTAGATTCAAATCTTGCCTCCTCCTGCTATTGATAATTAAGTTAAAAATAGGCTACAATTAACATTTGGCCTCCCAAAATATACAACACCAGTTGGAATGAGAGTGTCATGACTTATAATGAATGAGCATGGTTTTTTTCCACTCTAGCCTCCCTACAAATCCCCAGTCAGTACTTCAGAGCAAAGACATCCATCAGAGAACTGATGTACAGTGCAGCAATGTTTAATATTCTCCATTTATGCAGCAGGAAGTTTAGGCAAGCATTTCAGGCTCTCTTGGATACTTCTCATAGAGGAAGAACAGGAATCAAACCCCCTGGTTACAAGTCCCTATTCACTAGGCCAGACTGCACCTGCTTCCACTGTGCGACCAAGAAGCACTGAGCGAACTACTTTAGAAGTGTTTGAAGCCACAGGCGTTAACTTCCTTCATTATCCTTTGACATTTCCTGACATCCTTTCACATTTTACATATATTGCCCTAAAGGAAGGGAATCATTACTGACATGTCCTTTTGGATTATTTTATTCATTTTCAACTCTTTGTAACACTTAGAACATCAATCCTGCATATTTTTGGCTCAAGTGGGACTATGCTGAGTTTATGCTGGGATATGTGTACATTTTTTCTGTGTGTGGGAAAAAAATATATAAATCAAGTTTGCAGTTTGCAATAATGAGACAGGTCAGTTTTAATTTAATTCCAGAAGCCCTGGAGCTCTGACTCACCTCGGTTGCTAAGAGACCTGTGCGATGCTTCGAGGCATTGAGGAGAGGGCAGGGCTCTGACAAGGTCTTCACAGACCCCACCATTCACATCACTGCACTAGAACGACAGGCCTCTGAGGAAGGTTCACCTGGCAACGGCCAATCAGTGCTTAGCAGGCAGTATCTGCCTCAGCTCCACCAGGGGGATACTCCAGCAAGCAAGCTGTTCACTATTCTCCATTACCTCATCAATTCCCTCCTCTTCTCATTTAAGACCAGGTGTTAATTGCTACCATTTCAATGACCTCCATTTGTCTTCATAGCTCTGCTCACGTTGTTGATGTCCTGCCGTTCTTTGTCAGCACTCCCCTGAAGAGTTGAAGGGTGAGTTTATCTGCTCTCACTTTCAAATTAGGAACAGAGTCAATAATGGTCCACACATCCCCCGCTGCCCCCTTCTCTAAGAAGTGTGAGCATGTGCGTAAATTCTAAACTGCTATGTTCATACGAACAGTGAAACACTCTACGTGAACAAAGGGACCAAAAAAAGGAATGAAATGTGCTGGTTTATTTATTTATTTATTTATTTGGGGGGGGGTGAGGGTTTGGTTACATTTTTAAACATGATTTAATATTCTCAAAGGCTGTCGGAATCTACCGAAACAGTTTTGTCCATTCGGACACCCCTGCTCAGGAGTAATGCACTTTAAGAGAGAAATTGGAGACTCAGAATTGACAGTATTTAATAAAAAGCTGTGGAAAGAATTTCCTTTTTGCATGAACTGACAGCTTTTTACCAATCAAAAAAATACATCTAAAGTAAGCTAGTACACTCAATATTACAAGATGAGAAGAATCTGAAGCTTCTTTGAATTTTAGGCCCACTTCCAAACAATGTTAATGTTTGATGAATGGTCCAGTATATTTAATCAGATTTGAGGAATCTAAAACAATATGTTTGCACCCTAAAACTGGCCATCTAATACCTGTTATTGCTTCTCTCAGGGGAAAGAAAGGGGAATTATCCAGCATCCTGTAATCAGAAATGAGAAGTAATACTATTCATGTTTTGTTTTCTTCGGAATTGCACACCAATTAGTGAATTGTTGTTTTTATTGCTGTTGTTGCTGAAGCACTCTGGACATTCAATATCACAATGACGTAGACTCAGTGCCCAGAGTTCTCTATGACACGCCTCCTGGACTGAGCTCTTGATGTACTAATGTCACCAACCTCACAGCATGTGATCTGCTGTACCAGGTCTCTCACCACCATATATCTCTCCTCACCCATTGCAGGACACAGAAACTAATGCTGCGTATCAAGAGAGATGCTACCTCTGCTCTTCTATGTTTTTGCAATGGTAAACCAATCAAATTAGTCAGAATGGTGGACCATTACATCACATCATTACATGCATTACAGAAAATGAAATGCATTTCATATATTTGACAAAATGTATCCTCCAGTCTAGCCACGCCTTTTCCACAACGCTGTTACTTTCTTGAGGTTTCTTTTTTCCCCCTGATAGCTGGGTAAACACCATTGCAAATCTACAGCCAGCAATTCCCTATCTTTCATTGAATGAATCACTTTTTTAAAACCATGCGATATATTTTTATAGACACATCCTTCTTCCTTTGGTGATGGAGCCTTGTTTTATTGATTGCTTGCTCTATTGATGGCTTGCTCTCTTCATACAAAACACACATTTCAGCCCCATGGGAGAAGAAAGTGTTCCTGAAAGTGATGCTACTGAAAACTCTGTCCATATTATTTCAACAGGACACAGGTTAGGCATCTAAACCATGGTCTACAGTGCCTTCTATATTTATTCATGACTAAATAAGAGCAAAAGTATGCTTTTAAAGATAAAATGTAGATATTGGATAATTTAAAAACATTCTATACTTTAATTTTAATAGTGTCACACAGAGGAAAGTCATATTCAGATCACGAAAATGGATGTTATCCCAAAGAACACAAAGGTCACATTTATTCACATCCTGTAATTAATATTTTGTAAATCCTCTTCTGTTATGGATTACACTGACTAGATTGCTCTTGTTGTGTGTGTGTGTGTGTTTTTTTGTGTTTTTTTTTTTTTTTTTTTTTATCAAGTTCTGGTACTTTGGAGTGGCATTTTTAACCACTCCCCTTGGCAGAATTGCTCTGTATTCTTCCAAGCTTTTGATTTTCTTTTGTGACCTTCTTGCATTTGAACCACAAATGCTGTGTGCTTTTTGTGTTTTTTGTTTCTTGTTATTGTCTTTACTTTGGCACTCATTGCACTATTTTTGAATTTGGATCTTGTTAGTTGCCCTATACCCAGTAGTTGTACAAATCAGATAGTACTGTGTCCTCAAACAGACCTTGCTCTCAGCTGAGAACTGTCTCATTGTGGAACTGTATACATCCTCTCCCCGTACTGTCGCTATACTTACTGTATGCACTTTTGTACATCGCTTTGGATAAAAGCATCTGCTAGATATATAAATGTAAATGTAAATGCTCCACTGGATTAAGGACTGGAGATTGTAGACGAGCAGTTCAGGACATTTATTTTGTGCTCAGATTACCATTTCTTTATAAGTTATGATGTTTTTACTGTCATATGAAGATGTCGATTTTCAGCCAGCTTCTGGACAGAGAAAATCATGTTTTTGGCAATAATGTCCTGATAGAAAGTTATGAACTCTATCACTCTAAACTCTAAACAAGGACCCATAGATGCAAAACAACCCCCATAACAAGCTAAAACCCCTTGACCAAGAAACGTGCTTGCAAGTGTTGGTCTTACATAGTTTGGCAAATTTAAGCTGACTCTTTTTGTGGCCTGCCATCAAAAAAGGCTTCCTCCCTGAAACTCCACCATGAATGCAACATTCATGCAATTAACTTTGAGTGATTATTTTTGACTTTGTAACACCGAGATGCCAGTTTGCTCAGGGTATCTCCAAGTGCTACCTTTGGATTTATGGTCGTCTCCCGAATTATGCGCTTCACCGTTGATGACGGCAAAGTATGATATGTGTCCACTTCCTGGCAGGGTAATCCACTTCAGCAGCAAATGCCTGAACAACAGAAATGCCTGAACAACAGACACTACAGTGGAAAGTGGAAGTGAAAAGTGCATTCCTTTGTAGCCATCTTCCAACTTGAGGAGGTCAATAACCAATTACCTGAAGTACTTCAGAGTACTAAAAGTGTACTTCAAAAATGCGAATAAATATGACCCTGATGTCTTTTGGATTGAAATCCATCACTTGTATTTACTCTTTTAGCATTTACATTTTGTTAAGTATATTCTAACATTTGTATTTTATAATATTGCATTTGTATTAGAAAATATGCATTGCAAAATATGCATTGCATAATTTGTACCACATATCGAGCCTGGGCTATCACAAGAATTATGTTCTTACTGGCTCAAAGAAATTTATTCTAAAACCTATTCAAAGTCATTGTTGGATGTTAAAAGATGCCTAAAGAATGTCTGTTGGCACCTTTTGACTTTCAAATTTCAAACAAATTTCAGAGGTTTATCCAACAATTATCAAGTAACATGTATCTCTTTAGAGCGTGAAATTCACTTTAATGGTCTGAGGCCAACTGGTGTCTGGGAATGGACTCTGTGGTTGTTTATTTGTATGGACTGTACACCAAGGTAATGGCCCATGTATGGAAGACTTACACTGATGAGCCGAAACATTATGACTACCTGCCTAATATGCTGTTGGTCCTCCATGTGCAGCTAAAACAGTGCCAATCTGCCAAGGCATGGACTATACAAAACCCATGAAGGTGTCCTGTGGTATCTGGCACCAAAACATTAGCAGCAGATCCTTCAAGTCCTGTAAATTGCAAGGTGGAGCCGGTGTGGATCGGACTTAGCACAGTATCCTGCTGAAAGAGGCCACTGCCATCAGGGAATACCATTGCCATGAAGGGGTGTACCTGGTCTGCAACGATGTTTAGTTAAGTGGCACATCTCAAACTGATGTTCGCATGAATGGCCGGACCCAGGGTTTCCCAGCAGAACATTGCCCAGAGCATCACACTCCCTCCACCGGCTTGTCGTCTTCCCACAGTGCATCCTGGTGCCATCAATTCCCCAGGTAAATGGTGCACATGTACACTGCCATCCACGTGATCTAAAAGAAAACAGGAGTCATTGGACCAGGCGACCTTCTTCCACTGCTCCAAGGTCCAGTTCCGACGCTCACGTGCCCTTTATAGGCACTTTCAACGGTGGACAGGGGTCATCGTTGGCACTCTGACCGGTCTGTGGCTACGCAGCCCCATATGCAGCAGGGTGCAATGCACTGTGTGTATTGTGACTCATTCCTCCCGTAACCATCATTAAAATTTTCTGTGACTTGTGCCACAATAGACCTTCTGTTGGTTCGGACCAGATGGGAAAGCTTTCGTTGCCCTCATACATCGATGAGCCTTGGGTGCCCAACACCCTGTCGGTTTGTCCCTCCTCAGACCACTGTCGGTAGGTACCCACCACTGCTGACTGGGAGCACCCCACAAGCCTTGCCGTTTCAGAGATTCTCTGACTCAGTCATCGGGCCATAACAACTTGTCCCTTGTCAAAGTGGCTCAGGGCTTTACTGCCCATTTCTCCTGCATCCAACACGTTGACTACGAGAACTGATTGTTCAATTACCATCTCATCTGCCCAGACCTTGATCATGTGCCCTTGTTTGGAGATGATCAACGTTATTCGGTTCACCTGTGAGTGGTCATAATGTTTTGGCTCATCAGTGTATAAATGCTTGGTATGTCCAACCAAAAACTTTCCCTTGGTTTTATTTCCCTATTGAATCTCTCTAGGTGCATTTTGTCATGAAATTCCACACAGTGAAGGGGGGCTGAGACCCGTCTGTGTAACATACTGGCTGAACATATGTAATTCTTAAGGTGCGAATTGACCACTGATCTGTTATAAGGTTAACAAGACATTTGGATTGCTGCAAATCATTGTATCTGCACTCCAGGACAGAGAAAGATTTGAAATGACAGCACTATATCTGACAGCTCTCCCAATTAAAGGGGGTTCACTATTTGATCCTCTTGTCTTGGTAGATTGATTTTTCAATTTTCGGGCGCTGTCTCAGGCAACAGTGTCTGCTACACAGCGGAGAACGAGAGGAGCCGTGGGGTCTGTGGGCTACGGCTCCATCTCAGCCCTCTGTGGCTCATTTAAATTGATTAGGCAGCTCTTTTGAGAAAATCCTCTAAGACAATTTACTGTATAACCAGTGGCTGACTGCCAAAGATGGACTTTTGATTTTGCGAACCCATGGCAATATTCTTTCCTCCAATGAGTACATGACTTGTTGGCCCTCTAATTGATGAAGGAAGAATATCCATGAATAATTTACATATATATACATGACTTATGTATATGTCACACGCAGTCTCTCTCACACACACACACACACACATACACACACATACACACACACGCACACACACACACACACACACATACTCAATATCCAACCCTTAGAGGAAAAACCAAATGTCATTTCATGGCTTTAACAACACAGACGTGCAAACACTCAGTACATGCAACCGATTGCTCTCCCCTGATTTTATTTTCTCACAGAACTTTACCTGGTGCCCTTAAATATACCCTGGGGTAATTAGTAGGCCGTCTCCAGCCAGTGCGTGTGCCTCATGACAGGGCAGCAGGGGCCGCTGCAGAGACACACGTTCATACCGTAAGTGCAAACTTGCATCTGACCAAACCGAATGGAGAACGGCCAAGGACGGCTTGGGCCGCGTCTCTCTCTTTGAAAAATGCCTGCCAGAAATCACGCAGCTTTCTCCCACAACAATAACACAGTTATCCAGCAAGTTCTGAACGATGATTCATTTTTCAAACACCCGAGGACTGGAGACAAAAAAAAAAAAAAAAATGCAAACACTTTAATTTAAAATGTAATCAGCAGATGTGAGCCTCTCAAAAACAAAACCTTCATGTGTTTTTTTGTATTACTATTATCGTTATTTATGTTTATCACATATTACAGTAAGCCTGGCTTGTAGATAAATCCAAATGGAGGCGTCTGCGCATGAATTATGAATCTGAACATTGCTCACACTCTGGGTAAGAAGACAGATAAAACAATTCTGCTCAGTTATGCATGGACACATAGGAGAGCTGTGGGAATGAGCAGGACAATCACAGTTAGCCAGAGGGTTTCTGAATGACATTTAATGTAAATAACTAGCAGATTTTTTTCCCATGAAGGGCATGGCACTGACATTTTGGCACAAGGAATTTTCAGACTAGACACATTCAAACAGGACCTGACAGGGAACCGTATTTTTCTCCTATGCATCCGTACAAAAAGTGACCAGAACATATAATGAGGTGGCAGTATAAAACACATGGAAAACACTACAACTGTAAGAGCTAACTATCCCTCTTGCAGTGTTGCTGCAAAACATCATTTTTTCTTAACGTTGAGGTTGTCAAAGCAGCAAGCAGCCTGGGGTTTATCCCATGCACAATCTGAACTTTGTTCAAGCTTAGCTGACATTCAGATCCAAACTCCCCCCAAAGTTACTGAATATAGCAGTGCAGACAGATAGAGACAAGAACATGCTTCTTCACAAATGACTGCTAATTAGCAAATCCACAGGTGATGAGGGTGCTGGAGACCCATTCTGTTTGCAGGCACCGATTCGGACCTCTTTTTTTTTGGGTCCTTTTTACCTTGGCGTTTATTAGCATAGTGATCCTAATGTATTTATTGAGCTGAATGAACCACAGGGTTGTGAAACCCAGTTGGCCAGTCTTTTTCCAGATTCAGAACAGCGGGGGTCAAAGTTGCCTCTTTGGTGTATTAAGCCTGTTCGTTCACAGGCGGCAGAAATTATAAACGGTTTGCACTTTTGCTGATCCCTTTGGTCTCATTCCTAAATATGCTAGATAGCCACTCAATGGAACATGGCGGCAGAAATCAAGAGATGTGACAAGGCCTTTTCTTTAAAACAAATGAAAAGGTGAAAGTATTATCTACATCTACAGAAGGAAAATTCAATGCTAAAAACATTAAAATGAGTCCAGTACAGTCCTTTTGCTCTGAGTGGGGACTGAAGCTGGCATGAAGCAGACACTGCCAGATTTTCTTCTGTAGTCCCAGCTCAGCACACTGTGGTGATACTGAAATGAAAGCCAGGGTGTTTCTCCTCACTGTCCACAGTGTTCACCACTCACTCCTCACACCTGGAGGGGAAACAGAACAGAAATATGAGGCATACAGAACAATAATGATACAAGCCAGAAGACTCGCCTTACCATGGCACATGATTATAAACAGACAATCCTCCACCATGTTTGCAGTTGCAAGCTGACACTGAGGGGGAAGGTGGAAGATATTTGCTGATATTAGCCCCCGTCTTCCTTTGTTGAGCAGATATTACGCGGTCTGATTTAAACGCCGCTCCGGCTGGAGTGGACATCGCTGCTGCTCCTGTACTCCCTCTGCGGCTGGTGTCACACTCTCGCCCCCAGGCGCTCCTGAGAGAGAACCGAGGGACCGGGCACCGATGCCAGCTACATCTCCAACCGCTCCGGGTTATTGCAGCGCTAATTGGTACGATGAGACCTGAAAGCGTGGGCCTGCATTCGCAACCAAGCCTCAGACGAAGGCGCAGGGGTCAGGCTAGCCTATTTGCAGCGGTCGCTCCATTGTACTAAGTGCACTCCGCTCTGTCGCTGTTTTAAAAATGCAGTCACGGACCGCTGTTAAGAAGCCATCAATTAAGCCTCTCCATTCCAATTCCTTTCCATTTTGCTCTCTCCATTACCACAGGTAACTGTCTCTACATAACCTTCAGGTCCCCAGAGTATTCCCATGTGACTTCCAACAGCAGAAAGACTGCTTTTCAGTGCAATGTGAAAGAGACTATTGCGTTAGACTCACTCTAACTTATCCTCATTGTTAGAGAACTTATACTGCCATGGAAGCCGAGACTGTTTAATATTTGACATCCCTGATATTGCTGAGTATGGGTTAATCCTATACACCTGGGAATTAGTCTAGACTGGCAATAAAATGACAAAAATACTCAAATTGTATTTAATTTGAAGGGTTTTTTTCCCCACTCTTTTTATTGCAGAGAGAGCATGTATGCATGCGTAGGTATGACTGCACATGTGTATAAATGTGCTGTAATACGAGGGGAAGATTGTTTTCCTCTTTGTTTTAGACATAGTGCTGTAAATATTTTGGCAATGCTTGTTTTAACCTGTCAAACCAATAAAGCTCATTTGGAGTCTGATGTGATTTAAATGGCTGGAGTTGCAGACACTGTGCAGATGTTATACTCGGCTGCATAAGATGAAAAGTGTTGGTGTCATTCTTCACTTGTCTCATTATTTTTTTGCCATTCTATGAATATTGATGTGGCTTCCTCCCAATTTCACTTGCTTGTGCTGATCTTTTAACTCCAGCTACCTTTTATTCTATGGCTTCAGCGTGAATGTACTTTAAAAAATGCACATAAAAATGGAAAGTGGCCATAAGATTTTGGGATAAATACTAATATGCAATCCCCTTTTCTGCCTGGAGGAGAGAGTTCTAACCACTCCATAAATCCTTTCATGCGATAGCTAAGGGGCCATGAAGAGTCTCCAGAGCTCTTATGAGGCAAATCTCAATGGATTCTGCTGGCTTTTGTTATCCTCAAAAGCTTTTCATAACTTAATGCTATTAATGCTATTTCTCTGATTCAATTTATCGAAACAAAATTTGAAAAGAAACAGAGGGGTGTGTGTGTCTGTGCATGTGTGTCATATATATATATATATATATATATATATATATATATATATATACACACACACACACACACACACACACACACATACATATATATATTTTGTAACCATGTGTCCATCAGGGACCAGATGAAGTCAGCCTAACTGCTAAATCAGATCCAGGCTTCAGTTACGTCTTAGCCAGAAGAAAACACACCCAACAGTTTCCCAGAAAGATGTGTGAATCAGCCAAATTTGTTGGCACAACTGAAAGAGCAGCACTCCATTTAGAGACAGAGTGTAGATCCTTCTCGCATTCTCTGAGATTTGGAGAGAGTCTTGAGTGATGCATCACTCAAATGAACACATATTTTGCATCATCTTCAACCTCCCAAAAGTTTCTGTTAATTTTTTCTTTTCTTTTTCTGCTTGCAGAGCTCTTTTTGAGGGTGCAGTGTGGGTAAGAAGAAGAAATCTGTCAGGTAGGAGCTTAGACAGTGGTCTAACAGCTAGATTTCACATGACATGCCAACTTACCGAAGGGTGAATTTTGCTAGAACTGAATGGACTTACACTGGAAATGATAGGAATTTCATTGCTCTGTGGTCTGTAGCAGTTATATTGCTGTATTAGCTTTTGTATTAATATTTCGTTAGGATTTTATTTAGCTAGCTAGCATTCATATACAGTACAACCAAGATTGCTGTCATCTGTTTTCTGATAACACCAAAGAATGTCCACAAATGGCTATAACAGACATGGGAATTTGTTGAATATGAGCAGAGACCAATTCTGAGATAAAATAATATGGGGTACTCAAACATTTTCAGTGATGTAATGTGGTGGGAAAATTAAGATGGAGAAGTAGCAAATAAGGAATAAAACCAAAACGATCCAAGTTTGGGTGTTTTTTTTTTGCGCGGCCATATGAGACTACCCAAATTTTGTACATTTAAATGAGGGCATGTGTCACAGAAGGCACGGGAACTCAGGGTTACTGTGGTTATGTACTGTATGTAGGTTGCTGCATAAATCTAGGGTACACCCTGCCATGGAGCATATGTGCAATCCCAGTTTGCTTCCCTCTCCCAAACAACTTTCCTCCATTCAAGAAATGCGGCAACAACACAGAAGACAACATTAGCAGTGAGGCAGGAAACTGACGGACAGCTTCATTTATGTAGAATGCAGGAGACACTGCACTAATTTACACGGGCTACAGGAGATTGTGCGCCTAAAAAGCAGCTGCAGAGCAAGCTTACTGTAATGAATAAATGCACACTGCATTCATTTTTTCCCCTCATTTGCATTGAAATTGAAGTGCCATATTTCATTTGATTAGCTTCTCTTTTTTAATACCTGCACTGCACTGTACAAAAAGCTAGCTACTAGTCAGACATTTTGATGACACTCGCATTAAAAGAAAAACTTTTCGGGGAATTCTGTAATCGATACAAGTTACATATTACACAACGTAGCACTTCACCATTGCAAACTGACACAAACAACCTCAGTAATGAATGAGCTTCAGAAACACCTGAACCTGGGAGATGAAAATATGTAGAAAGCAGAAGGCTTATTTAGTTTAAGTTAACCTGTCAGTGAGAAGATTTATGCACAATATATGCTGACAAGACCTCTGCTGCTGATCATCTGCAAGTTTACATTTTAACTTTTTTTGTGTTAATATATGCCCATATGCCTGGGTGCCTTAAAGGAGGTGAACAGTTTCAGTGTACATACATATAAAGTACATACATGTACATATAATGTAATTACATACAAATATATATGTATATGTATATATGTAATACAACGGAATAACTAAGACCTTTAAAATTACAAAGTGGGAGGCTGATGCCACACATCTGTGCGAAGCTGCTCTGTCATGCCTTCACACAAATGTCACAAGCTGCTCTTGCATACGACCCCGCTGCAACACACCACAAAGGTTCTCATGTGCAATCGCGTTTCTTTATTTTGCATCATTCCCACCCCACCTCAAGGCCCCGCGGTGTTAATTACGGCTACTCCTTCCCCGGAGCAGGAGTGAACTGTGAAAGTGCATTAATCTTGATTCTCGGCTCTGGCACAAAGCCGTGTTTGAAGAGACTCTCGTGGCAAACCCCAAAGGTGGAGTGATTCATCGGCAGAAAAGAGGAAGAAGAGCGGGAAGGGGAGAAAAAAAAAGAAAATAAAAAAGGCCCAAAAGTCCAGTGCAGACTGCGATCACTCCATTTTCTCTGGGAGCCCGGGCACCTCAGATGGCATCCGATTCATTTGTCCACGTCAACAATTTCGTCTGTCCGCCCGATTCATTTTCCAGATGCAATATGACAACAATAGGAGCTTACACTGGCTGCCTCCTTTGTTCAGTGTGTTTATTTATTTGATCTTGTCGGAGGTTAAAGGTCACAGATACACAAGCCCAAAACCTGGCTGACAGATGGCCGTGGCTGCCGTGTTCTCAGCTGAAAGTTTGTCTTTGCCTTGCTGCGCCCTGAAGGATTTCCATTGTTCTTGCTTGTTGTGTTTGTGATCACTCGGTTGTTGCAGCAACTCTCATAAGGCCTCATGGAAGACAACTTGAGTGCGCGCGCTCGCAAGCGCATTTCGAGGTCAAAGAACAGGATTCATGTGAATAGTCTACCTCAATCGAACAGAGCTCAAACAAAATCCCGCACTGTTTGTGCGGAGAGGGAGAGAGAGACACCACAAAACAGGCAGGGACAGCCGCTCGGCGGCGTCCTTGGTTCGTCATTGCAAAGTAAATAAAATGGAAAGAATGAGATTGTAAAACAAGCCAGGTATAGCGTGTTTACTTTTGACAAGAGTTTACTTGAAAAGGTTACCTTACGATCACTTCTGCCCCCCGTCACATGGGTATGAGGCGGAGGTTGAAGTAGAGATTTCCATTTCTTTACATGAGTATGTGCAAGGTAGCAGAAAAGCTTCCCTGCCATAGCATGCAGGAAACCTGACATGTCAATTTTCACCAGAGATGCCTGTGGGTCTTCCAGGTAGTGGGGGTTGGGGTTATTTACTAAACTTTTTTAACTTCAAAATTTAAAATGTAATGTCTTAATTGTTAAAATGTTTTTTAAATAAACATTTTCTTTGCATATAGTACTGCCCTTCTACACATACCTAGAAGGGCAGCGCCTTTGTTTTTACCTTCATTCATGAGTGAAATTGATGTTAAAAATCCATTCGGATGGGGTCTCCCGAGTGGCTCAGCCAGCTAATGTGGGCACAGGCTGGTTCGATCCCAGGCATGTAATCAGCTGACAATGACCCGGAGCCCATGGCAGCAGAACAAATCGCCTTCGTTCCTCTTGGGGTGGGGGTGGGTATGTCAGCAGGGGTCCCTCGCCTCTCTGCTGCAGCGCCCTCTGCTGGTTCGTGAGGCACCTACAAAGTCTCTCAGTGAAGTCAGTGAGGACCCACCCCTACTCCATGTGCCCTGTTGTGGTGCAGTAGGACTGGCAGTGTGAAAACATCGCCATTGGCTTGCATCCAAGTGCACTGGAGGATTGCGCTTGTCCTGCTTCAGTGATCTTGTGCAAACGTTGTGGGAGCGCAAAGAGTTGAGCCTAGCGTACAGCTGGCCGTTCCAGAATTATGTGTAAAAAAATGCAAAAAGGACACTGAAAAATCCATTAAGATGAAAAAAGTTTCTTCACTACTACTAATACTCATAAAATAATAAAAATACTAATTTGACATTTGTAATATGCACGGTTCTCTGAAGTGGTTATGCCGGAGGGGAGTTCAACGGTTGTCAGTCCCTTCACCTTGGCCAGAAAATAATTAGCTGCCCACTGCAGTAGATGTGCAAATATGAATTTTCATTTCCTGAGTGGGCGACAACCTCCACTCCCACCCCACAAACACGGCTTACCGTATTTCCAATAAAGACAGAGTGAAAAACCGGGAGGGAAAATGGCACAGACTAGAGCTTTAAAGGACACCAAGATAAGCTCCTTTTAAAGCTGTTGCGATGTGGGCAACTACATGGAAAAATAAAAAGGCTTCGGGTTATGATGACAGAGTGGCAGGGGATGGAAGGCCGTTGGTTACAGGTACGTAAGCATAGCTCCGACAACGGGCATGTCAGTGTGCACTTTCGGTACATGCTTTTCTGCAGGCTGACAAGTGTCTGGAAGGAACAGCTTACATGAAGGCCCTGGATCCAATCAGCACTCTATCTGTGCACACGCATGCGCGCACACACACACACACACACTCACACACACACACACACACACACAAACCCATCTCTCTACCCTGAAGGACACTCATTATCGGATGAATTGCTAATTCACAAAAGAAAGGTGTGGTCCGTTATGATGAAAATTTTCAAAGGAATAAGCAATGTGAGCAACGTCTTTTCGTATAAACGAAGTAATGCATTTTTTCGCTTCACAACAACAACTACAATAATAACAGCGTAGACAGGGAATGTGTTAATGTCACTGTGTTGTGGAGAGGGAGACTTGGTCTGGTTCTCCACTCTGGTGGTTAAGCTCGTTGCCTCCCTGTGAAAGCCCCCCACTGCTACAGTAAGGATAAAATGAAAGGTAGCAGTGTTGACCTTGACAATACCATGTTCCGTTGAAATTAAAAGTGATGCATTGTGGGTAAAAAAAAAAAAAAAACTACAGGACTCTCTTACTGGTCTGTGGGTCTTTGGGGAAGAAACATCATTGTCCACTCTTCTCCCCTTCACCTCCTTTACTCTAATACTCACAATATTGCATCGGAAGAGTTCACAAGCAATAACCTCGTGACTTTTTTTTTTTATATAAAGCTCTGTTGAGTTTTCTTATCACTTATGGAATCTTGTTTCCCTGCAATGTGCAGTTTATCTCTTGGCCCAGTCTGTCAGTGTACAAACATGAACATCTTAAAGCCCTTTCTTCCTTTCATTTCAGTGGCGTATGTTCTCACACGGCGTATGTTCTAACATCTGTAGTAGAAGCAAACACACTTCTGAAAGGTACACATTAAAGAGCCTCACACCGTATGTTGCTGGAATAGTGTAATATTCCCATTTGAGAAAAGCCAAACCCTGTGTTTACACGCCTGAATTCTATAAACCCCTTGATGTTCCCGACATAGTCCTTTGATTAGCTTCCTATGTTGAAAACACCTTGGCAACGCAGAGCGAATTAGCACTGCTTTGGATTAGAGTGGCATCGATGCAGCTCTGTATTTACGAGGTCGGGTAAATATTCGCAAAAGCCGTGGATTCCTCTACCAAGATGCAACTCTTAAACCGTGTTTGTGCTTCCAATCCGGGGTTCGGTGCCTTCAGGAGCGATGCCGACGCGCTGGCTCCCGCTGGGAGAGTCAGGCGTTACGCGGCTGATAAGAGGGCCGGCCGAGCGTCCCGCGCGGCCCGAGGTAATGGGGAAAGTAATCTGTGGGAAGATCGGGCCTCCGCCTGTGTGATTGAGGGGCGCGGGGACGCGAGGACGCCCGCGCTGGGACCCCGGGAGGTGAGCGTTAAGCAGTGTTGACGGGGTGCGCCGGCGGCCGCATGCGGACGGAGCCCCCTATCGAAACGAGAGGCCGATAAAACAGCCTCTGGGACTCGTGCGTCACCTGAGATGCGAAGCACTGCCAGAGCCACGGGGCTGGGAGGAACTCGCGCTGTGGACTGCGCTGATACGCGCTCATCTGCGGTCTGACTAATTCACGCTGGATAATTGAGTCCTGAGGCGGTCAGTTTCTATACGGTTTAGAGTATCCTTCTTTTAAGAAAAAAAGCACACAGAAGACAGGAAATCTATGCACACTTGGCATGTGGACTATTCCATGGAGAGGACCTTCTATGCTAAAACGCTAATGGCGAGGGATAACCATATGCTCATCAGCAGCGGATCACATCGGATCTGTGACTGTGTCCCCTTACGCCTGCTACCAGGGCAGAAATCTCTGATAATGAGTTCCATGATGTAGAAAGCTTGTTGTACCATTGTGCCTCCTCATCTTTTATTGTAAAATCCACATGGTTCTTCATCAGGTAAATTTTAGGTCTGGATTTAACCATCTGTCCTGTATCTCACTATGTTGTGCTAACAGTTAGCCAGTTTCGCTTCTGGGAGTCATCAGTCAGTTATTTTCCACTTTCTGAAATCAGCACTGCCTGGGCTAAGCATATGAAAATGAATAAATAAAGCAATACAGGAAAGCAGAGAAAGAGAGAGAGAGCGAGAGGAGAGCGAGCCCAACTCCTTCCCCTGGGGCGGTGTGCTGCCATTATCGTTCTGTCGGCCCGCATCAGTGTCAGGCAGGTCGGCCCCGTTGCCTAACCCACCGGACAGAACGCCATCCGAGCGGTCTGCTGGGATACTTCCTGCACGGCCGCGATCCTGCATCAGCCTTGTGTCCCCTGGAACCAAAGGTCAAACCCCCGCGGAGGAGACGCGGCGTTTCCACCACGGATTCCTCCAGGAGAGACGCTCGTCTCGATCCGGCCTTGGCTTCCCTGCCTTGGCTTCCGCTGCCTCTCCTGCCTCCTTTTCTTCCCCTTCCATCGTTCCGATGTCTCCTAAGTGACCCGTTATCTCCATTCCCTCGCAAACAACAACACGGGGCCCTCAGCCAAAATAAAGAAGCAAATGAATCAGCGAGGAGGGAGCCATACGGCGAGCGTGACAGCGCCGAGTTATGCTACGAGTGGGAGGAGAGAGATTAAATAAATATTTGAGGGCTCTGTTCAGGAGAAATGGAGGGGGGGTGTCATCTGCCACTAATTGTACCTACAGGGCCTGTCTGTTGAGCCGTATTAATGCGCACACTCTCAATGGAAAAGAAATTAACCTAGAAGCTCACTTCTAGACTCCACTGCTACTTTTTGGTCGTTGTTGAGGGTTTCTTTCGTTCTTTTCGCTGTGTGTTTCAGACATTTACATTTAAGAGGGAAGTGGGCGAGAGACTGTCTTTGTGAGGAAAGACAAAAAGTTTAATTCCAGGCTATTCAGACATTAGGGCTGGGAAGTAGAAAAACACATGTAATGGAGTTTCATGTATTCATACAGTAACTGTATTCTGTTGTATTTAAATGTGTAACATGAGTAGTCAGATTACTAACTTTTACAGAGCTTTGTTTTGTTTTTACTGCTAAGTAATTGGGAAAATAGACAATGTATGAATGAAAATCTCCTTTTACATGCATTAGTATTTCAGGTTTAAGTACCCCACCCCCTTAACAGGCTAGACTTTTAAAATGCCCAGCATTCATTCTTGCTGCATTCAGGTTATTATGCCCCGTAACCTTTCACCTGACTCGTGTTAAAAACCTACTTGTAAACTTAGCTGGATCCAGCTGCTAGCTAGCTAATCTGTAATTACATTACATTAATGTCATTCAGCAGACGCCCTTATCTAGAGCAACTTGCATATGTTACAATTTTACATGTTATCCATTAATACAGCTTGATATTTACTGAGGCAGTTCTGGGTTAGGCACTTTGCCCAAGGGTGCGGTAGCAGTGCCCTAGCAGGGAATCAAACCAGCAACCTTTCAGTTACGAGTGCTGCTCCTCACCACGCAACAGTGCTGCCCTGAAATCTTTACTGAACACCTTACCCCTTTTATAAGGCAGAACACAGCAGAAGCCCACCCTGGAATCTACCCGGTGACAGAAGTCCTACTACCTGCTGACAGGAGTTACCACAAGACAGGCAGCAAAATGGTATCAGCTGGTTATCGTGTACAAAGCCCTCTGTATCATATGCAAAGATACTGCATTAAAATGGAATCAGCAAAAAGATTTATTGGCTGGAGATTTTAAATGAATATCCTGTTTTGTATATCTGGATTTAATGAGCAATAGGTTTTGAACTTTACTTCATCAGATTGACTGTGCAGAAATGGCTCCCTTGTTCAAGTAGTGAATGACACGTTGCAAAGCATTTCAGGTTCGCCAGCTTCCTATTGGATTTGCAGCTTTGATAGCCATGAGCCTGTTGACACATTGTGCATTGAACAGTGGATGTTTAGCACACAGGTGCTGTAAATTACATTTCTGGTTCACTGCATGGTGAGAGCCTGCAGACTTCCTGTTAATGGTCATAAGCTTGTTGACTTCCACACTGCCAACCAAACCAGCTGCATTCTGTTGTTGTGTATCAGTGCAGAGCGTATTTTCAGCTTCCATGGTTACCCGTTAAGGCAGGATCCAAGCGGATTTCTGGACAACTACATATTTTTCTTAAATGAATAGTTTATCTGATAAAAATCCTGAGATAAAGAAACTGATATATTCTGTTTGCAAGTCTTATAATAACTCATGATTAAGATCAGAAGAAATTAATCTAGTAAGACTATTTGCCGAAATGGATGATGCTTACAAGGAAATGAGAGAGTGAGGAGGACTACAACTGTGTGAGGTTAACAGCCTGACACCTAGCAGGTTTGCAGCATCTATACAGAGCTATACTGTGCTGGATAAAATGTAATGGCCTCTTCATCTTACACTTCCCGCATTATCAACTTATATATCATTGTGGCATTTGAACATACAGTAGGTATTCGCTCAAGCATATGAAGCCATACATATTGCCAAAAAAATGTCCTTGAAGTAATCTGATTAAGTACCAGAGCTTTCATGACTGAAATTTGTCACTGATCAATTAAAGTGGCATGTAAATTACTCTGTATTTGGATATACAGTAACTCTCACAACCCTTTCAGTAAGGGTTACACAATTCAATTACACTATTATAATGTACTGTAGTATTATTGTGGCAGTATGTTATAACACCACAATTAACCTGGAATTTGTTTGGTATTGTTATGCATGTATCTGTCGTGCCACCATTCATAGTCTAACATATCTCCAGGTGAGGGTCAGGACAATGAGAGTGCCAGAACTTGGGAATGACGTCTGGAATCTACAACATGAGCCAGTGTGTCTGATCTCTGCTTTTCCCTCTACCCCCGAGGAGGGCAGTTCATTCCCCACACACTTACATTACATTACATTACATTATAATATTGTCATTTATCAGATGTTCTTATCCAGAGCGACTTACAATTTTATCCATTTATGCAGCTGAGTATATGCTGAGGCAATTGTGGGCAAAGTACCCTGCCCAAGGGTACAATAGCAGGGCTCCAGCAGGGAACTGAACCAGCAACCTTTCGTTTACTGTTATCTGACAGAAAATTATGGAACAGGGCGGGGGGTGGATCACCCTCCTTTCAGTTTTTCAGGAGGGGCAGCAGGGTAATTACTCACCGCACCAGTTGCTTTGGGCTCCGCCAAGGTCGTGCCAGGTATTCCTTACAATCATATCTCAATTTGCTTTGTTATTCTAATATGATTTAATACAGCGCATAGACTTATTTCCTGTATTCTCCTTCAATGCAAGGTAATTAAAGCACCACAGTGGGCACTTTGGGCTTATGAGACATAAAACCGTCATTAATACCTCCCAGGATAGCCTAGGGTCTAATTGGTTGTTTTTTTTTTCCTCCACAGGATCATCCTAACTAAAATGCTTTCTCATGAGAGACGTGTACTAGTCTTTTCATTTTATCATACTTGTGTTTGTTTACGTGTTAAAGGCAACAGAACAGACTAGCCAATATGACTACATAATTCCAAAGAGATTTGTAAATAGTGTTATGCTAAAGCTTGTAATTAAGCTTCAGATTTAAGAAAAGGGGAAATCCAATGCTGTATATAAAATACCACAGCTGACATACTGAGGACAGCAGAAAAATCATTTAAATAACTTCTGCTATTCTTTAAAAAACAAAGATTTATCATTTCATCATTGAACACATATTTGAAAGGAACTTATAATGAAATATAACTTTCTCTAAGAAGCCACTGGTGCTTGAAAAGTTGTTTAGCTAGGTGTATGAACAGAACACCCAGTAAACAGCCCTCACTTTATGTGCCCAATCTATCTAGCCAAACTCTCCTTGGTTTTGCCACAGAACAATCCAAGATGCATTTCAATAGGCAGAAGGCAAATATTAAAAAAAACAAGGCTGGAGAAAACAAATATGGCCAATAACTGAGAAAAAAAAAACTTTCACTATGAAAGGTAATGTGCTCCACACTGCAAAGAGTCAGTAATCGATCAATAAACTGCCATACAAATACCCAAAGCATCGATCCTCCATGATTCAGCAGAGGAGTCAGGTATACAGTCAGGTATACAGCATATTTTGCAAATGTTTGCACTTTAACTGAAGGTCAGAATCTTACAGCAAAAAATCAAAAAAATCATCATATAGTTACTGACATACTGCTGTCTTTACTGCTAATTGCTTTGTATTTCTGGGAATCACATCCTACATAATGTTAATTTCATTCTTTGTAGCGCACAGTTTAAGGATAGGTAAGATAAAATATAACAACGGGACACACACAATGAGACAGAGGCATGTTGGCAGTGTGGTATTAAGGTAGATTCCCCATTAAAGCTGTACTGCAGAGTGCTGGGGGCAGGGGGGGATAAAAAAGGAGGCATCAGATTTTGTATCATTAAGCTGTGAGGTAACTTCTCTCTTTCCTCCACAGGTCACCTGCTCCTGGTCACACGCTGGCTCCTCCCTAATGTGCCCCCCCCCCCCTTCCTGTTTGGCGAGTGTACTTTAAGCGGACTTTGATGCACTTCCAACTCGCTAAAAACATATGCTGTCCAGCACTTAATAAGCACCCCACGTCTCTCTGCCAGTCACTGCAGTCTGCCACCTGACTTATTTTCCAAGACTGGTACCTTGGATTTCTCTTTCATGCATGCAAATCTAAAGGTACTCAAGGACTCGGGCTGTTTACTCTGTAGTGTTGCATCACACCTCTAACATGAACATCCAGCTGAACAAATAATACTGATGAAACCTAACTGTACCTGAATGGCTGAAAGCCATTGTTTTTGTTCTGTATGAAGTATGAAGTATGAAACTGCATAATATTTTACAGTAAGAATGGCATAAAAGATTCTCTGCTTTTTCCCTTGTCTCACCGCGAGAACTTCTGAAGTGAGGCAAATGTGATCCACCAGTGCACCCGCAAGTAGTCAATGGCTGTTTTTTCCACAATGCACCACAACGGATCAGAGGGTGATTGCAGAGTGGGTAAATCCCCACTGATGCCATCTGAGCAAGTGGTAGGTGCCTGAGAGCAGTGAGATGAGGAGGCCCTGCTGACATACCCACCCCAGCACCAGTGGAGTAAAGCCAATCTATTCTGCCGCTGTGGACTCCGAGCCAATGTGGGCTGATCATATGGCTGCTGAATGGCTCAGGCTAAACAAAGGAACCCCAAGCACAACGGAATTTTACAGACACAGCATGGTGGAATGAATATATTACCAGTGTGAACAATAATGTACCATTCAGCAACACTTGGTGGTCTTCACCAGAAAGAGAAATATTGATAATATAATTCAAACAGATATGACTCGTTACAGACTGCAGTTTCAAGATAGTAAGTCATTTGAAACAATATATGAAAATTATACCAAATAAAGTAAACAGTGACCTGATTGCTGTTCACTCTCAAGATAATGGCTGATGCTGCACACTGCTTTTGCAAAAATTGGACATTCTAGCACCTTTACCTGGACATTGTTATAGGGCTTTCAAATATGTTACTCAGTCAATTCAGCTTAAACGGCAAGACCTTCTTTGTTTCAGTGGATGCACTGTGTCTACCATTCAAAGACTGTGGAGTTATTTCTGGCATTTCTCATTCTGACAGATATAATGGAAAATGAGGGCTTTGGCTCCCATAGAGTCGCCTCATGTTCCATGGTGTCTGGATGTGTGTAAAATACATTCTGTCACATTGGGACATGAGTCACTGACACTATGGCTGCCAAACATGGTTTCCCGAGTTTCAAAAGCATTCACTTGTTATCACATCACAGTTTCAATAGCATTCACTTAGTTATCACATTTAGTTCACTTATCAGGTATGCTCTATGGAGACAAGAGCACTTCTTGTCAGCAGGTAATTTCTTGCCATGCCCAGTCATGGTCAATATGGTCACATTTTTGTTTACATTTTCACAGTACTATCTGACAAGGCTCCAATTTGGTATTGTCCAGGGCTATATTCCATTGGCAGAAGGGCACTTGTTCATTTCACCCCCTGCATACACATAGTGTGATGTGACATTCAATGCACGCAAGTCACATTTCCTTAAATACCCTCTTGACCATAGTTAGAATTCCTAAGCAATTCAACCTGCAAGGCCTCTGGGGTTTTTCTTTCTTGATACATTGTTCTAATATTACCTACGAGAAGAAACTACTTTTTCTCCATGTAATGGTAATCTGCTGTTCTTTATAGTACCCACTATCTCTAGACGATACTCTTCTCCTCTAACTAGCGCCTCTGGCCGAGTCAATTAAAAGACAGTGAAACTGACACTGAGACAAAGTGCTAATGTATAACACTGTCTGTTCAGGGGCGATGGGAGGTCTAGGGAATCTCTGAAAGATTTGTCAGATGCCACCAAAGTGTTCTCAGTGCACCTGTGACTACGAGGACAGAGAGGGTATGTAGAGATTCTCCTTTTTACACTAAAATGGAAACAAACCAGATATGAAGACTCTACCAAAATGACAGAGTCAACATCTGGCTCTGCATGGAAGGGAGGTCTTGCACCTCTCCCAAAGCTTTGCACCAAGGAACTGGACTGTTTTTCTCTTCCTTTCTTCTTGTTTCAGGTTTACATTTTAACACCTGGTCTTGGCAACTTAACGATGATTAAAAGTTATTCAGTGCAACACTGGTGACTTTCAAAATGAAATTTAAAGACAGGCGTGAAATCCCCATTTCCAAAATTAAAATGTCAAGACTTCCAAAACTACTTGATTGTCCTTTACAGAACTAACGCAGCCCCATGTCATCCAAGAAGTCACTGTTGGAAGCCCAAGCCAGGAGCTACTGGCTGTGATTCAGCTTCAGGATGAAAGTGCTATTACATCAGTATATAACATGATATACATGTTGGACAGATGCAATGACTGCAAACTTTGACACAGAGGTAGAACCTGTTGTAGAAAAAATATAAACTGAATTATAAGCACTATATATAAAAAATCTGAATGCATCCTTACCTGGACTTCCTCAGCTTTTCAGCGGTGTCATGGCTAAAACAAACGGAGAGGGGTTGTTAGCAATGCCACGTTACTGTTACAGTAAACTTCAATAATCTCAACAAGGACACGAAACAGGGAGAGACCAGTGGCACTAAACAGTGGCAGGACTTGCTTGCCTCAGTAATGGACAAACACAGACGCAGCTGAGCGAGGTCACCACATTAACCGCTGGCCAGTTGCCCAGGGCAACCATATTACCCACTTTGTTGAGACTCTGCTCCACTGACAAGCTTACTGTACACAGCCTTGTTATCAACCTAAAAAAGCCTTTGCCAGTGACAAATTTTATTTATTTTTTATATATCTTACTGTATCAAATCTATTACATTAGCAAAGTGCTGAGACACTGCTTTGCACAACATTCTTTTCTTAATATTATAGGCAATTGGCATCTTGTGACCTTTCTTTGTATTATAAAGAAGAGATCTGAACTAACAGAGAGGAATCTACAGGCTTCCAATTATCTTCTGGATTAGTTAAGCTTTAAAATAATAAAATAATATTATCCAGTTAAGTATTTTATAGCTTAACTGTTAGTAGCCCAAAAATAAGAACCCAAAAATTGGACCTTCGTATACTGTAACAAAAAAGGACAATAAAATAACAGCTGAACTTTCTCTCTGGAAAAATTTAGGAAATACACTTGTTGTATATTCAGATATTATAGTTTTATATCACGGCACCCATTTAGGCAAAAACTGAAAATTACTGACTGCTTGTCCAGCCCAGCAACCACATTTGAAAGGAAGCATTGAGCACAGTGGGCTCACCGATGTATGTCTTCAGGGGGCTCCTGACTGAAGAACATCATTAAAATCCTCTGGTAACTCGCTAAATCACATTCCTTGTTTTCAGGGAAGTGGCCAAGTGCAACACCTCGGAGCACTCCCAGCAACCCCAGGTTGAATTATTCATTCAGCTTAATGTTCCTGGGGCTTAATGAATAACAATTTCAATTATAGCCTAATGCGCAGGTACCCCCACCACACACACGCACACACATTCTCTCCTCAGCCCGCCTGTCTCTTGCTGTCGTTTACCCTGTCTTTGCACACCAACCTTGCCAAGGCTAACGTGGAGTGGAGGGCACAGCGGTTTATGTAATTACAGAGAGTGGCTGAGTGCTCATGTGGAGCTGCGCTCCAGAAAACAAAGAGGGCGGCCAATCAGGGGAGGGAGACAGGACACCGTACCCCATGGGGACACCTAGCTCCTGGTCCCAGGATCACACGAGACGGTGTGCCGCCGAGGCGGCCGAGGAGCACCGGTGACGTCAATGCCGACACGGCGGCAGGTCGATGCAGTGCTCCGCTCTCTTGTACGTGTCCTTTCTTTTCAGCTCCAAGGCAGCGCAGCGCGATCGTTCGATTTGTTATGCCTGAACAGCAGCGTTTTGGCTCATTGAATTGAGAGGACTGAGACATGTAAACATTCAGAGAAGTTTTAGTTTTTGCTGTTTACAAAGCTCCAAAATTTTGATTGTTCTTTTACTTAGCAGATGCATTCAGTACAGCACTTTGTTACACTCCACCACTGCCACTGGAGGGGTTAAGGTTAATCGGTCAAGGGATCTATAGAAGTACGCCACAATTTTCAGCCAGGAACCCTCCAGTACAAAGGCAACAGCTCGAAAGGCTGCTCTGTCAACGAAGCTCAAACCACTCCTTTACACTACAGACATGGCGGTCTGCCTTTTGGTCAGTCCTCTTAATGGGAACTCAAACCTCTATCCTGCACTTCTTAAAAGAGCGTGATGTATTTGTAATGGAGTGGAGAGCCCTTTTCACTGTTTTCTCTTGCACTCACAGCTTTCACTGCTCTTGAGGATGTGCTGCGAACCCCTCATTTTCTCTAAAACTTCTCTCTCTCAAAGCCTTTTTCATGGTTTGGCGTTCACCTCTTTGAGGGCTGGCTGATGACCTTTCTTAGGAGCACTTCAGCGAAGCACTGAGTTTATGCAACACAAATGTAACATTAATGGGTCAACACTGAGCCACTAAGGTAGCTGCCGTATGTTTAAGAGCCAAACAACAACAGAATGAGATACTGGTAACCTTTCCCTCACTAGAGCCATTTCGATTAAGCTGCACTCTGTGAAGCTCATACAAAAACTGCTACCAAATCTACAGAGTTGACAGTAAAGCTCCTAATGCTTCACACAAAACTGTCCATCCCTGCCTGGCCTGAGCCTCAAGCAAACAGCGACAAAGATTTCACTGTTTTAAATTAGTGACAGGAACTGTTCTAGAAGGAAAGCATAATATGTGCAGTGCTCCTCCCTGATAAACTGTCTTTAATATTACTATGTGAGGAGATAACATCAATAAGAAAGGTACTCTAATGTTTAAGGGGAAGTGGGAGGCATGAGAGCATAAAGCACAAGTGCCGTGGAAAGGACAGGCAGGAAGTACACTCTCCAAAAGAATGGGCTCCCAGGACATCATTTGACAGCGCAACCATAAACATTGTCTTGAACTCCGCTGACCTAATTAACAAAGAACATGCGCGGGGCCGTGCGCAATCACGCAGGGATGGGAACAGGGAAATTTCATTAGCGCTCACTAACATGTAGTCGCTGGGGCTTAATCTCCTCTTCCCGTCCTCTTCGGTGAGTAGAGGGCCATGGTCCGCCGCATACCTATTAACCACTGTGGTCGGCCAATAAGAACGGCACATCGACAGAAGGCCTCATCTGAGCCTCAGAGAGCAGGGTGATTAAAAATAAAAGCAGAGGAACACTCTCAAGTTCAAGTGCCTTTGCTGAGAGAGCTAGAGCGGGCCAAGCTGGGCCTAGCAACAGTGTTCATAAAACCCTCTGCCCGAAATATGACACAGTGACCACCAAAGAGGTTCCTTTCATTACATTCCCTTCACCTCTGCTGTATTTAAAGTCTATGCCTTTTTCCAGAAGGTGATTACACTTTTTATGAAGGTACACCATGAAAGATCCTACCTGCAAATAATGTTACATTTGTATTGGCCAGTTTCTGCATGCATTACATGCCTTCGCAATCCCTGAACATAGTACGCCCCTTTGCCCTCGATGAAGATTTTACAGTCGTAATGTATACTGTTTAAGTTCTTATATAACATTCTAGCAATTGTTATCCAACCCCTACACTAGCCTTGGCAAATCAAAGTAAGTAATGTACTCCATGAGTACCATAAAGCATAGCAATGGCTCATGCATCACACCTTAGAGGAGCTCGCCGAGGACATAAAGGGTTTATATTCACTCTTCCTATGGGCAGAGGACTCATTCTGACACAGTTTTTGTCAGTGCAAGAACTGGGTCATGATGTACATTCAGGGTACTTTGCACCACGAGAACGTGTCTCCTTGGAGCCCTGGAATCTGCGTGTGTGTGTGTGAGAGCCGGAGTGCAAAATGTGGCTCCAGCTGTGAACAGAGCAGCTCACACTGATTACAGGGAAGATCAGGGATTGGGTGTGGAGGCCTGGGGTTTGACGTGGTCGGGGGTAGTGTCCTGGTAGTGAGGGTTTGGGAGCGGGTGGGGCGTAGGTACTGTCAGCTGTGACGAAAACTGATCCTTGGCGCCTGGTTTATAAACCCAGGCCTTTAGCGCTGCTGGCTCCCTGATGAATTGGCTGCTGGAGAAAAACAGCATCCCGTCCAAATTCACGCGCCCGGTCCCCAAGTAATCACCACGCATTGTTCCAATCAGCCCGGCTTTCAACAGGGAGGCCCGCGCTCCCCCAGCCAGCTCATTAAGATAACACAGAAATATGTCTCCCCCATCATCCTAAATTTATTAAAGTGGGGTTCATTTCGCCTCCTTTGTTCGGCGCAGGAGCCTCCTCCATTGTAAGTACAATCTGAGCCAGATGGCGCAACAAAGCCGCTGTCTGCCGAGCTGAAGAGGCGCGGCTGACGGCGGCGAATAGCAGAGCATCCCTCTGTAGCAGTCGCTTGCGCAGGTGTGACCGGCACAGGGGGCGGAGCCCCGAGCACGAGACCCCTGGGGGACAAGCCAACCCAGGGAGCATACTAACCGTTTGGCTCCTGGTGGCTGCCGCGCTGCCCCGGACGCTTGACCCTATCTTTCTGACTGCGGGGCCAGGCCTGCATTATTTATGGGGTGCTCGCTATAAAAAGCCATCGTCTCCCTCACCTCCGAGCGACCCCCGCGCTCACCTTTTCAGCTTATTAAAATCTCACAGAATTAGCTTTGCCATTCGCGGAAAGGCTCGATAATTAAATCGGACGCGAAAAAAAAGAAGAAGAAGTCAAATGAATAACTTTAATGACATTAACACTTTGGGGAGAACTGTTTGGAATTCCGCGTGTGCTCACGCCAGCCTTGACTGAAGTGGAGACTCTCTCCGCTTGCTAATTGCAAAATTAATTCAGAGCTCAGCGGCACATATATTATGAGAAACGCCGCAGAGGTGCTGACAGAGAGGACCCCGCGAGTCCGGTTCAGAGCCCGAACATTGCGAGCGAAGGGCAGGGCGATGTTTTGATTACGCTCAGTCGTGGAGGCACAGCCTTGACACCGCGCTTCTGACAAAAACTATTACAGGTGTGCAGTTACTGACCTGTCTTAGATTCATCCTCTTCCAGCTCCTTGCCTTCTTCCGCTGTGAAAAGGAGGAAACGAGAAAACAATGAGAACAGTAGCCATAAGCACCATGTCCAATAATGACTGTAGGACAGCCTCGTCTTTTTAGAGGGCGGTTTGTTAAAGGATGCTGTATGCTCTAGGCTCATCCCTCATGGCTTAGTGTTAGGGGAGTGTGCGCTTGTACCTCATACCCCCTCAGCCCCCCCACCCCGACACAGTATGAAAAACAGTAAGCTGCACCACGGCTGTCAATTTCAGTGTCTAGACTATGACCACGCCCCCCGCTCCACAAGCAGGCCGAAAGCATGAGAAAAGGACCTAATGAGTAACACGATGTACATGGTGTCACTGTCAGTGCTTGCTCCTTCATTGCATTTCTGAGTGAACTTACAACAATTCCTGGACAGCTTGTTGCTCCTGTGCAATCTAGGCATCGCTCGCTTATAATAAATTGCATTTCTTGTCCATGTGCTTGAAAATTCTACCGGCATAAACAAGAGAATTACACAATGCAAAACCTCCACAAAACTAGCTGTACAAATGTATGCGTGTTTGAAGTACACTTTTCAAGCACATATGCATATAGGTCTACATTTATTCATACCTCCCACTCTTCAATTTCCAATCACCCTCCAATCTATTTTACATTCACATTTTACAAACGCGGGCTCATATGGCATATGCCCACAGGTTATAATTTTCCATTGCGTTCCATTCAAATTTTGAGCTTTTCAAGAGGGCTATGCCCCCCCCCCCAATCTTTTCATAATGCATTTTGCTGCTTTTCTCTACCTCCAAAGAATCATCATCGGCAAGATTTTCTGTGGAACACTTTCAAAAGGTCGCAGATTTAATCAGAGCCCTCTTCTGAAACCTGACGCTGGGAAGAGCTTTCACTGAAAAACAGGCCCTGCTCTGCCTCTCGCCTAACGAGGGCATCTGGTGCTCGAGGACAGCAGGTAGCAGGAAGAGCGGGGACCCGTTGCCATCGTTTCGGAGCCCGACTCCCCTCCTCACCTCTTGTGGTAATTCTGAACAGCTACTGAACTTTGAACAAATAAAAAAAAATAAAACGAGGAAAACTGGATTTAGGCAATCTCCGCGAACGCCCTCTTTCTCTCTATTCAAAGACTCCGAGGACAACACCTGGTCAAAGGAAAGTGCGCTCAAACCAAAACCAGTATGCCAGACAAAGAATTTCCACGGCAGGTGACAGGGTCGAAGCTTAAGCTCTTCCTCAATTTCTGCCACCGGGTCACTCGAAATGCCGTTCTTTTAAACATCAAATGGGGCTAAATGGACGGAACTTGAAAAGCTTATGTAACAAATATGTGTTGTGACTGTTTGGACAGGAAAAAAGAAAAAGAGAAGCCAGAGGAGCGCGGATTCCGTCCGAGCCCGTGCCTTTCAGAAGAACAGCTCGGCACCGCGGGAGGCATGTACCTGTGCCGCAGTCTGACGCCCTGGCGTTTGATGAGGGAAAGACCTTGAGAAATGGCTCTGTAGACTGCCATTGTGTTTCTCTTCACCCCCCCACTCCCCCCTTCACAGAGTTTCACATTCTGATGGAACAGCCTCTGGCACTGCAAGCAAGAGCCTCGGGCAAGAGCATTGGAGCAGCAAGAACTACAGTAACACAAGTTTTTATTTATTTATATATTTTATTATGTTTTTTTTTTTTTTTAGTTTTTTTGAGGACACCAGTGTTCCAATGTCAAAACAGGGGTGTCTGCAAAGGGTAGGTGAGAGCTGATTGGATTATGGAGGGAACAGTTCAAAAGGCAAACTGAGGGTGATTTCCCTCCTGACCCTTCCCCTTTAAGACAGGTCCAACAGGACTGGGTCAGTGCAATGTTCTTTTGTACTATAGCTGTTTTCGGTAAACTTTCAAGACATTTTGTTGGGCGCTTTGAGGGGGTAGTACTTCACAGAAATGTACTTGTGGACACTGATATAGATTTACTCATAGAGACACTAGCACACGCACAGATACCCTCCACACACACGCACACACAAACACACACATGCACGCTCACATGAACACACCAACACATGCATATACAGTACACATGCTCGCACATACGCACGCACGCATACACACACACACACACAAATCCTTCTGACAGGTTATCTTACAGTGAACTCTCTGGAAAATAACAATTAAATAATCTGTGCCCCACTTGTCACTTTATTACATCAGTATTAGGTACATTTATTGTATTAACCATGTCTGACACCTTGAAATTAATTTAAAACCTTCTGCAAAAAGACAACGAATGTTCAAATATAAGCTCACCTGAAAATGTTCACTTATTAGACACACTTAATGCCAATGGGTTGGTTTATTAGTGTTAGAAATGGCAGACCTAACACTTTAGTAGGGTTTTACGTTATGATATAATCACCCTCAGTGACATTTAGTGCACATTTTACTGAAATGGTGCGGTTAGGGAATGATCTGAATGAGGTCAGAAATCACTGTTTAATAGTGAAAAATGAAGACGGCCACTAAAGTTGTGAAAAATACCCATGAGCAAATGTGTACGGTAGGGAATTTGGTATGATGATCCAAATTTAACTAACAATCATGAGGTGATAATGGTGCAGTGAACCAAACGTAAACTCATAATCATTGTGTAAAAGAGACAGCTGGATAGGCTCCTGTGACTTCGACATCCTACTGTAGCCTGTTTGAAGAGCCTGGCAAATTTGAGAGGAGAGCATTCAACTGCGAGCATGACAACTGGCCTACTTTGCTCTCGCGTCACTGACACTGCTCACTGTACAAAACACCACTTCAGTTCAGCAGCTTCTACGGATACAAACGACAGTAGGCTTACTAGGGCTGTACTGCAAAATTCGAAGCTTTGAAGCTTCGTTCATTGAATTGGCATTCGATTGTGAAATTAAGCATTCGATTAATAGGATGGGTGCTCAGTTGCAGTTTTAAGGTTATTGCTACTGTAATACAAGAAATTTAGATGTTAAAGTGGCCTGCTTTTTATTATCGTTTAACATAAACAATTTGTCAATAAACTGTGGGGCGCCAAGACCTTTTTCATAGATAGAATGCCTTCTGTGCTACAAAATGCATATAAATTCATTACGTAACCATGTAACACCGTAACGCGCTTTGTCCATGAAAAACACAAACGTGTTGGCATATTGAAGAGAGCACAATACTTTCGTGCACAGAAAACAAAACGGATGATTCCTGTCGTGCACTGAATTAACCGTTGTGCTTTTCATTTTGTGGACAAAAGAAACTCATTTTGTAGACAAAAGTAATTCTGTCCACATAATAGATGTCCTAGGCCAGCATTTATGCTTTTGTGGTACGAAATTCAGAATGCGCTATACTATCATTATTCCGTGCCATTGAATATTCATTTTGTCCACTTAACTGTTTTGCTATATTACTGAGAGTATGATGTGCACGAAAGGGATTTAGCACAATATATTCCGTGACTCCGCAGTTACAAAAGGCATTCCGTCCACGAAAGCAAAGGCTGCTTGAACTTTCGTAGACATCAGTGTTTTGCTTAAGTACAAAATTAATTATGTTCATAGGCTGTATTTCTGAAGGTATGATGTGCGCGAAAGGGCTTTGGTCCAATACATTCCGTGAGTCAGCAGTTTACGGGATGAATTATGTGTCATAAAATCGCACAGGAATAATTCCGTACACTAAAGCAAATGCTGGTTGAACTTTTGTAGACAGAACTGTTTGTTACATTCATTTGGTCACTTACAAAATGCTGAAACAACAGGCCAAAATGATGACATCACGTCACAGACACTCAAAGTTTTGTTCGAAAAAGGTTGGCAAAAAAAAATGGCATTCGATACAGCCCTCAGGCCTACAGTTTAAGTCCAGCAGTCCAAGAATACGACAAAGGTCAAGAGGCACTGAATTGACTGTGCTCTATAATGAGTGGCCATCTATGTGACATCACTATTTTATGTATAACCTTAATAACCTTTACACAGGAGTATGAGAAAACTGGTACAGGGGCTGACAGAACAGGATCAAAGCTGACTAATGTAATTAGGTGGGTAGTTATGTAAACTCCTTGCACTTGTACGTTTCCTGATATTAATAATACTGGGGGACCTTTGAGGGAAGTGCTTTGTTCAGGCTGATGAGATTCTCTGACAAGGCCTGTGGCTGAGGAGATGGTCTCCCAACAACGGCACTGTGCAATCACTTATCCGCTCTGGCCTAACTATACCCTGCCATTTGCGCTATGCAAACGGTATCAGGGAGGCAGAGGGCAAGAGAGAGGGAGGGAGAGAGAGAACATTTTCGTCCGGCTGCTGCCAAACCTGTGGCGGAACTGAGGCAGTCACAGTTCCCTGCCAGGAGCTGAGCCAACAGGTACACTGTCACTAGATTCTCCAGAATCTCTTTCAGCTCAAAGCACAATCTTATATGCTGCTCTGTCCTGTTAAGATACACATCCACTATGCCACACAGATTATGACAGAATGGGGGGGGGGTTACTTCACTTTAGACTATTTCTGACCTCTATACCCTCACTACCCGGTGTCTGAGAGGCGAGAGTCAACTTCAATTTGGCCATAACCATAAACACCATTAAAAGATAAGACAGCCTCAATTAGGCTGCACTCCTCGGCTTCTCACAGTCCCGACCACGCACGGCGCACTCTGCAAACCCATTTACACTATCTATATTTATATCAATCTGTGTATGCGGGGCACTCGTGTGAGCGTTTACGGGCATGTTTGTGTGTGTGTGTGTATGTGTGTCTCTGTGAGATGCAGAGAGAGAGTGTGCCATACCTGTTCCTGTACTTTTGCATGCACACAGGGAAAAGGACAGCTAAAGGCTACTGGGGAGAAAAAAATGAGTGCTGTCGAAAACATTTCAAGTTTAAGACAGGAAGTGATTGAGTCACTGTCTGCCATTAATCAAGCAGCGGGTGACCCGTTAAGTAAAACTCATTCCCGCGGTGGGATGTCGGGCTGACGTGAGACAACTTACTCACCGGTGCCCGGCTCCGGGCAGGGGTGAGGAGGTGGTGGGGGGTGGGGGTGGCAATTACATGCTCAGGAGGTGTAAGGACCCACACATAATGGCAAGTCAGTGAGGAGGAGGAGTATGTTCGTTATTATTATTAGGTTTTTATTAGGTTTTTTTCATATTTCATTTTATACATTAGATGTATCTATTTACACTTTACTCTGAGTTCCTCTCAGTTCCACATTTATTTTTAAACCCCTTGGGCCCTTCGGCAGCCAGCTTGTGACCTTTATTTAAATGTCTCTTCCACTCTGGGCAGATCTCATTACAGCTGGGCTGGTGACTTCCTACAATCCATCTATTTTCAAAAAGTTTCCTCTCTCCCATTCCGCCGTCCCCAGCTATTCGGCGCGAGCTAATTATCGAACCTCGCTTAATGAACTTCCTGCAGCAAAACCGGCCCCGGCGCCTCAAATTTAGACTGTCTGGCTTTTCGAATTCCGCCCAGACGTTCGAGTCACCCCCAGTGCTCTGTGGAGCCCGTCGGCAGCAACGAGATGCCTCCTACCGAGAACCTTGCGTGATCTACGCTACAGAATCAGGGATGCGAGTTTCATCTCGACCCCGCTCTGTCCACGGCAAGGAGGTAATGGTGACCCTGCATTTCAGCTGCTGACCGCCGCAGGGCTGTGAGGCGGGGGGGGGGGGGGAGGGGGTGGGGCTCTCGTCTAAACTCGTATTCGGAAGGGACATAAAAACCGACGGCGTTACAGATCACACTTTGAATGTAGCTTCCCTTCCTGGTTAATAAGTCTCCCATCAAGGTTTTCGCTCCTTAATGCGGTCCCTCGCTACGGCTCACTGGGGCCAGGAGAGCAGGGGAGGGCGAGCTGGGGACAGGGATGGGGAACTTTGCAGGAGGGTGTTTTCTGCAGGGGAGCATTAATGAGGGCCTCCTCCGCCTCCGGCCGCGGGGACAGAGCTGCGGCGGCTCGGCGCGTGCACCGCGGGGACGCCGGGCCCTCGCGCTTGCCGCAGAGGGAGTCGCACATCATTATCACGGAGGCTGCGCCCACCGCGGGATCCGGCGCCCCTCCCCCCGGGGTGCGATTTAATGACGAATCAGAAGCGATAGAATGCTCCATTTAGCACCGCTCTAATGACGATCCCGAGAAGCCTGGCCTCGCCGGGAGTCATTTTGGTCAGCCCCTGGAAGGTTAATTTGGGGCGAAGCTACCCAGAGCAGTGCTGACAGTGTGGTTAATGCCATGTCTGCAGTCAGCCTCACCGAATGATAGCCTTCTCTTATAACCCACTGGATCTTGCACTTCAGAGGTTCAGAGACACAATCTACTCCAACTACGGTACCTTTCTGTTGGGCTTTACTTATTACAACTGCCCTGGAATTCAGAGCACCTGGGTTATCGATCAAGCTTTAATGGTCTCTTGTAATGGACACAGGAACTCCCTGTGGATCTGTGGCCTACCTGCCCATCACAACACAGTAAATTAGGGCACCGACATCATACAGACACTTCTGGAGGGGTCTGAAATGCTGAGGCCTCACCTTTGTCTGCCTCCTCGCAGCTCTCCTTGATCTTCCTGCGGCAGATGACGGCCAGGGCGATGAGCAGACCCAGCAGACACACGGCCAGGCCCACGGTCACCCAGAGTGCCACTGGAGGGAACACCATGCTCAGGCCTGTCACCGAGGGAGCTGAGAGGGACAGCAGTGTTAGTCGCTGGGGTCCGGGGAGGTACCCTCTTCACCATCATCACCATCCATCATCATCCTTCATCATCACCACAACGGTTATCATCATCATCATCATCATCATCATTTTTCATGATTTTATCATCCTGTTTGTCATTATTGTCATTATCATTATCATCTTACCACACCATCATGGTCTTTCCACTGTGTTCCTGCAGTTTCTCTGTGCTGTGCTCTAAATGTTTTCTGGAGACACATATCACACATATCACACCACCACATTTCTCTATGTTTGCCACTGCACACATTTCCTTGTTTCCTTCTTTCTTTTCGTACTTTCCTTACACCCACTGCTCGTTGCACACATTTTGTAGCTTCACTTCATTTAATTTGAGAGTGGAAAAGAGGGAAACAGCAGCATTTTCAAAGACGGCGAAGAGGATAACGCTCTATCAGGCTGTTTCACTCCAGAGACAATTAAACCTCAAGGGTGACAACGGCTCGGCAAAATGAAACCGGCAAAACAAACTGGTCAGTGAGACATAAGGATATTGTCGACTGCCCCAAATTTCCCCAGGGCATTGCAGAGAAACAAAACAAGCAAGAGCATACAGCAGACCCTCTAAATAGCTGTAAGACTGACTGTAATACAAACATGCCTCTGCTGCATAGCCGGTTCTCAGAAGACAACAGGAAAAAAAGGTCTAAAAATGGACCGGCTCTGGTGAAAAAATGACATGGCTTCTATTACAGCTTGACACAAGCAGGAAGGAAAATGAAACTAGAAGAATGAGCCATGCGGGGTCAATATCAACTACCTCCTTCGGTGGAGAATGGCAGGTCTTACCTAAAACGAACAAGACGTCCACATCATTTGATGCGGGAGGGAAGCAGACGCGAGAGCGGGACTTGGTAATTCATACAGACTGCATTCAGAGGGGCAGTACACATGGAATTTAACAGGAGCCGTCATTCCTCCACACAAGGGAGCGCTCACAGCTCCCATAATCCCCCAAAACACCGGAAGAGACAGGATGTAAGGTCCAGCTATCTGCCAGCTTGTGTCTAACAGCTTTCTCCTACCTAAGTTAAGGCGTCTATTTTTTCTTCCATGCTGTTGACAAGTCTCTTACTCCTCAAACTGAATTTGTAGGAGCTGGTGGTCTTTCTCCCTGACGTTCTAAATCTCTTCAAAGCCTTCAAGTGAATAATACCACAAAAAAAGCACAGATTAACTCAGTAATTAATTAAAAACAGGTAACACCAAATTATAGACCAAGATCTGCTTTAATTCAGAGGTGTTAAAATGCAAGGAGAAAAAAAAGTTTTAACAAGTAATAATAACAAGAGGAGGAACTAATAAATGTGTCAGGCACTTTGGGAAGGAGTAAAGATGGCTCTCTCTCGCTCGCGCGGTTCCCTCAGGGCAGGCTGATAAAGACAAATGCCATCTCCAGCTCTCATTTCAGCACTGAGGCCCCCAAGGGCTGCAGGATGGTATTTTTTCTTTCTCCGTTGTTTGATGATGTGATTTTGTTTTCTTCAGAAACAGATTTGTCTCTAATGGCTGTTTTCCAACCCTCTTCTTTTCTCAGCCCCCCCACCCCACCCCCACCAGTCTTTCCCTCCCTTTCTGTCTCTCTCCTCCTCGCCGCCTCTCGCCTTTGTCTCACTCTCCATCTCTCTCTTCCTCTTTCACCCCCCCCAGCTCCTTTTTTCATCCTCTCCCGATCACTATCTCTCTCTCCCCTACCTTCCTCTGTCTCTGTTCTTTCCCTCCCTCTGTCTGTTTGTCTCGCTCTCTCTCCTTGTCCCCCCATCCTCTCTCTTTGCTCTGCAGAAGTGGAGGTACGGAGGGAGACTGCCAGGTGCACAGGCTTCCCTGGCCTGCAGTCCGCGCAGCCACGCCATGCGCTCAGCGCTGTACTACGCCAGCACAAAGCCGAGAGGAAGTCTCACCTTTCATCCCCCTGCGCTATTCCCCTGCGCTATTCTGCTCAGGCCAGGCCAAGCTGAATCCAAATAAGCAACGGCTAACTCTGAACCCCCTCAGAGGGAGCAAGAATAAATGGGAACCGGGGTGCGCAGGTGATCTCCCAAACTGCCGTCTCGACTCCCAGACCCAAAACCGTGTGGACGACAGGCAGCCTCCCCTCGCACGTCAGGTCAGCCTGGTTTGCTCAGGCAAACCCAACCTTCGTAACCGAGGCCCACACGCGACAACAGCCTAACCTACCGGGCTCTCAGCAAGCTGGGGCATCTGGCACGCAAAGCTGACCATGTCGTTTGCCCCTCTCCTTGGGTGGTCTAGGCAGTGGATCCGACCTGTCTCTGAAGTATATACGATTTACAGACAAATGGGGTCCAGTCACACCTGGATGCACAGAGATTAAAGCAGTCACTGTTATGGTGACGGCGACCGAGGGGCGATTAATCTCTCGGCGAGCGTGCATTATGTGAGGATCATGAGGGTCAGTCCAGTGAAGTATAAACACGCTACGTGACATTTCTTCCTGCTCCGTTTGCTGTGCTCAGTGTGCTGGTGCGTCGTGATCTGCATTAGTGTCTCTTCAGCAAATTACACTTCATTTGGAACTGTCTAGACTCTGGGGTATTATGCACATTGGAATTGTTAAAACCTGACTAATCACGGCGCCGAATCAAAACGCTCCTCCTCGAGTATCCTAGAGACCTGACCTCAAAGGCTGAGGTTAATACGGTGTTGATGGCTGACTGCGGTGTCCTGCGTTTGTGTGTGCGCGAGTCTTCCACACCGACAGGCGATTTCTGACAGGTTTAAAAATAAACTCTGCTGCATTCCCTCAAAGCCAATGGTGTTCTCCACACTGCTGCAGTCAGTGCCGAGGGACTTCTTCCCTGCTGCATGTCCTCCCAGCTTGATTTGACTTTCTTTGCTGTCTCTTGCATGCCAGGGTAGGAGTCCATCAGCAGCCTTGGCATTGTGGACCGACCCATGGGCTAGATCAAAAATTGCACTCACCACATTATTCTGGTACGGACACACAACACACACATGGATCAGCCCAAGTCGTCCAAAATGGTGTTCACTGCACAATTCTGGTATGGACACACAACACAACTGTAGCTATAATAAGTACACTGTTGCTGGGGGGAATTTTGATTCGGGAGTCATGCCAGAGATGAGGTGTGGTTTAGTTCAGTCTGACAGTGGAGAGAGACGCTGGAGGGCTTGTGATTCTGTCAGGGTGGTTGATAGGAAGCCAGGAGAAACTCTAAAGACCGTAGACCAGTGTTTCTCAATCCTACTCCTGGAAGCCCCCTGCTCTGCACGTTTTCCATCTTTCCCTGCTCTACCTACCTGACTGAACTCATCAGTGGCACTTTTTGATTAGCTGAGCACAACTGATTTAATCAAAAGCAGCAAGGATAGACAGAAGATATACAGGACAGGCAGCCTCCAGGAATAGGATTGAGAAACGCTGCTCTAGACCACAAATGGCCACTGACAACTAGCATGTTTCAGCTATTCCTCTTGGTAGAACACATTCAGATAATCTGGATCTCAACTGTAGAAACAAAGAAAATCTATACAGGAGCACCTAAAATGAGGCACTTCGTACTTAACTCTGAGACACTAATTTAAACAAGCACTATGTTTTTTGTTTTTTTTTTTCCTAACTTGCTTATGCATCTTCTGGAGCTCAGCCATCGCTGAAATGAATGCAAAATATTACGTAAGAATTGAATAAATTCAAAAATTCAATGCTCAGATGCATTACTCAGGGTTAAAGCATCCAAGAAATATCACTGAATGCAAATGCAACAGACTCAAAAGTATGAGGAGGAGTGGGGCTGGATATTAACGTTCATCTGGAATATTAATGCTGTCAGATCGGAATACTCGGATGACTGTGCATGCATTCTCTTAGCATCCTCCAACAGCATTCTGCCAGGATGTGTGCGAGTACTCTCAGCATTCTCATGTTGTGTGTACACACTCTTTTTCCTATGAGTACACACTCTAAACATCTTCCTTTGATGTGTGTATACATGATTATCAGCTCTCCTTCTATCTGTGTATAAACTTTTAGGATCCTCATATGATGTGTGCATACTCTTAGCTTTCTCAAATAGCGTGCACACACGCACACGCTCTTAGAATCCTGCTTTGATGTGTGTACCCACTCTTAGCCAGTCTCCCATGACGTACATTACACTCTACACTCAGCATTCTCCTATGGCGTGTGAGCACGGCCTCGGCCCATATAACAGCTTGTTAGGAAAGAGCAACGCAGCCTTCCAACTTGCTTCCCATGCCCACCGCTGCATTTTGACATTTGCCAGATTATATAAACCTCATTATTTGTTTCCTCTGCGTACCAGCGGGGAGATCTCAGAGGGTATTTAAATAGTAAGAATAATAATAGAAACTGCCGACAAGAAATGTCAGAGGACAGATTATCGGGACAGGAGGAAAAAAAAAAAACACACACAAGACGGGATAAGCAATTATTTTTGTTTGGAGGATTTGGATTGAGTAAATTGCCTTGGATTCATTTCAGACTTAACCCCGTTTTTATCACGGTCAAAGAGGTGATCGAAAATGCGTGTTGAAGACGTCTTCCTTCCTCACAGCACCGGGGAAGTTGCCGTCTGCTCTCACGAGTCTGTCTCTTCTTGAACATCACTGGCCCAGGAGCATGCTGGGAGATGAAAAACTTGGCGTACAGAGATGGAGGGGCGAGGCTTTTGGGCCTGTCAGCATTTTTGTGCAGCAGAGATTTTTTCCCCCTTTTTTTTGCTTTTCAATGAATAGCTAGTGAGCCAGTTTCAGGAGAGGAGTCTTATTGGTGTGCAGAGAGGGAAACCATCCCACTCTCCTGGACGCTTCCTTATACATCTATTTATATCCTGTCTCTTCAAAAATGGAATTAGCACTCTCCTTCGATGGCTGTAGGAAACAGCAACAACAGCACATACATGCACACACATATGCATGCATTCACGTGCACACACACACACACACACACACACACAAAAGTGTGCATGCACATACACACATACATGCACACACACATATACACGTGTGCACATGCATAAATGCACACATGCACACACACGTACACACATGCACACGCACACCTATGCACATACATAGATGCGCACATGTACAGGTGCACACTCACATGCACACACACACCAATGTACAATCACAGATGCACACATGCACATATACAAACTCAGACACACACACACACACATACACACACACAGAGCAATGAGTGTGCAAGTAATGAAAGAACCTGAAACAATGTTTAAAAGTGTCAAAAGTCACTTTTCTCAGAGGACAAAATCTCGGCCTGTTAAGAGCAGTCTGGCGGTGAGGATGAAACAGCCACGCGGTCTGCTCTGTGATCCCAAACAATAAACCCCATGCTGCAGGATTCCCCCCTGTGGCTCTGGGGTCCTCTCTGGACAGAGCGCGCTGTCGCCGTTAGCGTGGGGCTGCAAGCTGAGCCTTTGTCTTGCTTTCCCAAACGATGCAGATGACTGCACTCTGCACCCCTGCTTTCCTCCTCAACCGCCTCGTCTCAGGACACCGGGCTAATTAATCTGTCAGCAGATGCCGCCTGCGGCGCTGCAGCGGGAGACCACTCTCCCCAGTGCCTCACGTCCGCTGGGACTGGGCGGGGCCGGGCGGCAGCAGGGGGCCGAGCGCGCCGCTAACAGCCCCGCTGCGCGCTGCACGGCCTGCATCCAACCGCCGACGCTCGGCATGAGACGGGCCCCCCGGCTGCTGCCACCGATACCGCCCGCCACCCGGGATTGGCCGTGCGCTCCGCACTGTCCGACTAAAAACCAAAGCGACGGAGCCCCCTGAGGTGGTCAGGACAAGCTCCCAATGCAGAGGCAGCGGGGCGCGGCCCACCCTGGCTGCAATTAGATGTCAAACAAACCCCTCTTACGTAAGTCAGAGCGCTAGGATCTGTTCAGCTATGCCATAATTAACTTTCAAACAAAAAAGAAAAATTCCCATGGAGCAATAACAACCTGATGTAACCTCGTCTGACCCACCGCCGAGTAAAGATGCAACTCAAATTGGGCTTGTCAGCAGGAGTGCCTGGATGCAATTCAGCAATGCTGCCCGTGTAACTAGGTTTCCTACGTGAAAAACTAAGCATAAATCAGTACTGTTGTGCATTGGGGTGTGAGTGGGGGGGGGGTTGCTGGCTATCCAGTGAATTTATGGGGCCGTCATAACCGCTTACGAACCATTTTAGTGTAATCTACCAAGCTGACATGGCTTTCATTTCTCGGGCAGACAAAAGGAAAGAAAACAAAAGACACTATTTAAAGCAAAGGTGGCGAAGGCGTCTGTTGCCATTAGTAGCCTTGTCCTAAACGTTTGCTGCGAATCTCTGGAGCAGGAGAGGGAATGCAGGCTGGAGGATTTAATGGAGAGTGGGAGGCTGGGCAGGAGGCTCCAGTCTGCCCCACCCCGACCACATCGCCCAGGCCTGCTCGGCTCCAGCCAATTCCGCAGGAGCCTACATTAAAAGCTCATCCGAAGCCTCCCGGCTGACAGAGACTCCATCACTTTCACGCCCGCCTCTCCAGAGAGGCAGGCATGAGATGACCGAGGCAGAGTGGACTATTGATTTTCCCTCCATTCCCCTCCTTTTTTTTTTCCCTCCCCATACTGGCAGTGATAGCCGCGAAGCAAACTTTGGGTGCAATAATCAGTTCAAAAGTCTTGTTCTCTAAATTTTTAATTAGCTTTACAACAAGAGCGGACTACAAGAGACTGAAGATGTGTAGGAGGCAATCGCTAGTGACAGCTATCAGGGAGCCTGTCGACAATTCGGCGGGCTGTTCATGTCCTGTGTCGAGCCAGAGTGCGGGAGGGTGGGGGGTGGGGGAATAAAGGAGTCTGTGTCTTAAAGGTAGACCAAGCCATTCTCAAGGGAGTCAAACATGTCACTACGGCAAAAGCAACCGTGCATGGGGGATGAACTTAATTGTGCATGTCTTTGAGTATGTGAATGTGAACCCAAATAGAAGTGCTTATTCCTGTGTACCAATCGCACACTAAGGGCCATTCCCAGCCCTCTCTAATCCTCGCCCCTATCCCTCAGTTTTGCATGGGCCAGGACAAATCTGCCAGGAAGGTGTGCCAAACCTTTAGGCGCAAATTTCAGCAAAGGGAAGGAGCTTATTATATCCTCAAATGGCCCCTTCAACTGAGCCAGCAACTTTGCATGCTTCGAGGGACTATCCTATGAGTGTCCTGTAAGCGGAGGCAAGCCTGGCCATAGAAAGGTTTAAGATGTAAATGTGTGCCCAAAACTTGGGACTTTAATTAACTCCCTGCCCCTAAACCCCCCTGTGCAATGTCGCTGACATGTCAAAACGAGGTCCACTGTCAATGAGAGGCTGAGGTTGAGAGGACAGTTTGGAACACAGCCTAAACAATGTCCCTTACGAGGCTGTGAGCTTATAGACTTCATACATGATTGGTATGCCCAACCAACATTTTATTCAGGGTTTATTTTACTCTTAGAACAACCATCAACATTCATTTTAAAGCCCCTAAAGGCTCAGGCAATGGCACAGCCACACAGAATACAACAGGAAGTGCCAAGGAGCGTATTGGCAAAGAAAATGCAAACGCGAAAATGATGATTTTGTCACTAGCTCCTGTTTTGATGGTTCCTTTTCTTCAATTGATTCTGACAGCCACATTTCAACTCTTTATGAAAGGGAAATCAAAAATATATATTCATATCCTGAAAGAAAAAAGATTTCTCCAAAGTTCCAGTTGACAGCAGAAGTTCTGCCCTGAAAATGCCTCATGCACGGCACTATCTAAGGATTACATAATGACAGAATATTTAAAAAAAACATCTCTGCCTGGGGCTCATTTTATAAAAATAAATCTCATTTTCTTCTGTTGCAGCTTTTGGAGGGCCTCGCTCTGGTTTGGTTCAAGGAGCTTGCCTCACAAGCGGGGCCCTTGTTTTACCCAACCAGCTCAATATTTTCTGGATGATTCGCCCCATCCTCGTCTTTCACAAAAACAGACACAAACCTCAAATTTAAGAACCCGCAGAAGTAGTAATGTAGAATTGTAGGTGATTGTGACATCGCTGGGGCTAAAAACATTAAATTCCCAAGGACACTCGAGTGTAACTGCGTGCCGATTCACATGTGCTTTGACAATATGACTGGGTGCTCCTGGCCGCTCTTGTGGCAGTCTTAAGTAGACAGCCTCTGGGGTGTCATCCTCCACTTCCACTCAGAATGCGATATTTGTCACTTTGCCTAGCCCTTGCATTAAAGATAATGATGAGCTCTTTTTTGTAAATCTAGCAGTATTTTAGCGGGCAGGTTTAAACTACCACCCTGGAATCTCATGCTTTGTAACACTCTTTTTATAAATAGATTCACATTCTGCTCTCTTCACCCCTACACAATACAGCAATGCCCTCTCTGGCAGAATTATACCACACAGACTGAAATGTAGTAATTTTCGTGCTGCAAAAAGGCGCAGATTCAAAGAGAACTGCGAGAGTGGCTTATTTTAAACTGGCTTGCTCAGGGAACAAACTGATGTAGGATCACCACATGGGCTTCAGTGCCGAGCCACAAATGCCGAACAGCGTTCAGTTAGTGTTTCATTGTAATGTAAACTGCCGACCAATTAGATGCCATTCACTTTTACTGCAAATGTTTGCAGGCCACCTGGATAACAGCCTGTCTTTTGAAAGAGGCTCCTGAATATCCTTTGTATCCTTTTCTATAGGAGACTTCACCATACATGTTGACAGAGGGACCCTCAAATCCACACTGGACACTGCCTTATACGTGACTAGACTCACACACATGGAAAGGCATGTACTGGGCACATTTGTTCCTATTTTCCCATTGTTTTAATCCTGTGACCCGGTTATATATGATTATTTCCTTATCATTTTTGAGTTTTCAGCCCCAGGACCCATAAACCCTTGAAGAGGCTCTTTCTAAGCCCTTTTCTAAAGCTCTCATTATGAGATCCTCAACTTTTTAAAGGGAATTTCCTCAATCTGTTTTTTTTTTAACAAAGGACTGGCTCAGGAGATTTGAATCAGGTATCAGTTATGCTATAAATGGACTTTTAATTGAAATTTAAAACCCACTTGTAATTCTCTTTATGCTTTAGTAATTTCATATAAAACTCATTATCAATGCTCGGTTTATTTCCACTTTATATTTGACATTGTGTTGTTTCCACTTTGTTTTGTTAATATGCTGGAGTATCATTTTCATGATGCTGTTAACTGCCTGAGGGCAAAGAGTTTGCTTTTTGGTAGCGAGGGCTACCTATAAACAAACCCTGCAGGGTGAAAGAGATTCCCCTCTCCTGAGGTAAGTCATATATTTAGAATATCAATATTCCTGTGTGTTTATAGACCTGTGAGTCTTCTTGCATTAGAGATTGAGTTACACATTATACGGAAACATCTACAAGGAGACTGGCTGAAATTAAACCTAGCTGACAAAATTAATAATGTAAGGGGAAGGCAGTTTATTTCCCTTCTGACAAATTGGCAATAATGAGCTAAACAAAAATTGTTATTTTATTATATAGATGTATAGGGAAGACTTTCATTTGACCTGAAGGAGATTTAAACACGTGTCATATTGAATTTTACATATTCAGGTTTCGACCTCAAAAGACCTCAAAAAACAGGTTCACAACCCAGACAGCGTCTTCACCATGTCCTCCCATGCACTGTACAATGATGTTTATCACATCTTAACTCATAGGCGGAGTTGGAGGGGAGGCAGGAGGGGCAATGCCCCCCCCCCCCCCAGCGGCTGAAATATGTCACTACATTGAGTCTAAGATAGGTCCAAAATTAATCTAATTAATTACAAGCTTTGTGATTAATTAATCTAAATTAGTCACATATATCAATATTTGCCATGAGAAGCATTTAAAAATATTTTAAAATATTCCAAGCTAGTTTGGTTTGATAAACAATAGCTAGCTAGCAAGCATACCGTATACCTAGCCCGTCCATGTACGCTAAAAAGTAGCTCACTAGCCTGTAGTGGGCTATGATTAAAGGTGGTTTGCTTCACTACCATATAGCTAGCCTTTTCATGTATGATAAAAAGCAGGTAGCTAGCTAACTAACTAACCTGCAGTCAAGAAACTTTATGTGTTGCTTGACAACACGTGTAAATGTAATCCTGAAGGAAATATTTTTGTCGGCGGAGCCCAATAAATGACAAAAAAACATAATTTGTTGTCTCAAATTATTGTTACTTGGTAAACAGCCTTGTTTGTAGAGCTGTTGTATAAAAGCAATATCATACTCAAGATCGTGCTGTTATACTGAATATCTTCGTACCTATGACCGAATCACAGCTGTCCTGATATTTAGTGTAACAGCACTCCCTCTCATGTGATATTGCCTACATACACAGTGACGTATGGGGTCAAGGGGCATCATAGAGTGCGATTAATCTGTGTTAATTTTTTTGACGTGTTATTTTTTCTATAATAAATTAATAAACAATAAGGACGACATAACAGCAAACCTATCACCTGAGAAGATAGTGGACATATACACGGGACGCAAAAACTAGGTAGGAAACTGGTTATTTAATATATATGTTTTACAAGCCTACTGTAACAACAGGTGACACTGTTGCTGAGCCTTTTCTAATTGTGTGCATGTGTGCGTGCTGTACGTTGGATATGAGTGAGTACGCATATTTCATAGTTTTCAATTTAACAGGAAATCAGTTCATGTGTACACTAAATGTTTTAAAAGGGTACATGGAAAAATGAAAGCCTAACAGTATAATATAAACAAATTGATATTTCACTTTTAACAGACTTTAACTTTATGGTTTGTGTGCTTCAGTTGTGTGTGAACATGTGTGAAAGCCAAATACCCTACGTAAGCCTATGCGTGATATAGTACAAACTGGTCAGAAACTGATTTGATGCACTGTGTTGTTTGGCTTTATGGCAAGCTTGGCACTATTGTCTTCTGTTATTGTACGTATATGTGTAACATGCCACGCAATAGTTGGACTGTGTACTGACCTCAGTTAAAACTCCACCTATGGCTTAACTTCAGTTAAGACACTGCAATCTTACTTAAAGTGAATGAATTGTGTTTCACAAACTATGGGCTGACAGCATATATGACAAAATAAGTACCTGTTATGGATATGGTGACTTCTCAGAGCATAACTCCTAAATATGCAATTAGGCCAGTTATCCATTGCCCAAATTACCTCTATGTTCTCCCGGCAAAAAAATGTGGAACTTATTTTTGAATGAGTGTGAAACGGAGTTTAAGCTGATTAACTTGACAGATGTAAAAAGTGACCAAACTTCAGAATGTTTACACCTCATCTGCACATAAGTGCTTCGGCATCTCGGGTTCTTCCTTATGAATAGGTTATGAATATTCATGTTAGCGTGGAAACATCTCCCTAGCTGCTAGCCCTTGTATAGCTGGCAGATTGTTGTTATACAGCTGGAGGCAGTTGCACATTCAATTAGCCTAACACGTTGTTATTAAATAGCCAGTTAGCAACCCAGCTAACTACCAAAGTTGCTAAACTTAATCAATTCCAAACTGGCTTACCGTGTTTTCACCACTATGTTCTTCAGATAGAATTATGATCACTTCTGTAGCCATGTTGCTGTGCATTAAGCTTGCGTATGCATCTGGCAAAGGAAATGAGGTCACGAATGCCTCATGAATATTCTAATATTCTAATGCCGTATCTAATCTAAATCCGCTTCTAACTGTAATCACCCTTGGGTTAAAAAACGTTTCTCTACATGTGTTGGTATCCACCATCTTTTGCTATCGTTAACTATCAGCTGAGCCAACAGTATTTGGCCAATGTATTGATTTTGTTTTGCTTGTCCAATACACTGAATTTGTTTTAAACGCACTTATAATTTTTCCCAACCATTTTCTATTTTGTTTGGTATGAGTATGAGTGCTCATACAGCCCTCACTGGGTACACAGTTTGTATGAGTTATGCCTTCTCAGCACAGCCCTATAAAGACCATTTGAGAGAGCATTGCTACTAGGCTGTATTTCACAAACTCCTAATAAATATGAGTTTAAACCCATAAAACCAAAAAATGTTGAACTCAAAAAGTGATCTCAAGGGGCAGTGGGGGAACAAGAGCATTAATGGTCGCACAATAAATCCAAGTGTTTAATAAATTGGATTTTTGGATTTCGTGGACACCTTTGTGCCGGGATGCCGAACGTGGAATAAAAATACAATAACTCTTCCGAAATGAAGTCCTGGATCTGCGTTCAACTTGTCTCCTCTGGGAGATGGTGCGCGCTTGTCCACGCTTAACTTTCATTTCACACTTTGCAATCAATTACTGGTCTCCCGAGCAGCCTATCCCGGGAAAAGGCCAAATCTCAGAACGCCTTCTAATTGAAAATACATTACAGGGCAGGACAATGCCCCTTTGTGTACAGGCAGGCATCGCTTTCAACAGTTTTAGTGGCCAGAACAAAAGCCGTTTACAGAGGTTACAAACAACCTTTGTGGAGCTATAATTCAGGGTCCCATCTCGGTACGGTTTAAGGATAACACAAATGAATATAAATAATTAAACGGCCGCCCTTTGAAGGTGCCCGATCAATATTCTCAATCCTTCTTTTTCCGCCTGATGTTTCTCAGATGGTGACACTAATATGATTTTACTTTGCAGAGCCAAACACTGGGCGCTCACAGTGGGCCTTCTCGCACCGATCCCTCTTGAAGGATTTAAGAGTGACTCGTGCAAATTCACGCTTTCCAGGCCTCGATGCCTCATGATAGTCCGCAGGAAGGGGAGGATATAAAAACAAAACTGTTCCACTGCGAGAGAGGGCCATTTCTTTTTTTACTGCCGCTGCAAACGCCGTCTTCCCGAAATGTAATGATGGCGCCCGGGACATAAAAAGATGGGTTCACAGTAACTGCACGCCACATGGAGCACAATAAAACGTGTCGCCCTCTTCAGCAGGGGGCTGGGAGGGCGAACCGCTCGAGAGGCGGGCCCCGCTCCTTCAGCCGTCAGCCGAAAGCGCGTCCCAGGAACGCTGCAGCAAATAAGCGGCTTTGGAGCAAGCGAGATCAGAAGTCAGTAACCGTGTTTGGTCACTTATAAGAGACATCACATTTGAAAAGCACGCGCGCCGGGGGGGGGGATGGGGCAGTGCACCATCGCTCGGATTCGGGGCGGTCAGGGCCGGCTGCTGCAACACTCCCGCGGTGCAGTTTCAAAGGAATCCCTAATTGCTTCCTCGAGCGACGGGCCTTGTCCCTTTAAGTGCTCTAATCACGCTGCTTAGCTTGATCTAGCCCCGCTCTCTTTGCTTACTTTCATCGTCCGTGTACTTAAAATGCTTAGCAGCGTTCACCCCGTTCTCACTTACTTAGCTCCATCTACTCTGTACCCGCTGCTTAGTATCAGTAATTATGTGCTCTGACTGCTTAGCTTCATGGACTGTAGTGCTCAGATTACTTAGTTCCATCTGCTCCGCGCTCGGATTCCGCAGCCTCATCCACTCAGCTCTCATGACGGCGAAAATGAAGAATAACTGCACTGAGCTCCCGCTCCGGGGGTTAGCGTCCATACAGATATCCGGAAAGTTCCGGGGGAGGCTTGCGTGCAGCTCAGAAGTAGTTACGGCATGGAATCGGTGAAATTAATACCGACAAGGCCTTGCATCCCACCTGAGGGTTTACCATAGTTAGATCCTCTTCTATGGCTTTATGCTCTTTTCTATGGCCAGACCTTGTCATTGACCTCTAATGTGTTGACATTTATAAAGACATATTTTGTCCAGAGCAGCTTACAATGTAAAGTGCAAAAGTGCATATAATAAAGCCACATGAACAACAGCACAGATTCACGAAGTCAGCGACACAGACTGTTAGACTGTAGTTAGACAGCAATCTTTACAACAGAAATAGCTACAACATACAATGGTGTTCTCATACACATTCTCATACCACAGTGCTGTACTACAGAGGCTTTGAAAGTGCTACAACCATGAGAAAATTTACATTAGTATCATTTCACAGACTCTCTGATCCAGAGCGACTCACATAGGTTGCAATGTTATCCATTTATACAGCTGAAAACTTACTGAGGTAATTACAGCAGAGACTCAGCAGGGAATAGAACCAGCAACCTTTCAGTTACAAGTCCTGCTCCCTACCACTGCACAACACTGCTGCCCACAAAGACAAGAGCAAAAGCCTCCACGTGCAAAACGCACTCCACTAGGCAACGCAATGAAAGAGGCACGCGCAAAAGCAAGCCCCCACAAGCAGAGGCGGTGCAGCACAGACGACGAGCCGGTGCCATACAGCGGCGAGACGCACTACTGGATGCGAAACGCAAGGCAACTCAAGGGTGCCGCTCATTCACCGTAGACAGGCTGCTGGCGCCCGGGACACTAATTAATACACAGTGTCATCCGGGGTCACTTTACTGACAACAGATTCATTTACGGCACGGTTTTCTGCTCCCCCGCACCATTCGTTAATTGTGTTTAAATTAGGTCCGTAGGGAGGTTGTCCGCGGGGCATGAAGCGATGCGGGGTTTCCGTGTCGGCCATATTTGCTGGCGTCCTCCTTCCAGCTCCTGGCGTGAAGCTCAGTGAGCATTGACAGGTATTGATTTCGGCCATTACACATGACAAGACAGGGCGCTGAAACAGACTAACTCGCAAGACTGTGGAGACGGGATGGAGGGTGTGCAACGAAGGAAAGAAAAACACAGCAAAGCCCGGGAGCCATCCAAGGACTGCCAGTCTGAATCCAGGTGACGTGTGTGTATGTAGTACAGTGTGTACCGTCATTATGTGTATGTGTGCGCACACCTCCATTTCTACAGTACATACATGTGTGTATGTGTCTGTATGCGCATGCCTTTGTCTATGCATGTCCCTGTGTGAGTGTACGTCTGTGTGTGTGAGTGTGTGTGTGTATGTGTCAGTATGTGTGTGGGGGTGTGTCTGTATGTGCCTGTCCCCTTATACATGTTTGTCAGTATGTGTACGCCTGTGTGTGTGTGCGCGCGCGCACCTCTGTGTGAGTGTGTGTCTGCGTGTACATGCTCTAAAATGAGATGTTTCGAGCAGGGCCTCCCATGATGTTGTCAGGAGATCCTTCAGTAAGCCATGTGGGGTAAAGACTGCCTGGGCTCAGCAAAGCTTCACTGATCAGCCTGTGTTTCAGCCCCTGTCTCCGTCTCTCTTCCTCTCTCTCTCTCTTTTTCTCAGCACCTCATCTCTCTGCCGTCAGACCCTGGCAGCCAGACCGCTGCTCCAAGACTCTCTCAGCTCAGCAAACACTCTCTTCTCTAGTCCCAATCTCTGTGTCTGTCATCAGTCTTGCCTCTCTCTCTCTCTTTCTCTCTCTCTCTCTCTCTCTAGATCTCTTTCTTTCTCTCTATCTACCTCTCTCTCCCTCTCTATCTCTATTTATCCATCTACCTATTTCTCTCTCCCTCTCTCTGATTTCCAGGCCAGGGCTGCTGCGCCAGCACTGTTGCCAGGAAGCCACCAGCACTCTCTACAGCAGGCAGGACTGGGCCTAAGCCCTGGGCACAGAGCAATCACACAGCTCCTGCAGTCTGATTCAACACAATCACATCACACAGACACTGAATCCACAAACTCAGGGGAGCGCAGGGGCTTCGGTCAACAGGAACCGTCTACCTGAATGAACCAACTGGCACTGAGGTCAGCTAATCATATAACTGGTGTTGCCTTATTTGATAAATCTAATGTTTGAACCCTTGTTTCCGTCCTCCATATATCCACTATGGCTGTAGGGTCACTTTAGGATATGCAGTAGCACAATGAAAACAGAAGCTACAGTGTACTTGTGCTTGCCCATTGTTATTCCTAATACATTTTTCATCTGTAAGTTCTTACGCTGTGGAAATCGCTCTGGATAAAGGTGTCTGCCAAATAGCCAAATAAATACAACATAACAGAGGAGGAGAAAAGGCAGCGGGAACTCATTCTGCACAGCAAGCTCTGGCCGGCCCTCATTAGCTCGGAGAGAGTTTGTGCCGGATCACTGAGGGACAGGCGTGGCGGCAGGCGTTAGTGTGCGGATAGCAGTGTTTCACAGACAGCCGACAGAGCGAACCCCGTGTCTATGCATTCCCCGAACACGACATCCTCCCACGCAGGGCCTCTGGTGTGGCCTCTTTCGCGGTAGTCTGGCCGCTCGGAGTGGGACTTTCCAGACACAGGGACAACCAAAGCATCACGTGCCTCCAGTCCTCTTCTCGGTCCGTCTGTGAGTAATCAAGGAGCAGTGTCATTGGGACTGGACGCAGGTTTTTGGGACACCTTGGTGTCCTGCGGAAGGAACACACATCTCCAGACAAGTGGATTATGGGTTAAAGCCTCTCTCGGTCGCCGATTCCCACTTTGACCGCCAATGGAACTTTGCCAAACAATTTTCATTCCGACACGTTCGCACTAGTCCTTTCTGTCATTTTTCAATCCAAGTAAAAAAAAAAAAAGGGAAAAAGTGTTAAATATAAAAGGGCCTTTTTCTGTCTGTCCCTCTTCGGGAAAGGATACGTCTGGCATCTTAAGCAGATTTCACCCATTTCAATTACAAGATTTTGAAGAGGTCACTCCAGGACATGCGACACTTTAATTATAAAGCATATTTACAGGACCTACCCCAGCGCCGCACGCACTCGGTAATTCCAGTGAAAGTGTTCCACGAGGTCAAAATTAATTACAAAAGTTGTTAAGCGTACGGCAGATGCTGTAAACAAATGTAAATGCTTTTTTCCATATCAAATAAGCCCCTCTTGTCCCATAGCGGAGGGGAGCGAGACAGGGGCTTGTTTATTAACATGTGGGGCCTCAGCACGTTGCATCAGCCTGGAGGAGGATATTAAAATCTAACGCCGCCACCCCTGGGCGCTGAGATCAGGGCCACTCCGGCGGTAATCAATGGCTTTTCCGCTAAGGCTTTCATTTCGCTCCATCCCTTTTTCGCTGGATGGTTTCTTATTTTTGAGGGGGGTATTGGGCGGGGGGGATGGGGGGGGGGTACATCTTATTCTTTGTGCGCTTCTCTGGGATGACTTCAGAGAGCACGGGCTTGTCTTCTGTTTCGCGACGCGCCAGGCGGACCACCTTTCATCCGAGCGGGGGTTTCGCACCCGGCCAAAAACTCCCATCTGCGGAGAACAAAGGGGTTTTTGATGCTCCGCGAGGACTCTGTAACACATTTGTTGTGGGAGGTCCAAACGTTCTCCGGCGGAAATTACTTTTATACAGTATTTCGGGTTTGCTCCCTGTCCACTCTCTCCTGCTGCACAAAGCCTTCTTGTTTTAATGGCCCCGGTCAACTCCGCAAAGGTTCACGAACCGGACCCCTGTTTGGAGCATTTGCGTACGCGCCAAAACAAGCCTCGCATGCACACAAGGTGCTCCCTTGTACTGCAGAGCGCTTCCGTAGGAGGAGTTTGCAAATGACTCCTTCTGACACATAGTCACATGGGGTCTGCTGTTCAGATGCATGGGAAGGGCAGGAGATCAGGGGATAAACTACCTCTCCGGCCCAGGCCTGGACATCACAGCCCGGCGACTCACTCGCAGGAAGGGCCGTCATTTCCCAGACCAACGGAGCAGCACGTGGACGGAGGGGGTGGTGGCGGGGGGAGGGGGGGGGCAGTTTGGCCCCCGTGACCCCCCATGTACCACTCCGCCACGGTGAGCAGGCCCGGCCACCCCTGCTTTTTTTATTTATTAGCCATTTCACAGAGCGCTGCGCCCGTTAGAGGCTGCTGCCAGGGCACTCTCCAATCAGAGAGGCCGGGAGAAGGCCGGAGCTGGCCTCTTGGCTACAGCAGAGCTGCTGTTAACCTGGCCTCTGGAGAAAATAGCCATTTACTTCAATGTGTGCATTAGCAATCCTACTTATCGCTGCCAGCAGCAGCCTATGCAGATGACAGAGGATGCAGAGAGTGTGTCTGCTGTGAGAGGGCCAACGTGTAGAGAGAGGGTTAAAGTGTAGACTCACTCCTGATAACCCTGTGACAAGTGGTGTTTCCAGCAATACGTTCAACAACATTAGTGTGTCTTTGTGTTCTTTTTGTCAAATGCCCAGCCTTGCACAATCTAGAACTCCTAGTATTACAAAATCTATCTTGCACAGACTTTGCAGACCAACAGAAATCATCTACTCTTCTAATTTTATGATGCAAGAAATGTATAACATAAATGCAAATACGAGTTCAGCTAGATGTGCCATTATGTTCATAATTTTTCAGTGATTACAAAGCATTTGTATACATTCATACCTTGAAACAGACAGAATTATGAATATGAATATTTACCACATGCATCCACAGCAACACAGAATGTAAAATGACTGTGGGCTGTCAACTGTGTGGTTTACAATATATATATGACTGCACTACATTGCACACACGTAATACTCAGGATGCGCTAATCAATTCTGAACATTTAAAGGTGTCATTGAGATCAGACAGTGCTCCGAGAGAGGGAGGTACCTGTGATGGTGGCAGAGGCGTGGCCCTCATCTCCCAGCAGAGGATTGGTCAGCCTGCAGTTGTAGATGCTGTTGGGCTCGGCCACCACCCTCAGGACGCTGTGCACATTGAACAGCCCCTCCTCGTTGGCCACCTGGGAGACGGTGACGTTGTCCGTCAGGTTGCGGCCGGCCCCGTCCTGCCACAGCACCTGAGCCTGTGGGTAGCCTCCATACGCCACGCAGCTCAGGGACACCTCATCGCCCGGCCGCAGGTTCGAGTCCGGCTCCGACGTCACCTGAGGCTTCGAGTAAGGGGCTGGGGAGGTGCGGGACGGAGGGGTAAGAGGCTGGTGAATGCACACAATCTGGGTTTTTACAATGAATTATTATTCGAGTTCAGCATAATGTGGGACCCTAGCATAATGCAAAAAGGATCCAGAAGGTAGGAGAGCATCTCCACCCCTCCACCCCTCCTCCCCTCCCCAATGATGGAAGTAATAAAGTGTTCCAGCCCAGATGGGGCTTGAAGTGAGCACACAGTCCTGGTACCTGTGGGAAATCTGCTTCAACCCCCCCCACCCCCCCGCCCCGCGGGCCCCTCCCGGCGCCGGCTCAGGTTTGGCTGAGGTGAGGGCGCCGGGCGCGTCCGCCTTGGGTGGATTCACGGCTCCCCGGTCCCCCGAGCGCGCACTGTAACCGGAGAGACGGCGGACAAGGCCAGCCTATTCCCCATCCAATCACATTGCAGCAAACAGGGCTGTTGGGGGGTGGAGAGCGGGGTGAAACGAGTTCATTTAAGCCTGTTTTGAAATGCTGGCGATTGCAGCTGAAGGCCGACGCCCCCTTGGCGGACAAGCTGCGAGCAGTATGACTGAAAGAATGCCTTCCGATGCAACCGGCTTTAATTTCCCTCTGAACAGCACAGAGCCAGTCTGTGACATTAATTGCAAATGACAGTCAGATATGATAAATGTATAAATCGAATCAAGGGGACAGGACAATCCGCTTATCCCGGGAATTCAAAAGCTCTATCGCACTGCCACCTCTGTGTCACAAAGGTCTAAGCCAGCCGTCCGACAACATATACAGCACAGGATGTGCTAGAAGGCTTTGATCGATACTTTGTGACCGTTAAAATATGCGTAACTGCATATAAAAGTTAGCCAAATGCACTCGGCCGTGCAGAGAGAGGAGTCCCGGGAAAGTGTCTGTTCGGAGCCGTCTGTAATGGTCAATCAGTCACACTAATGACCAATCATCAGACCTGTGGAGAACCGCTGTGGACGGACACTCCAATCAGGGTTTATTGACCAAACACTTTATTGACCACTCCTGATGGAAATAGGTGCTTTATGACCCATCTCTCTGTTGTGTTAAGCATTGATCACGGGTAACACCTGCGCAATTATCCAGGTGGGACTTGCATATGTGTGAGACCAGTATGTGTGTGTGTGTGGGGGGTGTTGTGTCTGCAATCTAAGTATTCATGAGTGTGCGATTACGAACTAGGGAACCGAGGCTTGCTGGAAACTTACTAAATAGAGGCAGATACGCTTCGCAAGACTGCAGTGCCTTTAACAGTCAGGTAGGAACGATTTCTAATTTCCAGGATCTTACCAGGACCTTTACGAGGATCCGTGCCCCCTCCACGCACCCCCCCCGCCCTCCCCGCAGACTCACCGGCCACCTGCACCAGCAGGGCGGCGCTGCTGTAGCCCTCGATGCGCACGAAGCAGGTGAAGCTGCCGTCGTCGGCGACGCGCACCCGGCGCAGCAGGAGCGAGGCGTTGCCCGAGCGCAGCTCGGCGGGGAACAGGCTGGTGCGGTTGGCGAAGCCCTCGCCCTGGTCGGTCAGCTGGTCGCGCCCGTCCCAGAAGCTGTGCACGCTCCTCTTGGTGTCGGTCAGCTGCCAGAAGATGCTGAGGTCGGACAGGTTGAAGGGCGTGGCCGGGGAGAAGGAGCAGTTGAGCACCACGTCCTGCCCGTAGAGGGCCACCACCGGCAGCTCCGGGACCTGCACCTCGAAGACAGCTGGGGGAGGGAGAACAGGGGGGGTGGGGGGGTGGGGAGAAGGGCAAAGGTTTAGCGGGATCGCTCCTTAGACTGCAAAGGATGATGGGGACTGCCTTCAGATCACAGAGCGCTTTCATGTGCTGCAGCGGCAAAGGACAGTGTACACATTCATGACAGCTTGTGAGAGACTAGGCAGGACACAATTATTTAGTCTAATACGAGGTGTAATATAACTGAAACCTACATGCAGTGTCTTCGTCGATGGGATGGCACAGAACTTGCCCAAACACAGGAACATGCCATGATGCCAATGGCTGCTCTTAACTCAGAAGTCAGAATGGGGAAAGGGGGAGGCAAAAAACCAAGACAGGGGGGGAAAAAAAAATCTTTTTATCAGCTCCCGAACAGACACACTGGCTGCTGGGTGCAGGCCTGCACATGACTGCTACAACCAGCCTGCTTTGTACGTCACTCCGCTGCTCCCCGGCAGTTGTGAAGGCAGCCTTGACTGCTCGCGGCTCCCTGTTGAGAGCGCGTCTCTTCATGCTTCCCCGGGCTGTCACTCCCCAAAGCCTGGGAGGATCCACCGTGATTGGCAACGCGGAGGAGATGGACAGGCCCCTCCGTCTGTCTCGGCCAATGAGGGAGGGAGGGGGGCCCGGGTAATGCGCTCTGAAGCACGGGCAATCCGCCCTGACGGCTGGGAGCAAAGGGAAAGGGGCGGGGCAGTGACGTGACCCCTCCCACGAGGGGGCGATGGCGGGTCGAAGGGATGGGGGAGGGGCTTCAGGTGGCGCTTCAGGTGGGGGAATTTCGCAGTCGGTGGTTTTTTTGCAAAAGTGAGGTAGAGGAGGGAGCCGAGCATGGCGAGGAGGAGCGGAGCGCATCGGAGAGGAGCCAGCCGTGTAGAGCCTTAGCGGAGGCGCCACTCAAGCTGTGCAAACGTCCAGAGTGACATTGCCTCCGCCCGTGTTTGGACTTCGGATCACTCGGCGCCGTTTGATTTCATTGACAGGGGACCCCGGGGGAGAGCCGGTGAAATCCCTGACGCTCGGCGCCGCTCACGTTCCCTCTCCGCGTGGAAGCGCACCGGCGTTTAATTTTAGCCTCCCGTTTAGCACGCAAATCCTCCAAGGGCCGCCTCCGATCACGCCTCCTCTAACGTGGCAGTTCTCTCGTTTGACCCCACTTTCCGCACGGCTCCGGCCCTGCCTCGTATACTAGGGAGGAAACAGGCCTCTGGATTTGATTAAAAAGTGTTACCATTAAAAATGTATTGCCAGCGGGGCTTACTGATTGGGGGGTTTCTGCTGCATCCTGTCTGCTGGTGAAGAAAAAAAAAAATACACATCAAAAAGACCAAAGTTTGAACTGTCTATATCAGTCTTTCTAAAGCTCATTTTTTTTCCCTCCATCATCAGCAACACATTCCACAGCTTCCACAGACATACAGATACAGCACTGCCCAACCTCACCAGGGACTGTGTCCCCATCTACTTCTCCACTGCCTTCAGCTGAGTTTGGTTCAGCTGCGTACAGACATCAACCTACTGATTTCAGATCAGAAAACCGCAGGCGAGAAAGAAGCCGGGAAAATCTCCTCCTCAACGAGAATCTTATAGTGTTCAAAAAGAATGTTTTCCCAGTGAGCCAGTATTCAGTTACCCATTAGCTGCCTGCCACAGCCCGTGATACACAAGGGCATCTCTACCTGGGTAACAAAGTCCACTCCACAGAGTAACCAGTACCAACTGTATTCTGTACAAGGGAATTCATTTCGCAAGTGGTCCCAATTTGTCAATTTCCTCTGTAGAGCGACGATGTAGCTCATCTTGAACTGAGACGGTTCTAGAATTTAAAAACCCCAGATGCTTCCTGTATAAAAACAAGGTCAACAAGAGTAGAAGAGTCCCTTCAATGGGACTTGCAAGTCATTTCTTGTTCAACAGCATTGAGTATTGAAGGGAACAGCACGCAATCATAGGAGAGCAATTCAATCAGACCACAATGCTTGGTGACTTAGAGAAATAAAAATAGTCGACTCGTCCCTCTCCCTGTCCTGCTAAGAATGGCTCTGTCTGGGCGCTACTTAAGGGAGGCATGATCTCCAAATTTCTGATGTAAAAAAAAGATGGGAATTATAATCTGTCACTGCCACAGAGCACAGCTACGACTCTCTCCCGCTACAACATCAAAGCACAGCAAGGGAGCAAGGCATAGCCTTCACGTAGCATTAGCCTTCAGTGCACCCGCTTCTCATTGGACGGGCAGAGCTAACATCTTCAGAGACTTTATTTCTCCCATCGTTAACCCCTTCCGCATTCTACATTTCTGTTTTGAAAGTGGCTGGACTTGGTCTGTAAACAACAGGCATTTCGCTGCTTTTGTTTATACTGTGGAGGTGGCAATGATGCTCAAAATCTGGAGAGGAGGGCGGTGATTTCACACCCAGGGCCGCAGTGGTCGGCTCCCCCCGGGACGAGAGCGCAGAGGGGGGGGGTGAGATGGGAGAGTGAGGGGCTATCACACAGAGCACACAGCTGAACCCACCGGGGAATGAGCAGAGCCCCGCTGAGCCCTTTATGGGCTTACTCTGATCTGGGGCTTGGCCGCGCTGAGCCGCTCAAACCGGACCCGCGCCATCCGCTGATCTCCAGCTGATCTCAGACCTGCGCGGACACAGCCGGAGCTGTGAGGTGGTGGAGAAACAGGGAGCTGGAAAGCTGCAGGTTCCGCTCCCAGCTCAGGGAAACGCTGCTGCACCCACCCTTCAGCAGACGGTCAGCTGTGTGACCGGACAACATGGCACTATAAGACATGCCAGCTGCCCTGGATAAAGGCCGTTTCCAGGCATTTAAACGCAGTGCAGCGTGCATCTGCAGCAGTGTGTTAATATGGAACGCGGCTTTTTAGAGAGTTGAGCGTCAGACACAATGTAAACTCCCCGAAGCCCATGAAAGCCAGCCCCCTTCTCCTGTGCCGTGCTGCCAAGATGACCCGATTACTTACGTTCGTGCCGATCCACCCCCTCACTTCACCCCTCCCTCCTCAAGCACCTCCCATTCTTCAATGCCCGAGGGCTGTCCGTGAAGACCAGCAGTCCTCGAACCCTAGCGTCCTCTCCTAGCATTCTCATTCCAAATTGGATGGAAGAGCTGGAGGAGGGCGGGGCATCGTTTATGTGATCTGGTGGGGTGGAGGGTAGAGGGACACTGGGCCAGGTTGCCATACATGGAGCAAACTCCTCTGACGGCATCTCAGGCGATCTGGTTAGGGCACCCCGCCGCTGTGCGGACTCGGTGCAAACAGCTCGCCGTTATTATGTGTCGTGGACCCGGGTCCCGCTGCTTCCACAGCGCCATGCCCACCAGTGGGAGGGAAACAGGAAGGACGAGTTCTTTGATGTCACCCCGTGTGATGTGCGGGGTCTCCGTGCCCTGCCTCAGAGACGCGCGCCGTACGGCGCACAGGTTCGCGCGGGCTCTCTCCGTAACGCCCACGCTGCGCAAGGTCACATCCCCCAGCTCAATGTCACACGCGCCGCGCCGATCGAAGAGACGCGGAACACACGCGTGTGTGCTGCCGCGCTCAGGCGCTCGCGGGACCTGATCGATAACCCACGGAACGCACACGCTCCCACCACCCTGATCGATAACACACGGAACGCGATTCTCGCTGCCTTCGACAGCACTCAGAGCACAGCCTCTCTCCGCACGCTCTTCAATAGGACTCAGAGCGTACACACGCTGACACCTTCCTGCTTAATGACACAGAGGACACACTGGTTCACAAATCCCTGAGGTGCTGTAGCACTGGAGCGTATCTACCCAGACACAGTCACACTCCTCAGCTGGAACACACACAAACACACACACACACACACACACACACATCACGGCAGCACACTGTTACACATACAGATATGACTCTGAGCCGAGGGTGATGCTGGATCATAAACATGCACATGCACGCATGCGCACGCACACACACACATACATGCACGCACACGCACTCAAGCGCTCTCAAGCACAAACACACTAGAGGGCATATTGCTGGATGGCAGTGTTGACTTAACAAAATAAACAATCACAAAACACACAGGCACACGGTTAGTGTTCTATCTGACACAGCATTAGGCAGTGAGAAATCACTGTGACAACACTGCCCCCTTCTGGCTCTAACACAATACTGCAGCCAAAATACAAGGCAACAACGACTTCCTTCTCCACACCATTCAAAAGACCAGTGGTATAACATATACAGAACTAATGACACAGCCTTTCATTACCATAAGTCACATATTACTGAGGACACAAATGAGGAAGAGGCTACTGGTAGCTGTGACAGTTGTTTCATTTTGCTATCATGACGAATGAAGATTATGTGCCTCTCCTCTATCGCCCTTCTCTCTCTCTCTCTCTCTCTCTCTCTCTCTCTCTCTCTCCCTCTCTCTGTCCAGGAGTCTGAGGCCTGCTTTGGAGCCGTATCAGCGAGGCCTCACTCATATCCTGTCAATAACCCGTTAATGGACTCCAGCGGACAGATAAGGAGCGAAGAGCTGAGGGGGCTGGCAGATAAGACAACGGCAACTCCAAAACCGGAGGAACGACTCGGAGCGAGCTGCAGGGAGAGGGGAGAGAGAGGGAGAGGATGGCAGGAAGACTCTGGGCGAAACGCACCGACCGGGAGCTGGGAACTGGGTGAAATTTGCAAAGGAAAGAGAGTACAGGACTGTTTTGCAAAGAGCTTTTCACTCATTTTTGACACTGTGTCTAAAAAACTGAGCAGATGACAGGAATAAAAAAAAAACAATTCTACTGAATAATGGTGCACTCCCTTCCCTGTGTACAGCAGGTACCGGCATGTTTGGAGAATACAGGCTTGCACTGCGACAACACTTCAAGAAAGGGTACACGTCATGTTAGGAATCAGCAGAATGACAGCGTGTGGTTTGAATAACGCTGAGGCACAAGGCTCTGGCTCTGACTTCGCTCATCTTTCAAGCTGCCTGCAGCCCCCGTAAGACTGAGTCAAACCAGTGAAGGGGGTTCCCCGACAGAGACTCCGCACCCTCGAAAGCGTACCTTTCCAGGAGCGAGCCCGGGACGAGTCATCGCTTTAACCACGGCCCACTAACCCCTCGGAAATAAAGGGAACCTCCAGCGGAGTGCCTTGTGCATTACAGCTATGATTCTCAAAGCAATCTGCGGGGCGTGGGTTTTTTTTGGGAGGGGCTAAAATAATCATGAAGCTCTTGGTCAGTAACGGTACAGCGATAGGTACAGTGACTGGGGTGCGGGGGTTGGGGCCGGTGGCGCTGGAGTATGGGCATTATGCATGTGGTGCACTGAAAGGGATCTCCATCCAGCCCCGCTCTCCGCTGCTATTTAAACAAGATACTCCACCGGCCTGCAATCAAATTAGCCAGAACATCACTGATACCTGGGTAATTACCAAAGAATTGAACAAAACTCTGTGAGGAGGAAACCTTGCCCCCTCACTGCAGGACCAATCATCACAGACAAGGAGGAAACAACTTGGGGACGGCGTTCATCACCAGTGGACCTCTGTCGGCCACGAGAGGCCCGCGGGTGCGACAGGGCCATTTCAACGGCTCCGCACTCCCATGATAGATCCTGGCCTGCTGGCCAGCGCAGCCACTGTGATTTACAAAGTCGCCGTAATTCATTAGGGTTTCCCTGCAGACCTGGACACTGAACACACTTGTACTTTGCAGTTTCTGTAGCTGCATAGCTTCAGCATAATTCCCCTCTCGAAGCATGATTAAAAACCTAAACGCCTATCTGGGAGCATTTGGCACAAACCGACACTTTCACTGACTGGCTAGGGCACTGGAGTAATGGAAACAGCAGCACAGGCCCTAATCTCTAGAGGTAAGAGAAACGATAGATAGACGATTCAATCATTCATTCACTTAAACCAGCATCAAACAACGGATACTTGCAAACCTGCATTCAGATATTTTGGCAACAGAATAAAATGACATCTACGAATCACCACTGACATAGGCACATTATAGAGAACAGAATTTAGAAATTAACCAAATAAATTAATTTTTTTGATACTTGGAAACAACTCAGATTAAAGAAAGCAATGGTTTGAAGTAATCCAGTCCAAGTCATAATACTAACATTCAAATGATAACATAAAACCTCCTCCGAATCAGTGGCTTCCAAATTATGTGAAAGGACTAAAAAAGTATTATTATAATTATCATCAGGCCCTTACTGACATGGAGGTTAGAGGTCTGACCATTGTCACTGTGTTCTCTAACAGAGGTTAACGGAACAAGCACAATTTACAACACATAAATAAGAAACAAATTCAATTTAAGTCAAGGAACAAAGTACAGAATACATGAATATATCAGGACGAGACTGTGAATAATGATCACAATATTCCCAGTGATGACTGACACTGTTAACAGGATAAGCAAAACAAACATCAGGCCAGTCATCAGTAAAACTTGCTTATCAGTCCCACGAGGACCAATTCCAAGCCTTAAAAGGCTGTTTATCTGTCAACCTTATCAGTGGAACGATACAATGGTCAATCCTTTATCATAGCTCTGGAAGTGATAAAACTATAGCCTATATTATTCGGTAAACATGGACTAAACAGCAGATAAAAAGGTTTTTCTCTTGGCATTCACCTCCAATGACAATCATCCTACTGTGTTCAAAAACACACCCGCTGTGTTAAAAACTCTACCACAAAAAAGGTGACAATCATATTATGTCAAAAATAATGTTACAGAGCGTGCGACACGGGTGCTGTGTCAAAAACTGCACTACAGAAGGCGTGCCACGCTCAGTCTGTCAGAGCAGGTTGGAGAGCGCAGGGGATGACGTCACCAGGCAGCTCCTCTTCTCTCCTCTCCTCTCCTCTCCTCTCCTCCCCCCGTGACCCCTTTTGGCCCCGTTAATGATATTCAAGAAGGGAAAATTGTTCACCAAGAAAGAGCCGGCAATCCCTCCAGGAGATATGGCTATTAATCATGTAGTGGAGGTGTGAAGCTATCGAGAGCCGGGGGGATTAGGGCCTGTAATCCTTGGCCGGGCCCCGCCGTGGCGTGTACCCAAGGTCACCCCGTCCGCCGCACCGCGAAGTGCCACCGCGCCCGAGGAACTCTCGCAAAACAATCATCAGATCCGGCGGATCAGAGAAAGCTCCTTTTCACGCGCGTGCGTTCGGTGCTAACAAGGCCACGGCTCGGCCTGTGTGCTGAAGTCCACCGCGTGGCGGTAACCGGCGGCCAATCCGTAACTGCGCCAGCGTACAGTGTAAATAAAGAAAGAACGCAGACGGCTGTGCCAAAACTGATCAAAATCGTATTGTACGCTGTGCACATACAGCTGTGCTCGAGCAGCTAATACTAAAGGTACGAAGGCAGCGTACTGCTGGGTGCACACCTGCAAGAAAAAAAGATTTTAAAGATTTCCAAAGAATTGGTCCCTCCTGAGAGAAATCAAGCTGTGGCCATCTAGGCAGTAATGAACAGCACAAATGGCACATTAAGCCTGGCAAACCCAGCTCTGAGGCCGATCGCTTGTGTCCGTCCCGCAAGACACAGGCGCCTCAAAGGGTTTCGCGGCGAGCTCTCCAGCCCTGGCTGGCCTGCGGATCCCTAATGAGGGGAACATGAGACGCGAGCTCACCCACGCCATCTGACTCACTGAGTCAGAGCGACTTCAGTCAAAACGCGCCACGGCCGCAGAGACGCAGCTCTCCAGGTGGGTGACGTCTGGGCGTCTGCCACTGTACGTTACTGCGCTTAAGTGACTCAGGGGGGCAGAGCCACTCTGGCAATAGCATTATAGGTGCTTGAGCTGTCTGTCTTTAGTATTCTGATCCTGGCATGAATGGGGCCAGGAAAGAGAGGGTGAGAGAGAGAGAGAGAAAGAGAGAAGAGGAGAGAGAGAAGAGGAGAGGGGAGAGACAAGGTGAAAGAGGGACAGAGAAAGGTTGATAAAGTGAAGGAAAGGAAGGAAAGGAGGGAAGAAACAAGGTGAGAGAGGAACAGAAACTCTCAGAAAGGGAGAGAGAGAGAGAGAGACGTAGATGGTGTGCTCACCGCGGGCACCGAGGGCCGTCAGGGTGAGGAGCAGAAGTGCCAGCATCATCGCCCTGGAATGTCCTGCGTCAGACACTGCCCTGCAGGGACAGAGACAGACATATGACTTGTAATTTAACCCACAGACAATGGGCAAAGGTGGAGCTCGCAGTGCTTTAAAAAAGCCAACACAAGCAAAACAAAGAAGAACTAGCTTCAACACTCTTCATCACTCACACATATTCTCTAAGAGGAGAATGAACACACTTGTCTGCTGAAGGACACCACAGACAGGAAGCTTGCCCGCACAGAGACCCAGATAAAAGATTCCTGATGTGGTCTGCCACTTACTGCTGTCAGAGGGAGATGCCACGTGGTAATAACACACAGCAGTGCACTGTAAAAGCAAGTAAAAGCCAAACTCATGACCTGTACATTCCGTTGTGCTCTTGTAGTGTTTTTTTTGATTTGTAAGAAAAATCCCTGTGCCTTCACCAAGCAAATGTGCTGATTTGCCAGTTTGCATATAAAAGCTGCTCAGCTGCTTCTAATTTAGCCCCCCACACACTGTGCTTTCTGAGATCAGTAGGCCGGAGCGATCACAGGACAGGAGGAGGGATACGAGCGAAAGCAGGCCAGCTTCAACCTCAGCTCGACGCACATGAGAAGAACCTGCGTGTGTGTGGGCCTAGGGAGCCTGGGGTTCTCCAACATGCCCTCAGTGTCTCAGCATGTCAGTGGTACAGTGGAACAATCATCCAACTAAAGTAATAACTGGCAAGAGAAGACTTCATTTTTTAATTGTAAAGCAAACTGTGTGTTTTTTAAACAGTCATTTAAGGTCTTCCTTTTTGAAAGAAATGTGCTGTGCACTGTGCGACATCTATTAAGGAATCAACCTATAATCACCTAAAAGAAATCAACAAGTGACATATTTACCAGTGAAAAGTGGATATTGATGTTCATTTCAATTTTCACGGAACACTGAACTATGTGTTATACGGAACTATGTATCAATTGGCACTGAGAAGCAGGCATCACATGACCTGTAAAGATCATCTTTACATATCTTTATATTTTGAAAGTGGTACCAACACAGTTTTAACAGCCTCTGAGTCCTGTCACAACTAATGTGTTTTGCGACTGTTAGATTTGGATACAAAGTGGCAGCCAGTTTCAATTTGCAGTTTGCATTCGGCAGAGTGGTGTGAATACTAAACATTGTGACAGACATTCCCGGCAGTGGCCACTCACTCACCAAAGGACTCGCTGGGTTTACTAAAAAGGGTAAAGCTAAGAAAGCATACTAAATTTGTGGGGAATATAATGTTCCAGTACTGCAGGTGGCGCTAAAGCACATTCTCTGACGTGAAACCACTATTAAACATGAGAAGAGAGGCCAAAGGAAGAAATGGTGAAGTGCAATGGAAAGAAGTCTTGCATAAAGTACAGTCAATCAGTATAATCAAAAGAAATGAGCTAAAAAATGCATAAGCTTAAATGGTTTATCCTTACCTTGCCTTTATTTTGTGCACTTAAGACAAACAAACAATGAAATCAAACAGTCTCATTCCAATACTGAGATGCCTAGGAAATAAATGCTCTTACTCTATACAAAAACATGCCTGTCACTATGTCACCTTACATGAACTATGGACACAAAAAGTTGAATCTACCAACTTCTATGAGATTAGCCATGCTTGCAAATTCCCTGTATCAAACATTTAACAATGAAACCCGTGCACTAATCCCACGTCAAGGAAATGTTGCTAGTTTATTTTCTGGCTAAAGAGCAGATTCCCAAGCGTATCGGTCAAACATGCACAACTTAACAAGTTACAGAAGTGCGAGTAGTTTATGTAATTAGTTTTGTACGACAGATTATGGCTGCAGTGTGGGTGCATGAAAATATTCACTAACCTTCCAAAAGCCACATGAAATGATTTCTGTGCCTGTGTGTGTGTGTGTGTTCGAGCTGATGAGTGTGACAATGCCTGTACAAGCCAGGCCATTCCCAAAACGTGTCCAACTCATGTCCAAGGTGCAAGTCATTATTAAAAACAGCACAGCCTCTCTCTGGCAGGGCCGAGTACTCCCACAGCAGGGATAACACCGAATGCAACACCCTCCAACGACAGATAAAACCGCCCTTTCAACTCTGACAGTGTTCAACTTCCTGTTGCCCTATTTGCATCTGAGGGCTGACAAGGGAGGCCAGATAGCACATAGGGCGTGTCTCCATCAGCAGCTGGCGACGCTGAGAGCTGATTGGTTCATAGAGTGCAGTCACAGCAGGGACTGCACTTCAGGGGGGAGGCCTCCCGCCGGGTTACAACTGCGCTAACAACACACACTTCAGTTACAGCTTACACCTGGAGTTCTTCCTGGCTCGACAGTGCTGGCTGCAGGGGGCCCTGATGTTTTCCGGTCCCGACACGATTGTGGACATGTACAGGGAGCACCGGGTCCCCTGGCTGCAGCGGCCCGGAAGGGAACAGCCTCTTTGGGGATGAGGGAGGAGGCCCTCTCTTCCACCTGAGCTCCCTTTTCTGTGAAACACTGCACAAGATTCCTCTGAGAGGAAGGAAGAGGAAGCCCTGACCGTGACTGACACGCTGTGTAAAACAGTCCTTCACATCCAAAACACTTCACTCTCCTTCTAATCTTACGGATGTTTCTTCTTGATGGCATGGATGGCTGGATAAATATTAATGGCTCTAAGAATACCAAGGTTTCCCAAAGCTCTGACCTATATACAAAGTGCACTACAAAACAGTATTTTTACGCATCAGCTTGCAGAACTATACTTTTTATCACTAGCAATGGTTTGCTGTGCAGTCGCAACTGCCTGATGTGAGCAAATTCATCGAAGGTAAAAAATCAGTGTGGTAAAGTTTTTCTGTGATGCAGTACACGTGCACACTAACTGTGTGTCTTATCTTCCACTCTCTTAAAAGAACAGAAAAAAGAAGCCCCATTCTCTGCTCTCCTACATCTACACACTTATCCTTCCCTGCCCTCTCCCTTATTCTCACTGCATCAGCTTCTTTCTCTCTCTCTCTCTCTCTCTCTCTCTCTCTCTCTCTCTCTCTCTCTCTCTCCTCCTTTTCTCCCCTTGCCACGCCCCTCCCGTCGCTAGGCTCCAAGGGCAGTCAGACAATGCAGCGGTCAGACAGGCGTGGCTGTGGGGGATTCCCCACAGGAAATGGCATTCTCCGAGGGGGCTGCTAAACACACACACACACACACACACAAAGACTTAGCAAGTCTGGAGGTCTGAACTCCTCCCTAATTACACGCCCATTCAAAAGGCAATGCCACCGAACACACTCCCAGCCCTCCGTTTTCCACAAGCACCTCTGCGCATTCAGAGCCACAAAGACATTCAATTATCTCAAATTGAGCGGGCACAAAGAAGCGTTGCCACAATCCAAGCACACCATTAGAACTAAAAGCTGCATTTCTAAGTCCGGGTTTAGGAGCTCTGAAGCAAGGGACTACTATAAATTAATCAGCAACAGTTCTCAGCAATTCTGCTGAATGTGTTGCTGAGCGCAACATTTCAACATTACCATAAAAAGTTGTGTAAAGCTTAATGTCCTGGCTTTTATAAAGCTATTTCCAGAAGTCTAGGTCTGAATTCAGCAGCAAGGATGTGGTCTGAATCTCAACTACCCCACAACCCTTTATAATAGGCCTGTTGAGAATCCCCTTTTTTCTGTAGGCAGTTGTTACAGAGCGCTGACAAGAGAGGAAGGACAAATTTAGTTCAAGTTGCTACTGCTTGTATTTTTAAGGTCTCGCTCATTTTAATGTAAATTCCAAAAAAACTTTTTTCCTCAAACTTTTTTTTTTTCCTTAAGTTTCCTGAAATCTTCCTTCATCAAACTGACAGCAAGTTCTCCTTCTTGAGTATCGTAGCCAGCCACGGCTGCTAATACTCAACTTTGTGCTTTGACTCCTCTATTCCTTACTGGAAAAAAAAAATATGGATCTAGCCATTCAAAAAAGTCAAATACTGACCAAGAATACATGACCTGTGCATAAACCAGCGTTTACGGGATTCCTATTGAAATTCGAATTTCCCCCCGGTGCTCTCCAGTTGCTCCTATCACAAACACACTTTCACTGTTTTCAGAATCGGCCTGCGGAAAGGTTTGAACCCAGCTGAAAGCCCAGTCCATTTCATAAATTGCTGTCTAGCAAAGCAGATATAGCTCACAGTGACATCTGTGACAGACAGCTAAGGTTAGGAGTGTATCGTCTACTCTGATTTGTGCGTCCAGATCAATATTCTGAACGCAGGACTTGGTCTGGCATAGCAGAGCAGGCCCAGTTTGATACCTCAGACTGCCTCTGTGATGTGCGCCAACACAGGTGTGAAAACCTAACCATAAAGGTGAGCCACAGGTGGTGCCTGATTCATTTGCATAGGAAAGAGGCAAACAAGTGTTTAGCTATCTGTTCCACAATGTTTGCATACAGGAGTTTCCTTGCATGAAATGTAGCCCTCTTTCTATTAACCTTTGACAAAGTTAGATAGCCCTTGATCTACATAATGTAACAAGTTTTCTCATGGCCAAAAATAATACATTTGTCAGCATTCTTTCATGGGGCACACATCTAAGGTGTGCATTTCCATTTCCTAATAGCAGAAGTGTAATTTCATGTGATCAGCACTCCAAATAGTTGTGTGCTATAGAAGAGTAGTGAACAGAACCTTTGTTTTCTACACTGTTGTTAAATGGCGTTAAAAAACAATCACGCCAGCTTGATAATGTACTACTCATGGCCCACAATAATAATGAACAGACGGCCCATAATAGCATAGGTCAAACCATTTGAGATTATGCCTGTATACTTCATGCTTCCGAAGACAGCCAGAACCAGACCTCCTTCCATCTCTAACACCAATGTAGCATCCAAGAACAGAATGAGAACACCTGCACTATATGACTTTGCGACCACATGTACCATGTTGCCAAACACTTACTCACACTGTCCTAGGGAGATTTGCAGCCAGTATCAGCACAGCTGAGAGGCACACATACCCAACTGTCAAACTATTTTGACTACAAAAAATTAATTTACCTTAACTCGTTTGTCAAAATGTACAAATAACCAGACCAAAGCAGTACTTTCAGTCATTATATAGTTTATACCTTATTGTATACTTAAATACTTAAACGATGTTGAAGGAACAGTGGCACATTCTGAACATAGCACTGAAACAATCCAAAATCATCATGAATCAAACAAAAATGGTAACAGAACACTGGCTGCTTAGAGAATTCTGAGGGTCCAAAGCAAGTTTGATCAAGCGGTAATGACTGTGGCAGTTTTTGTCACTGTTTTGAGGGGAAAGCATTGTTTTTAAGCATTAAAAAGTGGCTCCTACTCAATTAGAGCTGGAAAATTATGTCTCTTTGCCCTCAGATTTTATATTTTGAAACTTGAAATTGGGTCCTTTAATCTTATTGCCAAGTATGAGATATTGGGACTAAAGGCTCTGGGCTCTTCTCTGCATTGGGAATATTGGAAAACGAGCTCTAGATGATGCCTGCTCTGCCTCAGAGTCATGTGACAATCCACAGCTGCTGTGCTCCTTGGCGGATAGGACTTCCTGGATGAATACTCCAGTCTTTGATATTAAGTCAGAACTCCAGCTTTGCGGTGGAAGGAAACACAGCACTCCAGATGAAGACAGACCTATTTCTTGCAAGAATGGACAGTTTTAACATCAGGCACTGGCAAAATGTTGAAGAGAAAAATCTTACTGTGCAGTTTACATCTAAAACTGCACCTAAACATATGGAACTATTTATCAGGCCTAGTTTAATTATGTGTGTAAACCCTTCCCATCCACCCCCTGTTGTATAATGTGCAGGATGAAAGTGGTAGTTACATGCTGGAAATGCAGAAAGACAGCTTAACCATTAGTTTAAGCTGGATCATAAAACACAGACAATATTACCATTTCTATGTAGTTACCTATTTTATTTGGCAGATTTCCCATCCAAGACTACTTACTAACCATTAGAAATTACAGAGCAATTGTACTCGTCTAAAATGGGCTGTTATTTTTTCATCTGGATCTGAAAAAAAAACTTAATAACAGGATATGTAACCGTTTCAGAATTTAAAAGGAGCGAAAATTTACTGAAAGCGAAATAGCGTCTGCTTCCAATCTTAGTTAAAGCAAACACTACTTAATCTTGAGACTGTCTACTCGTAGCACAAGGTAATATACTGGGAGAATTGCTGAGGTGATATTGATTGTATGTGACGTCTGCCACTGAATCTGGGCATTAGTAAACGGCTAAAGATTTTGCATTTCATTGGGGCCATTTAATTAAGCCTACAAGAACAACTATTTCTCCGTACTTTGGGTTGTGGCTCTGCCTTGACCATATACGACCCGGTTTACATTCCCCTAGAGGGGCTGGCCGTCTTTGTAAACAGAAGAAAGTCCCGTGTTTTGTTTGCTTAAGTAAACATTGACTGGCATACCTTGCTTATGACGACAGCGTAGGCTGTGTTAAAGTTTAACTGATATTAACCTGCACACGGACGTGTCAGACACTCTTAACTACCATTTTGTTGTAGTCGAGCTCGTTTGCCCATGCGGCTTGTGCATTTGTTTCACTCCAGCTGTTGCCCGCATCTGCTACTACGACTGTGAAAGCGCTTAGCATAAAGCACTGTTTACCAGCCACTTCTCTTGGAAGCTAACATTCATCTCTTCTAGAATTATCCATCATATCTGCGATTTGTGGAAAGACGAACTTAGTGTGAAAACTTACCAAGACAGGATAAGGCGATTTACACTATCCGCAAACCAGCAACCGTCCAGCTGTATTGATTTGTTTACTGGGAAACACCTAGGCTAACAAAAGATCGCTTCACGTTGCGATATGCATTCCTCTTTTGGTTCCCCTGGTCAGGCGGGTAGTGCACAATGTTTTCTTTTATAGTCGGTGCATTAATAGTTACTAGTTTGAAAGTATTATTGTTGCTGATGGTCGGGTGGGTTCGCTAAGGGCTGCGAGAGAAGCCTCTTCGTTCATTCGGCGTCGGCGCTTTGTCCGGCATGATGTCACAAATCGGGGTAGGGATCTCAGCTCTGTCTCCCCCCACCCCATTTCCCCGAGTAAAATTAACCATTTCGTGTGTTTCGTCGTCAGCAACAAGTCACAGATTCACTTACATATTCTACCTTCATGTTTATCTCAGTATGTATACACTTACATGCAATCTGCTGTGTCACTATTTAGATAATCTTGAGCTACTTTGCCAAAGGTTGCCTAGTGTACAAGCTGTACACTGTCGTAAGACAATGTAACATGAACTTGCTGCACGCATCTATAAATATTTCACGGTGTCTTATGAATCAAATAAGCGTTTTGTCCAGTGTTTTCGTTATTTAATTGCTGGGTGTATACTTAAACGAATTAACAAATTACACACACACGGGCGCGCATCTGTTCCAGCATCAGGTGTCCTATGCACTATTATGCGACTGACATGCGTTGTGGAAAAAGCACACCGATCTTTAAACTCTAATGCATTCAGCAGGAAAGGCAGCGTCGGTATTTTGGGATGTGATGATTCCTCCTTCCCTCTTCTTTCAGTCTTCCTCTTCTGCCCCTCCCAAACTGGCTAACACGCAATACTGCAGGAAATGAAAAAACTCATAAACAGATCTGAACAATTCAGATGGTAAGAAGTCATACCGTTCATAACAGCCTACAGCACTATTCTTTAAAAACCTCTGTGGACCAATGTATCAGCATCTGTTCTTTTAAGATACACATATTGTAGTTTACTATTTTAAATGTATGATTAGCTGTTCCAAACTTAAGTTCCAAAGTGTTATCAACTCAGACGAACTGACCTTAAGCAAAGCGTTTTCTAAAAAAATAAATAAATAAAAATACACTTATTACACCAAACTGTTTTATATGAAGAGTTTTATTATTTTGCCACATCCCATATTTTAAGAAGACATCGCGTGCGTGGGTAATAACGACACTTACTAATAAAACAACTCAGTAATAAATACGAGGGCTATAAGAAAAATTCATTCAATGAACATTTTAGTGGGCGTTTTTCCTTACATCTCTCAGACAGGATGGGGTTTTCAAAGATATTTCTTTTGCATCAGCTAAAGCGGGATGGTAACTAAAAGGAAAACAGTTTGCTGCACCCAGTGGTTTTGTGGACAGGGAGTGTTTTTATTTTGACTGAAGCTTGGAACTGTGGGTAGTGTATTTTAGTACAGTATTTCATTTATTTTTACGTCAAGAGGGGATGTATTAGTTGAACACGAAAAACTGCTCTAAACATTTTGGCAAAGGACAACAGAATCATAATTTATCATGTAATCAAAGTAGTGACATCAATTCTGGTGCAATTTTTTTTTTTTTTTTTTTTTCAAAAAATTCAAAAAACTTTATTTCTTTACAATCCAAGTGATTGATTTTACTTGATATAAATGCACTGGTGAAGAACAGCCTGGAACTTTGAAGGGATAAACAATGGTTTACACAATGTGCAGACTAGGAAGAAGGTAGAAAACCATTTCAATATGTTCTGAAAAGATCAAGAATGTGTCCATGTCGCAGTCGCTAAGTTTCCGATTTTGGCCTCAGTGGTGCCAGTTTTACCGAGGAACTTGTGCAGTGGGGCATAGATTACTGTGAAGTCAAATCTGGATGGTGATTAATTGATTGTGAAGCTGTGCCCTTCTTCTCCTGATTAAAACCAAGTCCATGTGTTGGGGAGGCTAGATATCTAACATCTCATTGCCATGGATAAAAGTCAGGTTGATAATATTTGATGAATCTGGGTGTACCAGGCTCTTCTAATTTGCAGAACTGTACAGAAAATGAAAACATAGGGTCAGTTAGGGTTCTTTACTTCAGGCCTTTGCTCCAGTTATTGTAAGCACTTGACAACAGACCTAGCTTGCCCACCCCCAGTTCTAACCCCAATCATTAATGTTAAATTCTGATCATGGTCAATGATCAGTTGTTAAGGGCAGACAGTATCTACATTCAGGCCATTCCAAAGGCATAGTGCCATGCAGTGATCCTAGGTGGCCTAGTGATGTCATACAGTATGGTACAGAGTTCACCAAGCCCAAAGATGTCAGTATTATCTCAGTGACAAACATATTTGCTTTTGGGGGGTTTCCACTGTAGTATCTTACCCACACAGTAAAGAGAGGAATGCCTGATCAGTAAAGGAGGGGCTGGCGTTTTTTTTACAACAGATGCTGCAACTATAAGATGGGCCTCTCAACATTACATCATGGCAGCCTGAACCATGCTGGGCTGCTCCCTTCAACATTCCTGAGCTGGGGATCTTACAGCTGGTGCTGTGTGTGTCAGAACCAACGACTGTTCCAGTCCCACTACCTTTGGGACATGGAGCTCCAGGATGTGGCAGCTACAGAGCAGCTGAGCTGGGACTGTGCTTTAAGTCTGGAAAAGGAGAGATAATTGGGGGTGGCATAGCACCCATAACCCAGGGCCACTGCTATAGTGGGGACATTCGTTTGCTGCTCCATCACATATGTGTATAACATATAAATATGTGTGTGTGTCAAATATAAATGTTATTCGCTATTTAATTATTTGTGCTAAAACTACTAGCTGTCAGAACCATGTGTATATCTGGAAATTCATTCATTTGAAATAAAAAAGCAAAAAAAGAGACAGTTCTGTACATCCTTTTTTTGGCTATGAAATGTGAGGCATTACCCTCAAAGGATTAATGTAGAGCCTATGGTTGTACAGTAGGTGGCGATGTATACCACACAATGGTGACCATGCTGCTTGTTGCTTTGTGTGAGAGAAAATGAGAAAATTCACCATCAGATTAAGATGAAGAAATCTTCATCTGCCAATGTGTTAGAATACTCCTCAGACCAAGTCATTTTGACACACCCCTAAGACATCAAATGTATATTTTCTGAGGAATAATAGTTGTAATTGTATCTCTTTCAAAATTGTTTTTTGTCCCCAAGAGCAAGAAAATGGTAAAAAAAAAAAATTGTGATAAATCTTTTGTGTAAACATAATTTAATCATGATGATGTCAGACAGACATTTGGACTTTGATAGAATCCTCAGGTGGGGTAATGGTTTTACACACAGTAGGTGTTGCTCAATAGCAGAGCTGGTGTTTTATATCAGAGGCAGTACACAATCCAAGCTTCCAGTGGCTACACTCTGCCTGACAGTAATGCATATTCATCGTCTAACTGTTCAGCATCATACCATTGTCTTCAGTCAGTGGTGTGTGGTTATTAATTTGATTATACTTTCATTGTGTTGTTATTCTGTGTTTGTTCTTCCTACTCATGTGATATGCATGTATCTTATCATAAAAGTGGCTGTTAAATTAATAAAGCAATCACTAAATATTTATAGTAATTTTGTGCAACCTAAGCATTTTGTGTTCTAATTTAAATAATGCACCTTGATTGTTGCGAGTCTGTGTAGGCTTAATTTCTACTTTGTTCAATAGATGGCGCTATAATGATATATGTGTTGTTCATGAAAATATAAAAGAACTAAAGATGTACCTGCTCTTTGCTTCATAACTTAGCATTTGCCAAAGTCATTCTGACTATGCAAACATCACTCTTGCCTTAAAGCTATATAATATGGTCCAGTGCAATAAGTTACAATAACATAATTGCCTGTGGAAAACTTGGCTGCCAACACTGAAAAATTGCCTTTTGTTTAAGAGGACTTCTTGTAGCATAACTATGAACAGGCCCCTCATAATAATGCTTGACTGCAATGCCTTTTCAAAGACTAGCCCCAGAGAAGAACAGCACTGCTTTGCTAAGATAGTCCTGAGAATCCTTTTGCTGTTCATGATGATACGTTTTTCTGTACATATAACTTAATACTGTTCTTCCATAACATAAATTGTACATATCATTTTCCTGAGCTCAGAACCACATAAAGTATGAACGGTCACATATTTTATTATATACAGAGCAGGCCTACAGATTGTGGTGCATGCATAGCAGTGCTTACAGTGACTCTGTGTCCAATACACACATTAACTGTGGGGAAAAAAACAAGGTCACCAAGGTCATGGCTGAGGAGATCCAGTTTTTCCCTCATTTATAGGTAGGGCCTTGTCAGCAGCATCCAAACGTCAGAGCAGGTAACTGCACGGATCATGATTAAAACGGCTTAGCTACACTTTGTTCCAGCCGGTGCGAGCTGCATATAAACATGCTCTTTAGTATGGTTTTGTGTTTTCATCTCTCACAGAGGCACTTGGAAACGAGGGAAAAAAAAACAGCCGCTTCCCTCACCACCCCACCCCACTTCACTCCAATCAATTACTGCACTTTGTTTTCTGACAGCCGCCGCCGAGAAGAATCCGCCCGCTCAATCAGCGGACTCCGTTTTCCGACAACAGAGCGCCAAAATACAGCTGCCTCTGTCTGAGAGCGTCTGGCCGTCTCGCCGCCTCGCACGTGTCTGCACCTGTACGCAATTTCCCTCTCGTTCCGCGCTCTCAATTCAGACCGCTCGCTCTGCCCCAAATGTTATATCCTCTCAAAGCGTGTGCTCTGTCCCCCGCGGTGCCTCGTCAAAGTCCTCTCACCAGTCCTCTGCATCAGCTTATTAGGCACCGGGTCTTCCATTAATGATCTCCATAAAGATGAATGGAAAATGGCCGCACCCCCTCCCGAGCAATGGGAAATTAATGATGCGGCTTTCAGCTCACGCGCCGTCTGAAGTGATAGAATGGGTATTTCAAGTTTAAACAGCAGATGCATAGAGTGAGGCGTTTCTTTATCACATGTTTTTTCCCCCCACAATCATCATTCACACTTGCTCCCCTATAATTATGATGAAACAGACAGCAGTTTGGAGGGGCTTCAGGGGCCTCTCTGTCAAATGTGAAGCCTTTAGCCATGGAGAGCAGTATTAGTTTTTCTCATATATGGCAACCCTGTTTCCCCTAAACTGAGATAAAACGAGCTGATCAAATAAAACAGAAGTGAGAGTAGGGCTTGTAACCCAATGGTTGCCAGTTCATTTCCTCAGGTGGGGCACTGTTGTTGTACCCTTAAGCAAGATCAAACTGTACAAATGGACTACATGTGAGATAGTTATATAATATGCTCTTGATAAGAGTGCTGGCTAAGTAAATTCATAATAATCAGCCTGTCAATATATAAAGTAGAACTTCGAATTCATCACGTATAGCTGAAAACCTGCATTACAAAAAAGGAGCTGTATTCATAACAGCCATATTGCTATCCCTTCCCCTTTATAGCCATCTGTTCCCCCAAGGTCATAGTGCAGCGGATCATTACTGGTGTTGGGCTTCTTCCTGTCTTTATTCAGTCCCACAGCTTGTACACAAAGAGCTTCAACAGTGTTTTGCAGTACATCTAACAGCGTGGCATCACTACATTCATAAAAGTTGCTATGGAGACTCAATTTTCTCACTTTGTAACTAAGGAGACGAAGGACACGTCCTCAACGGGAAAAATACGTATAGGGTAATTCAAATAGTAAATTGTGTTTACGTTGCTTATCTGTACTTTATTTCACTGCTGATATTACAAAGTAGAGAACCTACTTTTGGGACCCATTTTCCTGACTGGATATTATGATTAGGGAGATGACGAAAATTCAGAACCCACTTATAAATTTTATATACATATTCCACTCCAAATTTGGTTTTCATGGAACAGCAGTCAGTGTGTCATTCATTGAACATCTAACAACAGACCAAACTGATTCACTGTTTTTACTGAAAAATGCCAATGTAAGCAGAACAAAACTGACACAAGCAGCATGTTTCCAGACACACAAGAATACAAAGTGGAGGCAGTACACCACTTGTTTCATTGGGTGTGAGGGATAAGGGACAGGAAGCACACCTGATCTGATTAGTAAGGTTAACCATGGAGCTGGAGTGCCGACCTGTCAAGAGGCCATGCTCTTGACAGCACCAGTGGCAGATGCAGCCGTGCGGCTTGCTGCGCTCCTCAATATCCTCAAAGCACCCCAAAAGTAGGCACGGACTAAAACCAAAAGCAGGTGACACCTCTGATGTGGCCTGACTGTACCTGTCCAAAAGATCCACAGGAGCTGGGTTGTGTCAGGACCCCTGAGGTCATTACTGAGGCACGCTGTGGGATGCAGCAGGGGTCTAGGGCAGGAGAAGGAGGGGGACAGCGAAAGAAAGAGTCCACGTCTGCGCTGCGTGTGACCGACCGCACTTTGAAATGGAACGCGTTAGACAACCGTTTATCATCTGCTAACAGGACCGGTTATCATCCGTTTCCACACACCTTCCGTAATCTGCCAATCGGCAAGAGGTCAGATTCATTTCCGTAGCAGCCGAAAATTCACCCACCCCTAAACACAAGCTCTCTTCATTAGGCTGTTTACACAGACAGATATGTAAACACCCGTCGTGAGTGATACTGTAATACAATGTGAATATACTAAAACTACATTAATATACTATATACTAATACTAATATACTATAACTGCATTAATAATCAAACCAATACGCATTTTACTGCGTATTTACAAACTTTACATCTTCCCAATAAATTTAGTTAAGGAAGGTCAATATGTAGGTCAATTAGTTTCTTAATTTACATAAAGCCAGATCACATGACTTAAATATGCCAGAGGGCAAATTTGTTAATTACTACTTCGTACAAAGCTGAAATTTCTGGATGCTGCCTCCTTACTGTGAAACAATTTTTTTTTGTTTTTTTTTTCAAAGGGGAACAATATGGCCTTACAGGGATCTAGTAATAAAAACCAAAAAGCCTTGGTGCTGGGATTCAGAAACAATGTCCATCAGCATACAGTCAATGCAAAAATATGATAATATATAAAATATAGCTAAATAAATTCAGAAGTCTTGTTTTTGAAAGTACATTGGACACGGCCATGTTGCCAGGGACCATCATCTTTACAACAGTTTTAAACGGAAGTTGGGATGATGGTCCTATTTGAGAGTTGGAAACTATGCAAAATTCTGCCCAGAATCAGCAGTCTTTACACCATCTGGATGGCTTGACTCATGCTCTCCTCCCACCATGTCAATCCATCCATGTGTCATGAAAATCAGTGGATCTCCCCAGCAGGACAACCGCGCTACCTGACGAGTATGGCAAATATAACATTAACGAGTCATCGCTTTCAGAAGTTATGGACACATTTGTTAGAAAAGACATGTTTGGAAGCCTTACAGGTGTGGGCCTATGACATGGAGCAGTGAAAAGTTTTTTTGTGCACATCTTGACAACATGATGGGAAGCCTTTCTGGCTTGAAAGCCTCACGAAAAAAGGGGAAAGAAGACAGCGGGTGCGCAGTAGCAGGAGGAGTGGTGCGAGGAGGACAGGAGTGAGCCCTAAGCAGACCCTAAGCAGCCCTAAGCAGGCCCTAAGCAGACACTATTTGTCTGATGCCGACAGACAGCGGGGGGAGAGTGAGGAGACAGTGCAGAATGACTCCCTGCATCCCCTCTCTCCGGTCCTGTCCCGCCCCCCCCTCCGACCTGCTCAAAGGTAACGCTGCAGCTGCTCGCTACAGGAGCAGAGTGAGAGGGGAAAAGAGCCTTTCATCTCCAGAGCGGGCCAGGTTCATGTGAGATCCCAGCTGACGTCTGATGTCTTTTTCATCTGCACTGCAGTCGCGGTATAAATTTGGAAGCCTTTATCCATTATTTGTACGCGAACAGCTTGGAAGGCAAAACCTCTAAAAATGAGGTTTTGAATATGCAGCGAATTTACAGAGGAAGATTCCTCTGCTTCCGTGGCTGTGTATCTGTTTGTTTGAACAAGTTTTGGAGGTTCCTTAATGCACAGTGAGCAAGCTGAAGTTGAAATTGAAATTAAGAAACAGGGACAACTAGAAACCATTGTGCCCCCTTCACCCGTGCAATCCACACTGAATGCTCTGATCAATAGAGAACCCCCCCGGGCTCGAGCATTCGGATTACAGCAATGAGCGGAATTAGGAGGAGACAGGACTGCAAAGGCCTCTATTAGCTACCTGGTCAGCGCAAGGCGCGACCTTAATGGGCCTCTTAAAAGCACAGCTACTCGAGCAGTCGCCGACGCTCTGGACAGTAATGACAGGTTTCACTACGAGTCTCCTCCTTAATTATGCCGAGAGGAGAGACGGTGACAGTGACTTTTTTGTCTGCTGTTTCTTCTTTGTCTCATTTTAATGATGCAGTTCATGGGCTATTAGCATCGAGTCTGTTACCTGAAATTGCTTTCAGCTGGACGCGGCTGAGCGGAATATGAAATTAGTTTGTGATTGACGTGGGCTATTTTTCACTGCTGGTGGATGCATTTGTTGCTTTCAAGTATTTTTTTTTTTTTATTCTTTCTTTTTCTAGGTCATCCTTTGCTCTCAAAGGATGCTTTCATCCATTTCAGTGGGTGCGGTTTAACCCTTGGTGAATAATCCCCTTTGAGATCGTGAATTCCGCGGGTGACTGCTGGCAAGGCTGGGGACAGGTTAGAAAGCTGCAATCTCCTCCAAACAGATAAAATTTGTAACGCCGAGGGAATATACCAAGTTTCTTCCTGAGAGATAACACCGAGACGGGTTATTACAGTAGAACAGATAGTTCAATTAGCTTGGAATGGGGGCCAAATTATAAAAATGATCCCGAACGAGGGGCCAGGGAAATGTGGCTGAAATATGAAATATGGTCGATATCTGAATAATCACATTAACATTTCCAAGATACACTTGTATCTTGCAAGACACATATAGGTGCATGGAACTGTAACAACAACAACTGTTGTATTTTGTACTGTATTTTCAAAATGCATAGAAAACATCAGTATATGAGTGCATAGTACTGTATCAAGACACGGAGGCCTGAGTCATTTCTACATTCAAATGGCAACATATGCCCTGTTCAGAAATCAGTCCAGGTGAGCCATATCACGTCACTAAAATTTTGAATTTCACTCTTTTTACTAATAGACCACATTCATTATAGTGAACACAACTGTAACGACAATACATGAGTGCATAGTATGACATTGTATCAAGACACATACATCATTTCTACATTCAAAGGAGGTAGAACGAATAAAGTTAATAATTGCCATGACAGAGTCCGTGGTCTGTTTTAACTTGCCACTAAGCTTGACACACAGTAGGCTTTGATGGATAAGGCAATATAGCGATCTCAGGTGTGGAGCCAAAGCAGCCAACCAGGCAGACAGGCCCTGTGTCTTGCCCATCATTGCAGGTGCACCATCCGTTACCAGCATACTAATACATTCCAAATCCAACTTGTTCTCCTCAAAGAATGACACAATTTTACTAAAAATTGTCTCGCCACTTCTGTGGCCCTCTAAAGGAATTTGTCCGAAAGCAGTTGCGATCAAAGAATCTAACATACAGGCACAGCTGTTGTTGGTTGATTGATCCACAGCAAGGGACATCACCGCGGTCTTTCTCGGTCTGTCCAAAAGAGTCTTGAAGATATCTGACTCAAGGACCTCCTTATGGCTGACATGTCTGGTAATGCTTTTCATCAATTTGATCATGCTGTTTCAGGTTTTCTCATCAGTAATCACCCTCTTGTTTGATGCTAGCATACACTCCTTGACATTTTCCACATCCATAAACGGCCTTTTCTTTTTGGCTAATATCCATGCCACTCATAGTGTCGCAGTTGTAGGTCTCTCTTGCTCTATAAAAACCCAAAACATGGTGCTACATCTTTTCTCATAACTGGAGGTTAGCCCCCACATTTTCAAGCATCAGAGCACAGTGAGAAGGTCCTGTCAAAGTTAGCATGGTTTGTCTTAAAATGCCTCGTATGTTATAGCCTTCTTTTGTCACCAGTACTCACTCATTGCATAGTAAACACACGTGCCTTGTACCAACTGATAATAAACACATACTTCTCTTTCAATTGTCTATTAAATTGCCTGTTTTCTGTATCAACTTTTTGCTTTTTTAAAGTAGAAAGTGACCTTTTGGCAATGAAACTAGCTAGAAACAAGTGCAGAGAGAGACAGTGCTGGGGACAACAGAGATCAGAATGTTTGGAATGTTTACGGATGTGACATTAGGCGAGAGCAGAACATGGCAGCTTGCATCAGCCAGGGATTGCGTGTTTACATTGATCGGGGCAGGACAAACCAGAATAATTCTGACGCAGGACCATACAGAAATTATAAACCGGAATTATTTTATTTTTCTTTTAATTAATTAGCAAGAACTACTTAAAGGGCCAGTACAAATTATTTCATGGGCCGGATCCAACCTCCTAGGCTGCTTTTTAAATAGGCTTGCCTTCGGATGTCCTTGAATTGAATTTGTCAACAACATCCCCTCCCCTGCTCTCTCTCAGCTTGGAAAGACACATGCAGGCACACATGGCCGGTGAAGTCTGTCCGTCTGTCTAATTTTGTGGTAATTACCTCCGAATGTCTACTCTGTAACTGACACACTGAACTTGTTAGCACATGTCTCCACAAGCCTATATGGTGGCCCCAATTACCCTGACCTGGCTCATATCCCCCTTTCCTCATTTACCTACCATAACCCCTTGGCCCTCTCAGGCGGTGTCTGAAACAGCCAATTAGCTCCAAGCAGGGCTGGATTCTGTCCCGCCTTTGTCAATTTTCGGGATGTGCTTGCAGTCATCAATGCCTGCATCTCCTTTAATGAAGCCTCCATGCTAGCTGCACACTCCTTGCACCTCCGGCTGCATACTGTTTGTGGTTTCATTTGAATTGATTTCCATCTTACTCTTCCAGGAAAAATATGTAGGTCCAGGTCCAGTGTCCACTTGTCAACCTCCTTTACGCACTGAACATTTTCCTCCCATCCCCTTAGGTGGTGCCAGTCAGGCTGCAGATTACTCCTCTGCAGGGATAGGCAACCCTGGTTCTGGTGTGCTACAGCTGGTTCTGGTTTTTGTTCCAACCAAGATCTTAATCACATGATTGGATCAATTTTTCCTCTGCTTTAACCTAGGTGACCATGAGCCTTTGTTGCATCTGGTTACCTGTATTTCCTTAGTGTAACAATTGTTCCAATGTTTGACTAAGAGCTTGAATGCAACACAAGCCTGAAGCACCTCCAGGACCGGAGGACCAAGGTTGTTTACATCTTGCTCTAGAACTTTCCATAGAGAAGGCAAGGCAAGTGTGAGTCTTCTAATATGTTTCCTGTATAAAGCCCATGGTTTGAAATTGAGGTCCACTGGGGTATCAAAGCCACCAATTCACACTTTGGGCATCCCAGGTGCTAATTAATGACAAGCTGTGTTACTAGTGTCACAGTTCCTCAGGAATCTTAACATTATCAAAGCAAATGGTTTTGTTACTATATATATACTGTTCCCATTTTTTCCCCATATCTCTTTGTCCTCATTTCAAAATGCTTAATTAAGTATGCTCTTTAGAATCAAATCTCTGGGGACCCGACCCAAGGTTGGCTCGTCACAGCAATTAACAAGTTTCCTTGGCGTGGATCTTTTACTGTTAACTAATTAACACCTTTCACAACCACTCAGTCAGGCTCACAGGGGAATGGGAAGGTGTCTGTTTGCCCTGATCAGGTTGCTGACTGTGAAATTAGATGCAGGGGGCAAGCACAAGCAAACGTGATTATCACTGAAGGGGATGTGCGTGAATGTGCTGGGCCAGCAGTCCATTGGGTTGCTTTTCAGAACAGAACACAAACAACCCAGACAGCTACGGTGCTAAATAATTAGCAAGGCTTTCTGGGGTTACTGTTAAATGATGCCAAAAAACAGCAAACACAAATAAATAATATCTTCCCCAATGGGGGAACTTCATCTTCATTAAGAATTGTGTTACATAACCATGTAGGTCACTGACTAGTTCGCATATCTACTGCAAATCAATGATTAAACTAAATGACTCTAGTGCAGTGACAATGCATAAAATACAGTGACATTCTGTGCTATGCATCTGTACCACGCTTTGCTGTTGTGGTATTAGCTCTAAAATCAAATTGTGTTTTTTTGTTTGTATTCTTTTTTTTTTTGCCTCAAAGCCAGCCATTTCACTAAATTTCAACTGTATTTACTTGTGGTTTTTCATTGTGTTCACATAAAAATCAGGTGGACAAACACACACACACACACACACACACAACATAAGCACTCCTGCACCTACTGGAGGTGGAAGTAATGTTGAATACAGATGTGGCCTTGGTGCGGGCTTTGAGGCGATGGCCCTCCAGGCAGCTGGACAGAGAAGGCGACAGACACATGTTGCGGGGCCTATGTCACATCTAATTTTACACCGAGCGTGTCCCTTCATTCCTGCGTTCCCACCCACAGGCCTCTTGTGTCGACTCTGTCCTTGACACCAGCAACACAGACTCACAGCGCAGCACTTACCTTCAAACTAATGGTTCACCATGGCAACAGATGTTCCAAGCAGTGCCTACTGTACAAAGCTCTCTCACCATGTTTTCAGTAACACTTTGGTAGGTAACTGTGATCATCATTGATTCTCACCTGCTCGTAAATAAATAAATAACGACATGTCCTTGTGGTAGCTGTAAAATACCTGACTGCATAAGGCCGGCAAAGCAGTATTGAAAATATCTAACAACACTGAGGGGTATATAAATTGACATCTTCACTCTTATATCAATTTTTCACTCATAGTTTTTTCTCTTGCAAATATTGTGCACTGGCTCTCTTTATAATGTTACATATTAAATTCCTTGCAATGCAAATCCCTTGGATTAATTGTATTTCCACAACAATTATCTCTAAACAATATACTATAATCTGTAAATAATTTGTATACTTTTTCATTACTCCAGATTGTGCCTGACATTGTATTACTTTCAATGATTATGGACACAATATGAATCAGCATAGATTAGATCAGCACAGTGAATGACAACTACAACAAAGAAGATTGAAACTATGCATGAATGTCAGGATCTCCTAGAATACTTAAACTGCTGTAAAGATATGAGATCCAATAAGGACTGATGTGCCAGTCACTGCTTCCTGAGCTTCTCTTAGATGCTGGAGGAACCTGGCATTTCCACACATGACATGGAATAAAAAGAATGGACACTACAGTGCTGGACTCATGAACTTCTCTTTATTTCCATAGTCATTGCATCCTGCCTCCGTGTCCCCATACAATACATTCAGTATATACATTTGGCGAAGAGGGACCGTATGGATATGTTTGATTAGTGCATACATGGAAGGAAAATGTACACTAGCACTCACACGCACCATTCACTCACACCGCGTGACCCTCAAGCAAAGGACAACAGCACACATGGGGTTAGATCCAGCAGGCCGCTTCCGGGCAGAGCTAGGTAACCGCGGGCTCCCACACAGCCAGAATGTGTCCACGGACAGGGACGAGGCTGTTTCCTCCGCCCAAGAGCTCGTGCCCCTCCCCCCACCTCTCGGGCAGGCTGAAAATCGTACACCAAGCCTCATCTCCTGTCATGTGACACGGGAAGCTTCACTCATCCACCCCCCCCCCCCCTTTTTACATATTCATTTTGCATTAGTAGTTTTTAGAGATACAGCAACACCACAAAATTCCCCCATTAAAGCTCCTGGATGGCCCCTCCCTGTCATGCCCCCTAACCCTTCAAACCACAGTGCAAAAACTACAACTCCCATACCATCTGTCCTTCCTGGCCCCTCCCTTGCTGACACAGTTCCTGGAAAGAGAATTTCCATCCTCTGGTCTTTCATTTTGACAGACTCTGTGGTCAGGTGTAATTTGAGAACTGAATTTTGAAGGCTCTGGATTTTAACTGTAGCGGGTCCAGTGAACCATCACTGCCAGCTAGGGGACAAAGAGGACTCTGTCTTCAGACACCTGCCCTCTACACCCATCCCCCCCAAACTAAAGTGAGTAACCCCCTATTGGCCTACACATACACAGCTTCACAGTCCATTGATCCCACGCTGTCAAGGACACATTAGAGAGCACTGTATCTTCACAGGCCTGGGGGAATTTGTGGAAATCCACACTTCTTGTCACTTCCAATTTGAAGATGACTGAGGACAGTCCTCCAGTTCAGGAGAGACGGACGAACAGCAGGGTGTTGCAGGACGACTCTGAGCTCTGGAGTGGCGTCAGAACCAAGCAGGGCAATTACAGAGGTGAATACGCAAGAAAGGAAGAAACACAAGAAAATGAGGAGAGAAATCATTTTCGCCCAAGAAACAAGTCATGGTGGTACTTTGAGAGGTGATTTGGTCTGTTGACACTGCTCTTCAGAGGGAATAAGCCTCCCTCTTGTTAGTCTGTAAGTTTTACATAATTGCTCCACAGGTCCGCTGCCACTGGACACCCTGGGCTGTCATAGAGTCAGGCCACAGAGGTCGAGATATGAAGCAGAAATCAAAACACAACCATTAAATACTACAGTAGATGTAGCTATAGGCTTTTCAAGCTCCGCCCACAAACGATCACATGGTACAGTATAGCGGGGGACACTGGGATATCTCCCTACAGTCTGGAAGAAATACATGAGTGATAATCCCCCATAATAAATTACAACTACAGAACAATCTTTGAAAGTAGAGCTCTGGAAATCAGCTGACATCGTTTACTGATTTTATCCATGCAATATAAGGCATTAACCAAACATTTTTTACTGGCATCACACAATATTATAGACTGACATACACTTGACCAATGACGTAGAACTGTTTTAAAAACTTCAACCCTCATTTGACTAACTTCAGCTCTATGTAAAAAATATATATTATATATATGCATATTTTAAAACAAAAGATGTGACTTTGTGAATATTGGAAATGAAGGGGGAATATAATCAACATTTGCAATCCCATTGTACCTACTGATCTAAAGATGGGCGAACAACATTTATTCTCTGAGGTAGACGATGCAGGTATGTTTCGTTCCTCCAATGCAAAGCTGTCCCGGGTTTGTGGGGGATTCAAATACTATTTGGCTCATTTTATAGAGGACCCTCTCCTCCCCTCTGAGAGAGAGAGCAGGAGGACGCAGGCTGCTCCATCTGTTGGTTGACTGGTCTGGGGTGCGCACTGAACCGGCACAGGCGTCACAGTGGCCTCAGGCAGCACTATGGACTTTGCAGCCAATCACGGGACAGAACGTTGTGGGACTCAAGAACACTGTACACATGGATCACTTTGCAGGGTGCTCGGTGTGTACGCACTAACAGCTATAAACACACCGGGGAGTCCTTCCTGTCACTGACGGACTCAGCGGGTGTGTGTTAATCGATTAAACTAAGCTGTACACTGATGGTCTGTATCATACATTCCCAGTCAGGGACCACGAACTGAAAGCTTGTAAGTGCCTTGAATTAGAGCTTTTCTATTGAATTTGAGATAGGATCTTATTTTGATATTTATTTTTGGGGGGAGATGGGGATACACCTATCTCCTTTAGCTACCAATGGGAGCACTAAAAATGTATTGCAGTGATTGATTGGTCGATTCCTCCCCACATTTACAATGCTTTGATCGGATTCATAACTTGACAAATGCATGTACACAACCAAATCCACAAAGGAAACATTAAATTAATGAAGCAACCATGAACAGCAGATTAGAAATGGAACAATCTTGAAAAATGGTGACTGATTCTTACTGGCCACTGAGACTTAAGAGTCCACTCCACTACTAGCCACTAGTTGGCACCAACCAGTCTGCACCTGGGCAGCTCCTTCAAGCTGTCGGGATGTTGATGGTTCAAAGACCGCAATGTCAGCAGGAAATAGAGGGACTCAGATATATCCTACAAGAGCAAGCATCAGATTTGATTGTACGGACCAAACAATAAGAAGCATTAAAATCCACTTAACTAGACATCCTCAATCAATACAGCTGTTTCTCTGAAATATGGCCTAGCCTTAGAACAAAGGGAAACAGAGAAAGGGTTGAGCTGTCTATACAGTGCTGGGCTGTAGAAGAGTCTTACTGAGCCCACACTGAGCACACCACATGGCCTTGTGCTCATATCAGAGACACAGTAGGCCCTTCAGAATGGCCCAAACCCTGGCAAAGATATGACCTTTGTGAGTGAGTGCTGTGAGGAGAGACTGAATGAGAAGGACAGGTCTGAGAACTGAGAGTTGACCTGAGTGAGCATGTGTCCTGAACAGAGATAGAGTGATGGTGACTGGTCTGAGATCAGAGAGATGACCTGTGTGAGTGAGTTATGGAAGAGACAGATATATAGAATGTGACCGGTCTAGGAACAGAGTGGTGACCTGGTGAGTGGTGTGAGTGATTTATATAACAGTAGTGGTAAAAGTTGTCAGATCTGAGAACAGAGGGATGACCTTTGTGACTATTTTATGTAAGAGAGAAGGGCAGATTGTGACAGACGGATGACCTGTGTGAGAGAGTGGATGTGAAGAGCAAGGGTCACAGGTCAGAGAGCAGGAGAGGGAGATAACTACTAGCCTCTGATGTGGTGCTGTGATCTTCTTCAACCCTTCCACCACCCCCCAACACATACTCCTCGCACTTTGACCTCTGAACTCTCACCCCCGCTGACCAGTGACCAGTGTGATCCAGTGAGAGAGAGAGAGGGGAGTGGGTATAGGACCAGATGCAGGGATGAGGAGATGGATATTTAGCCCCCTCTGGCCACGGAGGCTCAGAGAGTGGCACTATAGCGTCCTTATGGCCACGGGGTACAGCAGGGACATGTGCTCGGCCCCCTTGATGGGCAGCTTGCGGCTGGAGTAGAAGTGGATGATCTCCGGCACGCTGTCGAAGGGGCAGCTGTTCTGACCCAGGATGTACTTGTTGTCTTTGGTCCGGGACAGTTTCATATGCATGAAGCCCTGGCTGCTCCTGGAGACACAGAGAGAGAGAGAGAGAGAGAGAGAGAGAGAGAGAGAGAGAGAGAGAGAGAGAGAGAGAGAGAGAGAGAGAGAGAGAGAGAGGGTGAGAGAGATTGAGAGGGAGGGAGACAGAGGGAGGAGAAAGGGAGACAGGGAGAGAGAGGGAGCATGGGGGAAAGAGTGGAGAGAGACAAACAAAGGGAGAGATTAACAGGAGGTCAAATCATTGAAATCCCCTCTTGGGTATATGGTTTGAAGCACCAACAGGTTTTTAACAACATTTATCATTAGTCATTGCTCATACGGAAGTGCTAGTTTTCACTCAGGACACGTTCCATTATGGAGTATGGAAAAAATGCCGCCCGCCTAATGAACACACTAATGTGAAACCACTTTCGCCATATTGGTTAATAAATGCACTGCAAATGAAAAGCTTCTCCAGGTGACAATGCCTTTCCAGAGGGGGAGATCGCCAAGAGGGAGACTTGCAACTCCCTGCTTCGCAGCTGTTAAATGTGCCTTTGCTCCGGATGCCTGTCTGAATGAGGAATGCTATTGTACTAAAGTGGCTTTGCTACACAGGCCAAAAAGTGCCAGCACAAGGACGGTGACACAATCTTTTAATCACACTGCAGATAATGGGTAGAGGAGAACCTCTTACTGGGCAAAAAAAGGCCTCCAGAAACCATAAATCTGACATCCACTTCCAGACATACAGCTCGACATACAGGAACTGATTCATGGGCCCCGCAAATAATTTCCTTTCTTTTTCTTTCCATATGCTGTAATACCCAAGACAGCACTAAATCAGCAGCATTGTGACTTACAGAGTCAGCCTGAGTGTATAAATGACATTCTGCTGCATGAGTTTCATTATTCTTGTCAACAGAAACATTGTACTGTACACAAAACAGAGCTGACAGGGAGCAAAAGACAGCATGTTGGTAAGAAAACCATAGTCCTCTGTGGCCTTATAGTGGATTCAGATAATGGATTAAAAGGAGAAAATATGTGATTTTATGTGTGTGAGCGTGTGTGTGTGTGTATGTGTGTGTATGTGTGTTTGTGTGTGTAAGTCTGTCTGTCTGTGTGCTTGCCCACTATCAGCTCTAAACAGCGGCAGTAGCTGGGCATCTTCAATGCGAGGGAAGTCCACCCTTTGCTTATCTTCTAATTGCATTGCCTACAGCCACACTGGCCGATTCAGAAACGAGGAAAAACAAAGGTGCAGAGATAGCACCACATATGCGCTAGAGAGGCCACATTTCCACTGAGCAGAAGAAGCCACACCTTCATGAGGATACTAGCACTCCATTTAGCCTGGACAAGAACCCATCTGTTTACAACTCGAAGCTGAAATCTGTCCTATCCCTCTCATTAGGAAAAGTGTCGTGCTTTACGTCCTTTACATCTTGGGTAATGTGTAGATACAGCGTCGTCCAGGCAACTCCACACCCTCCATTTGTTTCCATTTAAATTAGCAGCGTTCTCATTCTAGTCACTCCTCCCAATCACTCTGCTGTTTTACTGGCTGTGATTCTGCAGTACTTGTTTCTCCTGTTGATAATGTATTAAGGTCCCGATAGCATCTCTGTGTTATATTACTGCTAATCCCCTGATGCATGCAAACGTGGGTTCTGTTGACCAGGAAAGCACAGGCGATGTAAATTTGAATCGTGAGGGGGGTGATGATGAACTGTTAGGCACTGCTGAAGCCCTCCATACTAACCGAACTGCCCTAACCACCTCTCTAAACACAGGAGCTCTAAGTTAGTAGACTGGAGGTCACACACACACTGATCTGGGAACACACTGACTGCAGAAAACAGACACAAATATCTCGGAACACAGCTGGATAACAGGCAGACAGGAGACCATACAAACTGATATCGTAACACACAGACCAGAGGGTATGCAGGCTTATCTGGAAGCACGCATACCGATATGGGAATGCACAGACTAGAGAGCACACAAACTGATCTGGGAACACAGCTGGAGAACTCAAAGACAGGACAACATAAAAACTGATCTGGTAACACAGACCAGAGGACACAGACGAATGTGGGAGCACACAGACTGATATGGGAATGTACAGACTAGAGCGCACACAGACTGATCTGGGAACACAGGCGGTGACACACAGGGCTCCTGACAGGGAGGTGCAGACTGGACCGTTGACAGAATGTCGGTCACCGTCAGCCTGAGGGACAACAGCGGGCAGCTGACGGAGGCTTCCTGTCACCTGAGCTTAGCCAACTGCCAGCACATCTTCAGCCCTGACCCGGGGGCAGCAGAGGGAGGGAGGGAGAACACAGGACAACAGAAGAGCCAGTGGAGGGAGGGAAGAAGCTACGGAGAGGGGGAGAGAGGCACGACAGACTGAGAGATGTGCAGGGATCAGGAGGGGATGGAGGGAGAGAGGGACAGGAGAAGGATGGTGACGTTCAGGAGACGGAGAGAGAAGGAGAAGGTGGAGGAAGAGAGGGGCAAAACACAGGCACAGAAGGCAGGAGATTGAGGCAAAGAAGAGGGGCAGAGATAGACATAGGACTGAGGCAGAGCAGAGGAGGCACAGAGAGGTGGAGACTGAGGCAGAGAGGAAGAGGCACAGACAGGCAGGAGACTGAGGCAGAGAGGAAGAGCCACAGACAGGCTCGAGACTGAGGCAGAGAGGAAGAGCCACAGACAGGCTCGAGACTGAGGCAGAGAGGAAGAGGCACATTCAGGCAGGAGACTGAGGCAGAGAAGAAGAGGCACAAACAGGCTGGAGACTGAGGCAGAGAGGAAGAGCCACAAACAGGCTCGAGACTGAGGCAGAGAGGAAGAGGCACAGACAGGTTGGAGACTGAGGCAGAGAGGAAGAGGCACAAACAGGCTGGAGACTGAGGCAGAGAGGAAGAGGCACAGACAGGTTGGAGACTGAGGCAGAGAGGAAGAGGCACAAACAGGTTGGAGACTGAGGCAGTGAGGAAGAGGCACAGACAAGTTGGAGACTGAGGCAGAGAGGAAGAGGCACAGACAGGTTGGAGACTGAGGCAGAGAGGAAGAGGCACAAACAGGCTGGAGACTGAGGCAGAGAAGAAGAGGCACAAACAGGCTGGAGACTGAGGCAGAGAGGAAGAGGCACAGACAGGTTGGAGACTGAGGCAGAGAGGAAGAGCCACAGACAGGCTCGAGACTGAGGCAGAGAGGAAGAGCCACAGACAGGCTCGAGACTGAGGCAGAGAGGAAGAGGCACAGACAGGTTGGAGACTGAGGCAGAGAGGAAGAGCCACAGGCAGGCAGGAGACTGAGGCAGAGAGGAAGAGGCACAGACAGGTTGGAGACTGAGGCAGAGAGGAAGAGGCACAGACAGGTTGGAGACTGAGGCAGAGAGGAAGAGCCACAGGCAGGCAGGAGACTGAGGCAGAGAGGAAGAGGCACAGACAGGTTGGAGATTGAGGCAGAGAGGAGGCAGAGACAGGCAGGAGAGTGAGGCAGACAGGCAAAGAGGCACAGACAGGCTGGAGACTGAGGCAGAGCAGAGGAAGGACATTCAGGCAGGAGACTGAGGCAGACAGGAGACAAAGAGAGGCAGGGAGGCAAGGAACCCCGCTGTAGATCTTCACTCATTATATTCATTTCCTCCAAAAATTCTGTACTTAACATGAAATAAATAACAGTTACTATTTCCCCCATTACTCATACCAGTTACAGGAGCATCCTGTTGAGTAACTAGCTATTATCAACAGAATGTTCATTTTATCATTACAGGGTGTCATAGCACACAATACCCACAGCATTTTGTGTGATTCCAAAGTCAAAGCAGCAGGAGCTGCTTTCAAAACAGTATTTTACATTTTAAGCCATTTTCAAGAGATAGCCATTGATGACGAGAGTCACGGCAGTTTTTTTACTTACAAGACACAAACATCAATGAGCATTCTTAAACTCCCAGCTGATTTTCATTGGCTAAGTTACACTTATCACGCTGCAGCTCAGCTCAGAAACCATGGCAAATTAGTCACAGAACAGCTGGTGGGGGAAACATGAGGCTATTCTGAAAGAAAGAGAATTCTGATTTTCTTCGCAAGCTGTCAGAAGGCAGATGGATCCCTCGAGCATTTGTTGTTTGTTTGTGTTATCTGGATAAATTTCACACTGTAAGTCTGGTTCCCATCTGAGTTCATGACTCCGACTTGAACCCACTAATCCCCAGCACAGCCAGAGAGACTGACAGGGAAGGCCTGGTTGTCGTCCGCAATTAGATTACACAACAAATAATGATTTCCTTAAGAGCAATAAATTGAATAAATCACAAAAAGAAGGTAAATACAAACAAAGCAAATAATGGAGGCTGACGCTAATGAAAGGATCAACCTGTTTCACTGCTGAAGCCTCCTGAACAGTTCCTGCTGCTTAATGGTGGAGGGATGCATGCAGCGGCATAGGAAGACTGCTAAATTGAGTTAGTGAACTATGTAAGCACAGCTGGCCAGCTTTTGACATATTTTCGAGGATACTGCCATAATCTAATAACTGCATGCTGTGGTAATGCCGTGGATGGCAAAAAGGAGGAAAAAGCAAGACAGCGCTAACAAGGTTCTTTTGAAAGTGAATGACACATTAACAACAGGATCTGTCATTCTTATTCATGCATGATGTCTCATGCTAATTCTATTATTTTAGCATTAAGCTCAAGTTCTACTGTATGCAGTGCTAAGGAACAGGGCCTGAAACCCAAAGATTTCCACTGCCATTCCCAGCTGGATGACTGTTGTTGTACCCTTATCAGTTAACCCTAACTGCCTCAGTAAATATCTTGTGGTAGAAATGAGTAAAGCTAAGTAAAGCTAAGTAAGTCACTCTGGGTAAGAGTGTCTGCTGAGCAAATGTAATGTAATGTAATGTACACATGTAATGAAACAGGCAATAAAATCGTCTTATCTAGCTGCTGCTTACCATTGCGATGACACACACACACACACACACACACACACACACACACACACACGCTCATACACACATACACACATACACACATACACACACACACACACTCATACACACATACACACACACACACACACACACACACACACATACATACATACATACATACATACATACATACATACAGACACCCACACTCATACGCATGAAAATTATTTAAAGTGTGAAATTAATCATGGAAGTAGTACAAGTTTAAACTTTGGACATTTTTATGGAAATAAAATATAGCACAGTACATCATCTAAGGGTTTAGGTATTAAAAATTAAAATGAACATGGTGAATTTACTGGGCTACTTGCTTGTATTTTAGTAATGAGGATGTTCTGGAGTAAACAGTTTTATCACATGTGGCACAATTTAATTTATTACTTTTATGATCTTTATGAAAAATAAATTAGAGCTTTCTGCTTTTTACATCATCTTAGTACTGTAGGTTTGTAGATACTGCTATCTGAAAATGGCTCATTAGAAGCAAGATAGGTTACTAAGAAATCACTCCTAAGGGGAGAGGTAACTGTACTGCCACTAACCGAATAGATGTCTTTTCTGTTCTATGCATTCAGGTAGCATGTGTGTGTGTGGTGTGCGTGTGTTTGTGTGTGTGTGTGTGTGTGTGTGTGTGTGTGTGTGTGTAACTCTACATGGAATAAATCAAATTAGTTCTCTCACTATTTTCATGACACCTTTTTCCCTATTTAAACATCTCCCAGCACATCCATATTCCCATGCACTGCATCATCAAACAGCATGAAATCATTTGCTTTTCCTTTCTTTGCCAGTTCATTTTTCCACTGTGTCACCATAAAGCTAACCTATGCAAAAAAATCCCTCTCTAGAGTTAAAGCAACAGTGAGTTACAGGTGCTCATGAAAGTCTAAAATGTGTAAAAGCACGGAAAAGGGTGTTTATCTTACGAGGGGTGACGGAGTAAAGATCCTCTCCAGAAGGCCAGGAGTGGGCCAAGAGCCTCGCGGTAGCGGGCGCGCTCATCAGCCATGCAAAGCACAAACGCGCCGTTTCGGTGGCGCCATGAATTTTTCAGCAGCCGCGCGAGACGAGGCGTCCGGGCGCGGTGTCTCAGGCATAAATGTTTGAGAGGGGAAGGGGGAGGGGTGGAGGGGGGAACGAGCGTGTCGAACACCGGCGGGCTGAACTCCGAGGCCCTCCCCTTGTCGCGTGGCTCAGTGGCAGGCGGCGGGGGGCCCCCGGGGCCTGCTCAGAGAGCGTGTCTCTCTTGTCATCGTGCTGACCTCGCAGCCTTAATTTCCTTGCCACGCCGTCAACCTAACCTCTGCCACATGGCATGCGCGCCACACGCCCCTCACCCCGTACACCTGCACTCCAAGCAGGCCTCGGATCAGCCAATCGCTGACAGGCCCGTGGAACAGCCTGCTGTGCAATGCTACACTTCCCTATGTGGCGTTTATATAGCTGTGTGGAGGAGTGGAAGCCAGTGAGCAGCTCTTACAGGCCTAAGAGCACCAGCCAACATATGGAGTCCTAGCTTCTACCACATGTACAAAATCAAGATGCTACATTCCAGTGTGAGAGCACCTGTGGGAGAGCACTCATGTATCTCATTTTCTAGCTACACTGCTGAAGCCAATGAACACTGATAGAGAGCCATCACAGTATCATTGCTTTTCTCCGTACCTCAGAGAGCCCTCCCAGACACGTGGGAAAAGGGCAGCGACCGACAATGAGCGAATGGGTTGATGGGATTCTCCACTGTAAGCAGCCGTTTTGCAAAAGTAATCAGTATGGAATTCCACACTTTCTCAGGTAAAGCGATGTCGCCTCGGCGCCTCCTGTGGCTCAGATTCTCATTCAAAGCTAGACTAAAACTGACTGTTCTGTTCAGCAGCACCGCCGTCGATTGTCGAGACTCCCAGGTGTCCCATGGCAGGCTTGTGGCCCCTGGGGGCCTGGACGATACGGATGAAGTACTTTCTCTCCCACAGCTGGAGCATGATATACCTGTCAGCTATGAGGGGGGAATGTGTGGGGGAATAATGAGAAGTGACAGAAGAGGAGCGGAGGTAACGCTTTCCCAAAAACGGTAGCTGCAGAAAGGTGTCACGCCACCGGATATCTCCCCTGTTGTGTCCCATAAGTTTGCAGACGACGTACGCCTAGTGTGTCACTGGCCGGCGGGGTGCCGCTAACCCCCTGTGACCAAACCACCAGTTCCCCCCCTTCTCCTAAAGTCTACCTTCCCAATCAAGCCTCACCCTCTAATTCGCATCTGTCCCCGGGCTCAGCGGAGGCCCAGCCACAATTAATTGAATTGCCAGTCGGTCGGGGGGAATGGCTCCGGACAGCATCTCTCTCTCCTGCCAGCAGATATCAGCTTAAATTGGGGTGACAAGGGTTTTGCCGCGCCACCCAACGCTGCCTCTCCAGACTACAGCTCATCTCCTGTAATAACAGTCTGGCATCTGTCAAACCATGCCCAGCTTCTTCTCTAATGATAGTATTTCCAGATTACATTAGGAGGCGCTTGCACAGTGACAGCACGAAGCAAATATAGCCGGGACAATTAACTGTTTACCAGCCCCCTCACAATCTCTGGTAATAGTGATGCAACAAATACAACTGAACAAGTGAGCTGTAACAAGCAGATCAGATTGAAACGATACAAACAGTCAGCCTCCTGTGATCCTCCCAGCTGTGCTGTTGAAAGGTGTCCTTTGCAGTGCCTCTCTTTTAAATGACAGGCCTGACATACCTGACATTCGCCTGCCCCCTCCCTCCTTCCCTCCCATTTGGATGGTTTGGGGCGATGGGCTGACATCGCGAATGACTGACATCACGCCAGAGCTTCCCTTCAGGTAGCCTCCGCCAAATGTCAGAACAAACAAATCAAGGCCCATCGCCCGGGCCGCCACAGGTCTGGATGGGGGTCAAAAGTGAGAGGGCGGGCAGGACTGATTCAGCTCTGCACACGTCAGCCACTCAGGATGTGACCAGGGCTGTGGGGCTGGGGCAGATCAGAGTGGGAAAGGACGCAGCTGTCTTTACGTAGAAGGAAGGCTGGGTCTGCCACAAACTTATGTCACACTGCAGTGGTGCGCCATAGTTTGCCAGGAAAACTTGACACTGCAGGGCATTGTACCATATTGTACCATGCTCTCTAACATGACTCTGTGACACATTGACTCATACACTCACACATGCTTTTTTGGGGGGGGGGGGGGCGGTGTAACAGACAGTGGTGATCCAGGGTGCCTGTAGACTGGAACAAGACTGTCTATCACACAGCGTGCTCAAAAAGGACCGCGAGTGGCCCATAAACAGTGAGCAGGGTAGGGTGATGCCCTGGCGCTCTTACTTCAGGGAGAGGGAGAAGTCATTCTTGCTGGTCTCGCTGTTCCTGACCAGGTAGCTAGCCTCCTTGCACAGCCTCAGCAGGGACTCGGCATCTATCCGGCTGATCGCTCCGTGGTACCAGCTGGGAGGGTGTGAGAGAAAGAGAGAGACCACAATGAAAGAAAACGTACATCATCCAGCTGTACACACACAAACAAAAAAGGCGAAAGAGTACGAAAAGGACACTATATTTTGGCAAATGATCTGTCTCTGTCTAAGAAAGACCCAGGTTCCGACTGAAATGAAGCTAAGAAATGTGCCAAAAAAGTATGGGGAAGTACTGTCAAGAGAAACTAACAAATCTTCCCCACAATTCCCTGTCCTATACAGATAAATCACCCATCCTCGAGTGTGTAGTAATGGCAGTATAATTTGCTGTGACCTGTCATTGCCTGAGGGACAGTGAGTGAAACACTTCACTCATGTTAAACTGTTTAACAGAATAATTCCTTTCACTGTGAATTATTCCATTTTATATTTATTTAATTTACTTCAGGTTTTTATTCTGTTCCATTGCTGTAATTATTTATTTTGATTGCAAATTGTTAGCAGTGGTTATTATTGTATTCTGGTGCTACACTATAATTATAATTTCCTTTGTAAGTTAGGTACATGGTATAACATTCATATATGTTTGGCTTCGCAATACAGTCAACTGAACTGTATTGAGAGAGTGGCTGCGTGTTTGTGTGTGTGTGTGTGTGTATGTGCGTGTGTGTGTGAGTGAGAGAGACAGAGAAACAGACGTAGAAAGAGGGAGGGAGAGAGAGCATGAAAGAGAGGTGGGGGTACATAGAAGGTCAGAGGAGAACAAAGTTGAGTTTTGACTTTTCCAGAGAGTCGACATTTTTTGAGCTTTATTAAATCTTAAAATAACAAAAGAGCCACCCTGTCTATTTTTCAGTGTTTACACAATAAATCAATGGTGATGCATCCCTCCACACTTCCACATTTGCAGTACTGTAAATATTGAGCTAGTTCTCTGTGGAACAGAATACTTTTACCTTTTATTATTGCACTGCCTGCTATCAGCTTTTTCTGTGGTACTGAATGCAGTCAGCTTTTACCACAGTTAAAAATGCTGTTAGGTCAACATGTGACCACTATGTTACCACAGACACTGAACCTGGCTAACCTAAGCCAAAAGGAATGCAGGGTGGCGTCACTCACAACTGGCTCTCCAGGGGCATGGAGGGGTCGATGCGCTCGCCTACGCTGGGGATGCAGTGGTCCTGGGAGCCCAGCTTGGTGTTGACCAGGCAGCCGCTGGAGTGGCGCTGGAGCGGGCGCACCTTGCCCTCCTTGGTGGGCGACATTCGTGACTTCTCCACGCCGTCAAACTGGACTGCGAGGGGGAGGAAAAGGAACACGAGGAGGTCATTTCACCCAAGCATTCCCCCCAGCTGGACCTCTATACAGAAAAGAATGAGGTGCTGGTGTGTGAGTGGAAACAAACATTATATACAATCATCACACCCATAACAGCCTCACAACACGAGACAGTCTAGATTCTCATACAAGGGCAAAGGGGATTTTGCGAGCGGTTATATTGCTTTGAAGTGGCCAGCAGACAGATCGTATTCCAAATGGATTAGCTGATTTGTCGAGCGTGGAGCCTTTGTGAGAAAGCTCTCAGATCTTACAGGGGAAACCGAGCTCTGTTGAAAGTGCCACAGCCTCTAACATACAACATGCAGCTTTTTTCCCCTCAGTGATCTTGACATCCTAATGGAGAGCGTTTGATTCCTCCACATCTCTTTTGCGCCTCTGAGGGAAGCCCTGTCAGCTCGGAGGTGCGGGTATTTGGGCAGAAAAGTCAGGCGCCGCGTTTAAAGGCAGTGAACGATTCCTAAAAACATGTGATATCCTCTCAAAGGGCTGTGGCAAAGGAAGAAAGGAGCGGAAATCAATCCAGCCTTACAATGCGCACAACCCAAGGGGAGAGAGTATGTACTAATCATAGGTTTGACCTTGAGAACAATCACGGCAACCGAAGCAAAGATGAATCCTCTGGCTGTTTCCAATACATCAGGCTGTGGACCGGAAACAAAACAAAACAGATCAGAAAACACCACAAATCCAGCTCCAAAGGAATGGTCAGCAGAGGCTGGATGCAGAGAACAAATACCACACACGTGTGGTCAAAAAGCACGCTCGACCGTGTTCCTCCCAGTTTTGGTCTTTGGGTGAGGTACAGTGAAGTGAGCAGGGGCAGACTGAAGGGGGTGCTGTTCGTAGTATCATATGGCTTCTTTCTTGGTGAGTGGGAGCTTTGAAATGGCACTCCAAATCATTTTAATTGATGGTGGTTCGGTGGAGGGAAGCCATGCAAGCTAGTTTCAGTGAGTTAACCCCACGGTGACCGAGATCACTCTTTTAAATCGAACGCACTTGTCTTTCCCGTGCTTGTCGGACTGCTTTAAGGCCTAAAACTGACACATCAAAGTCTGCCCCCGACGGAGGGAGGAAATTTAATAAAGCTACACTTCATATTCCTCCATCTTCCCGGTTTCCAGCATGATTTAACGGATAATCTTGTTGGAGGGGTTTAATTACACTGACTCGACAGAACTAGTGCAGACAGCGAGGCACTCAAATCACAACATATTGATTTGGGAGAAAATTCTGCTGTCTGGACCCGAACTGGAGTCAGGAGTATGGCTTTCCTGATAATTGGAGGCTATCATAACATCAAATGTCCTCTCATAAATCTCAGAGGATTGAACAATTATTAATTTACTTACAAAAAGTAATTTACGTAGCTCGTAATCCTGTAGCACAGTAGCTCTAGCACTGTATCTCTAAAATATAAAAAACATCAGTAATTCAATGGTTATTGGACAAAAACAGAAGATTTTATGAAAGTACTCTTACAGTTGAAAATATGCTATTCCTACACTAACCAGCAGGGGCTCCCCTCTACCTCCTCAGAGTAGGTTGTATTTCAATGCAAATATTTGGCCACTTTGAAATTCACTGGTAAAAAATTCACTTCAGTTCAGTTCAAATGTGCAAAGTGTGTAGGTGCACATGATAATCACGACCAGTCTTTTGCACAAGGTTTCCTGTTTCTATTACTGTTATTTTTTAACCATCACAAATAAAACTGTCTTCAAATATGTGAAAATGCCCTCTGCCTTAAGGTACTTAATTTCCCCAGCTAACAGACATCCACAGACCCCGTGTTCACCGACTAAAAGACACATTTGTATGTTGTGTGTGTGTATCCGCATGCATGTGTGTGTATAATGTGTACGTGCGTAAGCGAAGTGGTCAGTTTCCATGGCAACGTCTCCGGCAAGCCCGCGTGCGCTCGTGGCCCCCCGACGCCGTGCGCTGCGACAGATCACAACATAAAGACGCCGACGGCGCGCAAGCACCCCGGTAACCCTCGCTCCCGCGGTTAGGGGTTACTGTATCGCCCCGGCGACGGGGTCGGAGCGTGGCACACACGCAGGGGCCTGAGAGCAGAGGCTCCGCCGCGTCCTCGTGCCCGTGGCGGCTGTCTTGGTCCCGTCCCTCATCCCCTGCTTTTGCAGGGACGCAGGTGAGGCGGTGCATCCTGCGATCTCTACCCTCTGTTTTGCGGTTTGTTCTGGTGGACACAGGGAGACTCCTCACGCTTTCTGCTAGGTGAGCTGGCAGAGAGCGAAGGCTATCGTGCACGTGCGACTCATTTTTGGATTTCAATTCCCGCACTCATTTCCACTGAAAAACCATAATTGCTGTGCATTAAGAAAGGTAATTACAATCTCCTTGACACCTAACAACATTTCCACACGGAGCTTGAGCCTCATCTTTGAATAAGATTAAATTTTTGCTCGCTTCCTCTCTCTCTCTCTCTCTTTCTCTCTCTCTATCTCCCTTTCTCTCTCTCTCCCTCTCTTTCTCTTTCCTGCGCAGGGCAGATGGTTATCCTGGGTTGGTTCGCCCCTTCAACCTTTCCCGTCAGAACAGCCTCCCTGGTTTGCTTCACAAAAGCAAAGAAATTACTTAAGCGCAAGTATGTGTGTGTGTGTGTGTGTTTGCCAGCATGTGTGCATATGTATGTTTATGTACACAGCATTATGTGTATGTGTGAGAGTGAGAGTGAGAGTGTGTGTGTGCGTCTGTGTGCGTATGTGTGTGTGTGTTTGCCAGCATGTGCGCATATGTATGTTTATGTACACAGCATTATGTGTATGTGTGAGAGTGAGTGTGTGTGTGTGTATGTGTGTGTGTTTGTGTGTGTGTGTGTGTGTGTGCATTTGCCAGTTTGTTTGAGTGTGTCTGTGTGTATGTGTGTGAGTTTGTCTGTGTGTTGATGTGTGTGTGTAAGTGCCTGTGTACTGTACAGCTGCGTGTGCATGCAGATTGATGAATGGAACTGACCTGCCTTGTCCTGCTGTCCCCAAGCAAAGGCCTTATCGAGAACGAGGGTTAGGAGAGCAGCTCACCAGGCACAGCAACTTTACACAAACGTTCTCTGCCACCAGCTCAGAGGAGATATCATAATTAAGCCGCCGATTTAGCTCTCATTTACAAATGCCATTTCAATCACACCGCTGCGCTACTGAACTGGGCAAGTTCGCTCTTGATTGTGCACTTCCAATTCCTTCTTTTCTAGCTTTGATGTTTTAGGAAATTAACATGTCATAAAGCTCTTTAAAATGCATGGCAGCTTCCTGAAAATGGATAATGAAATTTGCTACCAGGGGCATTGGCACTGCAGTACCTAATTTTGAGTCTTTAACCTTCAGACAGAGCATTGACAAAATGTGGCCCCTCTTGACCGAAAGGATTAAACTGACCCTTGGCACCTTGACTGATGCTGACGGACAAAATTTGCAATCATCTCAACATCAAGACATTTCCTCTGCAGTTTTACTGCCAAAAATATTCAAGTGAGAGTCACAAAGGCATTGATGAAAACAATGAGTCCAACTTTCTCCTTATTCAAGATCAAATCGGGATTTCTTTTTAATTACAATGTTTTGTGTTCTGGGACGGCAAAAGCCGAGAAAAAAAATAAGAAAAATAGGCCTGGAAATGCTAACAATTAATTCCTGTCAGAAAATAAAAGCAGGAGCTCTTCATCACACCCAAACAAAGGATCTCCTTCCATTTATATGCAGATGTAATTTCTTTCCTGACAAGAAATATTCAAATATGTTAATGACGGGGAATTGGAGAGACACATTCTCCCTCTGAAAAGGCTGTATCTCACAGGTTAAGGGCTGTTAATTTGAAGTGAGCTGATTTTAAAGGGACCCACAATACACCCACGCAACCCTGCTGCACAGTGAGCTTTATGAAAACCGTAGCTGACCCTAGATCAGTGGGTGAAAGCTTATCCTGATTTTTGTATCTTGTGGTGGCCTCAGAAGGAACTGGGATAAGCTCCGACCCCATGGCAGAGCCAGGAAAAGGTACCAACCTATCACAGAGCCAGAACAGGACACCGGCCAATAACGGAGCTGCTACCCATAAATCCAGCTCTTCTGACCCAGAGTTCTAAGAAGAGGGAGTGTTATTAACCAATGTTAACACCTTCAGTGTGTCTCGGCGAGGAATTGAGAACATAACCTTCAAGGATCATGCTTCAAAATCCAGTGACTGCAGCACACGCGTTGAGACTAGGTCACATCAATGGCACAGCAATCTACACCTTCCAATGTAACAAGTGCGCAGTGAGCTCAGACAGCTGGCGGCAGTGTGAACGGACCCTGCAGAGCTGCCTGGCATTCAGTGCTGATGGGGAGACGACGCCACACAGCCACTGCTGTTTCCCTACAGTGCAGATACCCTGCCATTCCCAATACACACAGCCCCAGCATCGCACAGCACTGGGTAAACTCACAGAATCCACATGTGGATTAGCCAGCCAACAGTTGGAGAGTGTAGCATTATGATTAATATTACTACTATCTACTTAAAATTATGACTGTTTAAGGCTGATACTTCTATAGCTAACTTGCAGAGCTTACATTTGTTATAAATCATGCAAATATTTTTCGAAAGCTTGTGACAATTCATTGCAGAGTTTAATTGTAAATTTTGATTGTGATTAAATACCTGTTTTAAGCTCACTTTTAAACTGTTATATTGATATTTTAAAGAGGGTGTTTGAAAGTAAGCAACAATTAAATCAGCATCTAAATGACTGTTTTGCATTAGAAGTTCTTAAGTAAAGAAAACAAAGAAATTGTCAACTTCTGATGCAGGTTCCTGTTTACCAATAAAGCCCAGGCTTAGCCAACTTGGATGCTTTTCAGCAACTCGAGTACAACGTCTCTGCGTACAGAATACTAAGCAATCAAGGCTCATACTTTTCATTATAAATACTAAATTAAAATTGTTTTCCTCCAATCAATCTTCTGTGGCGCAATCACAATTTACACAGCCGAATGTTGCTTGAACAATTGCTCTGAGCTGAAATTTCTCTTCCACAAAACAACTTGGCACCAAAACAAGACATTTTTAAATCAGCTGTATATGTGCACAGAAAACAGTAATTCAAGCACTGAGGGAACATGAAGTTTGCACCTTCAGTGTGTCGTATTAAAATCTTCACAATAATAGAAAATAGTAAGATTTACACTGCTGGCTTCTCTCGGAGAATACACAGAGATGGTGCTAAAGTCTATAATTCATTTTAATCCTATTTCTTTCTCCTGGGCCAGAGCTGAAGCAGACATGCTTGTCAACATTCCCAGGTGATAAAACTGCAGTATTATCCAAGAGTGAGAAAATCCATTTGCAAGGCACCACCATGTCTTCTGTGAGTTTATTACAATGTTGAGCAACCCGCAATCAGTAGCTATTCATTTTACAAAGGCAGGGGCTGTTTTTTAAAATACTGTTCAAAACCCTTCTAAAATTCTGTTTGGGGTTAAGGAATTGTAAATGGTACGTAAAATCAGCTGTACTCGTTTGATAGTTAAATCTGAACTGACAGTAAATACAGTTAACTGAGGTTTTATCCAAAGAATCATCTGGTAATTATTAAAAATGTAACCCCAGAACTCCGTATTTCTCAATTAGCTGAATTCCTCCCTCTTTGGAGGGTGAGATTGCAAGATATGTATTTGTACATTCACACTTCCATATTTCCAATAAAATCAGATTAGGGTAGCTGATACTATTAACCTTTATTTAACCAGGAGGGTCAATTGTGAACATGTTACAGTGATGACCTGACATCTGTATATTGACCTTTGACATTATACAGTATGTAGGGAACCTCAATTATTTGTTAGATTTAATTAAGGCCATTTATTTAAAAATAATTTAAGTTGACACATTAATGTTGACAGCACAAGTATATTTCTATGTCTACATACTTCCTGAAACAATTCAGGGTAAATACCTTGCTCAATGGTAGCATCAAACCTGCAGCCTTCTGATTTTTGGGCAAGTTCACTCACAGCTGTGCCACACTGCTATCTGCATACACAGTGCTACCTCAGGGATCACAGGGAGGCTTGAGTTTGAATCCAGGTTGACCGCTTTGAGCTGCGATGCTTCATCAGTCTCTCCATACTGTGGAGATATACTGCATGGTGCGTGGAGGCTGGGATATGACCTCAGCCTTGGCTCTCCCTTGCCTCCCACTGCCCACCTCACTTCAAAGGTCTAGACCAGGCACAAAGGTGGGGGGGAGGGGGGGTCCCCACCCCACCAACACACACATACACACACACCTAATTCTAACCAGACCGCACCAACAAATAGATATGGTTACCATGGGGAAGGGCTGGGGGTGGGAGTGGGGGAGGGTGGAATTCTGGGAGATCAAGGAAAGTCCAGACACCACATGCATCATCTTTCCTGGCTTCCCCCAGCTGCCACAAGCTGGGAGACGGCCAGACCCCCCGAGCGGTGTCCCCTTACAGACTCTCCCCCTCTTCAGCCTCGGAGCGGTCTCGGGAGACGCAAGGAGACTCAGCAACACATAGTTCCGCAAGGTATGTCAGTCCTCCCGGCAGAATGAGCTGTAGGACTGACACAAGCACCATCCATCCCTTCCAGTGATCTGGACACACTTCACGAACCATGTGGACATCCTCAATAAATCATAAGCATGAAATAGTGCCATTTAAATGGCTCCTTTATTAAAGGTGTAGACTCTTTTTGTGTGTGTGTGTGTTTTTTTTTTTATCTGGCCAATGACTGGGAGGGTTTGGTAACGTTTACGAGAATTCACAGGCCGTGGGAACATGGGTCACCGGCAGTTGCAGTTATCCATGCCGAAGGACGTTCGGCTAAATTACAATTAATCGACCTTGTTGCACAAGCCTAAACTGGCACGGCTAATTTTCCGCCTCGGGCAAACCAGATGGAGAATTGCTCTTATCTCGGCTGAAATGACACTGCCTATGTATTGAGGGCGCGGTACTGTTAATATATGCAATTTAAATTCATCCTAAAAAGCTCCTTTGGTAATGGAGGGAACATGGTCACCATACCCAGACTTGATAATGACAGAGCAGCGCTGCATACATTTCACATTTTGATAAATCTGTCAGGTAGAGAGCCATGTGGGTGTCATTCCACTGTCCCGGCTCCCTCTTCACAAAGGCAGAGAGGCGCCATGGAAGAATACTGTAATTACAGCACAAAGGTACAGAGGAGGACAGGCATGAGACAAAGAATGAAGGGAGGACTGTGAGCAGTTATGTGGGGGGGGGCACATGTTATGAGTGACAGGAAGGGATGCGGAGGGGGTCATCACGGACACTGGTGACATCACAGACACCTGGGGTCAGGCACACACCCACCGTGATGGTGCTGGTCACCGGCGGGCTGTCCGGGCGAGGGCTGGGACGGCGGCGGGGGGCCCTCCACGCCCTCAGCCAGCGGGGGGCTGCTGTCGAGCTGCCCGACCGGCGGGGGCCAGGGCAGATCCTTGATGACTTTAATCTCTACTGCTAGCGGCGCAGGGGTCGGCAGCACAGGAAGAAGAGAAGGAGAGACACACAGTGACAGGGAGGGGGAGGAAAAAGAGGAAAGCACAGTGAGAATGACAGTGAGGAAAGGCCAGAACCAACCCAGGAAGGTGCAGTACAGGTTGCAGACCAGAAAAGGACTGAAAAAGAATTTTTTAGCATTTATCTAATTTCTTTTGTCTTTCTGACAAGGGCCTCCTCATCCTGTTCCGCCTCCTCTCAGCAAAGTGTCATGCAAATGATTATCCATTAGCGTTCGCAACTCTTAATTACCTCTTTGGATTTAGGCGCTAAAGCGATTCGAATTAAATACTGACGCGGCTCAGACAATTAACTCACCGCATTTAAAGAGGGTTGAGCTCTGCTGGCGCTCATTGTCTCGCTGGAAATATTCGGCGATGTGTCCCTGTCTGATGTGTGCACAGGCGTGGCTACGCGCTGAGCGGTGCCCCTCCGCCGCAACGAGATGCTATGCAATCAATTCTAATGGCACGCTTGTCAAACCCGGCTCCCACATCTCACTGCTCCCGCTTTAATGCCTCGCTCACGTCCAGGCGGGGCTATCAGCCGAGTAAATCACGCGCCGGCCTAACTGCGTATCTTTCACTGGAAGCCGCGCGCCAGTTAAATAGAGCGGGACGCATAATAAAATAAGAGACAGGTAGGGGACGAGCATGTGTTCGCTGTGGCAGCTAATAAGGAAATACAATGTACTGAGGCTTCAGCTAAACTTTAACGGGGGCTGTGAGGCAGGCTCAAGGCGTATGCGATCAAGCGGAACAAGTGGCTCAAGATCATTTCTTTGGATCAATGGCACGTAGAGGGAAGTCACCAACTGCTGCACCCTGTATTTTCCCCCACAATTCTCCTTTTTTACACAGTATAAATGAACAGCTTGGGACATGAAAAAAACAATACCTGAGGTCACCAGACACACAAATAACATCTATACTTAGGCCATAAAACCAGGCCTAAACCAAACAAAAATACATTTTTGAAACCTGCATGGCAGTTCATAGTTTCAAACTTCTCCCCTCATTACAACAGAAGAAGTGCACTGCTGTTGTTGCTGGGACCCGGAAAAAGAGATGCCCAGCTGTTGACAGTATCTTGTGTTTCGGCAGATATTATTCAATGCTTCAACCGGATTTCATGATGCGTGCTCATGAAAGCAACCCAATAAAATTCGTCCTAGTTTTCACCAGGAAGAATTTGTCAGAGACTCCACGGAATACGATAATAAAGGAAGACACCGCCTCGCTAGACAGAGGGAAAAGAGAGAAATTAAGTAAGACAAGTCGTTAAGGAGGAAGCAGGGCGCCGGAGCGCGGAAGCTGTGCTCGGCTCCGTCCCCTCGCAGTGACAGTCAGTGGAACCACGGTACCGTGTCGCGGGGAGGTCAGATTGCTGAAGCGCTCAGCCTCCCTGACAGCTAAACTAATAACTCCGATTTCAGTGGGAGGGGTTGAGGCCGAGGGCTTTCAACAGCATGACTGCAGACCTAATTCGCATTTCCCATCACAGATTACCGCGTAATTGTTTTGGGAGACAGGAGCCTGGCGGACGCTTTGCCGCGGAGCCCAGGCTCTTACGGAGAAGTTAGTTTTTAGCTTTGCACAGTCACACAACACAGCGCTATGCCACAGAGAACTTTCAAATTACAGTTAAACTCATTCAGGTGACTGCCTTTGTACCTTAAATAAATGCATTGTACTCTCCCCCTTCACCCGTAAGATGTCAACAAATGAACGCTTATGGTAGCGACCGAGCTTCAAAGTCATTCTAAAGCACTGCTGCTTCTAAAGGTCATGACACCAGCAACAACATACTCCATCAAAAGCCTGTTTTCCTAAGCGCTGGGTAATATTTTCTTTTTAACTTCAGATAGAAGTAGATATAATGGAGGCATACAGAGGAAGTCTCCTGGAAGACACTGTGACCTGTATCTCCAGAGACAGTCCATTGGCTTTGATGTGATAAGCATGTTCAGTTTCTAAACTGACTAACAGACTCCAGAGATTCTCAAAATTTTGCCTTAACTGTGAGAAGTAGAGAAGACCCTTCTGTGTTCTCTGAAACTCAAAAGAAGTGTATCAGACACAAGTTGGTTGTTATCTAATGTGCGCATTTTAACAAAATTGATTTTAAGATTCCTGGAACTAAAGCCAGACAATATTCCTGAATGAACCCTAGAAGAAGTGTTCATTCAGACACATCAGGTGCATACCATTTCCCTTCCAAGACCCATTTATAAATGAGTGTTTTCGCCAAACAAATACTTTCTCCTTGACCTGAGCGAGTCCTAGTTTGAGGTCATTCTAAAACTCTTAACGTCTGAACCCCGGGCGAAGAGCCAGAGGGCAGCCCTTGATTGTGATCAAGGGGAACGAACCCCCCGGCGTGCAGCCGAGCCCTCCACACTCCACCAGGCCCCAGGGTGCACCACTCTTCCGCACGGCGGGTTTCTCGCTCAGGGCCGAAGCTCTCCAATCTGACCTCCAGCAGAGAGAGAACGAGCCATGGGCCGAGTCAGAGATTACATTGTTATTTCCCCCGAGTAAACAGAGCCGTAAAAAGCCCATACACTGAGATGCGATACTGAGAACAGACACAAGTGAATTACACACGCTTTTTTCTATTTTTTATGGGTCTTCTGAGCTGTCGTCTCGTAAAATGTCTCTCCTTGTTAAAAAGCAGCAAGCGGAGACATGCACAGTCATTATCTGATGACTTTATTTACAGCCGATCCAATGGGCTAGAAAAGCATAAGAACAGGAGTTCACAGAACAACTCAGTATTAAAAAGTGTTTGGTCAATATACTGGCTGCTGATTGAATTACTTATTTTACACATTCTCGTGAAAACCACGGGACCAAAAACTGGCGCTGGAAAAAGTCATCCGGTGTTGTTGCTCTGTCTCTGAGAATAAAGAAGCCCTTAACACGAGCTGCGAGAGGGGACAAGTGGCTTCAATTACGCCGCGTGGCGCTTTTCCCACGCACACCTCACGCCCATGTACACTTTCCTGGCTGCGATCCGGGGACTTTCTACAAAGGCGAGATAGCTGCGTTCTCGGATTGGGGTGGGGCGGCAAGGGGCGGGGGGTGGTTGGGTTTCCCTGGGAAGGCCCTGTGCCTCCATGCAGCGGTGTGAGTCAAGGGACTGACGAGCGAGTGGCCGTGACCAACCACCCCCCCCCCCCCCTCCCGGGTTATTGATATTCTTACTCAAACAAGACGCTTGTAGAACTAAGATGCAGGGATTTTTCTTTTTGGATTAGTCCGTTTCATTGTTTAATTAGTTAGTAATAAATAATTACTGTTAATAATGTTGTCACATAAATCACAGACACAGTTGTTTGTGCTGAGTGGCGTTTAATTTTGTTCCGCTTAATTCGGCCCGCTAATTGCATGCATATGCAAAGTAAGTTGGTGGATTGCAATATTGGCGGCATTTCACAGCTGAACACGACAGCGCTCTGAATAACAAAGCAGCCATTCCTGCAACTTTTGTTTTGCTGCCTGCGGTTGGAGGACACAATGAACTCAGCGCAATTAGGGGGTGCTGTAGCAAACCCTGTCGTCAGCAGCATTTCTGAAGCAGTTTTGATGCAGAAGTGACAAAAATGACTTCAGCAAGAAGAACGTGGAAGAAACTCCTCACCTCTGAAGGGTGGCAATGGTGCCTTTTTGCTTTACTCAGAGAGGGGAGCCAAGCGAGACAGAGAAACAGAGAAACAGAGAGAGAGAGAGAGAGAGAGAGAGAGAGAGAGAGAGAGGACTGACCAAAGGAAGACCACAGGAGTGAGGGGAGCAGAGAGAGAAAGAAAGAGAGACGATCACAGAAGAGAGATCACAGAAGAGAGGCAGCAGAGAGATAGAGAGAGAGGACTGACCAAAGGGATATCACAGGAGAGAGGGGAACAGAGAGAGAGATGGAGAGAAGGAGAAAGGGAGAAGAGAGAGAAAGAGAGGGAGAGAGAGAGATGGCTGACCGATGGAAGATCACAGGAGAGAGGGGAGCTGCGGCCAGGCTGTCTGCAGGGGGAGAGCCAGGAGGCTGGGGAGCGGGCGCGAGCAATGTGTCTGGGAGAAGATAAGCAGGAACGCACAGCGGTTTCAAAAGGCAGAGGACACATTTCAGCCTCATGAAAGAGGCCTGTCGGCGAGGTTATCAACACCACGGGGGACAGGGGAAATTAAAAGCTGGTTCAGAGTGACAGTACGATGACAGGTCAGGCTCCGTTTGGGGAGGGGTGGGGTCTGAGGAGAAGGGGGGGGTACCTCTGTCAATGTCTCTTTAACATTTCAGCATCTTAGCAGTTCTTTTAATTTCACTGCAGCACAGAAACCGTGAGAGGATTTAACCCCGTTAAATTATTTACTTGAACTAAGCGCGCGGTGCATTCCAACTTGTAGGTCGTTAAGCCCTTGAAGATTCATTAAAAAAAAACATCGACCCATGATGCTGCGCTCCAGGCCCCGGGCTGACAACTGAGTGTAAGACATACCTGCCCTTGTCTCGGCTGCATTAGGCGAGCGGCCCGCGCTGGCCGGGATCCAACTTAATGGAGCAGGCAGGCGGTGAGCGGCGCAAGGGGGGGTGCTGGTTAAGTAATGCTGCCACTGTGTCGCGATGCTTCTCGGGTTTCCCTCGCCTGCCTGTCCTACACGTGTGCTGTGCAGGAAGAACACGTATGCACACGCGCGCGCACACACACACACAGACACACACACATACAGACACACAAACGCGCGCACACATGCACATGCACAGACACACATACACACACGCACACACACACATGCACAGACACACATACACACACGCACACACACACACATGCACAGACACACAGACACACACACTCCCCCTCCTCCTGTCTTCCGCACACAGAGGCCCGTTCAGAATGTCACGTTCTGATCCCTCTTCATCTCCCCTCTCCCATCTCATCCATCACCACCCCGACACATCTTGGAGGTGGGGGGGGGGCAAAATAAGCGCTGGGGGCGGGGTCAAACGGGTGGGTGAGCGATTAATAGGACTGCATGTAAACAACCCCCGCAAACCTCAACAATAGCCGATATTTGCATTCCGTAGCACAGCTGTCAGACAATAACCCTGCAGTGATTAATAACCAAGTAGCAGCCAGTCGAGTGTAGCCTCATCTTTAAGACTGCCCCTATGCAGCACAGATGCTACAGGTAATGATGGTGCAGATCAGCACACAAGAGGCACAGGTACAGGAGATAGAGAAGGTGCAGACAAGGACATTATAAATATACAAGGGAGTACGGATAAGGATGGTGGTGATATGGATAAGGAAATAGGTGCTCTAGATGATGCTATGGCTCGAACTGATACGGATGGAGGTGCAGGTATGTGCAGTTAAGAATACAGATTGTACACACTGTACGTGAGAATGCAGGTGGTGCAGGTAAAGGTGGAAGCGATGCACATATTCGCCATCAGAACTTTCAACAAACTCGAATGAGGACAAAGAGCACTTAACGTACTAAAGTGAACCGTTAAATCCAGAGGGAGGGAAAGCTGTTGTTTCACGCTTTGTCATGTCTCTTTTGAAATGACTCTTTAATCCACTGACCTCCATCGGTGAACGAACCTTCCTCATATAGGCAGCTTTGTTTAATATAAACATCCGCAGGGCAGCATGTTCAAACACAGACAAGGGCCCTTAATGTTGGGCGCTATGACTGAATGGAAGCCTTACAGCGTTTGATAGCAAGACAACTGCAGAGCTGAGGTTTGCTCAGCGCGGCTCTCCGACAGATGCTTACACTGTCACTGCACACCGAAACAAGCTACAGTTCACTGTGAGGTCTCCGCAGAAAAATGTCACAGACGTCGAAAAGAATTTAGATATTTTTTTTTACCCCATGACTGAACATCTGAGCTGTCCCATTCCCCCTGAAACAACGGACGTGATCACAAAGACAGGTAAATCTGACATTAAAAGCAGGCGAGGAATGAAGCGAATCAAAGCACCCAAAAGACACACACGCATACCTCTGCTGCCATTCTTTCAAGCGCAGTGCACCTTTGTTACCCTCGTCCCTCTGTGGTAATCATTTTCAGCTTCGCATCAAACAAAATTAATCATCACCCAGCTTCAGCGTGATACCAGACCTCTTTATGAATAGCAAATCAAAATACACCCACTGAAGAGTCAAAAAAAAACAAAAAAAAAACGAGAGACACAATAAAGATAATTCATAATCTCTGAGTGTCTCAGCCGAGGCAACAAAGACAGTTTATAAACCATTATGGGAAGGAAGTGCAATCACGGTGTAAAAACAAATAAAAAAATAAAAGACGGTAAAAGTGACCCTTCCCTATCCACAAATGTGTTCGCACGCACGTGTGCATGCACAGCTCTATGAATATGCATCATGTAGCTTCCAGAAAAAGCAAGAAACAAAAAACAAAATAAAAGACCAGTAGTGCATTGGTTTATTACACACTGTCTTTTTTTATCTCATATCTTGACATTTATGTCAAGGACTACTGTAGAAAACACAGAGTACAGGTAAACATGCACTCCCACAGACAGGACCAAAAGACAGGCCACTCCCCTCCTGTCCCATGGTGCCTGCGAGCAATTGAGAAACAATTTTTACTCTCTGAAATTGCAGCAAGCCAAACCAATGTGGACTACCATGCCCTTGTACTCAATTCAGTTACAACAAAGCAGTGCTACTCAAGGAAAAGCAAAAAAGAACAAAAAAGATTAAACAAAAAAAAAAAAAAAACAAATCCCTTCAAGGATTTAAAATGCTAATGGGTAGTTAAAATTGATGAAAGACATGCTTTCTGAAACATCATTGTTTTCCTTCTCCTTACTAAGGCTGTTTCTCCCGGAACAGCCCTGCTCAGTTATGGCTGTATCAGGAAGACTGGCTTCGTCTCTCCAGCAGTTAACCTTTTTAACCTTTTCTCAACATGGGATATAATAACGTACACACACTTACTCACATATAGGAATGCAGTCATTATTTCCCGGGCCAGAGAGACCCACAAACAGAGGCACAGTAAAAGCCTCCATTCATTGTAACAAAAGAACAATGATTTTTTCTTGAATGGGGGGATGGTTAAAACAAAACATAAAAATGAATTTATTTTCAAATATGAAAATATATTTGAAAACACATGTAGTGCACAGAGACATCACCCTGACACAGAAAACCAGTACATTCCAGATAGTGTCCCTGTAGGCAGAAGCCCCTGTAGAACCCGGTGAACATTACAATGCAACATACTGGCGTGTCCGCGTCCTTGTACCTGCGAAGGCCTTGGAGATCCTGTCCTTCTTCCATTCCCAGGGCTGGTCGTACTCCTCCGGGGGCCTCTCGTCGTCCTGTGGCAGCCGGCTCTCGCGGGGGCAGCGGGGGGGCTCGGCGTCCGAGTCCCCGCCGTTCTCCGCCGGCTCATAGGGCGTGTCGTACAGGGGCAGCTGCCGCACCGGCCCCTCCTTTGGGCCCCGTCCACCGCGGATCTCTGCCGAGGGGAACAGGGAGAGGGCAAATGCTCACTCAGTTGTCAACCGTGTAAAAGAAGCCTGACACGAACTCTGTGACCAACAATACAAGCGGAAACAGTTCTCTGTGTAGCAGAGCTGAAGTGATTAGCTTGTGTGAGTCCTGCGTAAAGCCTTAGGTAGCGGGTAGCAGGTAGCCGAGCGGTTGCAGCGGCTACGTCACTCCCCCGAGACCTGGTTAAGTAGCGTTGTTGCCGAAAGGCTAAGGGCAATTTGCCTTTAGCTCAACTGGCAACGACGCCGGCCATAAGGGGTTGGCAGTGAGCAGTGAGAACCTCGGTTCGAAACTCGCTCGCTCGCCGACGCACGTAACATCTAATACACAACGCAGCAAGATACAAGCCGTTACTGCGTGTGCAATGGTTTGAGCCATTCCATATCATACTAGAAGCAAGTTAACCTACCACTGCTACAATTCCATTCAGTACACTAACCTGGTACTAGTAAATGCTGGATTGGCTCAAACTGCTATCATTTGGGAGGGCTATTTCCATCCCTGAATATTCAGCATAATGAGGGAAAAACAGAGGGTGTGTACATCATAAGAGTAACCAAAGAAAGACAAGAAACATTTTTCTTACATTAACCACAGACATAGCCAGTACTGTTATGTACTTGTAGTAGGTCTTTAACATGTCAGCTGCAGCAAACGATTCCATTGAGTCCTCTTTGATTCATGCAAGAATGAATATAAGATGGGAGCATCAAACCGTCTTATTACCACTTTGTGGATCGTAATGAATCTCTAAATACCTGCTAACTGCAGCAGCCTACACAATCTGGAAGGCATGAACCGGCACCACCCGCTGTACAAGCCATGAGGGCATAAACACCAACAGCTGCTGTCATGTGGGATGCGGTCACGAACAAGAATCTGCAAAGCAGGGGGAACGATCTTTTCTTTTTTTTTTTCTCTGCCTGTCCTCTGATGTGCGATTCCTCCCCCTCGTCGAGTTAAATATCTCCGTCTCTCCCACGCATTAATCACCGGCGCTTGTTGGGAAATCTCCTGGCTTTTTAAAGAGGGCCTCTCCAGCGCCGGTGGGACCGCTGGCTGATAAACGGCAGCCCTGGCTGCTGGGAGTGTGGGGTGAGCCCGTGGACGCACACAGCGGGGCCGGTGCGACACCCACTCCTACATCTACAGCAGCCTGCCCTCAGGCTGCCCCTCAGACAGGCAGAGAACAGTAAGAGAAGAAAAGAAAAAAGGAATGCGCATATATACACTATATACACAGACACACATCAATACATAATATATATTTGTGTGACTACTGCATGAGGGTCTAGCTCTAAATAAGCAGTCCTGAGTATAGGTGTGCAATGTGAACCTTAGGACACAGTTGTGTGACTGAGGGCTGGCACACAGAGAGGTCAGATCCTTACACTTTTCCCTCCCCATTCCCCCCTCCTGGCACACACACATGCATGTACACACAAACACACACACGTACACACAAACACACACACACGTCCACACACACACACAATACTGTGCCCTGCCTCCTCCCTGCTAGTATGAAGCCGTTAGCTCGAGCGCGCAGTAGCGCAGTGCGAAGGGGAGTGAAATATTATGCCACGCCGCTGCATAATTGCTTCTTAGCTCAAGGGAGCTCTTGCGGAAGAATGAGAGGAGCGTCGAGCCTAATGGACCCTCCCCGCGGGGTGCGGGAGAAATCCTTAAGTAATCCAGCAGAAAGCAAAGTTTCACCCCTCTGATCTTCCCCTGGCAAAAGGCTGCATCGTTACCAGGTCCTGCAGGACTGAGCAAAAACCTCCACCCCAGAGGACAAACATAGAAGAGCCCGGAAAAAAAGGGGTAAGCAAAAAAAGAACCCTAAAGTCGTGTGCAGGAAGAGCAGTGGCGGGGGGTAGTGGGGGTTTTGGGAAGGGAGGAAGTAAATCTCCCTTGCAGCGACCTCTAATTGGGAGAGTGATGTCTAATATAAACTACTGGGGGAGGTTAAGAGCCGCAGCAGGTTGTCCGTCCTTCGGCAACCCCCCCCTCCTCCCCCCTCAACAAGGGCTCCCTCAGCAGGGGTGTGAGAGGTGGGCTCTGGGAAGTCCTGCAGCCGCCACGATCCCACCCCACAGCGCCTCACTTCCTCTTCTGTCTCCCTGTTGAGTCTTGACCTGTGATGTTTACATCGGGGGGGGATTGAGTCTTGTCTGGACGGATTAATGAGGCTGCTGTAAGTCGTCACACAGCTGCCACGCCCGCCTTTCTTCCCTGTCCACTGCTCTGCTGTCCGTACTCCCCGCCGCACGCAGAAACCCCCTCAGAGCCATGCTGGCGCCGTGCTGACCTGATCTGGGGTCAGGCAAGCTGCAGCTGCTGTCACTGTGCAGCCCCCCAGCTCCATACACTGCAGATGGGTTGGACTATATAACAGCGGGACAATTTGAGCTTAACCAGGTTTCATCTGACTAAAGGCAGAGTGGGTGTGTGAGAGTTTTCCCAGGGAACAGCCAATGGGATCACCTTCCAAGGGGCCTCTTGACATGTGGGAACACCTAGACAGGCCAACAGTGATCCTTGGCAGACTCCTTACTGTAACACCACTTTGTACCACTGCGACCCATAAGGCACAGGTTGCTACCAGTTGCAGAAACTTCCCAGGCCTAACCAAGACCCATGGTGCTGTGTGTGGCACTTATAACAGAATGAGACTATTTCTAACATACCCCATGGCACACTGGGTTAGCTCTTTTGTATGGTCTGTCTCTCATTTTTTTCTCTGACATCTGCACAGAGAAATCCTGTGGGATGGAAAACTAGAAATTAGGCAAACCCAAAGAGGATCCTGTCCCATTTAGGAGGCCCCCTCTGGGCATATCATGCACCGCGTGTGGGAAATACGCACGTCCTGGATTAAATCTAAGACAGTGCCCTTGACAGTCATTGCTGTGACTTCCCCAATCACATCTCCTACCACTCAGAAAGCCTGCGTACATCAGCAAAGTGAGGTATCGGATGTCCAATACCAATACTACTACTTATCATCTAATTCAAGCAACCTTGTATATTTCCTATTTATACAGTTACATATTTCCTGAAGTAGATCATATTAGGTACATTACTCAAGGTGCACAAATTCAAAACTTCAACCATGTGGTGACCAGTTGAGCTCTATGACCACCATGCCACTTGTCAACCTGTGCAATCCTGCATGGAGCCAGAGAACAAGCTGTGCTTTAACTCTGAGCACCTCCTCAGTCTGTGTGTTCTGTACCATTTGAGAGGGATTGTCTCTTCTCTAACAATTGCCTGTGATTCTCTTTACAACGTTATTAGCAATTATGAAAAATGCCAGACCTAGCTCATGGCTACGACCTCTTGGCTTACCTGAAAGGCTATTCTTACAGCAAGTCTAGCTTGCATTTATCATCGAATTACTAGGTTGTCGTGGACTCCACCTACAACATGGCGTGGTTTGCATGTGTGTCACTGTTCTGATGTGCACGGAGGGTAACACTATTTTTAAGCTTGCCAGCTTTTCTGCATTGTGTATGTTAAAACTAGGTCACAGGACGCAGCAAAGGATTTCACTACAAGAACAGTCGCACGGCCTGCGCAGGTGGAGAGGCAGTCGGCACGCAGCCTGTTTGCACACCGCCATTATAAATCACCGCAGCCATGATCGCTGTAGAGTCTGCCGGGTCAGAGGGCAGAGGTCTCCCAGTTCTTCGCATTGATCTGCTGGAAGGTTCCGCAGTAATGTTTCGGTTTCCAATAGGCAGCAAAGCCCGGCGTGTCAACATTATTCAAGACTGTCCTGAATGGATGAGCGAACATGGCGAGAGAACATTCCACCCGTAAAGAGAAGACAGCGTATGGGAACAGGTTAGAGGTTGCTTAGCTAAGCTGCGGTGCCAAAGTATCTCTCTCACTGCTGGATTTTCTTTTTTTAATGCCGCTTAAAGTCACTGTCTTATCATTTCCGCCATATGAGCACAAAGCGTGCTATCGACTCCCCGCAACCCCGGCTCAGAGCTATCTCAGCCCGCCCAGAGGTATCCCGCCTCAGCCTGAATGTGAGCAGACAATCGCAGGCGCTCCATGACCCGTGTCTATACACTAGAGTGATTGGCTCAGCTCGACACATGCGGAGGAGGGCTGCGCTGATGAAGTGTCATCGCGGTGCCTTTTGTTCCCAACAGAGCCCTCGGGAGAATGGCTACACAATGGGGGAAGTCCATCAAGGGGGACGGCATTAATATTTATGGAACCTGATGCTGGTGGGATATCAAGGGAGCGAGCGCGCCAATACGAAAGGGGTAGGGTTTCGAGCGCTGTTTAAATCGAACGGCGACACAATGGACCGACTCGTTTTGGGAAAAAAAAAATCTATTCTTTCTTAGATTATTCCCTGAGTGGAGCCAGAGAAAAGCAGCAATTACAGAAAAAACAGAGAGGACAGCATAACAGCTGATAGCCACAACATTAGCTGTGATGTTCTCTCAAGTGGCGATGTCAGACTGGGTGTTCGCGACTGATTTTTGAGGAGATATCTGAGCCTTAATTCAATGTAGAATGTTAAAGATCACTGGGCTGAAGACATTTCTATGATAGTTTTGAATGTAGGTATTTAGACGGCTGTGTACAGGTATGGAGAGAGATTGCTCGACAGCATCCAAGTCCAGCTAACTAAGCTAAGTGCGTGCATAGACAGGTAATCACCGTGGATTAAACACAAACAAATGGGCCTGTACAAGATGCCAGTTGGTGCAATAAATCAGAATGTGACTCTGATTCAGATGTACCGGCCACACGTAGGTGCAAAGGTGGCACCCGGCGCTGGCGCTCTTTGTTTTTTCTTCCTTTTTTTCCCCCTATTTTTTCTTCATACACGACCCCATCTGACCCCTGCCACCATCCTCCCCCTCACCGCCCGTCACAGCTCAATTTCAGCCTCCGCGTGGGTCTGTCTGGTTTCCATTCCACTGGTCTGGGGCTCGGGGGCAGAGTGCGCTCCCTGACAGCGCCGGAGCGCAGGTGCTCGTCAAAGCAAACGCGGTGAGGGCTCCGAGGCGGGGGCAGGGGGTGGGGGATGAGGGGAGAGTTTAGATGAAGAGGAAAGAAAAACAGGGAAAAATGCCACAGTTCCCTGTGCATACTGCACCTCTCCCAGACACTTTGTTCAATTTTCTTCCCCAAGTTTGTTGGTGCTTCCACATGACCTCTTCGAATGAGAATTGGTGAGAACCGGAGAGCGCCTCGGATCAAAAACCTGCCATTTCCCTGCCACTCTGTAACAGTGTGTCCTCAGACAGACAGTGTGGACCGCCCCGCCCTTGCTCGCCCCCCTCTGAAAACGCAAGAGGCGACAGTCCAGTTTTCCCTCCGGCTCCCAGCTTGCGCCCTGCCAAGCCGCAGAGGGTACTGAGTGTACCCCGCTCCCCGTGACAGAAATATTTTTTCGGGAAGGCAGGAGGAAGACTGAGTCTTGCATCCTACTCATTGGTGGCCGGGAGCGCAGCAGATAATTTTGGGTCTTGTGGAACGGGTTTCCTGGTAAAGTATGTTGGCTGGCAAGCAAACTGGAAGGCGGACCATCTCTTGGTTGCGGTTTGAGACACAATAAAGGAAACCAGCATTTCCCTCAGGGCCTTTATTGCAGACCTCAAGGTACACTCATGACGACAGATTACAAGAAAGATGTGTTTTAAGATTCGCCGTTCGCAGTTTGGGTTTGGGCGATGTTTACATGATGCATGTCATCTGAGAGCTTAGATCATTTTTACAGAGAAAAGTACAGAGAAAAAATACAGGCAGTCATGACATGTACAGAGGAACCCAGGGATTTATAAACGTGTGTGTGTGTGTGTGTGTGTGTGTGTGTGTATGTGTGCATGCGCGCATGCACGTGTACACATATATGTACCATGAGGTTAATTGTGTGTGGGAGGAAACCAAATGACACTTATAATGTGTGTTTGTACACTGGAGCTACTGAAAGATGAAGTAGGCACTCAGTCACCAACACTGTTATGGGAGTATCAGTCCCCTTGGTCCTGCATGGCCTTAAGAAATAACCAAGGTGATATCTTTTTCCTGACTGCACCTACATACATAGATTAAGCATAGGTTCTTTCTCAGCACCAGTGGCTAAGCAGAGGTAAGAAATTCAACCCGGCAACGCAGCGAGGAGAGAGAAAGAGAGATATGAGAAGTTTACAGTGTTCTGCCAGCACTTACAAACATTTCCTATAGGCTCTGCTCTAATGAAAAGAGGAGAGTGATTTTGTATTATGCTTGTGACAAGCATTTGCTGTCTGCTGTGCTTGTATAACACTGAGCCACAAGCGCTCCATGAAGGCATGGTTAGTTTCCTCCCTAGAAATGCAAAGCGTAAAAGAAATATTGTACATGAAAAAAAAAAAAAAATCGAAGAAACTGTAAGCTAAACATTTTTTGCTGCATTTCCAACTATCCTTTTACCAAGACAGTGTTTTCACTCTCCCTGAAATATTGCTTCGAACTGAAAATAAATTAAACTGCTGCAAGAAAGAATTCGTGCGAAATAGGAAGATAATGGCATACTGTATATATTCACGTTTCAGAGGTTTATTCAGCTGATACATACAGAAATGGGAGATTTACTGAGGTCTTTGTGGTCAATATACAAGCTTGGTTATGGCTGATATGCAAGCAAGCTATGGTTATCCAAAGATTTTTTTAATGAACTGCAGTTTCTCTGCCAACCCAAAGCCCTCTCTTATTCATAGCAGGAACCAGGCTTTTAGAATAATAAAAGCTGCAATGAAATTATGTTGATGACTGCTGATCAAAACAAACTTCAGATTTGCATATTCTCATTTTTTGGGAGGGAGAGAGACGATTGTAAGCTCATCAAACAAGAAGGGACCACTCAGGAATTCTATTGATCCTGCAGGGTGTTGTTTTGGAGTCAGGTTGCACAGGCTTCATGCAAATGCATGTTCACCCAGCTGACCACCGCATGGACAGAAGCATTGATCCCAGCCAAGCAAGCAGTGGGCATTACAGCTCGTTAGGACTCCAGTGAAGGCTCATTAATGGAAGATAAATGGGGAGCTTTGGCTTGGAAACATACTGTCCCTACATATCCCTGGGCTAAAAAGAAAGGCATGAACCAACACGACAATTAGGCAACCGTGACGATAAAGATATATACAGTACTTATACAGATTATAGGTATGTGTTTATATAGGTTTTACGTATATCCAGTTTGAGTTCTCTTGCCTCTGTAAGAAGTCGGAAAATTCCATTCTGGTGACAGTCGGAGATGCTTTCTGACACTGAAGAGCTTACTTTTCCTGACTGCGCTGTACAAACGAGTGACGCCAGCTCTGACAGGCGGACCTCCAAGACTGGTGAGAAAAGCTCCGTGTCGTTTTGGAGGGAAGGAAGCTACTTTGAAAAATCCCGTATTCTGACAGCCTTTCATTCAATTTTTTTTTTCCAGGCTGAGATAAAACTGGCACGGATTAGAGGAGGGTGCATTCAGAGTTCAGCCTCTGAGGCCAGCGCTCGACTGGGAGGGGCGTCACAGAGCGGAGGAGACCCTGAACAGGGTCTCTGGGGCGGAGCCAGCGCGGCGGCTAATCTCCTCCACTGATCGGGGTGGACGGCGCGGGGCGGACGACGCTGACGCGGCGGTGATGAATAGCCACTCGACCCGCGGGGGGTCGACAGCCCATTAGCGGATCTCTCTTGATGACAAGACTCTGGCGACTGTCCGCTTCCTCCTCCATTCCAAAAGAAACCCTCCAGGGAGTCACAGGAGAGCCAGAGATCTGTCCTATCCTGGGGGGAGAACAAGGGTGGGGGGTACAAAGACAGCGGGATATCTGTAGTGGTGCGTGCGGAGAACACGCACCCCGACCCGATTTGGGGAAACCCGAGGTGTGCAAACAGAGGATGCACAGATCCCGGCGAGGGGGGGGGGGGGCTGCAGCAGCGCCGCTGTATCTGGCTCCCGCTGTAATGGCTTCCTTTAACGATCATTTGCATCGCTCAGAGCGAAATTAACCCCAAACCTCGGAGGTGCAGTAAACGCCGGCTTTCGCTCTGTCCAGGAAATGGCTGCTCTTTCGGAGGGGATGATGAAATCCTCCTCCTTATTGTGTGATAATCCGATAATCTTCTCTCTCCGCCCCCCCCGCTCAGCATTTAGAGTCAGCAGTGGAGAAACCGCTGGAAAATTAAACTCCCTCATTTCTGAATGCGGGGGGAAAGAGGGGCGCTGATTTTGTCACGTCCTCTGGCTGGCACTGCGGCACCATTAGTGCAGAGAGATGCTATGAAATTGCCTCCCTCCGCATTCACACTGTGTCTCTCTGACAGCCTGCTTCTATTTCCTTGTAAAACCTCCCTTTTGATTACCACCGTTCAGTGGCGACCGAACCTGACCTCTGCAGCCCTTTGATGAAGGGAGGAAGCTAGAACTGAACGGCCTCTGTCGACTCCCAGCAGACCCATACGCCGAGCATCCGCGCTGTTCTAGTACATCACAGCCAGGCTTCTCCGTAAAAGCACACATTAAATTTAGGGTAACTACACATTCGACTGGTCTACAAATCTTAATGACAAAAACACCTGCTAAAAAAAACAGAGAATAGGGCAGAAGTTCAGGTTGGAGAGGAAACAACTGAATGAAAACGGAGCCATGAATGAGAAATTAACAGTGGGAGACACAGATGAGAAAACGGCGTGGAATATGGTATTGCCAAACTTATCTTTCATATTGTTCACATTATGATTCTTTCTTAATTTTGTGAAAGCCCCTTGTCCAGAGTGACTTACAAAGAAAGGTTAAATGAAAGGACTAAATCAAACCAATACTGTAATAAGGGTTAGGTAGGTCAAAAGGTAAAAAAAAACAAACAGCCCGAAATATACCATAGATCTTAATGTGGCTCTGAGGCTATGCTGAACAGTGTATCCAGCTTCAACCCGGCCACCACACCAAGGAGCTACAGTCAATGAAAACAGCCACTGTGTTAGTGACAGTTAGCGAAAAGAGCAAGAGACACAAAATCGATTCTTGCAGGGAAATGCAGAGAGGGACTCAGTGCACGCTCAGGTACACAGTGAGGGCCTGGAGGCCAGCGCTTCACTCACAAAGACAAACAGCAAACAACCGCACCTGCACATGCTCTCAGCCTCAGCCTTCACTGGCGTATGCAAACACCTCTGGATAAAACCTATCTGTCCAACCAGCCAAGTGAGAGAAACCACAGAGGAGGAAGGTCATCGTGCCTTTTTCCAGATCACACATCTTGGCCTCTTTTCACATAGTTCAAAGGTCACTTTGGATATGTTTGAGAGGTGAAGCTAGGCCAGGGATAGGCAATAAATGTCTAGACTTGCTCTACTTGAACACTTTGGTGGCCAACAGAAACTGACGGGGAATCTAGTCTTTTTGTCTTTTTATTCTGAATACAAAACAAAGTCCAAAGGTGCGCTACAGTGAAATAAATCATTTTTGAACAAGTCAGGTTTTGCTGAATTTGAATCAATTATTCTGTAGTAGTTTATGAAATTAATGGAGAAGTAATGGTGGCCTAAAAATGCACTGGCGATGTGGCATGAACATCCAGTTTGAGACCCTTAAAACTGGAGTCCTTGCATGTCTCCATCATGTCGCAGAGACATTTTCTGACTGGTGGATTGACTTCTTTCAGTCACATAGGCAGTGGTAATCTGAACATTCTATCATCATCAACTGGCAGGGCATGTATGTGCCACTGTCCCAATGTATGACATGTGACGGGAAACAGAGGAATACTCTTCTGTGGCCATGCGACAGTAATAGTACATGTGTCAGGTGCCCATGTTGTCAACTGCTTTTTGGCTCAGGCCCTGACCCTCATTTCAGCTCCAGGCTCTTGCATTCCTCTGCCTTGTGCTGGATACTCCACACTTCCTTATATTACGCACATGAAATACCAATCATACACTGAATATGAAGTATGGAGCTGTCATCTCCAGGCAGATGTGACATGCTGATGGAAGACTGGAGCAGAGGGAAGGGGTGAAATCGCTGTGAAATGGGCGACGGGTTTGCTGGTGGTCCGCAGGCGGGAGGACACTTCCGCCCCCTTCTGCTTCCATTAGATCAATGTCAAGAGCGTCACAGCTGGAGGGGGGCCCCAAGAGGCGCTGCACAAACCCCCCCCCCGAAATCCGATGTGACAGCAGGGCCTGGATGAAGAGGTTACCACGCCATGCAGCCCCATTGCTCCGAGACCTCTCCGAGACCCCGCTTCCACTAGAGCGCAAGCCAATCGCAAGGAGTCACATGACTGCAAGGCAGAGCGCAGAGCAGCGGCAAGAGGCAATAAAGCCGGGGGGGGGGGGGGGCTTGGACGACTCTAACCGTCATTTCAGTGTGACGAATTCCTTCATCACGTTGAGAGAAAAACACCAAACAGCCTGTGGGTCAAGGAACAAAGAACAGGTTCTTGTTCTGAGGGGGAGGAGGCGAGACTTCCGACAGCTAATCCTCAATCTGAAAAGATAAACAGTTGGTTATTATTGTATAAAATGTCTCCCCTGTGAGACGCCACGCCACACTGGTCCCTTCCCAAACCGGTTTGAGAATGTAGAAACACTGCCTTTTTAATTACACCTCCAGGGGGAATACTGTCTTCACAAATAAACACAAACAATACGTGCTGTGAAGGCAAAAAAAATGCTTGTAATGGAACTTCGCACTTCAAAGTCAGCCCGTGTATCATGGTTTGTACAAAGAATGAAACTACCTGCTTGAAAAAAAAAAAAATATATAAACTATTTTCTCTTCAAAATTCCAGCCAGCTCACCCAGCCAGCTTATATGTTTGCTCTGTTTATTCACGTCTTGATATTCACACTCATATTCAGAAGATATTACCATAAAAAAAGCTTGTCTGACTTAAACAAGCAGAATATATCTCGGACTAGGACAGTACAGAGCAAATGGAAATTAGGTTCTGGGGTCCTGTATTACTAAGGATATGGTCCTGCTAATGAAAGTGAATGCAGGGAGATCCAGCTGAATGCTCTGCCTTCAGTGCTCCATGCATGTACATGTGCATGGCATTACAGTCTGCCTTTCCTCAGAGCAACATATTTCTCACAACGTTACAGTTTATTTCTGTATGGGGTGTCAACTATGTCAACACTGAAGACATTCAAAGCCATTTAAATGGAAGAATTTGAGGTGAGTGCTTGTGGTCTCATGGAAGCAATGAGCCCCATATTTTCCTGCAGTAAGTTTGTGGAATGATTGATGTCAGTGCAACGTTGTGACAACATTATGGTCACGCTGTTGATGTTGTGGCTGATTACACATGAAATCAGACTTTTCCAAATACGGTAACTATGCAATTATGTGTCACACAACAGTAATACAATTAAAAATACAAATCTGTAACTACACTAAAATCGAATAAAAGGCCACGTTTCCTACAAGTTTTTAACTTCAGTTTCATAACGACTTCATATTACACAGTGGTTTAAAAAGTTTTGGTATCCAAAGTCTGTCATCTTGTTTATCAGATAACACTATTATTTAGTTTGCTTGGCAGTCTGGTGCTGGACAGACTTGTAAAACTCCTCCCGTTGAGTGAGTTGCCAGAGCTGTGGCATGGGCTTCCTATTTGAGATTTTTTTTTTTTGTTTTTTTGACAAATTCATTTGATCGTTTGGCATGATGGTGAAAGATTTAAAGTTTGAAAAAAATAAAATACCAAGGTGTGGTATGTGTTTGCGCACAAGCTGGGTGTATAAGAAGAAATTATATAAGTATAAGTGGAAATTGTTATTATCATGAATGTGTCTTTGGCTGTGATATTGGCAGGAAGCTAACTTCAGGGGCTGCTCCCTGGTAGAAGGTACAAGACCTGTTTTTGCTTAGCCATTCTCAAATAATTATAGCCTTAATATATGCCTGAACCACATTCATCATGTCTTTGCTGTACTACTTTTATCAGACCACATAAATTACTTATGTATAAATCTTACTGAAGTGGGTTACATCTAAATTACACATGTATGCCATAACTCTGGAATCCCTAATTACATTATGCTCACCACACAACAATATCCTTTTTTTATGAGTACAGGAGTGTTGAAGTTGAATGAACACATTCCTCCTGTCACAACCAATGTTTTTTTTTTTTTCTTTTGGTACTATGCACCGCAGCAGAGCAAACGCCAAACAGAGGATAGGGGCATCTTCAATGCAGTTCGCTGGCTGACTTGCAGGCACCTAATGAGACAATAGAGGGCAGTCATGAGCAGTGGGACAAGCTGATCCATGCCATTGTAACCCACCCTTCCACTGCCTGAACAATGCCAACTCTGTTGTGCTGCTGTGGACTCGCTGTCGGCTAATGACACTCCAGCCTCAAACCTGAGTGTGTGGTGTTCGGTCATTGCTCGCAGCAAGAGCATTAACTGAATGAGCCATTCAGGAGCCCCCCAAAATAAGCTTTGGGCAAATGTTCGATATTTGTGTATTTTATACAGTATATCAAGTTTGTTTCAACAGAACCACGTATGACTGTCCATCAAAATTGTTACAAATAATAGCACTGAAAACCAAACCAGGAAAAGCAAAAATGCAGTTACGCACAGGGGTGACTGTACTGGATCGCTGCTGGCATAGCTGTACTGAATTTTCTCCGGAAAGCAAAACCAAGCACTAAAACTGTTTACATGACCATTAATCTTAATAAATATGACTCCAGCCATCCATTGCAAGGCCAGCTGGTCCCATGCCTCATTTCCACTGCGTGCGGGCACCACTGACTGGGTCTTGTTTGGTGCACTGCTCAGCTCCAATGGCTCCTCTGAGAGTGGTTACTAAACCTTCAGGGCCCAGGAAATGAAAAAAAAAACCAACAACAACATGGAGCTAGCCTCGAGGTCTTATCTAAAATAACTGCGTGTGCCTAAACAAGATAGCACCGGCACGAAGGCTGAAGTTAGAAGGTTAATGTGTAACTTGTGTGCCCGCCACTTTTGTGGAGAGCGCCCGAGCCAGTTTCTCGGCGCTGCTCAGCCGCACCAGCGTTGGCGGCACAAGAATTGCACCCTTTACACTCATCACTGCACTCAACCCGTTTTTGCTTGCTTTGTTTGATTACGGCCATGTGATTAATTCACTGCATAATCTGTACCGTTCGACAGCTAATTCCCTTCTCTTTAATTGTATCTCAGGTACTAGTGTTCTTTCCCTTCATGCCACATAAGAGAAATTGAATGATAACACAGGCAATTAAGAACAATCCATTTAACCCACACAAAGGCAGTGCATTTAGCTTAAATGTATATTATCTTGAAACTGCATATCGTATAAGATTCGTGGATGACACATGGCAAAGGCTAGCAAATAAACCTGAGCATTTAAACTGCAATGACATTTTTACATTTTCAATGTACCCTTGGTTGCAGGAATCAAGAAGGTAGAAGTAACACTATCCACATAGTATGCAGTATGATTTTAGCTTGATTACTGTAGAAACAGCTGTCATTTCATTTTATCAGATAAGGACTTTTATGTGAGATTATCACAGCATACAACTGAAGGTGCCAGTAATGTTGTCAAAATGTTATGCAATGTTGTCTCACCATGTTTAGACAACGTTATTGACACCTTCAGTTTTACAGTGGAATGTCACATTGCAACCTTGGAAGGGTTTTAAAAAGTAAGTTACTGCTTACTATCCATTCTGCCAGGTCCTCAGTGACGGTAGGTAGATCACGTTATCACTGTTGCTGCTATCCATGGAGTGCAATCCATGTGCTTCTACAGGGGTGTTTTGTTCATCCTAACACATCTTGTAGGGTTTTGTTGAACTCTGCAGCTTCTTGGCCTGTCTTGAAAATCGTCATAGCGAAGAAGACGTGTGAGATCTGCCTTCCTGTTCTGGTATCAGAGATGACACCCCACTTAGCACCATGGAGTCATGCTTATTAAACATTCAACATTCCTCTGATATTCACACCTGCCTTCTTCCCCCCAATATAAAGACAGCACCCACTATAAATAACTATACAGTCACAAGGCAAACTCACTCAAGACAAACTTTTCACTACAGACGTCCTTTACAGTTGTTTGGTTACAGTACAATTAGTTGTTCAGTTATTTACTGAAGTTCCGAGGGAAGATTTTGGAGAAAAATTTTTAAACAATTCCTACACAATTAACAAACCCATGCCAAACTCAGGTATAACCTCAGCTGTTCATGGCATCCACCCTCCTCACCACCTCCTCCTTTTATTTCTACTTGTGTTTATGATCTCTAAATGGGCAGGTTGACAACTTAAGCCCACGGCCAGGTTCGACACCTTCCTCGGACTACAAGTGAAAGAGCAGCGCTTCTACACCCTTATTGACAGCAATGCCTCTTGATGTATTAAAATTCATATTTACTGAAATAATAAAAATCAAACAGAGCTATGTGAATTAGATTTTAAATAGCAGTGTGCCACTAAATTGTTCGGGGACAGTGTGTGTGCTTTGAGCCTCACTGGCTTTATTCAGGTGAAGGTAGACCACAAATTGTCAGATTGGGGCCTCTCAGAATGTGCACCATTCACTGAGCATATCTCACCATGGATGCACTCAAGCAATATCAGAGTTCAGCTTCACCTTTACCCTATCCCTGTTACTCTGGGCCAGAGCAAAATGCCCCACTGTTAACAATAACCATGGCAGAAAACTATAGTATACCGCAGACATGGTTTCATTTCATGGAAGAGAAATGAACCTGCAGAGTGGAAATGCAGAAGTATGTTTGAGCGATTCTCACTTGAACCTCTGCGCCTGTGTTTTACAGCGGCCTGCCTTACCGGCTTGGCAGCGGCACTGACGGCACTGTAGGCACGCTCCTCCACAGCCGAGGCTCTGAGGCGCTGGCCACGCATCAGTCAGCGCAGCCTCGCAGCTCACCGCTAAACCAGAAAATAAACCCTCTCGTAAAACTACAGCAAGGAGAACGAGGGTCCGGCTCCTGCTGGCGCTTTGCTAAAGGAACTGCTGTGTCATTTCCCAGACTTTCCCAGAGTTTGACGAGACATCCAAAGACTGAATCACGCTTTGGTTACGTGTCAGCCCCTCAGAGCAAACACAACTCCCATTCCGGTAAACACACCCCTAAACGAATTAGTCAGAAAGAACAGTTTCCACCTCCAGCATTTTCCCTTTGAGTGACATTAGAGTATCACTAGGGGCAATGATGCACCATGCTACATGTCATGAAGAACATCACAAAACAAGCAGTACATTAGGCGGATGCGGCTGTATTCCCCGTGGAATGACACAGACATTCAACACTGTTATATAGTGGGCTTGATGTTCCTGGTGAAAGGATCTCAGCCTGGATAGGTTTCCCCTGCCTAAGCTATGGGTGGAAGTCCTGTTTATGAATGTGAAACACCACGCTAGAGCCACGTCACTACCAGATATTCCACATAGCTACTCCAAACAAACAACCCTCACTACTATTCTATCCTCTGGGAGCTACATATCTCTAACAGCCATATGTGAATTCTTCAAAAAAACCCAGAATCCTGCCCTCTGCAGTGAACAGTACTTCAACCTGACACATATCAGAATGTAAGGAAAGGACCTTGGCTCCACAAAGTAAAATGGAACTGACCGGTTTCTTGATAGACACTTTAACACAGGCCTAACTGAAATCTGTACAATTTGCGGGTGGCGTTATTGGAGTTGAGAGGCAATCCATTAACATACAGTGGATGTGAAAGAGAGGACAGGTCACTTCTTTGGATTATTATGTAATGCGCTTCTTGAAAGACCCGCCAGTATGAGGAAGACTAACAGTGACAGGAAAGAGACAAAGGGTCAGGCCTGACATGATACCGTCCTCCAAAACCATCATGCGGTTCGTGCAGGATTTCACTGATCCCTCTCTCGGTTTGGCATCCATCTTGACTTACGCAGGAATGTCACAGCTGAAGCCAAACTCATCCTGCCAGTAAAATACCAGTTAAGCTAAACTTCAATTACCTTTAATTTAGAAGAGGAGGTTTTACTGTTGGCTCATCATTTTCATAATATAGATGAATGGCATAAGGGACTTGCATATGACCATGAATATTACAATTATGGTAAGTTCACATTACCGTGTGCAGAAGAAGCACGCAAAGCTGGAAGTTGTTATTTTCTGTGGGGGAATGTGCAATCCCCTTGCTGTGTCTGCAGAGGCAATGTTATTACCCTGAAACCGATCAGTTGATAGGGGAAGGTTGCAATGCAGCATCAAAGGAGATGCATTTAAATTTTAACAAATGCAATTCGTCTCAGAGGCAGGGACATGATCTAACAATAACAGAATCTACCGCCACCCATTTTCAGGTGCTGTACGCTGTCTTTGTGCTCTCCTAGCTACATGCAATCAAAAACACAATGCAATCACACAGACAACCTGCCACTGAAAAAAACCACTGATGACTCAGAATTAAAGCACATGCTATAGACAACTGATGCATAATACATAACACTGCAAGGCAAATGTATAACCCAGCCTTGTGTGGCATTCTGTGAACGAGAAGAATGGCAGAGAGATTGCACGCTTTGAATTCTTCTACGTCGGGTCTGTGGGCAATCGCTCTCAGCTGGCTGAGGTGCTGCAGTCCCCCAGCGCACCCCCTACCCTCCCATCTCCACCCCCCAACCCCCCCCCCCCCCCCTTTTCATTCCTGTGGTGGAGAGAGGAGCAAGGAGAGTGAGTGCCAGGGCTGGGGCGGGCATAGCCCCACCCTCTCCGAGCTGCTGCGGCATTCCTCCACCTGCCGCCTCTCCCTCCCTCCCCCTCACCCCCCAGGGGAGCACCCCGCACAGGCGCGGCGGCACCAGCTTTGGGGGAGGGAGAGAGTGGCGGCCATTTCCAACCGCAGTGTCCTCGCAGGCTTCGGCAAAAGCACAGGGTCAGAATGCGAGCACCAGGAACTGGTGACAAAACCATTTTCCAGCAAGTAACTTACAGTATAATGCATTTAAGCCAACCAAACTGACTTATCTTTATTCGCTTCCTCCTGTGCTTCCCTTCAAAGTTATACATTAAAGAATACAGAGGAGCATTTTGCTGATTGCACACAGGCTTAATAACTCTGATTTTTAGCGGCATGGTGACTTAGTTCTTTTTTCAGAAAGAAGCTAAATCTCGTCAATTTTCTTTGGATTAGTTTTAATTAACTAATTTTTGAAATAACATTGTAATGATATTAAAAATCCTTCGGTCATACCATGCTATAATTAAGTAGCAGTTTACCTAAAATGTATACGTGGCATACTGCTGAAATTCCATGACCCGTTGACTCTGTCATACCTTGATCATTCCATTACCCTTATCTAACCCTGACCCAGGGACAGAGGCTGACCTCAGTTCAGCGAGGGTATGTAACTGCTTACAGTCTTTGCATGCATATGAACAGAAGCAACAGGCAAGATGAGAGGAGATCAAGTCGCATTTGATTTGGATCCCTGCATGTGTGAATAGGAGTATATGCGCTTGGACAACACAAGCAAATATATGTATATGATGTGTGACTGTATTAGTGTGCACAGCAGAGGGTGTGGAGGCTCCACGGCTGCAAGGGAAGATGAAAGCTCTGGCATGACTTCTTGCACTTCCTCTTGAGACACAGGAAGTTCCAGGATTCCTGTCAGGAAGGGGAGGAGCTGCACTGTCAGGAATCCCAACTCCCAACCTCCCACTACATTCACCATAGCGACACAACTGTTCCTACTAAACCGCTTATGTGGACCTCAAAATAGCCTCTGAAAAGACCCACCAACACCACTGTGACAGTTTATTTGAACATGTGACCATATATCCTGGGTTGAAAGGAAGGAAATACCATTTCCATATCTGGCCATGCCATCTACTTAACATTCAACTGAGCGTAGGCTCTCTGACACATTGTACTAGGTAAACATAAATACACAATGTTAAGGTGTAAAAAAGCCTGTGGTGATGTTGATGTAAGAGTACCAGGAAGACTAATATAAAGCATTCTCAATCTTGGCTGTGGGGCTTCCGTGTGTACTCTGGTTTCTTTCCAAGAGAATTTGCTACTCCTCAAAGAGAACAAGCTGCTAGCTTGGTAATAGTACTATGAAGTAGCCCTCTGCAATAACCTGACATATTAGCCAAATTATGACAGGCCAAATTATGTAAAAAAAAAAACGAAATATTTAATTTATTCAAGGACTTGCTTGGGTTTGTTTCACAGACAAGTAATGCATTCCTTTTCCATAATATGCTCTACAACAACTCCTTCGGAAAGAAATGGAATAGTTCACTGGCTGGTTGACTTAATGACTGACTGGATGATCACAACAGACGCATAAAAGTTATAGACACCTGGCTGTTAAATTTAAACTGTCCCCAGTACACTGGCCACCCTAGATCAGCATTTCCCAAACCTCTCCTGGAGGATTTCTTGTCCTTCATGTTTTAGATCTCTCCCTACTCCAACACAGCTGATTCAAATGATCGATCATTATGAACTCCTGAAGATGCTTAATAACAAACTGATCATTTAAATCAGCTGTGTTGGAGCAGGGAGAGATCTAACACATGCAGGACAAGGGGTCCTCCAGGAGAGGTTTGGGAAATGCTGCCCTAGATGGTTCCATCATTAACAATCAGTTTAAAATTTAAGACTGTATGACCTGGAGTCCACAGTAGTGGGACATAACTGGCCCTCTTCTGCCAGGGTCGGGTGGGTTATGTAGGCCAGGACCATCTCACAGCACCACTTGATAGCACCCTCTAGTCAGGAGGGAGGGATTCCTCAGAAGACATCAAGGGGGGGTTGTGCCTGTCCCCCATTCGGCATTTGCCCCCCTGTGGAGCAATGTGGGACTTGTGTGTAGGTTGCTGGTACAATGTAAGTGTGATGGAGGATAGCCTTTACTGTGCCTCTGCTCTCCTGTGTAAGGGCAGAGGATGTTGGAGGTGAGACGAACATATGCAAAACCGGCCATTCAAAAATCAGGGTGAAAAGAGGGTGGAAATCTTTAAAAAGATTAAAACGCTTACTTGATTAAAAAGCTTATTTGTGGAGATTTAAGAGCAGTACCTGCAGCCTTCCACAATGCTTGGCTGTGAGGTCACTTATCTGGTTATTTGATCAAATACAAATAAGCATCATCTCTTGAAATGAAACCTCCAGACAGCACACTGTGTGTGTTTTTCCCCAACAACACTCACACATCCAAGGGCACTTCTGCCCTTTCAAAACTAATTTCTTTACTTTCAATTGTAACTGTGCTGTTGACCTACTCATGCTGAGCTGGCAATGTAGGAGACAGGAAGGTGACCCTTTGTGATCAACAAGGTTAAAGGCTGACTAGGCTATTGGGTTAACCTGGAGTTTCAACTGGGCTAGCTTGGTGTAAAGTCCATCAGAAACAGAACATGCATAAAAACAACACAACGTGCTGATGCTTTTGAATGGATGGACCATTAATTTGGTGTATGATGAGCCTAAATTTACAATGCAATAAAATTTTCATGCATCCATCCATCAATTTGGTTTAGTAATTTAATGCAATAAGCCATTTTGCAAATCAGTCTAATGACAAAAGCAATCATGGAAAAACTTGAAATGCATTTTTGCAATTATTTAATTTGATTTGGAGATTTAGCTGAAACAAAAACCATGCCACTCTGTGTGGGGAGGCCCAAGGTCAAGTCCAAATCCTGATCTGAGTGGACTTGAATGGTTCTGTAATGGTTATGCAACAGTATTGTCTTGTAGCGGTATTTTCTGCCTCTGTTATCTAAATTCCTCTAGACATGAACGCCGCGGAACCAACAAACAGTTACCCTTACTGCTGAGGGACAGCTGACCTTTAACAAAGCAACATGCTTAATGCAACTTGAGGCCTTGTAAAGATCAAAGGGTTGAAGTGGAATGATAAATAATGCTGGAAATATCAATGATGATTACAGCTGGGCCTCATATGCCACAGCATGGATCACAGCATCTGTGGTTGTGAGCCATTCTTTCCCTTCGCGTGGCTTCTTCTGAAACAGACAGACCTTTAATGCTGTCTGGTAGGGCTCAGGCTTCTCATTAATAACCTTCATTAGGCATTCAAGGGCCATTTGGCCTAAAGACTGAGAACCTGCCATCTCCTCTGGGCGATCTGTAGCACCGATACCCTTACACCATCCATGAAACGCAAACACAGCAATTCAATTAAGAGATAACATTTGATCACTGCGGTACCATAGGTATACTTAAGAGGCCAATCTATCACAATCAAGGATTACGCGCTGACAATGGAGCATTAGGTAGCCAGGCCACGAACGTCTCACAAAAAGTAATCTCCTGCACCGGACTGAAGAGCTGAGGATGTACCTTTTCCCTTTGGGCTTTGATTTAGGCTTTACTTTTTACATCTGTGCCTCTTAACAGAGCAGTCAGGCTGATGGGTGGGGATCACAATCAATGGTGGGTCAATCTCAATGAGTAAGCACACCATTTGGCTTTTACTGGGCCCCCGAAGCTGACCCCACCCATGTTGGAGGCTGATCCATGCCCTTCACACTTCTGTGCCTCCCTGTGCCAAAGGAGTGGCAAACGGACAGGAGGTGGGGAAGGGGGTAAGAGCATTAGTGACTCGGCTCCGCCTGAGCCGGCCCTGCTGCCAAATGGCCTACTGGCTTCCATTCTAAACTGTGGGGTCTCTGCCACCCTCAACAGTGCTCAGACGCAGAGGGGGAGCATGGGTAATTTGTTGGCTTGATTGGATAATCCACCATCTGCTGTACTGCGCTGGGGCACGGCTTGTGTCTATGGGCTTGAGACCGGGAGAAAAATAAAACAATGAAGAAAGGACATATGACACATGAATGGATAAATAAACTTAGAGATGAATGAAAAGAATGAGGATTATACTGGGAAATCCAAGGGTGGGAGCCAGTAATGTAGCAAAATTCAAGACCCCCATCAACTGGGACTACGTCAACTGATCCTCTTATTCTGCTAGAAATGTTAAACTGCTTTCTTTTTTATTTCCGTATTGCAGTTCTGCTACTCTGAATCACTCTCTTCTGTCAGCTATGAGGGTAAATGTCTATATGATTAAATGCTACTCTTCGTAATGCCAGTGCTTAAAACCAAGCACATCCAGCCATCTCCCTCACCCAGAACCATATCCTTTAAAAAAGGATTATATTTATGAAGATAAAAAAGCTTAATCAAGCATGGATCTGTAATAGTCCCTGCTATTCAGCTCCTGCTAATTTCACACCCTGGTAAAGTACCAATTAAATGTGCATGGGCGCTAAATATAGAAGGTGCTCAAGAGCTGTTCCTCAAACGGATAAAAACGACAATAACGCTTGCGGGTTTCCTGTGACAGGAAGACATGGCTGCCTGCCAGGACTCACGAATGATACCGCTGGATTGTTAACTCCTCTCTGTCATTTCTCCCTCAGATCTCAATGAACATATCCTCTGTTTCACCCCGGTCTACAAAGGCGCGCTTATGACAAGCAGCAGTGTCATTTTTCCTGCTTTTCTAGGGGGGGAATCTCAGCAGAATACAACAGAATTTCAAGGAGCCACAGCAAAGGCTAAGAAGTTTTAAAGGGCCAGAGAATGTCCCTCCAAGGGGGTCCTGTCTCTGTAGAAGATGTCTAAACAGCAATAAGGATTGCATTCCCTTTATTAAGGCTTCATGACAGAGAGTTTTGATCAGGCTGTCTTTTAACAGTTGCCAACTTGTGATGCACGGCAGCTGATAAAGTCATCTTTCCATCTCAGCTCACTAAAAATCACAGTAAAAGTTCACTCTGTGCTGATTAAATAGGGGCTGTTAGCGAAGCTGCTTTTTGTGAGGGTGGTTAAAAATAGGATCTCGCAGACAGAGGAGCACAGTAAGCACACTCCGGACACTGTTCTGGGGACACAGACTGCATAACGAGGTAGTTATAATGACCACTGGCGTTATTCCACAGAGACACTAAGAAGTCTCCATCTCGCAGGGTTTTCCAGCAACAAGGGTCAGCTATAAGGTGTGTCATGTTACTATAATGTATTAAATAATGAAGAAATGCACAATGGTGTCTTGTAGGGGCCACATCCCCCTCTGCCCCTGCAAAATGGCTCTATCCCACAATGCAACACCAATTTGACACATTGTTTATGAAGCATAGGGTTTCACATTCCTATGCCTCGTTGGTTTTATTGGAGAAACTGACACCGTCACAGCTTCATAATGGGCATGACTTCTTTTTAATCTGGCACACCCACTACCAATACATTTCAAGCCAGCAGCTAAAAGAAATGGAAAGGAAAGTGAGAATAACATGAAATGGAAGGAGCAGGCAACCCTCGGCCCGTGCGGCGAGTCATGACCGTAATCTCCTGCTCCGCGGGGCGGCGTGACCCCAGGTCTGAGTGAGTGCGAGGGAGCCAGACAGAGGTCCAGCCTTCTCGTCTGCAATTCCAGCCCCTTGCGTACAGGTCACCAAGAAGAGCCATCGAACCTGTGCGAGTGCACGATCGCAGGGCAATGCACCGAGTGACTCCCCGACCGAGGTTACAGGCACCGGCAGAGAGCCGGGGCCCCGAGGGTTCCACCCCCTGCTCGGCGGTCAGGACGCAGCCGACCGCACAAATAAGCCTGGCTGGTTCCATCTCCCGCAGCGCTGGATCCCAGCCCGCATTAGGGTTGGAAACTTTAACCAGCGGACAAAATAATTACGCGATAATGCAACCTGGTCCCAGTTGGAAATAACATATATCTAAAGCAGGGACTGGGTCCCATAAATATTGTGGGATTGAGGGAAGTTTCGCGTTTCTGCTGAGGCGAAAGTTTGGTAATGAGCCGTATTCGCTGAGGTGTCAGCAGGGGAGCGTACCCAGACTCCTCTCGGGCACACCCCATAGCAGTGCGATGGGAGCACCTGTGTGGCTTCAAATTAGGCTCCCCCCTTACACTGTGTAGTGGAAACACCAGGACAAATGAAGGAGCACTGCAGAATGAACAGGAGACACAGCCTGGAGTACACAGAGGAATATCTGTAAAAGTACTTTGGCAAAAAGCATAATGTTTACAACACACACACTAATGCTCAGGATATTCATGCTGCTTTTGTGTGTGTGTGTTCATGTAAAAGCACACGCAAGTGCATGCTTGTGTGTGCGCATCTGCAAGCGTGTTTGTACATGTTTGTGTGTATGTGTATGTGTGTGCACATCATGTGGGGTGCTGGAAATAATCACAGACAAATCACTCCAAAAACATCTCGTCGAAAATTCGCTATTCATGCAGACAAGATTGGGTGCAGCTGACAGTTTTTTGTAGGATGATTTTACTCCATTCCCATTGAACACTTCACTTTCACTATTTCCCTGCACTGCATAATGGAAGAGTCTGGGCAACGAGACATGCTTTTCTGGCAAAAAGGCTAATTCTGTCATCGGATACAGAGGCATTTTCTGCCAGCAAGACACAAATCAGTGCATGAAATCAGACTCTTGTCTCTCAATATGAGACACTACCCTGCTCAGTTTGATTCGGACCATAATCCTCTGCTTTACTGTAAACAAAAGTTCTGTTCCTACTGTTTTAACCAAAATCTGGTCTGGACCTTGACTTGACTTTAATTCAGCTGTGCAAACACAGTTGGACCTCAAAAACAACATACACATAACTTAATTATGTTTCCAAGCCCACTTCTTCCCATTGTATCTTGGTAAAATCCAACCCTGCTCATACACCATGGTAGTCAGCAGTAGGAGTATAAAGAATTCATACTGCTGAATACCACCACCTTTACAAAAATATATGGCTGTTTCTCACGTGTACTTACGGTACAATACCAAAAGGAAGAGCCACAAAGAGTTTTATTATGCTATAAAATGAGCAAATTTGAAATTCTGGTGTGGTTTTATGACCAGCTGGTAACAGAAGTCTCCTACAAACCCCAGAATGCATTTCGCATTGGAATCAAGGGAGGAGGATCAAACTAACATGCTACACATGCTGGGGACTGCAGGCAGTTGCACTGCATTTCAGCTGCATGCTGAATAAAGTGTAAGTTGAGCAACAGTATTAAAATATAAGCTGTTTTGACGTTCAAGATGAAAGAACTGCAAATGCACTACACGGGATTCGCTGCAGACATAACCTGACACCCAGAAAGAAGAACTAGTCAGAACATTGGGTAGGTGCAGTCACAGGAATGAAGCTGTTTTGAAACAAGGTGGGGAGGGCATGGCCCCAATGAGAGGTGCTTATCACTAAAGCAAATGCTACGGCTGAATATGAAATATATTTTACAATATTTATGCAAGATATGACATATCTTTCATTTTTTCCCATGAACCTGAAAGACAGACAGCCAAAGATGTTACACCTCAGATTCTACAGCAGAAAACGGACAGAGAGCCGCCAGGCTCCTGGCAAAAACACGCTGTTTAACAGGGATGACACGCTTCGTCTGATACTGACGTCACCAGGGTGGAGGAATTACAAAGATAAGATGGAGGCAGAACTGTGGCACCGCAGCTGAGACAGATTGTCTTAGATAGAACTGCAGGGCCTGGGACTTTACCATGCCTATTCAAGCATTAAGAAGTGAACAGACAAATGAAACAACAAACAAATGACAAGGATGCTAAAGCACAGGCATACAAGAAGAGGCCTGAGGTTCACAACTGCCAGAGGCTGTTACGATTGGTCGCGGGATGCTGAGGAAGGCCTAAGGGCACGTGGACAGCGATGAAGATTCCAAAGAGGGTTGCCTTTGTATCTTTGTTCAGCACCTCCTTTTCAGCAACCAAAGAAATTGCAGGAGCGGAGTAACGCCAGCGTTTGCAAAAACCCAACAGTCCTTACAAGCCTCTTTTCCCGAGCTCCATAAATGACAATGAAAGAATTTGCCAGACGCTCCAAGAATTACGGTCCAGCAACTGACATTGGGGAAATTTGCAGCCAATTTCGCTTTCTGACAGGGACGCAATTCATGTTGTCAGCTTAAAGGAGACGGATGCCCGGTGTGTGCCTCTTTCACTGCAAGGAGAAACAAGATGTTGTAAAACAACCCTGGAGCAAAAAGGGAAGAGGGAGAACCATCTGAATAATATTCAATTTACAGAAGATGCTGACGCATAAGCAACTCCATTTTGAACTAAAAGCATTAATGCTACCATAGAACTGTTTACACTTGTTTTTTTTGTATTCTTCCAATGTCATTACGTCTTTACTGATGTTGCTGTCACCATTATTAATACTGCATATTAGGATAGTTTCTGTTTAATGAATCACAGGAAAGTATCTCTATGCTGTGAAAGGAGTCAAGCTCTAAAGACATGCTGTAATTACTTGTCTCTTGACATTCACTGCAACATGCAGATTTTGCTTTGGCTCCCATTTCTGTTTAATTGACCATTTCTAAAAGCCAAGACAGCTCTCATAATAAAACAAAGCAATGGGGTAAAAAAAAGTTTTTGTGTGCATGTCCGTATGTGTCTGTGTGTACAAAGGGACTACACATGTGTGTATGTGTGTGTACACGCCTACTCCATGCTATGCTGATTGTAGTTATCTGTTCGGGCAGCCAGTTTTATCACACTTAATGTCCCAATCAAATCAAAAGAAAAGACAGATGCACCCCCTGACAAGAACGGCATGGCAATTCTCGCCAGACTCCTGTCTTTATCTGGGCAGTAATGATCCACGCTCACAGATTACTCCCATTTCGAAGCTTTCTGCAAATTACGCCGAAGAATGAAAGGTACAGCCTGTCACGAACAATGCCTATAAAGAAAGATTCATTTCACCATCTCAGATTCAGGGCGAGTGTCAAACCTTACACATTTGAAAGAGAGCGTGCAGAAGGCTTGGTGAATAATTAATTCGGTATCACAGACCATTTACCTTGAAAAAGGAACAGAGCGAGATAGTGAAAGGCCCTTGTATTTGCAGAGAAAAGTTCAACTGTGTGGGCCTCTGTAAATTTGGGAGCCAATGCGGTGTTACTGAGATGCCCAAACTGGTGTCTCGCACAGTTTGCAGCCAAAAAATGAGAGGACAATCCATCAGTGTTGGGGAAGTAGTTTTATTCACACACTGTATTCCCTATGGCCATACACGGACATGCTTCATTAACTCAATAACACCAGCAATTAAAAGGTCCAACTATGATTTGAGCACAATGGAGAAGAAAGATTCTGGGGAAAAAATCCAGTAATTGTCCGCTACTGTTTAAATAATGAGCTCACTGTATGACTGTAACTTCCGAATAAGAGCAACTAAGACACTAATTTGTAAGATTATGACTTGTAAAGTTTGCTACTATGCATGAAAGGCACTTTGAAGATAAAGTAAAACAAACACACGAAAAGGTGTCACAACAACGCCCACTAAGTCTGCAATTTGAGCTGCTCCTCTGTGGTAAATAAGGTTATTTCACTTTTCTGTTGTGTTTGGTAGAGAAGCTCATAAATTATTAGGGATGCTTCTATAAATGTAATGTTTGCATGTGTATGATTATGTGTTCATGAATATGAATCTGTCTGTGTGGTGTAAGGGAGAGAGAGCAGAAGGCACACTCCCACCCCCCGGTGGCCCTGTCACACTGACACCCAGTGTGAGGGTCGACACCCGCGGGGCCGGTACCTGGAAGGTTAAAAGCCCGTCTGTTCACGCGCAGATTTCCCTGGACCCATTAATCACGCGCGGCGAAGTGGGGCCGAAACGCAGGCGCGTCACTCCGCACGGCGCCCCCTTCTCATCAGGGTCACGCAAGCTGCTCCCGTCTCTCCAACAAGCTCATCGGGAGGAGGGGGTGGGGGGTGGCTACGGAGGGGTCCGCCCTAGTCTCCGACACCAGCCGAGACACTGTCTGCCTCAGTCAAAATCACGAGGGCTGCAGGCATTACAGCAGCTCTGAGCCTCATGACACTTCTCATGAGGCGGGTGATTTCTAATACGCTTAGGGCAAGATTCAAAACTGACAAAAAGGCATTTTAATGCACTGGTGGTTTGAATTTGGCACCACATTAAAATGCTTTGTAGGCAAAGATTTTACAGCCCACTAACATCTAACAGCCTGGACATCCAATTGGTTGCTTGTCTTGTTACAAAAGAATGCCGTTTCCAGGGTAAACAACAGGGTTATTCAGTGGCTGACTGTTTGGCTTGGGAACATCAACTCTATTATTTCTTCAAATTAGCCTGAGCTCAAATCTGCCAATTTCATGGTGTTTAAACACAGAAGAACAACACTGGAGAGATGCTCAGGGTCCAACATGTGCTGCGAGTATCGAGACCTGACACTTCACCAATAACCAATCACAGATCATCAATCAGCTGTCGCGGTCATCTCCCCGCTCATGTGACTCTACGATTCCAGGCCCGACAAAACAACGCCCGTTTCCAACAATCTCATTTCAGCTTTGGAGAGGCGTTTTCGGCTCGACCGACTAGTGCAGCGCGCTGTGTTAAAATGGCTTTTCACCGCAGTAAAATATCTTATATTTTAATTAAATGTCACTTTATAGGATAGGAGTGGGTGCACTGGACGCTTAAGTAGCTGCTGTTCAATTCAATCTCTGAGTTTCCTCCTTTCAGTTCAGGTAATTGCCATTTTAATTGACCACGGGCTGACGCTGGTAAATGGTGTGTTCTGTAATGATGGCGCATTGAAAGAGGTCTCGCTGCCATCTTACTCATCACATTAATTGTACCTGGGGGGAATGACCCACAGTGTATTCAAATTGTAGGGGAGCGCTCCAGACTAATTGGAAATATTTCACATAACTTTTAAATGAATGTGTGGAATGTCAACCGAACCATTTGCAGATATGCACATTTCAGACCTATTCCCTTCTAATTTGTTTGCCTTCTTCTCAGTGTAAGTCAAGACAGTTGGCAAAAACAGAAGTCTTTTCCCTGAAAACCATACACCACACTCCCAGAAATGACCCCTGTCTAATTTTATGAGGCTGTCTGAATAGTTTGTTATTTTACTGCTTGAAACAAGGTAAGACAATCAGCTACACTGTTCAAATAGAATGCATAATACATTCATGTACACAGAGCTGGGCACGTAAGCCTTTTTCTAATCTAAAGCCATTGTACTGGTAATTCTTTTTCTGTTTGAAAGCCATTGTTCTTGCCTGACATTGAACTTTGGGTGAAAAGATTTATGTTTGCAGAGGGAACCCTAACACAAGCCCGGCACTATGGGGGTGCTTAGGGGTGCATTGCACCCCCAGTTGTCTCCTTATATCCCAAAGTCTACATAGTGTTTATGACTTTCTGTTTACCCCCCTGGATTGCACTTGCACCCCTCTGTATTTTGTCCTGGCGCCGAGCCTGCGCTTACATCAGTTCTTTTTGTAGGGAGCGCTCCTGATCTGAGTTGGGCCGGGACCATTTTGATATGAAGCCTTTTTTCGCACCAGCATGCACAGCCAAACAGCCTGGCTCAAATTTGTGCAATATCGTTTCAGACCTGCATACACAGCGCAGTGAGGGTTTCCCTTAAACCTTCTGCTGGCATGACATCTGCAATCCCAAATGCACCAGCACTGCCTGCTTCTCCTGCCAGGTTATCTGCTGTTGATGTCTCTTTCTCCTATGTTTATCTCCCACCTGAGATGTGAGATGCTGTATCAGAAACGGTTTCTTACGTATGAGATAAGAATCCCCTCTCCTTAGTCCTGCCACCCGCAGGTTCTGGGACTACAGAGAGTGAGAATAATATATTTTTAAAGAAAGACACCTGGATGATGCAGCGCTCCACTCGGCACCTTTATCTCATAACTACCCCTGACCCATCAAAACTGAACATGTTTGACTATTTGAAGGACCCAATGTGAGCCGCTCGCGGACAGCGGCCGGATCATCTGCTCTGTAAAGTCCGAGTCTATATTTATAAGAGAATCAAAATGTCACGGGTCGCTGTGTCAGACTGGTGTAGTTCGTCCGCTCGTCTCAGACAATAATAACATAAAATGCCAGCCCTCTATTGTACACTTGTATCAACATTTGAACAGCTTCCAGCTGACAGGCGTCCAAGTCCTGTCAAAGCACATTTCAGGACAAGGTTGAACTGCAGGGTAAGGATGGATACAGTGCTGTGCAAACTGCTATTGATTTAGGCCATGTTTGTAATAAACACAAGGAGGATTAGGAAATGTTTCTGCATTTGGGCTAAATATTAAACTAGGTGTTTGGAAATTAAACAACAGATTTTCTTGCGTCGCATTTGTTTTCAGGAAACAGTTTGCTTTTTTTTCACCCCAAATGCTCAAACTTGATCACTAACAGTTGTTCATAATTCATGTGATCAAAGAAAAGAAAAAAAAATATATATAAGCATGCATCACAGTCATATGTGTCGTATTTCCCATGGACCATTTCTAAAAGAAATCCATTTCAGTTCATACGCTTTCAATCAACTTTTAATAACCACTTCTAATTTTCCCCAAATGAACTTCAGCAGAAAAAAAAACAATTGAATACAGTGAATTCCCTGCAGCACTACACTGCATTTTAATGAACTGCCTATTAAGCAGGTGGGAGGTGTGCCGGAAGACTAAAACACAAATACCTACATGAGGTGAGTGGGGGATATGTAGTGAACGCCGCCACTCACAGGGAATGGTTGGTGTTGACAGCAGCAGCAAGCCTGAAAGTTTCCTCAAAACAGTCCGTCCCCACTTCAGCGTCAGCCAAAGGGGAACAGCATCCGAAACTGCACACATGTGTACCCTCCCATGCCTGGACATCCCTCCGCCCACCAGACTCGATTTTCCATGCTCGAGGCACTGATAGCACAGTCGGCACTCCTCCCGTCTCCCACGTACTTTTCCACCAGTCGCCGCTTAAGAATAATACAGTAATATCATCAAGAAGCAGCAGGCTCTGGAGTAAGGTGCATATTGAATCTAAAGCGTTGTGAGTTCAGTGTTCGATGTAAGTGACGAAACAACATATATTTTGTGAGATGCAAAAAATGTAACACGTTTGCCGTAAATACATAGCCCTACTTACTTGGCTTGCTACAGCTAGTGGACATCTTAGTCTAAGACAGCATTGAGCAATTAGATATCCTTTAGATCTGCATACTCAATAGGCCTTTCCCCTCAGCCTTTATGTGCTCTTCCTTTCAGGGTTCTTGCTGGATGTTGACTTTGCCCGGTCTCTCCTCATCACCACTTGAAGGACGAGGGCCACAATGCTGGGTCTGAATGGAGCGGATATTGCTGTCAGACTCCGCAGACTGCGCGCGGACAGCGGACGCCATCTGGCAGACTGCCCCCGTTTCTCATTCAAAGGCTCCTCTCCTCGCCTCCTCCCGCCTGCCCATCACTTGACCGTGGTACAAGTGTGGCCCAAGTTGTGCATTTCAATCGCGTGCGTTTTCTCACTTGCTCCTCGGTGATTTGCAGGATCCACTTTAACTCACTTACGCGGTTTTATTAAAGCACCAGCCGCCGATGAAAAGGCGATTAATGGTGCAGAGGCCTTCAGGGTTTTTTCGATGCTCTTAACCACGTGAACCCCACTCGCTCCTGAACAAGGAGTCTCCGCGTGCTACCTATGGAGTCGTCACACAGTGGACTATTCCGCAGTGTGCCACGCAGGTCTGTGATTGGCCCGACTGCGGTCAGCGGCCACACCACATTGGCTCCATGGGAGCCCAGCCTGTGTGTCCCCGAAACCCCGATAGCCATCACCTGACATGTTTGACAACGTTGTGGCAGTGCTGTCAGCTTCCTGGCAACGCTATCAGTCAGCAGCACTGAGTGGGCAAGGAAATTAAACTGGGATGAGACATACTAAACGATCAATTGTGCCGTTTTTCAGTTGAAAAGCCCACAGCCAACAGCCAGACAGACTGAATGCCATTTGGGACATCAAAGAAAAGTGCAGCATAAAATCAATAAACTTGGGGAAATTACTCAGGCATCATTCAAGTATTTGGTAGGTAAGAATCACAATGTATCACACCACCTCATGTACATGCAAATCCTTCCCTTGGCCCCGTTAACATTAATACATAACTTAGAGCAAGCATTTGAACTCAAAGCTGTTTCATTGTTCCCCCATAATCTTATCTAGCTTTGTCTGTCAAAGATATACCTAAGCCCTTTACGGTCAATAATCACAATGACCTATTTTGCTCAGATCTTCCAGATATCTCCCAAGCTTGCTTTAACATTCTCCCTTTCTCTATCCTTATTCTCTTTCTTTCACAGACAGATACACACCTGTGCTTTCCTCTGTAGAGAGCAAAACTAATCAACCTGTCCTCTGTCTGTTGAATGGTTCTGGAGCAGAAAGCGATTTATTACTCATTATTTCAACAGCCTTGCTGTCACTTTGTCTCCGAGCAGCTTTATTAAAAAACGAGTTCCCGCCATGATCATTCCAGGAATTTCAGACTGAGCCTGTGTGTCCAGCACTCCCTTTCACGTTGTTTCGGGAACCTGACCTTTATTTCTTTTGTTTCATTTTCTCCCCCACAGTAGACAAACATATAATTTCCCTTCAGGGAAAGAGGGACTTGAGCAGAAAAGGGATTTTTCTCCTCCCTGATCTCCTTTTTGAATAAACCGCAGCACACCAATCAAAAAAGGACGAGTAAGGATGCAGGGGGAGGAGGGCGAGGCACTTTTGCAGATTTCTATGGATGCTTGAATTGGACTCTGGGTTGCAGCCTCTGTGGGGAAGCTCATTGACAGTTACTGTACCTGATCGGCATGGTCACTGTCAAGACCAACACATGTGCTAATACTCAGTCTCAGCCACATCTTCAAAATGTTTATGAAACATTTGCTGAGCCAGCCAAAACAAAAGCTCTCCCCACACATGGACACACACACACACACACACACACACACACACACACACACACACACACACACACACAAACTAGTGAAAAGCTACATGAAACAGATCCATTACAGAATTAATAACAGTGTCTTTCACCCACAAACTCCCATGAAATAGATAGATAAAACCTGACTGAATAGAAAAAAATGAAAAGGCTTTGAGTAAGTACAGGATGATACGGAGTTCCCTGGAAGCCAGGAGGAGCTTGGCTCAGAAACACAGAACCCCCAACATTAGATTGAAAATGGAAAACTAAAATGCATCGATCGCAGACGACTGCACGTCCTCCATTCGCTTCTGTCGGGACCTGTATGTCAGACAGTGAAATGTAAGCTTTAAGCAAAATAACAGTTGTGCAGAGCGAGGAAAACCTGCATCATCCTATAGGTTACACAGTCCATGTGCTCAGAATGCAATAATGTATAACGATTTCGACAGATTGAATACAAATTCTCTCTGTGTGGGGAAAAAAAATCACAGTTTGTTAATACATTACAGCCGGAGACCATCGAAACCAAATAACATTAACATTAACATCAATGACCCTTTGAATTTTAGAAAAGGGTCCTCAAATGTCACTGGTCGCTGATGGAAGGCAAAGCAGCTGTTCAGCACCATCCTGCCGGAAGCTTTAAAAACACGTGTGCATTACCTAAAGGACAGGGATGGCGTATTCTCTCACATGGCTCCTTGTCTGCCTGCTCTATTCTGCATTCTCAATAAATAAAAGAAGAACTCTGAACATAGCGGAGGGACATGCGAGGAGGGAAAAAAAAACACAAATTTGCTAGAAAAGCTGATTTCGGGGAAGGATAAAAGTCTGTAAATATTCAGTGAATTCGTTAAAGAAGGAAAAGGCCTCGATCAAAATGCTGGGAATTTGGGTTTGTGCTGTTTGAGGAACTCCGCCTGCTGAAGGTTCGAGGCCATGCCACATACCCTGCCTGAGGTTACACGGTAAAATGATAATGTGTCTCCCGCAGCCATTGCTTCGGTTGATACGCTCTTCTAGCATTCATGTACAGCACAAAGGCTCATTCTTCTCCATAGCTCATACTCCGCGAAGACCAATCTATCATTCTTCTGTCAACCAGCTTAAAACACGTTTAGCCTTCAAAATAAAAACCACGTCTCCTACTGAAGAGCTTGATGGTAATTATTGTACAGGTGACCTTGGGGGATATACAGTCATGATACTTTCATCACAGCTATCCACAGTACTCTTCCCTCCCCACTGCAGGTATATTTCAAAACTAATCTCAGTTGGAAAGGAAGTCTCTCTGTGTGTTAATTCATGAAAGGAAATAAAACAACAAAATGCTAGGACTCATTTATGTCAGCCTCTTTAGGGGTGCTTTGTTATTTTAATCCTTTGCGGCGTCTCCGGACAGCACGGCCGGCAGGAGCAGAGGTCTTATTGTTATTCTAATGGCGCGTCGGTGCGCAGTCGATGGATGCCAGGAAATGACCCATCTGGGGCAATTCAAGTTGATTGCCTGTTGTTCAAGTATTTGGGACAGGAGCATTCAGCCTCTCAAAGAGACAAAGTAGACACTGAAAGCACGTCGCAGGGCCTCCTGTCAGCACTCTGGGAAATGATCGAGCCCGCACGTCCGTTCTCCAGCCAGGGAAGCTTAAAATCATCGTCCCGGCATAATTTTATTCCAGCAAAAAAACTTGAAGTGTATGGTACCTGACATGATTTAAACAGATCCCTATTTGAAGTCCATATGTTTAAGAATGCATCCCAACAGCCCAAGCAACCAGTGAACACCCAAGACGACCAGCTCGGGCTCCCTTTCTCACTTTGTGGGTGCCTGCTGGGACTGTCACTCTGGTGCTCATGAAAGCAGGAACAGGTGTGTCTCAGACCGCACAGTGTAATTAGCTTAGGACCTGTTTCTCTTCACAATTGAACAGTGTTTTTGTTATAATTTACAACAGGTTGACAAGGCAAACGTACAGGGAAAGGCATCTGTGAGCCGGCATTCTGATTCAGGGCCTCTCTCTTCCTGTTTTACTTCCTCCTCCTTTTCTCCCTCTGTTGACTGATCACTCAACCAAACACAACCAAACAAAAACACATGCACACGCACATTCACACACAAGCGCCTGCACGTACGCACACACACACACACACACACACACACACACACACACACACACACACACACACACACACACACACACACACACACAAACACACACACACACACAAACACACACACACACACACTCCTACTGTTCTTCAACTTCCTTTCTAGCTTCCTTGGCATTTTGTTATCCTGCAAGGACTCGGCCACCTCCCTCTCTCTCGCTCCCTCTCTCTCTCTTTCTCTTTCCGTCCCTCTCTCTCTCTCTCTTTCTCTCTCTCTCCCTCCCACTATCAGGGCAGCAGCCAAGAGACGTACAGGCACAGGGACAGGAGCACCGGGCCAAGCCAAGTCCCCTCTCTCTTTTTGTGTGCGCGGGGGCGACAGCGAGGCTTCACGTGCGGCGGCAGTCTGTTCCGACCGGGCCAGCTGTTCCCGCACGCCGCACCGCACTGTCACCCCGCCGAGTCACGCGGCCCGCCGGCCGGGGGCCTGCTCAGCGTCAGCCGCCACAGAGGTGAGCCGGAGCGCACGCCAGAGGAAACAATGGCCTGCTCCGGTATGCCACTCAGCTAATTGAATTACGACAAAGACGAACCCACGGGCACGCTTCCGTGGCCATATGCTCCACCTCGGAAATGAAGACTCCTACCGAGGGCCAGACACCACAGCAACACTGCAGCAACGGCTTGGCGACCCCTATAGCAACTCTCGCCCCCCTACGGTGAACACAGCCAATCAGTGCCCAGACACACCTGGGAGGTGTTGATGGAGTTTTTCTCCCTACCGCCCTGAGAACACCACACACCGGGACATGTGCCTGTCGGAGTGAGCCTCGGAGCCTGCAAGCGTTTTATTGCAGGCGGTTACTGCCAGACATCTGTTGCCCTCGCCTGTCCTTGAGGGTGATGGATGCCTCCAGTCACAAAAAAAGGGCTGCGAGTGCAGGTGTTCGCGCGGCCGGCCGAGTGCGAGGCACCCGGAATTTAGGAGTCAACAAAACTCAGGGTGACTTTCGGAGATTTTCCAGCCTGGCTCTCAAGTGTTAAACACTCGCCGCATATTTTTTCTCCTTCTCATTTTCCACCACCGCCGCCTCAGCCTGGGCTTGAAAGTTTCACGCCACTTGCACTCCACAAAGCAAACTGCGTTCAGCATTCCTGGCAGCTGCCAAACTTCCTTGGCTATGAATCAATGCTTACCACGAGTTTTACAATGAAAGACGCTCAATGTATTGATCAAACAGACTGAGTCAATTGATTTGTGACCTCTAATCACAGCAGGAAATCATTCGTAATTAATTTTTATGTTTTTATCTTGCTCATCCTTAATGGATATTAAACAAATAATAATTGGATGTAAGCATGGCTGAAAAAGCCAAGTGGCTTGTGGCCAATAAGATATGAGCATACTGGTTGTCATTATGGCTGGTTATTAGGCTTATAATTAACAAAATTAAACCTTTTTTTGAGTGTCTCCAGACTCATAGCAAACCAGTTGTAAAGTTTCAGTTTTTGTAAATATTAAAATTTTATTTAAAATTTACATTTGAAAAAATCTTTAAAATACAAGCTGCTGAGCAGACAGTTGACCTTGTGTAGCACTATGCCAGAATCCTTAATGTTATTCAGCCAATACAAAGCTCCCTCTGTGCATGGCACCAATCCCTTGCCAGTGGATGCAGGGAGGCGCGGCCTCCTCCGGAGGTGGGGATGTTGTTGCCACTCGTGTGGCGAAGCCACCCGCTGTCAGGCATCATCAACAGACCCCCACATCGACAAAGCGCTCGGCCTCTCTGGGCTGTCCATTCAGCTCAATCTAATGAGCGCCGGATTCGGCGAAGACAACCAGAGAGGCCTCCGCACGGAGCCACCAGGGAGTGAGGCCGGCTTTTCTGCAGGCCGCCGGACGTGGCCACCACGCTGTCTGCTCACAGCTCCGGTGATGTTTTAACAGTCGACTGCAAACATGGGGAGCTCGCCAGCACAAAGACGCGGGTCATGGGATTGAGACTTTCCCTTGTTATCACCCGCGCCACAAAATGAAAATGCCGTGGGGTCAAAAGTCTCCGATATTTAAACTTCAGACTTCGGAGGAAAGGGTTTGTGTTTGCCTGGATGGCCACTGTCAGCATGTCACGGATGACCAAATACAGTCAGCGTTCTTTGTGAATGTGTTCTGAGGTTCAGTCTAAACTGGCTCTAAAGTTTAGACTAGCTCCCCTACATCATCCAAAGACTGCAGAAAGTGTAGGTAACATGAACAGAGCTCTGCAATCATGAACAGTGAAGATAAAAGTAACATTTCAGATTTATACATACTCTGTGTTACCCTTGGAGTTGATCTGATTTTCTTACTTCAGTGCCAGGACATACTTGTGTCCCGTTTCCTCAAGTCAGAGATCTATACTTCCCACCACTTGACTCAAATCCACAGTTCAGTGAAATAGCCCAAGCTGAGCCAGCTGACTGGCTTCAAGTACCAGGACACCAAGTCACCCTCCACACCATCTTTGACAGACTGCCTTGCCTCACAAAGCCCTTCCTACATACAACCTGTGCTGTTATGTCTGTGGGTGTGTTTTTGTGTGTGTGGGTGTGTTTTTGTGCATGTGTGTGTATCAGACGTGCACGCAAGTGCTACCCTTCCCTCCCTCTCATCAGAATCAACCCAGGCTCCTTTTTAGAAGTCTTGTCGGAAACTCTTAGATGGTCTGTGTGCAGTGGCTGTATTACAGGTCTGGGGCTTTGGGTCAGTTAAATGGGGCAGTGTCAGGGACAACAAGAAGCATTTTGCTCAGACGAGGGGGCCAGAGGGGACTGTGGGCAAGTGAGTGGAGGCAGGTGGACACACAGGGGCAACTGGTGACTGCAGGCCCATAAGGGGCCATCGTAGCCAATCACAATCACTTCATCTGTCATCCAGTACAAGAAAGTGAGGGGAGCTGTGGATAAGCCACAGCACTAATATAGGAGGCAGTGCAGCCAGAGCAGGAGACTGCGCAGACAGAGCAGGAGACTGCGCAGCCAGAACCAGTGGCTGCACAGCCAGTGACTGTGCAGCCAGAGCAGGACACTAAGCAGTCAGAGCTGGAGATAACGCAGCCCTTCCACTGAGATGACCCTGCTGCCTCTCAATTTAGCTCAGCCGGACGATTGGCATTTCTCAATTTGATTTGCCTCCGTAATTGATCGCTGCCGTCTGGAGAGATCTCATCCAGGGAAGTCACTGGATACTCCTCAGGTCCCAAGCTTTGAGCCTACCTACACACACAGACTCCAGTCCAGGGCTCTGCTCTTTAATCACTTTAACCAGAAAGTCGATATGCTGTATGAGTCAATTATGCAGAAGAGGCAGAGTCGCAGGACAGATGCTCCTCTCCCATCCATGGGCGTTTAAATCATACTTCACTCCATGGACCAGCATGACGCCATATTTACAGTAGCAGTCTCAATCGACCCTGTCCATCAACCTCTCGAGCTTTCAGCAATCAATGTCAAAATATCCATAAAAGGTGATCACTCGCTTTGGATACATATTCCACTGGGGGGTGGGCAGTCCATCTCCCGTAATCGCCCCTGCTCTCTCCCCCATCGCCTCCCCCCCCCCACCCTCTCCCATGTCCAGGAACGGCACATGCTGAAAGGGAGGAGCACCTCTCCCCTGCTCATGTCCCTAATAAGCCCCCTTCAGTCAGATACCGTATTAAATTAACAGTCGGCAGAAAGCAATTACAGCTCAGGCCCGCCAGGCCCGGCTGAGGCTGGCTGTCCATGGTCTGTTGCTATTGATTGATAAGCCGCGTTTGGCAGACCCAGCCAAATGGCTGCGAGGGTGGGGGACAGCGAAGGGCTCCAGAGGGCTCTGCTGGAGCAGCTACAAGGCAGGAAAAAAGGCAATAATAGCATCAGGCTAACGTTTAGCCAACATTTAGGCCAATGCAACACTCAACCCTACTCCCAGTTGCTTGGCTTTCTAATCCAGTCAAACTCCATACAAATGACACCACTGCACTTTCTCATACAGTATCTTAATAATTAGGAACCTTTTGCTATACAGTAATTTCATATATTAAGTTGGTAACTTCTATTAAAATAACATTAAAATACTTATAAGGTGCTTATATCTGCTTTTAGCGGCATGTTACTTAACAGCTCTATGCCACTTTAATTCAGTGGATTAGTTATTGCTTCTGTGCAGAGAAGCCACACATTGTAGGGGAAGTGCCCTTAATTACGACTTAATATCGCAATCTTAAGAGCAAAAAACTAGGTTCTTGTCAGAAACTAATACATTTGTTAAAAGGAATGATTGCTAATGCTAACATTACATTAAGTACTACTTGTTAATCTTGTATAAATTACTGAAACAACCTACTGAATTACTAAGTGATAGAAACAATCCAATGAATTTGTTCTTACTGGTTTATTAAGGGTTGAGAAAGGAATTCCTACCAAAGATTCTTAATCGGTATATGGAAAAAATGGACAATGAGCCATATGATGTTAAATACACTACAGTGTCTGTGCAGACATCATTAGTCAGGTCAGGCTGCCAACTCAAGCCCTCATTTGTGTCACTAACCTTAAACCAACAGATGTCCCTCCATTGCTGGCCCTTCATTCTCAGTCCTTCCTCCTGCTTAATTAACAGTCCACCTGCAGTGACAATTCTGCCTTTGAAGTGCACGCTCTCGTCAATCCTGTCACACACACAGTTCTTCAACAGAGCCATTAAAAAAAAAAATCTTCTACAGCTTGCCGTTGGCCTGGAAATGGTAATGGACAATGTGCATGTGCTGATATGTGTATGCATGGGTACTGCTCATGGCATTGCATGGATTATATATACAAAGTGTGGGAAGTAACAGCTAACGCAGGCCAACATTCCCTCTGTGCAAGAATATCGAGTGGTGCACTGGTACTACTTCACCCGGTTCCCTGAACAGAGTGATTGTAACAGCTCTCTTTTACAATGAGCAGCAAGCACTGAATCCCAGAGGGCCATTCCTGTATAAATGTCACATATAAATTAGCTGAAAAAGGGAAGGCAGAAAAAGAAAAGAACCCTCAGGTCATTTACAAAAGACAACAAGCTTTTTACAGGGAAACTCATGGATTATCGGACTGAGCCAAACGTCACACTACAGCCTCGGACTGATAAACAAGCAGAGGGGTGAGCTGACATGATGGATCCATCGGGTTGCTTGGCGCCACGAGCGTTTCATCCAACCCCGTGGCCAGACTGGTTTTCCTGATGCAGGAATCGTGATATACTCCTATACTCCTTCAGCTTGTGTAGGGTTACATTTTAGTCATAAACCATAAAGAACAGTCCTTAATGCTCAGCACCCACTCTAAAATGTAACCATCATTTCAAAATTCCCAAGTGCTGGCCCTGGGGACACACTGTGTGTGCTGGTGTTCCTTCCTGAACTCTCAGTTAATTAGATCTGATTGAGCCACTGTGCAAATACCAAGCTTCACTTCAAATCTCTACATTTAATGTCTGGTACATCATTTGTGAAAGAAATGTGCTGTTGGAAGTGTGTTTTAGCTGATATAAACCTGAGGTGCTCTTAATCAATACAGTTACTACTACTAACTATTGCTAATTCACTCAAGCTAAAATATATCTAATTTACAGAATTACCATGACATTAGCATTCTGTGAGAGCATACTTCCAGTTCTTATCTCTTCTATAGAGACCTACATGCTGTTACTTGTTAAGTACTGTCAAATCCAAATCAGTATTCAGTTCAGTCAAAACTAATAGTGGAGGACTAGAACAAAAGCCAGCATGGACAATAAGCTCCCAGGACCAGGGCTTGATGAGGTTATGACTGGGAATTAGGAAGACTGACACACGAATTTAGCATTTAGATTGAACTGAATGGAACTGAACAATAAGATGATGGATCTTATTTTGCCTCATTGATCTAATCCTCGCTTCTTTTTCATAAGTGCCTCAGACAGCTGGCTCCTGAGCACAACCGTAGCGTTGCATACAGGCGATCAGATTGGCGCTGTAGCCAAAAGACTTTATCCCAGACAAACATTCTCTAGGTGGCTCCCACACTGCACACACAACAACAATACTGGCTTCAGCCCACTCTAATGCATCTAATAGAGTTTGCTGTCACCGGGCGACAGCAACTGCTCTGCATGCAAGAGGCAAAACTGGTGCTGCTACAGACCAGGACACTCCACCGAAACCAGAGGAAACTGGATCTTTCAGAGAGGTGGCCAATTTGGACCCACGCAAACCATTAAAATTCTCACGTCTCATAACACTCACGGCGGCCAGCCTGAAACCGGCATTACAACCGAATTTGGAAGGGGTTCAGTGTCAATTGTTGGCTCATAAAATAATTAGAGCACCGGATTCCTGGCAGAGATTAGTTTGTCAAAAATTTGGGACGCAACTCAGAGGATGTGTAAAATCGCATTGTTGACCGACTGATGGTGTGGGAGGTGGGATGCTGCGGGGCCATATACCGCGGTATATGAAGTGATGGGGGTATATCGAGCCGGTGATCTTTAGTGAAAATGCAGGGCTTGAATGACCCTCCCCCAGGTCCCCACGATGGGAGTCTGCCCCCCCTTTATCCCCCCTGCCCTAGTCCCCGCTCAAGGTGGGGTGATGGACTGAAGAAGGTACTGTCAGGCAGGGTTTGCCTCCCTACTAGATGCATGCAACCAGCCGCCGTTTCTGCCACGTTCACTTTTTTTAGCCCTGTCGTTGCTGATGGCTGCAACCTCCCAAGCCCCCCAAACACACACACACACACACACACACACACACGCACACGCACACGCACACACGCGCACACACACGCGTGCGCACACACTATGGGATTGAGTTTGTTTCACAGTCTGCAGAAGGGGGGGGGGGGGGGGGGGGGGTTAGATGCTGATGAAAGAGAAATGGCCAGCAATGCAGTCTGTTCTGCCAGGCTGATCTTCCCAGTTAAGAGGAACAGTGGGGTCACATGCATGGAACATGAATGCATGCTGGAACAGTCACTGGCATCGCCGCGCGTGACAGCCACAAGCGCTACTCTGAACAGCCTGTCCTTGACGAACAGGCACATTGAGAGGCAGAAAGCTATTGGGAAAAAAATCACAAGCAGCATGTTGCCTTTAGTTAGGGAGAGTCATTCAACTGAACAAGGCCACTTAAAAAAGGACATTATTTACCTGCACAGCAAACATTCTTATCCTGGGCAACTCACAAAGCTTACATTCTTACATGTTACCCATTCATACAGCTGGAATGTTGTTGAGGCTGCCACGCTAATTTGCTGAATGCTGTCATTCTCCAAAACAGCCAGGAGCTTATTAAAGAAATGTCAAAAAGAAATCAAACACAGTCTAGAGAAGTCAGAATGTTAGTGTTAAAAGGCACAAAAGTTGCAACTGCATGAAAGAAACACAGGGAAAGAATTTTCCTAGATGTGTGATGTGAATATCAAGCTAAACACTTCTGCTGGTGCATATGTAAATACTATCAAGGGGTGGGCAGTTTGAAAGTCATTTTACTGGTAATAATAATATCATGTAAATGTCAGCAGATCACAGCATGAGTCAGGAACACACCAGAAAAAAAGAAAAACAGTTTTAGATAAATTTGGAGTTTGGATTTTGACATTTCCCAGGAGCACTCATCATCAGTGGCTGAGGCGTACCGGCTTTCTAGCGCAGAACACTTCTTGTCTCGTCAATAATTTGTCGCTCCCTCTGTCCTGGGCACGGTGCTGCCCACTGCTTCCTCTCTTCCTTGTCTTGGACTCCTCAAATTGCCCCTGGCAGCCACAAAGACACTACTGCAAAATAAAATCCCATGACCGTCCGTTCAATGTTCAATACAGCGACTGCGGCCACACCATCTTGCCGTAGGCCGAATGCAGAGCTCTGGCCTTTAATTCCTAGAGGGTGGCAGGATGAAGGATTGGAGTTAGGAATTAATGTGAACGGCGTGCCTCGCCACAGAGCGTGCGGCATCCATCAGAATCCAGGGCGAATTCTTAGCAAGTTCCTGACTGTTGACTTAAGTTTGGGGAAAAAAGCCTTGTGAAAACATGTGGCGGGAGTTCGGCTGGGGCCAAGCACAGCTGTGACTCTGGTCTAACCTGATGCGATGGCGTGGGTGCCAACTGCATGAGTCACCATTAGGTCAGACATCGCTTTCATCCTTCTACGTACAACACATGACAAATACTGACACTTGTGTGACATTTTTTTGTAAGCACTACATTGTAAAGAAATTTACGGAAAAAAAAATGTCCACACCTGGAGTGAATTTCCCAGAGACTATTTCTCAAATGACAAAAGCTCAGAAGCCACTTTGCATAATGTGTTTCCTTTACCTCGTGTCTAAGTGCCCTAATAAATTAAGGCAAAGACTAAAATATGTTGCAAATGAACTCCCAATCTAACTAATGCATATGCTACCCATAAGTGATGCTGTAAACCCACATCCTCATATTCTGGAATGTGCTTGCAGCGCCACCCAATCCTGAGTAATTACATTAATAAATCTCAGCAGAAATCACACATCTGTTTGGTACTATGAGCCTGCGCTCTCTGGATAAGAACACAACAGGAACCATTAGCAAACTTTTCCCAGCACTGCAAGAATTCTTACAGTTACAGCAATAGGAAAGCACATGTCTCTGATGAGTCACAGACAACAGAAACCAGTACCTGTAGCATTCATTCATGAAAGATTTCATTGTGCAACATATTGTGATTGGTTTGTAATAGGAAGCTGAGGTTATGACTGAGTTTCTAATTACTCCCAGTCTTAAAAGAAGTCAGCTACAGCAAAAGTGCCATTGTCAGAAGTGGATTGGTGAACACACACACACAATTCCACACCTAAGCCTGCAATGTAAGCATGTTCATTTCTCTCTCGTTTTTTTCCCTGACCTGAGGTAATACATTTTTGTTAAGTTTAAGGTGAAAGGTGGTCTTAAGCACAGGCAGGGTCTAGCGGTTGGTCACAGGCCAGCTAGCTTTGCTCCTCAGAGCTCCGTCACTGCTGACGTTGGCTTGACGGGTGCCTTTTCCATCGTGGGAAAAGCCGTTAAGCTGCCTAGGGGGGGTGTGGGGGGGGGCACATCTCCACGCTGCTGCGCTGTCGGGACATGAACGTGCGGGGGGAAACGACACCGGAGCGCACGCAGGGGGGGAGTCACGTCTGCGAGGCGAGAAGGGGAAAACCTGGATGGAATGGCCCCGAGGCGCAACCCCGTCCGGCCCTGCCTGTTTCCGACAAGTCTGAGCGCCTACGAGCTGCGAGGGAGAGAGCGAGGGAGGGAGGGAGGAGCAGGAGATACCTGCACGCACCTCTGGCGCTGCCTCCGTCAGCGAACACGCCCGCGAGTACTTTGCGGAGCCGCTCCCGGCTGAGAGGCTGCGATGAGTTGACAGCTGAGAGGAGTGACAGAGCAGCCTCCTACAGGGCAGGCTCCCTAACGAGAGCAGGGCCAACAACACTCAGCCAGGCAGAACGGCAGCTGACAGAGAGGAAAACCACTGCATTCCTTGTGGTCCGCATACATGCATGCATACACACATGCCTACACGCACACACACACATGCCCACACACTCACATTCATGCACGTGTGCACACACATGCATCCAGGCACACACACACATACAAACACACACACATACACACGCTCACACACACACACACACACACACACACACACACACACACACACACACACACACACAAATACAGACACGTATACACATATGTGAAGACATACACACACTCCCGCTTGGACAAGCATACACACACATCTGCACATGCATGTACACACGTGTGCGCAGGCACACACACATGCGCACACACACACACACCCATGTATACACATACACACACATACATACACACAAATACAGACACGTATGCCCACATGCGAACACATACTCACACTCTCACTGGAACGAGCATACACGCATATGCTTGTACACACGTGCGTACACACGCAGGCGCGGGCACACACACACACACACACACACACACACACACACACACACACACACACAGACACACAGCTATGAAACAGTATGCAGGAGCTGCAGCGAGTTTGCAGTTGCAGCGGTTCACAGCCAGCGGGGCCCCTTGGCACCCCCTGGAGAGCCAGGGAGATTATCAGCAGGGCTCTGCAGGTTAGCAAGTCGTGCCATCCATCTCCAGCAGGTTAATCAATCACCAGCCCCGGACTCTCAGCCACTGACTGCCGGGAAAGGAGATGGATTACAGAAAGAGGTCTTCCAGGCTTACTGTGGAGCCAACACCTGCCCGGTGTCCACTCTGAGGGGACCGGGTGATTAATTCAGATCATACCGTTTGCTCTGTCATTACACATAAACAAAAATTTCAAAGCAGGCCAGTATATTTCTGCACTCTCTTTCATAAATGGCTTCTACTTGTTTGCTTTTCCTTTGTTCTTTAAAAAGGACCCTCTACTATGGTCTCAAAATTTGAGAGAAGACAAAAAGGACATTATTATTTTTCGTAATGTACTGGGGAGAGCTGGTCACAGAGGGACTCATTATAAATGTCTTTGAGGAGTTGTGGTGTATCTTTGGAGCAGTGCAAAACACCTCAGATGAAAAGTGCTATCAGTGCATTCCAACAGCAAGAGACCTGGCACACATTCTGCTCTGAGCAAAGAAATGAAGCATCATTAAAAGAAGAACTGAACAGACATGGTTCATACTGGCTGCGACTACTCCGCGGGCCTTTTCCCCCTCTAGTGGTAACAGTGCAGAGGCAGTCAATGAGTTGCTGTTTTAGATGAAATCATATCTGTGCATTTAGAATATATATTTCTGGCTGCAATTAACAAGGTTATTTTAGGGATTACTGGATTATTACTGGACTTCCTCTCAGAGGATAGCATTACTTTTATTCTGCTGGGTTACTAATATCCAATTACACTAGCCCCACACTGCTGGCCTTATCCCACAACCAGCCCAGCTGGGAATTTGCAGGGACCTGTCTTAAAATCTTTGACCACTACACTATATCCTTCTCCCCTCCTCTCTCTTCTGGTGCCACACCCAGTCACCTGACCTCTCTCCCCCCACCCTCTCCGCTATGGTGCTGTCTTCGGCCATCTGTTTAGTTTTCCTCAACGCTATTGGCTGACTCTTGACATGCCCCGCCCCCTTTCCTCCAGACCCACTCAACCGTCCTCCTCCAGGCCACTATCATCTGGAAGGCAATGGAAAAAAAAAATCAAACATGTTCGCTGACCTAGCCGCCTACAAGTCTGTCCTCTCTGTGTTTCTGTTGGCCGTCTACAGTTAGATATCAGGCGAAGCTAGTAACCCACACAAAATTTGTGTTCTTTCTTTGCTTTTGGTATCATAGCGGTGCTGACTATATTGAGCTCTCTCTCTCTGACTCTCTCCCTCGGACAGGCAGATCTCATCATGCACCGCAGCATGTCTCAATAACATCTGAAACTGGATGACTAATCGGCATCTAAAAAATAGCCTTGCCAAAACCGAGCCGCTTTCCCTCCCAGCCAAACCCTCATCACCCCACCCCACTATCTTTCTAACACTCTTGATAGTACAACAGTGTTTGCATCTCAGTCCACCGAGAACCTCAGTGTGGTGCTAGACAACAAGCTGAGAGCACAGCGTCGGTGAGCCGGTCCTGTCGATTCTTCCTCTGCAACATCCATAGACTGCGGCCATTTCTCATCTGCAGCACAACCCAACCCGGCTCCTAGTCCAGATCCTCACGCTCTCCCATCTGGACTGTTTTAACTCTCAATGCCATAAGGCCTCTCAATCTTACCCAGAATGCCGTGGCACGACTCATCTAAAATCTATCAATCTGAATTAATTGACGTATCTCGCCGCTGCTCATCCCCTTCTTTTGGCTACCGGCCATGGCTTGCACTAAATTCAGGCCAACCTGCGGGGACAGCATGCCAGTGAAAGCGCATCTCAATCCTTGCCCCCCATCGGTGGAACAAGCTACCTGTGTGAGTCAGAGCAGCACACTGGCCAGAGTCACACAGGCCATGTTCAATCCCAGACTGTGACCCCACGTCTTTAAAGGGCATCTCATATGCCTCCGCCCAGAATATTTTCTCCCATCTAGAACTACATCCTTAATGCTACAGGTTCCTGATTACTGGTGCTATTTCTGATTGCTATTAAAACACATCCTACACGTGTCTTATACTTGCAGTCTCCTTTACTGTGGCATGGTGCATAACAGTATTGTGCTTGTGGCACCGTGCCATACAATGACACGGTTTCAGCTGTGCTTTAAATGATCCTTTTACCTACACTGCGGTTCATCTGTATTATTATCTGCACTTTGTTAGCTGCTCGGGATAAGAGCAGCTTCTAAATGACAATATGTAAAGGAGGCTCAAAAATAAAATGAATCATTTTAGTATTCTTATATGTTGCAGATGATGCAACAGACAAACAGACAAGCTTATTTTCATGTAATAGCAGGAAGGTGTTAAATCCAGAGATGGAAGTGAAAACAAATGGGGAAATGGCAGGAAACTTTCAGAAAATGAGGACTTGGGGGTGGGGTGGGGGGTGATGGAAGGGGGCGTTGTGCAGGGTCCACACACATTTGAAATTGACCGCCTGTAATCGTTATATTAAAAAATTGTCCATACTAACAACCGAAGTTACAGTTTAATTTTCACGTTTCGCTCTTCTAACGCATTGCCTTGGCATTGCTGACGGCTTCCTCTTTACGTCTGACAGTCATTCTCTTGCGGTTCCTTTCGCTTTCCTCTCCGTCTCTGCTGTCTGCTTCTCGCCTCCATCTTCTGCCTTCTGTCTGATTTTCCTTGCGGGATCTGTCACTGCAAAGCTTTCTATTCAGCTCCACTGTCATTCATTTACTCCCTGACTGGACATAACTAGCTAAGTGCAAGTAACACTCTGTTCGTTTTGGCTTGGTAGCCAGTTCTAGGTCTGTCAGCTACAAATCTAGTTATTGAATGACATATTTAAAGCACTGCAGTCCACAAAAGGGCCAAAGAGCATTGCAAAAAGATGACTGAGATGAGGAGTCTCAGGCCACATCCCAAACCGCGCAGAATCCTGTGGTCTCAGATCAGTGACGGCCAAGTGACACCCAGAGAGCGATCCACATGGCACGCTGAGCACTGATCTGAGATCATGGAACGGCCAGGGAGAGGCTGATTGCGCGGTTTGGGGCACAGCCTCGTAGCAATCAACCGTCCCGCTACTGACCTACAGCCCCCACCCCTCCTTCCCCCCTCCCTTCCCACAAAGGCAAGAAAAGAAAAAAAAAAGTGCTGATCTCACCAAGTGCCTAGCCTGCCCAAGAAGCTGAAAGAATCCATGTGTCCATGGACCTCTTCCCTCCCTGTACATCTCAGAAGTTACAAGGAGCAGAGAGTGGTGGCAAAGGCAGAAAAACTGCTTTTGAGCAATGCAAGTAAGGGGAATTCTAAGGGATGAATTATCGCCAAGAAATCCAAACCTTCAGAGCTTTTCCAATTGTGAATGGGCAGACACTATGACAGAGAGTAATATACCATAACTAATAGAAATGAAACGCTATCTCGATTCATTATTAATCCTGCGGCTTCAATTAATTGGATCCATTCCTTCTTCCGATGGAACTCTGAGCCCGTCCTCCCGTGAACCTTCAGAATTTTACAAAGGTGAAAATATGAATTGCAGTATTTGACATCTGATCGGTGTACTTTGTACAAAAAATGAATTGGGTTCTCGTGATATTTGCTCAGATCTCTGATAATGACAACCCTGAACAGGACAGCAAACTGGCTGAACTTGACGCACTGTCCACAACTTTGCGCAGTGTCAAGACTTAGTGTCAGGTCTGTCACATTTTAGAGAGCACCAGAACCAATGCCCATCCCTCCATGTTTCTGAAACCAAAAACACAGGCTTTGGAAACATTTCTAAGTGATGCCCTCCCACAATTCCACTCCACCTGACGCAGAAACAGCTCCTGACCCGATTCCACTGAAGGTACATACAGGGTAGATACATGAAGAAGTTATTTTCACCACGAGCGCCCAGCGAGGCATTTGCAATCACGCTCCGCTTGACTGAGCCCCGACTGCAGTAGACATGGCAGTGGCCCCTTTCTCTTGACTGGCCAATCTCAGTGCTGTCCAAAGGCTGTGACTGGGCATGACAAACATTCCCAGCATCTCAAAGCATTGACAGGTCAAGTAATAAAAAATCTGCAGCAGCCACACCACTAGCTTTCCAAATAATAGGACCGTGCACAAATGGTAACAACAGTAACAATGTCGACCTTTATCTCTCGATCTGAAGGAGTGTGTGTGTGTGTGTGTGTGTGTGTGTGTGTGTGTGTGTGTGTGTGTGTGTGTGTGTGTGTGTTTGAGAGAGAGGGGGTCTCAGCCCCCCATGAGGGTCCAGCTTGACAGAACAATTGAGACCAGCCAAGCTTACCTTCACTCTCCCACTAGCTCGTTTACATTGGTTATCACGAGGAAGTGGGCTTAAACTAAACAAATGCCTGTTTGAGCGACATCAGAATTTCAAACACTAAGTGACAGCTCAGCCTCCAACAGAATAACAGGAACAGAACAAAGTACTTGACTGTACCAGCATGCCTGAACACAGCAAATGATACCAAGGCCCCAACGTTGCTTAAAATCAAACTTTACCACTCAGCCAGAATTTTTTTAGATGTGGGAAATGGACATTGTGTACTAGCTGAGACCAGCCTTTCTGAAAAAGCTGCTGTCAGTCACTTGTCTGGCAGCATTTAATTTAATTTGAGTGGTTTTTTTTTTCTTATTTTATTGTTGGCGTTCAGAGTGCCCTATGTACCAGACAGCCACAGAAAGAAAACAGTGTCATACTTCACCTTGTTCTTTTTTGCATTTCAAACACAAGACAAGCATTTCAGTTGCTAGTCTCATTTGCAGTTCATTATCACCCTCCACCTCTAAATAAACAAAACAATTTTAAAAAATCTAAATCGATAGTTTGTTTCAATCTTTCAGGGGAGCAATTTACAGTCAACACAAATGTTATTTGATGATGAATTTAAAATCATCTGGATAGAGACCTGGTCACTTCCTCCATCGTACTTCCCCGCTCTCAGTGAATGCTGCCCTGATTATTGTCACATACGTGTTTGTTTAGCAGGCTAAAGTAGTATCTAAGGTGGTGGCTGTATTTTCAACAGAATGAAAGGAGACAGAGCACCTCACTTAAATGTGCAGCACCGCAGTCTCACCTGATACGGGAGCCCTTCTGCGAAGTGCTACTACCACAACACACACACACTGAGAAACATGAGGCATCTCAACAGCTCAGAGCGGGACGCTTGCGTGTGGTATTAAATCTTAATGTTCGGCCCTGCCGATCAACGGGCGGCACGGCGGAATCGTTCTGAAGGGGTCGGAGGTCGAAAGCAGCGAAATGGATGACAACAGGAGACAGACACCGGGCCCATTAAGGGCCCCTCTGGGTTATGAGAGTTAGAGGGCCGTCTGGATGCTGGGAAGATGGTGGGGAGGGGGGAGGGGGGAGGAAAACGGTTCGCTTCTTTTTTCGATTTTCAGAGCGGCGTAATCCTCAGGGGCCCGGCTGCAGCTCCTTGGCCAGACACGATCGGCACTTGTGGATCTGGAATTGCTCCTACACTGTTCAGCCGAGCAATCTCGCTGTCTGCTGGGAATCGAGCCTCCAGAGCTCCCAGGTGTCTCCGGCATCACCCACAATGGTGCCAGACAGAAAACATTTAGCCTATCAGCAATCAGACTGGGCCTCGTGAGCATAATGTAGTTACTCGGGAAGGAACAGACGGAGGCTGTAAGAAACACTGTTGGTCCTCATTAGGAGAGATGGAAGCACAACTGAATCTATTTTTTCTGCAGTAATTATCTCTCAATGTCTCTCTCTCTAGTTCTTTCTCTCTTCCGCTCTTCGTCTCTCGCTTGTTCCCCATCTGCCCTCACGCGTGCACACACACACACACACACACACACACAAACACACACACACACACACGCGCACGCACGCACACACACACACACACACACACACACACACACACACACACACACACACACATGCAAGCACAAACACAACCCACCTAGTATGAACCTTGTCACCAGGGCTGTGTCATTGAACAAAGCACTATGGAACAAAACCTCTTCCTATAAAAGGTGAAACTTCCTATAAAAGGTGAAACTTCCTATAAAAGGTGAAAGTTGGCACAGCACAACCCACTGCTCATTTCATGTCATCCCTTTCACTGTATTGCTGCTCAACGCTTTGGGGAAAAAATACCAGCACGACAATGCTCTTCCAAATGCGGAGTTTGTCTTTCCTTGAACTGAAACGTCTTCTTTGCCAGACACAAAAGTCATATCTTTATTCGAGTTGCTCCAGAAAACTGTCACGACTTGCTTGCGGTGAAGGCACACGATGGGGGAGAAGATGATACAGCTGTGGGGTTGGATGAACTGTTGTTTCAGTGGAATCTGCCAGAGCCTCGGAGCGCTGTCTCCTACGAACAAAGCCCGCCGTTGTCACGTGGGCAGCAGGAACATATGAAAGCCTGGCTGTCTTGAAAATCCCTGCTACGGCGGCGCATAACCCTGTTTGAATGCCAAAGTGTGAATTACCGTTTGGAGAACTCTGTCACCGTGACCTCCCTTTGGCACCTTGTGCTGTATAACACTCTACAGTATGAGTAGTTTCCCATCCATCCACACCATTCCCATCCACATACACACCCACAAACAGACAGACCGTCAACACGGTCATCAAACTGAAAGGCATGGAGCTGATACTATCTCAGTAGAACAGGTGAAATTGTTCCCCAATAGAACTTCTCAAGGGGATAAGAACAAGTGACTCGTACTTGTATCAGTGATATATTTAAAGAGTGGCTGATAGTACTTGTTAACGTGGTACACGAATCAAATATATGAATGAAATGGGCATGTTGAGCACACAGGGATTTGGAAAGACTTTGCGTAAACCATGGAGACCAGAAAAAGCAGAACTGCTGTGGAGCTACAGCTGTCGCTGCACACGCCCAGCGCACCATCACACTGTGGCCTACCTGCCATCATCTTCTGTGCCTCATAGGGCTCCATGTAGCCGTCGTTCTCCGTCGCCTTCTCCGTGGGCACCTGGGTCCCTCCGGCCTGCTCGGCATCGAAGGGGTCTGCATAGTCCTCAAGGATGATGAGCTGAAAGGGGAGGAGAGACGGAGGTTGGAAGAGGGGAGAGAGGGAGAGACAGACAGGGACGGAGAGGGAGAGAGGGGGAGAGAGAAGGAGAAGGGGGAGAGGGGGGAGAGGGGGAGAGAGAGAGGGAGAGACAAAGAGAGAGAGAGAGAGGGAGAGAGAGAGAACAATTCAATCTGCTGATCTGTTTACTGTAGCTGTGTTTCGCAGCACACAGCAGCAGCTCGGAGAGCGTGGTCATGGGAGCGCGGCCGGAGCAAGGCGCCCCGAGCAGCTGGACAGAGGGCCAGATGAGGTGGCGCAGCATATGCCAAACCCCGGTGCCTCTGCTCTCCCTCAGCCACAGAGCTGACTCAACGCCAAGGCGGGGGCAGGGGGGGGGGGTGTGGGCTGAGGATGCACTCCACTCAGATCATAATGGCTACATCTCTCTATTCGCATTAAAGTTCTGTCTTCAGTCCTCTGCCTATGCGCCCTAAACTGACACTGTCTTTTGTAATTATATACTCACAGACTCATACACTTGCTGACTGTGTCTGGATTCTAGTCACAGGGTAAACAGGAGAGAACAGCGTTAGAATACCTAACAATCTCAATAAAGACAATATTACAAAAAGAGTTAGCTTTAGAATAACACTACATGTCCTTGCCTTTGGTTCAGAATAATTGCTAAATGATATTCTAGTGCTACAAATACAGCTATTGCTTTGAAAATCATAACTATCTGCACTCTACTTCAGGGGAATCAAATCCATGAGAAATAGAGAATACATATATAGCATCTTGTCTCTTTATATATGAGAAACCCCTAATAACAAATCCTCTTGATCCAAGTCAATACAGAGAATCTCAAGAGAGGACACATATCTGGCTCAAACTGATCTGTAACATTAAGGTGCACATGGGCAATATTTTCTTTTCAAATTCACCAATTTCAAAGGCAGTGCTGTTCTGGCGATGAGACTATTTTTGATGACAGATAAATAAGACGTAGACACAGAAATATCCACTCTAAACAGAGGAATATGAAACACCTCTACCCTGCGACCCGCAGGATTCTGGAGAGGCTGTTGGCGGATTTGGAGGAAGGATCTGGAAAGGTTACAGACAAGCTGTGAATATGTTCCATCTTCCGCAGCTTCACGGAGATTACCATACGGACCGCTTGGACTTCCCGATCGCGAGGAACGGAGAGAAACCAGCGAGCCCGGTGCCAGTCAATCTGCAAAGTGACCAGGGGAACAGACGATTCGGAGGAGTGGGGATTTGGAGAGCTTTCTCTTAGCACAGATTAAAATAAAAATATCCCCATCTAATCCAGCTGGATCACGAACCAGCAGGAGATTGTCAAATTTTGGGGTACTTGCATGTAGGGCCACCATGAGAATAAAAAAAAGCCGAATTGTGGAGAGCTGTACAAACTCTGGCACAGAAAAAAAGCCGCAGGGCTATGGATTCCTCCAAAAAAGAAACATCTAATTAAGAGGGAGAGAAGGAGGGAGCGAGAGAAAGACAAACAGAAACAAAAAGAATGAAAAAGAGAAGGAACATAAAAAAAAAAAAAATGGGTGCTTCTCCCATGATGAGTCATCTTTGACCAGGAAAGGTTTTTGTTTCATTGCTCTTTCGCAATTAGATCATCACTCCTCCAGCAGACGGGCCAGCAAGGGAGTGCCAGGACCTGCTCTTATCTGCGCTCCTCTGCCTGGTCCGTGCCATCTCCCCTTCTCTCCCGAAACACGCCTCCCTCACCAACCCCCACACAGGCCAGAGTGCACCCAACAGGCTGCCAATGGGCCGGATCTCGCAGACAGCCAATGAGACACGCATCAAAGACTGGGAATGGGCAGGACCATGCCCGACCACCAATGAGAGACACTTCGCACACCGGAAGTGGGCAGAGCCTCACAAACTGCCCAACGACAGGAAATTCACAGACTGCAAAGGGGCGGGCCTTACAAACTGCCAATAAGCCTTGTGTAATAACATGAGGAAAAGATGGATCTGACAAAAATCTGGCTTCAGATCCCGTCACATTCAAATTTAATGATGTGGACTACATACTTAGGTTTTACAGTCATCTTGAGAAGCATTAACCTTCCTGTTTTATTAAGAATTTAATCATAGATAACATATTAAAATGTTAAATATCAATAGGAAATTGCATATCTGATTTTCAAGTACTTTTCAGACAAAACAGAGTTAAGGCTTCAAAGAATGAATAAAACCGATATTTATTCAACCAGACCACATTCATAATAGATGGATTGGAAGGGTTTAAAATGTGATTTAAAATGAAAATGTAAAATGTTTCCTTGGGTTTTTTCCAAGTTTTCCAGCCAATCACCCTCTGACCAGTTTAGCACAGCATAATTGCAGCTTTTTGCTTTTTTTGATTTAAAAGGGGAAAGGATCCAATGTAAACAATCTTTGGTTTGTTCTTGTACCACAAATATACGTATCTCACCCACAGCTCGAGTTAAATAAAATTGCTCGCATTGCAAGTTTTTCAGCAGCTGATGTCAAAGTGCGTGCTGTCTGGAAGTGACATGTTGACACCCCGACATTACCTCTCCAACCCTCCTTACATAGAAATTAAGTTATTTACTGCCTTGCTTCCTGTAGGCTTATAGCTGGTTTGGGATATTTCTTCTGCTGCTGCATTATGGGTAATCCTGACCAAAACAAAAAATAAATCCAACCAAGTGACACGCAAGAAAGTGTGACTGAAACTAACCACTAGCTGTGTGGTTAGATTGGACACGTTCCATACTGTGGGATATAAATACATGAATTCGGCCACATGCAATATGTATGTATGTATGTGTAGGGCACCATATGTTGACAGCCATCTGTTTGTGCATCTAGTATACACTGCAGTTAAACAAAATGGTAGGTTTGTCATAAAGAAAGGCTGTGTCAGGTCATGGACTGAAAGCATGGACTGTACAAACTGCTCATTGTGCGTGCTGTACAGGGTCCATAGGCTATTGCATACTGGTTTCTGATACATGTATGTTTTGGTCTTGTCACAAACCAGCAAAGAGAAATCGATAATAATCCTACCATTGCTCCAAATGCATATGTGATGTCTGTATCTGAATATGAAAACCCATCTTTAACCCTGGCATCATTACAGTTCCAGGGTACCACCCTCCAAGAACTGGGTGCCAGTGCACATGCCCTGTAAAAGTTTAGGGATTTCGGTTTAAGTGCATCTGCCTTACAGAATCCTCACGCAGAATATCAGGAGTAGCTCTCCTTTTCTCTGGAACTTGACACCACTGCTGTCCATTAAACGTGCTCTGATGGAGATTTCTCTAAGCCCGTGGTCATGAGGGAAGCTGCTCCTCTCAGCACACCAGACTCAATGACACCTCTCTAACCTGCCACAGGCGTTTTCCCATGCAAAGCTATTGACCCACCTGTCGAGTTCCCAAGGGTGCACAGACACCACAGAGCATCCTTTGCTCTTCACTGCTACAAATTCTGTATGTTTGTGTCTGTGCATCAGCTTCAGTGTTACCATCAGCTTCTCTATTACCAGCTAGATCATATCACCTTTATCATCATCATCATCGTTGTGAAAAACGGCTTATGGCACATGGCTGCTCATAAGAAATCATTAATTACATATTCCGTTTACACATGTATATTTAGCTGCTCTCAGTAGTGATAATTTTTCCCTGTATTACAGATGTCTCCTTTTTCATTGCCCAACATTTGAGCTGAAGGGGGGGGAGGTGGGCTGGCAGTAAAACCAATTAGCCCCTGATTGGCTGTAGAGGAAGCCAGAAACCCCTCCTTTCTCGAAAGCTCCCCACAGAAGAGTAATTAACACGAAGCAAAAGCGGCCGACTAACACGGGGGCAGAGGCGCTCTCCGCAGCAGAGGCCAATCTGGTGAGGGCCCATCTGCCGGCGGGCACGCTCGGGTGTGTCAGAAACGCGGCCTCCGTCTGCGACGGAAGTCAGACCCAACCGCGGCGCTGCGGGGGCCTCGGAACGGGAGAGCGCCGCCACCTTACGCCGGGCGTGGCTCGGCATGCGCGAGCGGAGCAGCGGGCTCGGAGGACTCCTCGCGGGTCCGCCGCCCATCCCACTGGAGATAGCGCCTGTCGTCTCTCCGCAGAGGCAGAAAGGACGCTCCTCGATTGCATGCATTCCAGGACCACGCAGTCCCGGCTGCAACACGTCTTACACCTGTCATCCAGGAGATAACCTGGGAAAAAAAAACTTGGGACTGCTTAACATGCAGTACAGCTCTCAGGGAACGGAGTCCGTTTCGAAATAGGCCCGAGCTGAGTGTGTGAGCTGAGAGGGGGAACTGTAATAGGCACCTGCCATTCTTGCTCTGTGCACCAATGAGTTACTGAAGCCACGATGATTAAAATTCAATTGTGAGCCAGAAGTATATTAGGCCTATGAGAACAGCCCCTCCCCCTCAAAATACACATATATACACACACGCACACACACACACGAACATACACGCATATACACCATAACACTCACAGGGGAACGAATTTAGCAGACAATTAAAATATAAAGCATCAGGCGCAATAAAAATGAAACGTCTCATTTCTAATCTTGATTTCAGGAAATGAAGTCCCTAGCCACTGGCACCAGTTTGATTCCAGACACATTGCCTGCCACATCCCAGCCATTCTGCATCTCCATATTCAGCTCTGTCCTTCACCATTCCACAGTGTCAAATTCTGCTACAGTCATTATGTATATAGACATATACAAAAAGCCCAATTTTACTGATTGGAACATTTTCTGCAACCAGCGTCATCTTAACCAAAGGTCATATTACAGCCTGAAAGTCTGTGTAGAAGATACAGTGCTGCATTAGCTGTTTGCTTGGGAGACACCCATATCTAGAACAACCGGCATAGCATCCATTCATACAGCTGTGCATTTTTTGGAATAATTCAGTTTTTAAGCACCTTCCTCAAGGGTACGACATCCTTTCCTTTTTCACCACGGCTTGGCCCCAGCTGGGAATGCCACAGGCAACCCTTTGGTTTGGGAGACCTGGCCCTAAGCACTACGCCACACCGCTGCCAACAGCGTGACAAAGCACGCATTTCAACACTGTTCCCCACAAAAAGGGCTGAGAGAAAGTCAGATACCTCCGCATGCCATGGAAGGAGAGAGGAGAAAGAGGGTGGAAGAGAGAGAAAAAAACCTGACATTCGTGATTTATGCTTCACGCCACAGGGGGATTTCAGCCAGAGATAACCTAATACGACTCGAGGCTTAGCGGCTCTATTGCATTACAACGTTTCAAAGGACTTTTTTGTGGCTGTTGCTCTCTTGTTCTTTAATAATAAAAAAAGGGGCTGCTATCGGAACAAATGAAAGCCGTCTTGGCGTCGGGGATAAACAGCTGCAGCAGGTGCCGGGCCGAAATGAAAGCGGGGCTCCCCCCGTCTCCCCAGAGCTGCGTCCTCCAAGACAGGACAGGGCCTGCGCGCGTTTCCGGAAAACAGGTGATAAGCAAAACATAATGAAACGGGTGCCCGGCCTTTGTTTCGCTTCCTAAGCGTTTAAAGGGCGTCTGGGGGTAGGGGTGTCCGCTGACAAATCACCGCTAATCATCAGCACAAGCGATTACAGAAAATCAAACTGGATCTTGACAGTGCTAAGATTTCCAGCAAAAAAGTCAATCATTTGAAAATGCACATCCCGCAGAATGACTGTTTAAATTGCACCAAGCACACACCTACCCAGCTGTCCTTAGCAGACTGAATTAGAAATGTTTCCGGTGTCCAATCAAACACTTTCCCCAGATTTAATTTTCTCAGAAACCCACCCAGCTGCCTTACCAGAGGTGAACAGCTTTTGGAAATGCACCATCTTACACCCATATTCTCACACAGATGTAGTTAAAGTGTATAGTCATGTGCAGTGAAACAGTTTGACACCAAATGTTCCCACAAAAAGGTTAATCAGGGTTGAACTCATTTACCATGCACACTGCATGGTTTCTATCAACTGTGAACTTGAAGGTGATACTGATGTCTGTTATTTGCTTTTTATTAGGGATTGCCTCCACAGGGAAATTCAAGGCCTAAGCTGGTCGCAGACCAGTCCACATGCTTCAAAGTATTATTTCCTGGGAGAATTAACCCGGGACTCAAAGCTCGGCTTCAACAAAGATTTATGAGTACTGTACGCCTACGTAGAAATCGTGGAATAAAGCTCATGAAGCCGTCCTGCTGCAGGCTCCTAATTTTGCAACAAGTCACCAGCAATCGGGGGGAATAAAAAATCTAAAAGTGCTCGGAAGTGAACAGAAGCATATTTGTCTTCGGGTGAATTCATTTGTTAGCTTTGCTTTTAGCCTTAGAAAAGGCTCTCCAATTCGATGTTCAAGGTTACGGCTTGCCACTAATACTGGAGAAAAAAGCAATGGAAGAAAATTGATGGGTAATGTAGTGTTCTCGGAGCAGCAATTTAGACCTAAAAGCACACTTAGCTTTCAAGGCTCTGCTGTCTTGTCCCACTAGATATTCAGGTAATTAATTTAATCCCTGTATGTAAGAATGTGACACTGGAGAGATTAAACGTGTTGCATTTATTTCCCTCCCGCCGCACAATTACGCATATTGCCTGCACTTCTTAAGAGCTCATCACTCAGACAAAGAAGAGAGTTCACACAGCAGAGTTTCTGTTGGTAATGTGCCTTGTACTGAAATTAGCATTTAAACAAAACATAAACCATGCACCAAAATGTGACATACATTTGCTTTTATTCAGATACAATTTTGGAATCCATAAATATACTTTGCTTCAAGCATTCTGTGCCATACATGTATCAGCTAATCCATGTCCATTTATTGCAGATATTTCTATTTATTTTTTGAACTAATGTCATTATCGCTTTTTGTGTGTTAATATGCTGCATTGTGGACAATTATGTCCCTGTGCGCTTTCCATCTGAAGCTCATTTCCAGGACATCTGTTTTTTTTCAAGGCACAGCTTTGGTTTTTTCATGTTGTCTAACTTATTAGCTGCTCTTAAAAGTTTCACGCCACATGAAGCGCGGTTCCTCTGTTCTCTGAGCCTGTACTCACGTGGGGAGGGGTTCATGCTGCAGTCAGGAAACGATTACTGTCTGGTACAAACGGTGGGGATTAGCGCTTACTCACTGACCGTGATTTACGTCGCAAACCGGCAAATCTTTTATGAGGCAAAATACTGTCCAGCAGCAAAGCTCGGCTGCTTAGGAATTACACAACCGTAACTTCCAGTACAGGCGCTACAGGTCATTTGCACTTGGCAAAAAAGACATCCGAATGAAAGGAAAAAAAAATGTTGGCATCATTAAACAAAAAATGAGAAAATTCTGAAAGCGGCTGGCACGGGCTGGGAGAGTTGGAGTTGGAGAGTTTGCGATCCACAGTGCCAGACTGCTATCTCTAGGACTGCGAAAAGCTGTCGCTGGCATGGACTGGGATGGCTGCAGGCATGCAATCCTCACTGGAGTTAAGATTGCCTCCTAAAACAGCTCTGGGTTCAGCCTAGGGAGATACCATCTGGGATGGGCCGGGGGGCAGTAAAAGTTCACAAGTATCATGTGAACAGCAGGTCAAAAGACTGGACAGAGGAGGGCTAAAGGTTACAACAGCAAACTTGTTTTGTTCTTATTCTTTAGCCTTTTACTGCCAGACATGAAATCCTAGAGCACTATGGTTCAGTTGTCTGGAACACTATTTTGAACCCCAGGAGTCAAACATACCGATCTACAAACCGTTCTACGGGGGATGCCATCGCCATAACACTTCACAGAGCGTTGAGTCATCTGATGAACTGGAAGAGCTATGTGAGGATGCTCTTCGTGGATTACAGCTCAGCGTTTAACACAATCATCCCGGACATATTAGTTACCAATTTCCCACAATTTCTTTGTACCCCCACCGTGCAATGACAATAAAGTCTATTCTGATTCTGATTCTGATACACATCAGAAAAAATAGGTAAAGAGCCTACATGTTTATCATCAGAGAGATACAACACTTCCAACCAAATGCTTCTCCAACAGGTTTGCTGGCATCAACTTTATCTTAGAAAACAAGTATTCTTAGGCACAAAGCAGTAGACAGGTGACATAGTTTGTCACTAAAAAGTTAGAACCTATTCAGGTTTACTATTTGAGTACCATAGGTTAGCACAGCAACCTTGAGTAAATTCTAAAATATTAAGTAGCTCTTTCAGATGATGTAGTTATTAACTGAATTTTAGCACTGTTCTTCACCTTGATGTGTAATGCACTGGGCTTTATGCACCTACTGTGGTCGTTAATGATACATCTGAGGTATGCATTTGATATATCATGCCATAAGTCTTGAAAGTCAGCTTGGATAAGACCGTCTGTCATTGTTATGGACAGTAATAATAACAGGGAAAACAGAGGGTAGCTTTTAAAACCTCTGCCTTTTAAAATGGTTGTAACAATGTTCTGGGTTTTTCTGTCGTGCCCTTGATATCTCTCTCTCTCTCTTGCGCTTAACAAGGGAGAGGACGAAAACTGAGATTGAAGGCTGTCCGCCTCTTGTTTCCGTGACAATGCCGTACAGATCAATCCGATGTGAAAGCGCGCGGGACCGCGCCGCGGGACCGCGCCGCACGAGCATGCGGTTTCTGTCCCGCTCCGTCTTTCCTCCAGGCTCCCAAAGCCACAGGATCCTCTCGCTCCTCATTCCTGGGATTACGAAAAATGCAGGCAAGACAAACACGTTGTATAACTCGGCCCAACAGAACAAACAGGACAGGGGGAAGCTTCAGACGCCACTCCTCTCTGATCCTGCTCCTTTGGCTTCCAGCTCCGAGCCCTGTCCCTATACACCCTCTAGGTATGAAAGGGATTCCACCTCACAAACCCCCCCACCAAATGTACCCTTTTATTCACGATTCATCCTCTTCTCCAGATGGCTGACTCTTTGCTCAGATGAGCAAATGCGATGCATTCACGCCTTTCCCCTCGAGAGCAGCGGCGGTGTACCGAAAGAGACCTGCAGTGTTTCCTGAGCAGATCAAGGTGCTCTTAATATACAACAGATTAAGCACTCGAGGATGCGTCTGACAAAATCCAATTTCCTTTACTGATCTGTCTCGCTCGCAGATTTATGAGTGGTTGAGGATGAGAGTTCATAAAGGAGAGAAGTCAAACTTGCATGGAAGGATGGCCAGTGCTACAATGGAGTACGCACAATACACACACGCAAAGTCACACACAGACACAATAACTTATGTAAACACATGCAAACACACACACAAACATTTTCCTCTGCACCGACTGTGACATCTTAGTCTCAAATTCAAAGACTTACAAATCTGAAAGAGACCAGGAAAATAAATTGGATGTTGCCAAACGTATCCTCGGGTGCTTCAGCATCAGTGTTATGAAAAGTACAGTCGGTTCGACTACAAAAAAAAGGCTCTGAAATAAAAATAGCCTTCAGAATGCAGAAAAGAGGGTCGGATTATGTAAGACCAAAAAAGACTAAAACCCACAGAGCAGTGTATATTAGCAGGGTGTAGGACTGGAGGAGGCGGGGGCAAAAAACAGCAAAGGGCTCTACGGAATGAAAGGAGATGAGGAGCTGGAGGAGCGAATCGTTTAAATGAGGTCACTCGGAAGCGCCATCGCCTTGGATAGCCCCTGCGTGACGCGAGCGCAGCTAGGCCTACGGCCCCTCAGACAGACTGAGAACTGTGGGATTTTGGGCGAGGTCTCATATCAAACAGCCATCTTTCCGGGGCTTTCCAGAGGACCGCGGCGGGAGAGGGAGGTTGCCTCGGTCTGCCCTCCAGGCGTTCACCTAGAATGCAATCCCATGGGATACGGCATCTGATTTTTCCAGACCGTGACACGCAAATGGAAAAAAAAAATATATCGGCATCGTTTTCAAATTTGGTTCTGGTTACAAAAAAAAAAGAAAAAAGAACTGAGACTCCCAGAATTCCAAGTGGCAAGCACTGACTTGCCCAGCCGAAAAGGGAATGTCGCCAAGTTGTAAACACTTCCTGTCAGGAAGGGAGCACTTCCTTAATCCCGAAACAGCCCTCGCGGTCTTTATGTTCCAGGAAATGAAAGCAGATGCCTGCCTCTTTACCTCAGTGCTGATCCCTTGACAGCTTGCTCCTCTAAGAAAGGCATACACTCTTTGAAATTACACCCAAAGGCAAGTCCTGCTGCCCAGCAGATAGCAAACGACACCTGAAGATTATGCCAACGGTTACCTTTATTCACTTTTTTGGCCTTCACACACTTCCTTTGTGGTTATTCAGGCTTCCTTTCCTTCTTACATACTCGGACACAATGATGTGGACACAATTTGGCCGCCATATCGAACACCATATTGCTACACTGTGCGTTCTTTTGCCTATTGGTTTGTTTATCATAAAGGCACATACTGTGTACCCTTGGTCTGTATGTTGCATGTATACAGACAGAACATTCCTTATAGAAATATCTACAATATATTATACAAATAAATTATGCTTTGATATAACTAAATTATTTTGTGTTCTCTGAACCCCCAACCCACAATAGGCCACAATAGGGTACACAAAAGGCTACTGTTACAAAGTAGTGTGGGAGCCACATAATACTGTAAATGTGCTGTGTTTATAGCAGCCGAGAGAGGAACACTAGGAATACTTCAGCTCCAGTCCTCTCAGATGACAAAATCATGCTATGGCCTATCCAAAAATACCTCACTCTGAGATCTGCCATGCTTAAAGACCTTGCCTTCTTGAAAATCTGAACGGACTGTGTTAGAACTTATGCGGATGTCACTAAAAATAAATGTAGATGTTCCCGTGAGAAACGCTCTTTACTCCTGGACAGGTAGAATGTCTGTGGTGGAATATTAGGGCAGGCTTGGAATGTGGTCAAGAGCTGAGGCTGACGGGAGCAGACTGTGAGCGTGCTCGGTGTGGAACCCTCCCAAGGGGTGCAGAGACTGCAGCCACAGCGCTTCCATAACACAAACGGGTAACAAGGTAGCACCACCGGCAAGGGCACGGACCACAGGCCTGTGAACCGCTGCCCTGGATACAAGGGAGACCATATGGAGTCCTTTGCTCTGGTCTCCTCCAAAGAATAATTCCAACGTTTTAAACACCAGAGGGAATGACAAACAATGTTCAAAAGTCCAGTGTTCATCTTGGAAAGGGAAGATGGTCATTTATGGGTGTAAACTAGCGTTTTGTGTACTCACTGCAAAAAAAAAGAAAAAGTAAAAACGTTCCAACTTTTACCATCGGGGCGGTTAAAAATATCCAGGCTTTCTGCGGCACGTATATACATACCCTGGATGGCACAAAACCTCAGGGCTCAATTTGTTTCCTTTTAATCAGCCTGCGATGATCTGGTTTCCCAGCAGCCCCCTCTTTCAGGCACTGTTTCACTTGGTCATTAAAATAAACAGTGCCATGTGTCCACAGCTTCTCTGAATGCATCGACCAATGCAGCTCTCTGACTGCCAGACAGTGTCTTCAGTAGGACAGAGTCTAGTGGGGTATCTCAACAGATAGGAAGAATTGGAGCTACACACTATAGAATATAGTCAGACTACAGTAATCAGTTCAGTTTTTAAATATCAAAGAAGTGAGAATTACAAAGTAACTCAAAAGAAAAATCCACACTCTGCTATGGTTCCTTAATTATGATGAATTCGTACCTACTGCTGCACAAGATTTCCCTTTCCTACATGCATGTAATTCCAAGCCAAATTCCTTTCTTAGGGCTACCTAGTCTTCCTGTAGTTTTCCCCTCAGATGACATCATCCAGACACTGAGGTCAGCTGTAAACAACGTGGCCGGGGCCGGCGCAGGCCTCGCAAACGCCCGAATTCCTTCCTCCCGTGAGGACTTCCAGAGTTCCTGGATCAAACGAACTCAGACGCGTGTTAGCTAACAAGCTGAGCTACAGGGTAGTACGGACAGTAGCTTCTGAGGGACTGCAGAGAAATACTTCGCTTAAAGGGCGCTGTCAATGTGCTCCGGTTTTTGACAAGATCATTTGTTGTCGGCCTTACCACATTGGAAAGGGTAAACACAGGGAAGGTGTTTGTATCAGGCATTCATGAATGAGCCTTGTAATGGCCGCTCAATTAATGTGTGCTTGGTACATTCAGCATGTTTCCAGGGGTTAAACTTCAACAACCTGCATTGTGTAGGAGACTTATAGTTACTAGTGTTAAGTTGTTTTGTGTGCCAATATGTTATTATTGTAAAATATATTATTACTGTAAAATAATAACAGTTCAAAAACAAAGAGGTTACATGCAATTATGGTTATAACGTATTGTCATCAAGACCTACTTGGAGCAAAAATGGACAACACTTCACAGTTATTTCAGAGCGACCCATGTAGCTTGATATTTTCAACCTTCAGTGGTGTCAGTCTTTTCCACTCTGTGATGGGGTAAAATGTACCACTCCTCTTCTAATAATCCATGCATTTATCAGGGTCTGAAAGCATACCTCTGACAAAACACGGTAGCATGGCGTGGAGACAGGATGTTCTTTGCACCCTGACACTCAAACACACCTGTCCTGCCTCTAGAAAATATGTGGGGTATTTCAAACAGTTTGAAAGGTGTATAGCATTACAGTGCACCATAGAGAATAATCTGATTGTCTCATATACAGTGACCTGAGGACTGACGTCAAACATTTCAACCGCATACCAAAGTCACTGACAATAATCTTTTTGCGTCTATGTAGTCATCCTGCCAATAACAACAGGTCATAAGACCATGAAAGAGCATTCCATTACGACTCATGTGCTTTGAGATTACACTGGAAGAGAAGATATGCGGGTTACTGAAAATGGCCCCTGTCGTATCATTACTACTAAACATAAAAAATGCAAACAGAGTCATGACTGTATTCATGAGAAAATTATTTATTTGTTTGCCGGATGCCACACAATCCTGTGTGACTTGCAAAGCTCCAAGTTTACACATTTGCATATTCAATTATACAGCCCGATATTTTCTGAGGCAATTCAGGTTGAATGCCTCGCACAGTGGCACAACAGCAGTGCTCCACCTGGGACTCATGCCGGCAGCCATCGGTTGGTGTGCCTAGTCCCTTAACCAAAACGCCACACCGCCGCTCTTTAAATTAATGACACATGCACTTTCTGCTAACTCCTGGCAAGAGATACAGGTAGGCTTAATTGGAATGGGTTGCTTTCCAGCATTTCCATGTGTGTGTAATGCTGCCAATGGGCTCCTTAATTAGGGGCTGACATTTTGGAAGGCGCCTCCCCCAGTCCTGTGCCCTGGTGCAGTCAGCATGTGTCAGAGAGCATGCCTCGCTGCCCATCTAACCAATCCGCCCAGCTCACAACCCAAAACCATCCCCAGTAAATCACACGGGCTTCATTCTGGGCAGGAAATAAAACTTGGTGAACCACATAAATCCCCACCTCTCGTCTGCATTTCGCTCCTGGCCACTGGAGTAACATTCAGAACAAAGGCCACGTCCGCCAGGCTAATCTGCTTATGTAAACCTGTCCAGGCTCGGGGGGCTGCTTGTTTGCATACATTGCGCAATCCAAAGGCACCCGGGTCACGGGTAGGTTGAGTGTGACTGTAGGGCCCCGCTCCAGCACTATTTCGACATCTGACATTCAGCAGAGCTAGCTGTGAATCCTGACAGAACACTGACAGGAGGGGTATGACAGCGTTCACACTGACGCTCCCTCCTTAGCGCCAAAGAAACAAAACACAATGGTGGGTTCACATTCATACCATGAAACCCAGCTAATATTCAGACACTGGTGTCGCGTCTTTGTGCAATAGCGGAGAGCAGCGGCTAGGGAAGATGCTCAAAGCATGTCCTCCCTTAAAGACTGAAAGACAACTTCTCCATCTCGCAGCCTCAAAAGGAAAATGAAATCTTGGCAGAGAGGAGGGCAGGTAGATCAGTGAAGAGTGAGATTAACCTCGCGCGTTTGCAGCCCTGATTTTACAAAGCAGCAAAACGACTCCTCTCACTTCCCAGGAATGTGCCCATAACTAACTCAGCAAACAGAAAATGAATAAGACAAACATGATCATTACAGCCGAAAAGGAAATGAAAATGTAAAAAAAAATATATTTGATTAAACAGAACATGAGTAAGTAGACAGCAGAAACCATTGTGAGTGCCATGATGCTGGTTCTACTGAAAATAAACAGGATTAAATCTCTGCATGACATAAAATGCTCTCATAAACTAATTACGCAAAACTGTCCCTTCAAGGACTCCTCCAAACAACACCTGATTGGATGCCTCCATCTCCTTTGATTCTATTATCTGTTATATGATCCTGACAATATAGGTTTAGCAGCTGAGGCCTACTTCCTGCGTCCATTTTGAGGCGGTGTGAGAAGGGCGATGTGCTCTCGCATGAATATGTAAAACAACGTTGCGCGCTTTGCTACAGAGCTGAGAAACAAAACAAGTCGAATGGAAATTGGATTTTGAAATGAAAAAAAAAAGAAAGTAAGAAAGTGACTGAAGTGAGGCGCAGGCAGATAACATAGCTGGCAGTGAAATAATAATGATAACGAGAAAAGAAATGAAATGGGTATCTTTGAGTTCAGCTGTTTTCCTCTGTGAAAACACACTACTGGATGAGTTTCAGGGAAATGAGTGCTTTCGGTTTTCATCACATCAAATAATTTGTTGGGGGGGTGGGGGGGGGGGGGGGGGGGGCGTTGGGGTGCAGCTATCAACCAACAACAAAATGATTTCAGATGATGAACCACAACTCTACACATAGTAGTCTGTGAAAACATTTTGCCAAGAACAATTAAAAGATAAGGAGAAGCAGAAGAAGAATAAGGAAATGAACAAATCACTGTGAAGCAAATCTGTCAGTGCAGCGTGTATTGGTAGCCCGCACAGTAACCATGTGAGAAAGAGTGATAAGATGTTTGTGTCTATTAAACAGTTTGTTTACTGAAAGGGATATAAAGCAGGGCTATTGGTCTTTGAGGGAACCATAATAGTTGAAATACTTTCACTTAAATCAAACCCTTAATTGTAGCCAGTCTCATAGTCTGCTACTCAGAAGTCTAGGGAGAGAAACCAGAAAGACCCCCAGCAAGGGTAATGTCACGGTCCCTCTCATTTACACAATCAGTGAGGCAACCTTTTTTTTCCACCATAATCATTAAAATAGAGATAGCCTCCCATGCGTGCTTCATATACAGTACATGTGGCACTGCAAAATCCCAGAGGCAAGGCATGCTGGGAATCCATGGTCCACCTGTCTCCCTCTCCTAAATGTTCTCGGAATCTCATTGGATAGTCTCTTGGGGGAATGATAAATTTACCTTCTAAATTTGACAAAGTCAAGTAAAATACATACATTAAAAATAGTGCACAGGATTGAAAGAAATGAAGCTAACTGCTAAGTTCACCTAAACTGTAACTGACAAGAACCACAGTAATTAAATAAAAGCCAAGTAAGCTAGGGCCTAAATAGTCCTTCATAGTCACACAAATAACAAACTTCAAACGGCAAGCCTTCAGCTTTCTATTTACGAGACAGCTTCCATGATCTGCACTTCTGCTTTGTTTTGACTGCAAGTTCATCTTCTCTGTATCCCTCCCCTAACTTTGAAGTGTCTTTGAGAACTTTGTGCTGGAGGGGAGGGGGGCTGCGAGAGGGAGGATTTAATTAGCTCTACGGTGGCCAAATAATTGATCGTCTCCTTCCATTCACTGTACCATGAAGGTCTCGTCATTATAAACAAAATACAATTTACAAACAGCAGCAACAACAACAATCAAAGCTAATGTGGTTGGTTTTTTTTTCCTATTCTATGTGCTTGTTGTGTTACAGCTCCTGTCATTCAAAATGTAAAATAGTGAAACCGCCTCAGGTGGGACTTCTAATCAGGCAAGCTATATCACACTGCCGTGTGCATGAAATCAAGTGACTCACTCCAGAAGGAGTTCCACTAGCAGCCATGCTGACAGCCACAGACTGAGAATAATAAATAATGAACTTCAGACGCTAACCATCCAGCAAAACGCTGGACGCAACTATTGGCAGCACAGGCATTAGGTAAGCGGTTACATAATTAGCATCCACTGCCGGAGTAATTAAAACATCAATCTAGCTCAGGGAGTAAATCTGAGAGTTGTAACTTGCCTCTCTCTCTCTCTCACTCTCTCACTCCACCACTTCAAACCTGGCTTGTGCCTGCACAATTGGCCAGCCAATTAGGTGTTTGTCAAACAAAGGCCTCCACGTCTCCGCTAAAAAACACGCTTCTGTCATGACAAGGCCTGCACCGAATAGAAGCATGCTCACGTTTGTGAACGTGAGGTATATAGTGAAAGTGGTCTCTCTCCAGTGTAAGTACGAGGCAGTGGTGTCCTTGTGGGCAAGAAATGTATCGCAATATATGCTAATGAAAACAGAATTCACAGTATTAGCATATATGCTCACTCCTTTCTTAACATAGGATTTGTGTTGTCAGATATTCCAAGATACATTTAGCATATATGTTAATATACTTACATGTTTTAGGGCAGCAGTGTGGTGTAGCGGTAAGGAGTAAGACGTAACCCAAATTTTGTTGGTTAAATTCCCCGCTGGGGCACTGCTGCTGTACCCTTAGGCAAGGTACTTAACCCACAATTGCCTCAATAAATATCCAGCTGTATAAATGGCAAGCTGGATAAGTGTGTCTGCTAAATGACAATAATGTAACAAATATTTTTGAGCCACTGCAAAACATTAAAAAAAAATGTTTAAATGTACGTTGAGAACATATACCACAATATATCTTTTTCCTGCACAGGTGAGTGTGGACAGTGGCAAGACTGTGCGTTCAATTTAAATTCAACTCAAGCATTGCATGCAGCACACTCCTAAGTGCTCTGTAAGTGGCACCGGCCACACATTTCAGAAATTCACAGGAGAAGGTTATAACTCTCAGCAGCTAAGAGCACGGCTCACTGAAATAAACGCAATCATACCTGACGGCTGCTTGAAATTCCACCCCCTGATTGCAATCAGACGTCCTGCATCACACAGAGCCAAGTACCACAGTTAGGACCGAAATGATAGCCTCGCTCCCGCGCTCAATTGTATCAGCTGTCAGACCGCTGTGCCAACCAAAGAAAACCAAAATGGAAAACAACCTCCTTGGTTTGAGTCCTGCCATATTTGAGCTCTGGGTGGGTTGGAAAGTTTTTAATAGCCATTCTGGTTGCTGCTACATCTGATTGGGCCCCCCTCCAGTTTAAGTCTTTGCCATGACAACCCTCGGGAGTGAGGTGGCCCTCCCCGGCTCTCTGTGAATCGTGAAATTGGCTATTACGTGCGGATTTATTTAAGACACCGTTCCATGTGCTATTTTAAACTTTATTTTAGAGCTCTGTCCCTTAACAGCGTATAATTTATCCTCTCTGGTCAATAAATAGAGTGATCCATTCAACATCTCCCCTGTGTTCTTGGTTTTTATTTATTTCTTTTTTATTTTACTTCATTTCACAGCTGTTCACTTTTGCCTAGACGAGCAGCATTGCCCCCCTCCCATAGTCTCTTGCCTGAAGTGCCCCTTCTTACATGGCCTGTATGTTAATTTTAAGGAGGCCATTCTGTGGCATAGCAGTGCCATGCTGCCAGTCAAAGTCACTGAGAGCAGCAGCCAACGCTGGCACAATAGCATCAGATGAAGATCTCACTGACTGCCTCCCTAACATCACAGAGTCCTCACAGGTTCATTCTCATGCTAGCTTTACAGAAAAGCCTCCCTCGCTCTCGCTCATCCTAATGAGTGTGTCTGTCTTACCCCAAAAGAATATGCTTCCTGTCCCTACTCTTTGCATTTGGATAAAGAGGAGGAGGAGGCAGACATAACGTTCTCATCGCTCCTTGAAAATGTTGTGCCTAATTGATGTCTGAGAACAAAATAATCCCCAATTAACAAGAGAAAGCAGTAATCCTTTTAATTAGACGAGCAGCAGCTTCAGTTGTTCAGGAAAAACAGTTTGTCGCTCAGTTCCCCATCGCCTTTATCTGATGAACTCTTCCGGAACAGTCTTTATTACACAAACGCAAACCTTGCTCGGTCATCAGATTCAACCAGGGGACATAAACCAGAGATAACAGCTGCTGCTTTCTCCGAGAACGTGACAGCACAATGCAATACCAGCAATCTCTGCAATCCTTACATTCACTCACGCCTGGGTGGAACACGGCACAAAACTGCTGTTATAGGAACACACAAAGCCGAAAGGCCACGGAAAAAAAAAAAAAATGTTTTCTTAAATTGTCCAGCATATACAGGACAACGAGTGTGGTGACAAGTATTCCAGGAAATTAAAAACAAACCTTTTTGGCTGTAACCTCAAACAGCACCTCGGGAGTTTTCAGTGAGCATGCCTTCGGCAATGTGCTAGCCACGCCCTGAACCAGTAGGCGTGGGACATGAAGCGTGAAGGAAGCGCCTCATTGGACAATGGGGGCGAAAGACACTGCACAGTCACCGAAGCTGCACATACCCAGCAGCACTCCGGAGTGCATTCCTCGATCGTGTTCCGGCAGGGCTCCTCCTACTTCAAAACTACTATGATCGAATCTGACGCACTGAGCCAAATGGAGGAACGGCGGCGGGGGGGGGAAAAAAAAAAAAAACAAAACTGGTCCCTGGTGAATCGCAACTGCGGGCGCAGTGGGAGTTACAGATAGGGTGTTGCCTGCATTGGGCAATACTTCTGCACTCCCTCTCACGTACAAATCCACAGTCCCTGGGCCCTCTTTGCCAAACTGAGATATGCCAAAGCGTGACTGCAGCCAGTGCAGTAAGCAAGCCCTCACACTCTAAAATCATGTGTCCCCTGGGTCGTGTTTGGCAGGCAGACACTGCAGGCTGCAGTCACATACAGATGCGCGCGGAGGAAACTGAAAACTGTGTTTGCTTGTAAACTTAGTCGATAATGCGTTTCATTACTTTCAGCACCTGCCTCCGCAAGCGTCTTTGTGTGAACGCTGAGTGAAAACAGACTCAGCTTGGCTCCAAACCCTCTTGAAAAGAGAGCAAAAGTGCTATTCTGAGGGTAACACAGACAGCATATGCAGTGGATAGCGGAGAATACACAGAAATAAAGAAAAACCATGTAGGTGAAAAAAGCACTGAAATGAACTGAACTCCACAATGTCGCAGAGTAAAGAACATCGGCAGGCTGTCAGCCATTGCATCACCAATCCCTTCCTGTCAATCAATCCAGGATTGCTCAGAATTGAAAGAATGGTCATTTCAGACCACACATATGTAAATTCAGCATACAAGTAACAATGGATAGCACAATCAGAGTGTGTCAACTGACAAACAAAAGCAAAATTAACAAAAAATATTATGACATCTAATTTCCTTGATGAAACAGAAAATTGCTACAGTTTAGTTTCCCGGGCCGATGAGAAACAAACGGCATAAACTGAACCTCTCCCAGAGTACGACCTACATAAAACATGAATGCTGTATTTTCAAACTGTTGCAACAGCATCAGCCATGAAGGTACCAATGGAATATCAAAATCACCAAAGCAACCAGAGAATACAAATCAAGATTGGCAGCTGCCCCTGTTTTATCCAGAGACCATTTTCAAAACAGTGGCGGACAGTACAGGTTTATGATCCCATTCCAGATAAAACTTAAGGGATGAATACCAGCTATGGAATGATATACGAAGCTGTATGTGGTTATAAACATATGTTATGAACAAGGCTTACAATTTATTCTGTCTAGCCGAATAGAGTTGCTTATACATGCTATCTATATATCAGACTGTTTTGAATGCCTGGTTGTGGCTGACATTTATTTCACATTTTCGATATCCCATTACAACAATACTCTAAACTGAATGTAATCTTGTGTATCTGAATTATACATTATTGACATAAACACTGCAATAGGTTTCAGATTTCAGCCGTTGTACAGCACGATGTAGATAAAAACGGTTTCCTCTTTACACGTCAAATCGTACAATGTGATTTCGTCTCATTTCTGTTTGCTCTCAGAGAGCTCAAGTGAAGACGGAACACACGTCTGAAAAATGTGACGCCGTTTCAGTGCGCAAAGTCAAGTGTGTAAAGAGCATCTGTCTAGCGTCAACTGGGGAATGTCTGTCACTACCTGGTAACAACGTGCACTGTCTGGCATGGATTTGTGTCCACCGCTCAGGAGCTAATTAAATAACTTGTTCTGCCGGTTTTCATGTTATCTGTCTAGTAAAATGACTATGTGCGGCGTGGATATGTAACTTTTGTTTCAGCAAGTATTTAGGAACTCGATTAAGTGTTATGCAACAATAACTGTCGCCGTTTAAAAATAGTTAATAGAAAACAAAACGAGAAAAAAGTTACTTTTCCCTTCGAAGTTGTTGTAAACTTCTCCGGGTTTCGCACACGCATGTGGTGATTTGTGTAAAGGCTACTCGGAAGTTGTCTCCCTTTAAGACGGCAAGGGCCATTACCTTTTCTTGCTTGTTTTCCTGCTCTACTGGAGGTGATGTGGGAGATTTCACGTTCCCAGCAGAAACAGCTGGGGCTGCTATAATACCACTGCCTGTAGTGGGGTTGCCTTTCTCGATCGTTTCCACCTTGATAAGCCGGTGTTTCGGCGACACGTATTTTATGTCCGGCGACCCCACAGAACTCAAGCCTGTTGAAAATGAAATGTTTCCGCCTCCCGTGTAAGGGTCCTCGAAGTCCAATTCCTTCTGTAGTTTGTAGGCAGCTAGAATGTCCGGCTGTGCGGGGCTCGGGTAGTGAGAAGTGGCCCCTGAGCTTGGCTGATGGTAGCCTGGCGTTCCGGGCACAGCGGGGTGGTAGTGTCTGTAGTCCGGCTTCGGGGGAGCCGGAGGTGGCGCCTTGGTGGTTTTGAATCCCAGGTGTTCCTTGAACCATTTGGCCATGCTGCCAGCGCATTGCTCACAAGTCTGTTTTAATATTTCGTTCCACTTTTCCTGCCGAGGTCCTCGTTCCGTGTGCGGCTGAGTCCTCGGCTCTCCCCGACCTGCTGCTGCGTGTTTCTCCAGCTCAGATTCCGTCCTTTTACCCTGCGCTGACCAAGTGCGCAGAGCCCGAACCACTCCGTGCTGTCCTGTAACTCTGGCACTATCGCACTGACAGCGAAAGCGCTCTGCGCTCGATCTCCGCCGAGCAATATGGGGGAGCGCGCATCTGGCTATGGGATACGATAGTTTCCCAGACCAGTTACCTGAGAACATTCACTGCCACCTACCGGGCTGATCTGTTACTTTTATTTCAAAACTAGTGTTCGACTGTGATACTAGGTGACCAATAATGATAATAATTATGATGGCAACAGAAATAATGATGACAGTAAAGCTTTTAGCCATTATATTTTTCCCTTTTCCAATGTACAAAGAAAATGAACAAATATTAATAATGTATATGTAAACTATTCTTGATTAAGCCACCCCATTTGATTAAACCAGTTCGCTTATACAGCTTCCTGAAACAGTCGCAACGTATTACTGACATGGTAAATAAAGGCATAATCGCTCGTTACTAAGATCTGTGCAACAGACAACTGTACCCCTTCGAGGTCCGTAGCTCAACACTATCGCAAGTTTTTTTTTCCCCCTGGTGACTGTCACAGTTTGTTGTGCTGAAAGTCTTTACACCGCTGTTGCCAAATACGTGCCGTTCTCTCGCTGAAATATTAGCGTGTTTAAATTTTATTAAGTTTAAGAGGTCAACATTTCCTTTTCGACAGTCCTACAGCAGCACAGCGGTAAAGGTGAATATCAGCTTACACTGTGTGCATATAGCGGAGGGGCGTGTTCATCTCAATGACCAGTCAGGCTGATTTGATCATGGCATGCACTGCAGCTGACCGGAAGAATGACACGTAACTGCAATTACTCAGTTGCGCTTGGCCCTTGCCAGCATGACAAATCCTTCCCGACCTGCCGAGCCTTGCACGCAGATGAGCTTAGAATTCCAGCAGGTAAAGTCATTTTGATCTGCCATGAGAATTGTAGTTGCCTTTGGTGCCTTGCTTGCTTCTTTTGTTAATTCCTAAGCAGAACACTCATTTAAAAACATTTCCTGTAACTGAAAACATATTTCACCAATACTGGAACTATGATGGCTGCAGCGCTCGTATTTCAGATTGATAGTTTTAATGCTTAATTGTTTAAACCGTTATCCATTGTATAATTTGTAAAAGACAAAGAAACGCAGCATACCGTGGGTGTCAGACAGTTTCCGTCAGTCTAGGTCCCTTCACACATTGAAAAAGCCGCATACAACACAGAGACCTTGAGCGCATGTCTGAAACTCTAATTGAATTGGCGACTTACACAGGCAGTGCCTCTTCACGTGGAAATGCGACATCAATGGATAGAGACAAATGGGGCCTAGCACCATAGCTTTTTATGAACCAATATGTCTTTTTAAATGAACTGTTTTCTAGTCAAAGAACGCACTATGCAGCTGGGAGGTTAACCTTGTACTTGGGGAAAACATCTTTATTTATCGAATATAAAAGTAATCTGCAAGACTTTTGGAGGAGTAGCAATTTGTTACAGTAAACCCTATGTGCTTTATCCACAGAGCTTGATGTCTCATTTCTCTCTCTCTCTCTCTCTCTCTCTCTCTCTGGTCCCACAACAGCAGTATTCCGTAAGGTTCAGTGTTCAGAAGTCCAATCACTGAGCAACATACAGCCCCTATATGTACATCAGTAAACAATAATAATAATAATAATTCTTATTCTTATTATTGTTGTTGTAACAGTGATTATGTTGCTTCTCTCAGCTTTGTGTGTAATGTCTTCATCTGTGGTGGGGACATCACATGATCATGTGGAAAGGGAAGAGAAACACATGCTGTAAAAATCCCGGCACAGACCTGTGGCCACAAACATCTGACATAACATTGAAACTTAGGGAACTGTATTCATGATCTGAACTTTGCCAGTTAAAATCCACCAAGGGACACTGCTGTTGTACCCTTCAAGGTACTTAACCTGAATAGCTTCATTAATATATCAGACTGTAAGCTAAATAAGTCACCCTGGGTAAGGCCATCTGCTGAATAAATAATGTACTGCATGCTTAGAAGTGTTCAGAGATGGGTTATGTGTTCCGTTACAAAGCCCTGGTCTAGGGCAGCTGCAATGAAAACAGGTTTCTGTTCCAGCCTGGCACCCAAGCACATGACTGAATTAATCATTAGCTTGACTGAACACATTTAGCATTACTTTCCAGTTCTGCAGGCAGTGGTATCTTAAATACAGGTGGAAAACACGCTCCGTGCTTGCTGGTAGCCCTGGATTGGTGCAATTTGCATGCAATCCCTTCCGTAACATCAAAAACGAAATATTTTGAAGAACAAACAATATAATGAGAAAATGTGTACTCTGTGTGTGTACTTGTCTTGGGGGTGGAGCAGCATTCATTCGGCTGTGCTTAGTCATTTAGTTACTCCTGCATGCTGCATGACTGCAAGACACATCAGGATCCTCCATGGCACCAGCCATAACCAGCTTAGGAAGGTTACCCACCTTTTCTCCGTGAGACAAGCAGCACAGCCCCCCTGAGATTAATGAGTCCGTTCCAGGAAGAGGGTGCCAAGGCTGGCCGTCATCAATCACCGGCCTGCCATCAGGCGAAGGCTTTATAGACCCGGGTCACTGCTGGCTCCAAGATTTGCATTGCAGATTAGAAGCAATTGGAGACAAATCTTGCGGCATTATAGGTTATCCAGCCTAGAGGTTGGAGCCCATTTACATGTCAGCTTATGAAAGTGTGACCATGGCTTGCGTTTGCGGTGAGTGCACCTAGCTGTGCACAACACTGATCGCTCATCCCGCTCATGCTCGTGCTCGAGGTCTTCCCGCAAACGTCTTAAATGTTTTAAATGGGAAGATAAAAGGGATGACATCTAACAGAGGGAGAGGTTAAGCCAGCTGAGCGATAAGGTAATTTGCTCAAAAGATGCAGCGCCGGTGTAAGTTTAATTAGAGCTGTGGCATTCTGTTGCTGTGCCAACATGTGTTCCACATATAGGCTCACCGTGGGATGCATGGTTCCATAATTAACCCCCACAAGCCCCTCCGCCGATGTGGAGCATCACAGGGCGCAGAGAGCTCCTTGTCTAGCATTCACGGCCCTGCGCAATGGGGACTAATGAGGCGCTAGATTAATAACCTTTCCGTCACAGCAGTCGTTGTCCGTTTGATTGATGAACATCAGCGCCAACAGGTGAAGTGTGCCTCATTTGGCCCGGTTCAGAATGAACCAGCGGAGTGGATCTCGCAAAATCGCTGCCGCCATACTTCATTTTGCAAGCAGCAGCGCAACTGTCAAAGCCATTGAGTGAAAGGGTTGCAGAATGTTCAATACAGACGACCACTACAGGGATTTGCTTGCCCAACCCCCGCAATGAAGCTAATTTAGGAGCGAAGCAATAAGCAGCGTGAGGTGGGTGGTCAGTTTGCCACACCAGCACCCTGAATGGTCAGCTCCTTCCGATATTTGGCCAATCAGCGGGCCTACTCCAGTCCAGCCTGTGACAGGAAAAGCTGTTAGCGGAGCAGGAGTGCACTCATAAATGGATGGAAGGGGCGATCAGGATATTGAGTTAAGGACACAGGAAGGATTGAGATTTCTGTTTATTGCAGGAACATGACACATCCATTAAAAAAGCTCTTTCCACAGAATGGAGCACTTTTGAGTTTTATTAAACAAAATTGCAGTTTGTTTGCCCAAATTAAAATGAGGCCCCAATGACTAATACTGCTCCTACTCTTTAAGGTTTCGGTAAGGACGTAAACAGAAATTATTTGAAATGTCATCTTCACATTCCTAATTTCAACACTGGTTGTTTTTTCCTGTTTTCTGATGTCAGTATAGCCCTCGGTATCACTGCATGTCATGTCATTTGTGATAAAGGTACCGTATTTTTGTTGAAGGTCTGAAATCTGTAGAAGAACCAATATGTCATAAGTTTCTGTGTGTGATTGACCCCATCTTTCTAGATGACAACAGAATAGCAAATGAGTTGGATACATTAGCCTACAGTCTAGTGGGATTGTCAATGGGTTTTCATGGTTTCATAGATCAATAAAGAGTATGAGATATGGGGTAGGGAAAGGCGTGTCATAAAGACTAAGGCAAGTCACAGAACATTCATTTCAGGCGATTGCTTCATCAATGACTGACTGATCTATGCAAATCAAGTCTCTGCTCATCACAGTGAAGAGCACTGATTGGTTACAATTGATCAGTCCTGAATGTTTAAATGATACTTTGTGAATGTTAATCCTCAAGTGATTTTTTCCACTTTTTTTCTGTATAAGCCTCGGTCAATGATCAGTCAGCATCATCACAATGATCACTCATAAGTATTCACCATACCAAAACTATATCTGACCCTGCATATGCTTCAAGCAGGAAAACTACGCAACAAAGATTCTTACCCAATAATCAATTTGCTGTCATAGCAACCATTTTAACTCCTCCCAGCAGTGCGTTTTTTTTTTTTTCTCCAGCATTGTTTCGTGTCAATGCTTTCCATCAAATCTGCCTTGCTAGCTAACACCTCTGACACTTGCAGTCTCAAATTCAATCGTTCAATCTGCAGGCTCGCTCGGTGATGATGAGGGCTGGGTTCTGCTTGGCTTGGAAAGAACCGGGCTGATGAGAAAACTCTACCAGGCATGTTTATAACTGTCTGACACAGGGTGCGCAAGGGGCTAATTTTTTTTTTTACATGTTTTTTTTTTTATTATTGAATCCACTTTGGTGGATCAGTACAGTGATGGCTGCAACAGAAGGACTGTAGTGATAAGCGGTTACACGCTTTTCACTGATAAACAAATGCCATAGAAAAGTGAACTCATAAACTGCACAGAGGAAGTGTATTTTGCCTGAAAGGCTGCCTGTCTTTGATGGCACATTTTGTTACCTTGATAATTTATTTGAGTTAACACAGGCAGGATTCCAGGTCTAGCTTCAGGAAGGAAGCACTGTCTCAGAATTTTAAATCCATCTGAACATTGTACTCCACTGTAATCCATTTTAGATTGGATACAGATCCCTGGTTGTCCCCAAAAAGAGGCGGTCTGTCTGTATGTCTGACTTTTGTCTGGTATATACACCATGTAGCTGTAAATGTCATTGATGTCTCCCCACCTTAGGGAAAATGTTGTATATTGTTTCCATCTACATTATCTTTCCATCCACGTTGTCTATTTTCCAACAAATTTACTCAAAAGAATGATCGATTCCAGTCCAATTTTATAGCTCGAGATGAGAAATGCATCTGAAGATGACTGAAACTGCATTATTCATAAATCTGGGTATTATTGGTAGGCGCTGTTGCACTTGTAGACCTGTTTTAAAAGGAAAGTTTCCCAGACAAAGGCAGGCTTGTGTCATCCACTGGAGGAGGAGGGTTGGGTTCTAGGCTTACAGGACACAGTCCAGAATGCTCAATCATGCATGTAAGTACCAGGTACATATCATAAAACATATCGGGTTTTAATGTTTGACAGGAGATCTCCTTTAAGGGCCTACCAGCCCCCTAGTAGTGAAAAATAATGTCTTCCAAAAAACATACTTTATAAAAGCTATAAACAACATTTTACAAACTCTTTTAGATTTATAACCTGAATGTGCTTCTGCCCCTCTTAATAAAGTCTTTTGGATTTAGACTCTAAATGTGCACCCGCCACTACCCTTCGTAGGATTTGAATAGGTACATTTTAAAATGTTTGGTTACTTCATGAACTAAAAAAGAGTTAAAGTAGTGACGGCAAGGGAAAGATATGTGTTACCAGTTACTTTAGCGATAATTCAATTAAAGTCAAACCCAACATTTACGGTAACTGATAGTCCAGTGTCCAAAAGTTTGATTTATTTGAGGCAAGGGGCGTGCTATTTTCCAGTAATCTAATACTGTGGGTGACTGCAGGACACAGATATTCTTTAAATGTGCTGAAAAGCCCCCTCGGCAGCTGTGCTCCCAGACACTCACTCAGCCACTGACATCACCCAGTTCACCCAGCACATCAGTCACTGAACGCAGGCCAGCATCCACAGCCTGCACACCATCTGAAATATATACCCTATATATGGATCTGCCCTCTCCAAGACTGGCCCATCAATCAAGCCATGGGAAGGCGAAAAGTGTCCAAAAAAAGACTTTCTGCAGAAGAAAGTGCAAAATGCAAAGGTTGCATAGCAAATCACCAGGATTGAAGTGTCCCCTCCTTCCTCCTGTATCTTCTGGCGATATGTCAATACTGCGGCAAATCTCCAGGTCAGCGTCTCGCCTTTTGTTTTGCCTCAGCCTGGAGAGCGATCCGTTTCACAGTTTGTGCCATTTGATTGCACGGTTTCGCTTGCTTCCTTCTTCTATCAATCAAGCACTGGAGGTGCGTGAGTGTGTGTGTGAGAGAGAGAGGGAGAGAGAGAATGTGTGAGTGTGAGTATATGTGTTTGTGTGTGTGTGTGTTCATGTCCGTATGTGTGTGTATGTGGCAGAATGTATGTTTGTGAGTGTGAGTGTGAGTTTGTGTGTGTGTGCGTGAGCGTGTGTGTGTGTGTGTGAAGAGGTTACACAAGGCTCGTCAGCTAAGGGCAGGTGGTTCTTGCAGTTCGTACAACTCCATCGTCTCAGACACCTGCAGCCTTTGATTAAAGCTCCCGGAGATTAAATGAAATGCAATATTAATGCTGCCCTGACCCAAAGAGGGAGAGCGGGATGGATAGCCATTTAGATGATTTAGATGTAGGCTCCCCTGCCATGGGCACAGCTGCATGTGAATTCCAACCTGAAATAACTTTTCCAGTGCACAGAGAAGTCTCATCTGCAAAGGACAAAGGAAGACCCACGTGCTGGAGGTTTAACCTCTTTGAAGCTGACTGTGATTGTGCGTGTGTGTGTGTGTGTGTGTGTGTGTGTGTGTGTGTGTGTGTGTGTGAGAGAGAGAGAGAGAGAGAGAGAGAGAGAAAAGTATAACACTAAGAAAGGGTCACACAGTGTGGGGTCAACAACAGGTATGATCTCTCGGGATCTCAGTGCCAAAGACTTGGACGCGGCCTCTTAATTTGATTGTTCAAGACCATGTAACGGGAGCTGTCTACAGTTAGTTTGTCTGTGCTGCCATCAGTCTGCTTCTACCAATGGTACATTCATCTTAACGTTCATCTATCAGCGAGCGCAGCTATTTTTAAACACCACACTTACAATAAATCATTTTCATACTTTATTTCTGAGGAGCAGCACCAAAGTAGAGAAGACGACAGAGGACCTAGTAACAGCCACTTCCCTAAGATGGACAATTTCTTTTCTTTTAGGCGCATTTGTGCGTGTGCCTCAATATCAGGCCTCATGGGTTTTCAGCCGTTTAAGCATATTCGGATACTTGCTTTTTGAAGTCGTATTCCAGCGCGTCAGTCCTCAGTAACACAGACGGACTACCTGCTGGGATGGCCCACTTATTTGTGCGATTGGGGTGGGGGTGGTGTTTTCAAGCTCTATAAATATACATTCAAACGGGGCTTGGATTATAAAATCCCGCAAAATAAATAAAAAACTCGTTTGTTCCGATGTTCTTGCTCAGGTTAAAAACTCCCCCTGAGGTGATGCGTGGCCCCTCTTCCCCTCTCAGAGCTTGAATATGTTTCGTGTGTGGATTTCATCCCTTAAGGTCCTCTTTCACCTTTCCTTCTTTTCGATCTTGACAGCATATCAAAGTTTGCAACACGTCAAGTCAATTATTCATGAGGTGCATCTCTTATCTCTCCAAAGCTCTTTCCTCACTTTCCCAACCTTATTTTATTTTATTTCCCCGCTGATGTTGTTATGCTGGAGTTTTGTACTTTGTTGCCACCATGACATGGAATATGATATATACGACCTAATGACCCCCTCCAACTGTGTCACCTAGTTCCATGAAAGTCATAAAAGAACCTCACTTTTATCTGTCAGCTTGTGCACTGATCTGGGATGGTTACACTGGGAGTATGGAAACACGGCCAAAATGTATGGTCCACAAAACCCAGAGTAATAAATATTTCTTGACATGAAAGTCTTGTGTCTAACATGGTGCTCTTGATATTTATAGCTGAAAGGGCCTGCCATTCTTAACATCAAAGATTAGGTAGGGAGTCAGAGTGAGGTGTTCAAATCAGGTCACACAAATATGACCTGATGACTACTGAGCCATGTGCTGCCACACACCAGATCATTGTCTTTAGAAGCCCTGATTAGCAGTAAACACATAGCTATACCAATGTAAGCCTGTTTCTGGTATAGATCAGCAAACCAGACCCTAGATTGGTTTGATGCAGGTTACTCTGTCTGACTTCTGTGACCCCAGGGGCTACAGGGCATGTTTTAAGAGCTAGGAGGTCAAATCCATCAGACCTTTTTCAATCAGATTAGCATACACAGACCACACACATTGTTCAGTCAGTCCTGTCAAGATGATTGGGCTCCTCTTCAGTTAGAATTCGACAACATTGAACATATGTTGTATGTCTACAGTGCCAAATGTAAAACTGCTTTGTAAGTAATATCAATGGATATCTAAAATACGCCTTTGCACATTTACTTTGGAAAGTAATTTTAATGACAGGCTGATGCACTGAATGTCTAATCAATCACAGTATGTGAAGCTGCTGTATCCAGAGGTTTTATCATTTTTCAGAAAGTTCGTTTTGGATGTGGGCATCATGCCTTTTGGCAGGTATTTCAGGCCCCCCTGGTTCCCTTTCTTCCTTGCTGCACCTCCCCCGCTGTAACTCACTGTACCCTTTGACTGTGATGGATCGCGGTTGCATTGACCGCAGCCTCGCCCCTCTGCTCAGCCTGCCACGCTCAATAGCAGCTGACGAATGAGAGTCCGCAGCCAGCTCCCGTTCCGTTCTGCTTCCTCACCCAAGCGCTTCATAAACCTCTGCCACGCGCGGCCATATTAATGCGCGCTGTAATGCACCGACATGAGTCCGCAGTAAAACGCACCCTTCCCGTGGATGAATTAGCATGGTGCACGCGTTCTCCGCTGTTCTCTTTCCGCACTTGTAATTAAACCGTGATCATTATGCTGGTCATGCCTGCCTAATGATTTGATTATTCTGACTCACAAGTATAAAAGTCGGAATTGCCAACGGTTATGTTGGTGTCTGCCAAGCGGTCGCGCTACCAGAATGGTGCACTGAGCCGGCCCAAACGGCTCCCCCTTTGTCTCGCTCTGTCTGTTTTAATGGATTTTTCTTTTTTTTTTTTCAGATGGGCATTGTTTCCCCGCTGTGCAGGTAGACCGCACCTCTTATTTGGTTGAAAAGAGGGGCAGTGGGGGGGCTGCGTGGTATTTGAGGTGTTTTGCCACCTCACAGCAAAGTGTTCAAAGCATCTGGTTCTTCGAAACATTGAGGCACGTGCTTTGCTTGGGTACTCAGGGAGGTTATAAAAGACGGGTTTTCATCCAACTGCCGACTTAAACGTGAGGCAAGGAAGGCTGAAAAGGATCACCTCAAGGGTTTTTTTTTTTTCTTCAACAAAAATGTTTTTTTTGGAGGGGTTTAGTCCCCTTTGTCCTTCTGGCTGTCTTTCATGCTGTCGTCATGCAATTATGCCAGCTGTTGGTCTGCCGGGGACAGAGGAAGCAGGCAGACGTGGGGACATGATTACTTTGCCTCTCTCCAGAGACGGCGTTCTATTTATACTAATGCTAATTCCACTTCACTCCGCCGCGCTCTGCGGAAATGGGCAGCTCGGGTGCGCTTTATCGCAGAGTGCGGAGAGAGCCTCGGCCCGCCCGACCTGCCCCATCATGCTGCTAACCGGCATCGGAAGTGACAGGACACCGTCGGAGGCAGATGTTGGCGATAAACACGGATCTGACAGCTAAACGCGGCACTGCTGGTGGGTTAGGCATCAAATGAGCAGCGACGTGTGGGCCAAACTCTCTGACGAGAGGACAGCAGGCATGGTGCTCCATCATTAGCTGTCACTTTGAGGGAAAAGCACCCCTTTTCAGGCGTTTTTGCAGAGTTTTCCTTCTGTATACCAAACTACATCCATGTGGGAGAATTTATAGAACCACAAGGGTGGGTTGGAGTGATTATGTTGGTCTAATTATCTTTCGATTTCTTGCTTGTGTTTTCATGCCCCGGTTCACTGAATAACAGGCATCTTCTGTTGATATCAATAACTTGTTTGTCTTTTAATTATGTATCGATTTCTCACCTTTATTTGAGGAATGTTATTTGCACTTTTTATATGTGGCAAGACCACAAGACCACTTTAAGGATTTAAGGGCTACCACACAGGGCTTGTACAATCTTAATTTCCCCTCTGATATAATGAAAAAAAAATGCATTTATAGCACTGCAAGACACCTAGGAAGGCAAGCCTCCCACTGGCTCTTGGTAGTTATATAAATACTTAGGGACTGTTGGATGTAATACATTAAAACTGTTTTCTCTTTTGGTCTCTGTGGCACATATCCTCCACAATGGATTACAGATCTACTGTGTAATACTGTACTATGCCACACACTATGTATTTGCCTCTTGGTATTATAGAAATACAATAGTGAAGTGTAATGAATTGAACCAATTTCGCTGTTTCAGAAGTATAGGTTAATATTTGTTTATGCTTTTTTTTAATATGACAGTGGGAGAATTCTGTCTGTGGATATTCAGTTTGCATTTTATAACTAGTTTGTGTGCCCGTGTTTGCTGGTGGACAGAGCCGTTAACTTAATGATTTCTTTGCCTCAAAATTGCCTCAAAATGTAGCCTTCTTGGGTACCTCTTAACACCTTTCAAGACAAATTAGCCACAGAGTTTCAGTGTTTAATGGACCTGAATCCTGGGAGATTATTGCAGTGTGTGTTTCACTTGAAATGAAATGTTCTGGGGCAAACAGAGAGACAGAAAGAGAAAAGGGTTCGAGACACCTGTGAGCGAGAGTGAGAGTGTGCGACGGTTACCCGCCCGTGAATGATAAACAGGCCCTGTCCTCGGAGGGTTGCAGGCACAGCGGCCTGAGGCTCTGCCACTGAGGCTCACCGGTCAGGAGGACTGAGGCGAAGATGATGGATGACTCCCAGAGGGGATTCTGGAGACTGCGGGGCGTTCAGTCAACTCCTGAAAACCGCCACTTCCGGTCACAGCGACAGACTCATTGCACATGTTCTGGGACATCACCGGTGACATGTGGCACCACCCACGGTCAATTTAACACCCACACTGCCTGACACTAAACAGTGACTATTCTATGGCCTCATGGCAGGACATCCAGTTTGAGAGAAACACAATTTCAGGGGAAACTACGTACTTAATTCTAAAACTAATAGATACTGTAGACAATTAGAAAAATAGGTAGATGGATAGATAGATAGATAGATAGATAGATAGATAGATAGATAGATAGATAGAAAGATAGAAAGATAGAAAGAAACAGAACTTTGAGTATCTGTTATTTACATTACTTACTTGATGGACCCCCTTATTCTAGATGACACACATTTGAGGTTTTGCCCATTTATAAATCTGGATATTTACTCCAGCAGTTCATCTGAGGTATCCTACTCGTAGGTAATACCAGTGTCATACTTCATCATATGAACATGTAATCCTCCAACTCAGAGTCCAGTCCCATAACCATAATGCCCCCACTGCTCTCAGAAGTGAACATTTGTCTCTCCTGGCAGCTTGTACAGTATTCTCACTGTAGGGTATATGAATATACTTAGCATCCACATCCTATTTGTTTCATTTTTCAATCTGCAGAAAATGTATTATGTCCCCTGCAGAGCCCTGAGAGATGACAGATCTTATTTAATGCACACCCGGGGCAAATCTAAACCTACAGGTACGCATGCATTTTCTTTCAATGGATCACTTCAGTCAGGGCCAGCATTGGAGAAAAATGGGTGATGTATTATGGCATTACTGTGATTCATTGTTTATCCGTGATTGGAAACACAACAGCTGTTCATCAGCCACCATGATGTCAGCTTTGATTGCCCTTTTTACTGCGGCAGAGAGAACCTATTTCACTAATGGCCAATTGGTCTCACGTCACCTCTGTGGCTGCTGTCTGTTTTATTGACGTCAATCCAAAGCATGAAAAAAAATATGTGTATGGCTAGCTCGTAGCCACACTCAACTCAAATTATATGATTAAATTAGTTTTTGCAGGTAATTCAGCTATCTTTAGCCAAGTCATCGTGTGAGGATGTTTTTCTCTCTAGTCAACAGCATCATGCTCTGTATCATCTCTCACAGTATCAGCACAGTACTGCGTGCTCTAGATGGCAAAAGCAAGCACCTAGATGAAAATAAATAGCACCCCATTCCTGTAATTTTCTTGTAAACCTTAGCGCAACCTCTCTGGAAAGGTGAAGGGATTGTTTGTAAAAAGAGACTGGTTTTCTATTGAGGTGAAGAAGAGCATTTGTGGTGGATTTGGAGATGAAATAAGCCCCCTGCTGGATTGCAGCGAACCAGAACTGCTTTCTTAAACTCTTGACCTGATGTGAAAGGATTCCCTCTGCAGGCAATTAGAGCTGAATCTCTTGAAAAGAAAACTTAAAGAAAAAAAAAAGGGGGGGCAACATTTTTAAGCATCAAGCTTGGGCAGAGGCAAGGCGAGAGTTTAGAGGCCTTCCCTTGAATAAGTTCTCCGTGTGATGTGCCAACAAATTCTGCAAATCAACACCAAGCAGAGAGCGGAGCACACAAATAAGCCATTATTCTAATGGGCCAACACTTAAATGATTTGTTGTGTGAGTTCTGTGCAGTGGAGGTGAATACAGAGCAGCTGAGTGATGTTCATCAGCGCCGCCATTGAGATGCAAAGAAACTTAACGAAGGGAGCGTCATTTGTTTCCTTGTGGCCTAAATCAGTTTATCTAAGGAGAACGCCACTTCTAATGGTGGCGTTCTCCTTAGTGTGAGTGAGAGTGAGAGGTTCAAAGCAGTACTGCTCTCGCTGCCAGTGATAGATAGGACAGATTGGGGGTAAGCCAGCTGTAGCGGTTATATAAAACTACTGTGCGTTGACACAGGAAAAAACGTTTTTGCTCGGTAAAAAGAAAGATATGTGTGTTTCTTATAAGTAATTGGTAATAAGCTGAGTTAAGTATGCATATAATTGTAATTTATTTCTAATGATACATATCCCAATTAATTAATATTGTTTTTATATTAATTAATATCAATAAAATCATTGAACTGACTTTATAAGTGCATTTAGCCAGGTTTAACCTCCCATTGTGAAAATATGACCTGGAATCTTTGAGAAAAATAGCCAGGTGCAAATTCGAACTAGTGCCAGCTTGAATCAGTCCCCCTGGTTCTCCCTTGGGTAAAGGCTGGGTAGCTATAAGAAACAATATACTGTGACATGGATTAAAAAGGCCAGGGGAAACAGTTGTCCTGGAGGAAACACAACTCCAGCATCCCATAATTCATTGCAGTGTGTGTCTCTCCTCTCGGAGATGTCATTCCGTGCTGAACCTGTAAGCTGAGGGGACATTGAAGAACGGGCTCCCTGGCCCAGCCGGGAAGGGCTAATGAATCACCCGTGCACGCTCATACATTACGACGAGGCAAAGCAGACACCTTGACACGTAGATGGATTGATTGATTAAAGAGCTACACACGGTGGCTTCCTGTCCTTAGCTGTCCTCTCAGGCTGACACTACAGTGGGCCTTATTGAAAATAATGAGCCCAGGAACATGGTGCATTGGAGAAGCAGCCGGGAGAGCTGGAGCCTCTCCACAGTCTTTGCCACGCGCTCAGCAATTTGCACAGGTCTTTAACGAACTCCAGCTCTCCCGCTCTCTCACATTCAAACTCGGAAACGCCTTATTGAGATGGATCACATTTCTGTGCATATTTTCACTGCTCACGTCCCGTTAGGCCTTGAACATGGTATGAATAGTAATCAGCATACAGTCACCAGTCATTTATTTCACTTAGAAAAGGGAGTGACTGGCAGCACACAGAATATTCAACAACCGCATAAACATAACGCATACAAATGTTCCATTTAGTAATGAAATAAATATCATGACCACTAACCTTAACAATGGATCTAAAATAAATAATAAGATGTGCTCCACAGATGCCAGTTCACCTCACACTGGGCTAAGCTGTGAATTTAATGCATTGCTTTATCATTGGGTCTCGGGCCAACATTTCATGTCAGCGTCTGCAGATGGCAAAGTCAAGATATTGTGTAAGTGTTGAAAAAAATAAAAATGACACTTTCTTGTGTTATAGCGTATGATTTAACGCTAAAGGGAAGAGCACACTGTGTTCCGCGAGGTGCAGCGCGGGCCACGGTGTCCCTGGGCATCTGACAGATTGGCCAGGTTCTCCAGGCAGCCAGCGGGGCTGCTCTTCTGTCACTGAGGTTGTAATTTTCTCATGATATTGTGAGAATTGGGGATGATGCGGGCGTTTTTTAAAATGAATTTGGCTTTGTTTTCATTTTGTTTTTTTTTCCCAATATGAGAGCTGAGAATCAGTGGGAGAGATCCTGACCAGACCAGGGGACATACTCTCCATCATATTTTTAGGTTTGTATCTGTGCTTGATTTTTCCAGGTTTTTATCTGTAGATTCTTACTTGTTTTTTTTTCCTTACAAAATTTTAAACAAAATTTTTATATATAAGATGAATGTCTCCATCTCTGCATCTCTCTTCCTCTGTCTCCCATCTCTCTCCTCTCACACACACACAAAGACGGGCACTCGTGCACCTACACGCTGTGCTTCCCTTTGACGCAAGCCCCATGGCCAGTCTTTCCCACATAGCGCCTTTTCAGAGACCTCGTTGCACTTTACAAAGCAAGTCCTTGTGTACGTTAAACTTCTGCTTCCCTGACAATTCCCCATTGCATTACCCTGGCGCTGGGCTTTCGCCCCGGCCTCAAATCCCCATCTGAACAGCAGGCAGAAAAAGTAGCCATGAGTCCGAGGGCCTGCTGCTAATGTCACATCCATCAAGGCGAGAGCAACCATTTCCTTGGAGAGTGTACTACGAGGAGTGAATATTCCTTGAGTGTCAGATTTGCTTCCCAGCCAATTTCTTAGATGAGCGGAGTGTCACATGGGATGGCACAATGAGTGACAAAGACGTCACCGATTGTGCCAGAAATGAACCCACTGAGGTCTATTCAAATTGACATTAATGACACAAAACCATGTTAAATTGCTGATTATAAATTATAGTTGTCAAATCCAGGGCTGCACGTCAAGCTGCCGTTCAGACAAAAGGGGGCTCCTAATTGAGTGGATGCCCCCCTTTCTCCTCCCTGAGGCTGACGGATTACAGCTTCTCTGCTAATAGTCAGGCCACGGTTTTATCAGGCTAAAATAGCGCAGATTATAGTGCTGTATTCAATGCATGGAGACTCCTGTACTGTAAAAGCTATCATGGATCTCAGCTTATGCCAGGAGAATTAGTTCATTTTAAGGGATTGGCGTTTTACAATCTTGATGGTGCCTGCGAACGCTGGCAGTCTGAGAACACATAAGGAAATGTACAAAATCATACTGATTTATTGAGACAGACAGGCACACACACAGACACTCTCCCCCTTCCTCCGGACATGCATCCATGTGGCTGTTTCCCTTCATCTCCCAGGAGCACCGTTGTCTGCACCTTCACTATTTAAAACCTGAGGAGTGTGCAAGAGAGAGTGGCTAAAATGAGGAGATGGGGAGAGGAAAAGAGACAACAGACAGAGGGTTCTAATGTATGTGTATGTGTGTGCGTGTGTGTGGTTCAGTGTGCAGGTCAGTGGGTGTGCGCACATGTGCCCTGGGTGGCCTAAGGTAATTGGACGGGAGGACACAGTGATCTGCCTGTTGTGGGAAAGCATGTTGTGCCAGCATTGCACCTCTCACACTGTACAATGAAATTCTGATGCGCTGATTGTAACTCCAGCACGATGAGTACTGGACTTCACCTGCTCTCAGAGCTAACATAAGAGAGTATTCACTGTCCATTCCTCACATCCTGTCATGATTAGCACTCAGTGGTAAAAAAAAGAGCCCCAGGGGCACAATGCCCTCACAATATATTTAATTGAACTGAAGGAACCAAAGGGATAAATCAAACATAAGTACTATTGCCATACCAGGAAAAAAGGAATTACTGTAGAAGATTATACACAGGCAGTGTTTTGCATGTGCACATTCATCAGATAAAAGGGCTTTTTGCATTGACTACAGAATGGGCAATTATACAGTCATGCAATTATGCAGTTACGCAGTTCCTCAAATTCGCATCCCCTGCCTGCGCACTGACAGACTCTGCATGGCCGTGTGCTCCCTCTCTTCTGCCTGCACCGGGCTGGACGCACTGACAGCACCAGGGAGAGGGGTCACGACCCTCTGAGTCGGCGCGGCAGCAGGTCGGTCCTGCGCTGGGGTCGGTTCACACTCCACGGCACCTGTCAGGCCGGGGAGTGCTGAGGCTGAGAACTTCCCCTGAACTGCCCCTGTCTCTCTCTGACACACACAGGGACACATGCATACACACATACACACACACACATACATACAATAAGACATACAAACACACACACACACACACACACACACACACACACACACACAATGCATACATGCATACATGCATACATGCACACCATAATCCTCCCCCTTCTTCCCCAGACAGCACCGCTGGCAAACTTGCAGCAAAGCTCTGACTGGGTCACGGCGGCCGACTCCCTTGTCTCTCAGCTGACCTCGGTGCACCTGGGCTGTCAGAGCTTCAGTGGGGAACGGCTGCAGCCACCCCGCCCTCCCCCCCCCGCCCCCGCCCTCCCCCCCTCAGGAATCTGAGCCTCCCTCTCATTCACTCAGCACCGCAGCGCTGACCGTTTGCACTTCTGGCTGCGTAATCAGCATACCTGATGCAGCCGGCCCTCGTTCTGTTCCGCAGTGACGGAGGAAGTCATTCTGGGTTTAAGTGATGTGATAATGACACTATATCTGTGACAGACTGCCATTTCCGTGCCACTTAGAGCTCGTTTGCTGTGCTCTTTCCTGTGATCGATATCGGTATCCTTGCCATGGGATTGTTTACATGCTGTCAACAACTCCAGTGTGACACCCAGTTCATTAGTAATTGATATCTATATTGCACATTGAGAATGCTAATTGTCTCATGGCTAGGACCGACTTGAGTGACCATGTGTGTGTATGTGTGCGTGTATGTGTGTGGATAGCAGCTTTATATCTTGAGAGATAGAATTATCTACACCAGGAACGTTGCGCGATACCATAGAGGCCAACTGTAGAATTTAAACGACCATTCAAATGTGCAGCCTTGTTGTCGTTGCGGCCTATCTGATCCTGCCTTTTTTCTCTGAAGGCATTAAAAATTCAATTCGTCTGATGTTCCATTTCATCCATCTGTAATCACACACCAACCAGATCAGTTGTTTCCATCCATAGTGTACAGAACAGGGCTGAGCACCCCTTCTCTGATTACATATGCTAAAAATCTATGTGTGTGCATGTGCGTGTGAGAGAGAGAGAGAGAGCAAAAGAAGGAGGGAGGCAGAGAGAGAGAAAGAGAGAGAGAGAGGGATAGAATTAGGGAGTGTTTAGAATGTTTAGTCTTTGATTTGGGCACCTCTGAGCCCCTCTTTAGCCCTGCCGTGACTCCCCCCACCCCCCAACCCCCAATCCCTTCTCTGTCACAGGCGAGAGAAGAATATAAATGCCTATCCCTGAAGCAAAAAAAAAAAACAAACAGCAACCTTCTCTCCCATCCCCCTGCACCCCCCACCCTGCTGTCTTCCAAGGACAGGCAAAGACATCCCCTCCAGTAAGGGAGAGGGGAGGGCTGGGGGCCAAAGACAGATCTCACTTGACAGGGGAATGACCGAGCACACAGTGCTCTCTGGGGGTGCAGCGGTGGTGGTTGGGGAAGGTTAGGGGAGTGGTGACTGAAATATAACTGCAAACGTGTGTTTGACTCACCTGTCACTCCTAAAAGACATATCCAACAGAGGGGCATTCATATTGCCCTCTGAACGTCAGCGCCTTTCATGATGCTCATTGCAGTTTAGCGGACCCATGCATCAATGTGCGGCAGGCGCATACACACTGCCACACGTTCCAAGCTTTTTTTGGATCCGGCCTGATGTCTGTTTGTACAGATTAGGCATGGGACTGTGGTTGTTTGTTTGTGAGTGTCTGTGTGTGTGTGTGTGTGAGAGCCAATGGTATTCCAGGACAGTGGATGTGTGTCGTGACCCCAATACCCCCATATCTCTCAGCCCGCTCCAGCCGGCTCAAATTGAAGGAGGTGATTAAAAACCAGAATGGAACGTCAAACTTAATGGATACAGAGAGGGGTCCCTTTGCCGAAACACAAATAATGGCCAGAGAATGGGAAAAGGAACAGGAGACAGGAGACGGGGAGGGGGGGTGGGTTTGAGTGAGATTGGCGGTGACTCGATTTCCCCGAGTTTGGACTGTAATCACCAGCCCGCGCGGGGGACTGTGGTAAGCAAACCGACAGAGCCTGTAAGTCAGCGCCCCCCCGTACAAAGCCCTCCTGGAACCTCGGGACAGGGAGCCCGCCAGCATCACATTCCAGGAGAGGGACCCGGGGACATCAGGGAGAGAGGAAGGACACTGGAACAGCTCCCCATCTTCAGAAAATAAATAAGTATCCATAAATCTGAATAATCAGCAGCTAACAAATCTGCAGAGATCCAAGTAAATGAGAGCAGCGGGTGAGGCGTGGGTGAGAGCATATTTTCCCTGCAAACAAATCATTACCAAAACCGCAGGTGATGTCAAGTGTCGATTTTTGCAGGGTTCTCAGAGGAAGCCAATCCAATGAACCTTGAGTTTATGCGGTCACTTGAAAGAGGTGGTACTGCTCGGGGGCACCCTAAGGGCTGTGAACCAAAAGTGAGCTCTGTCTGTATCTTCCGTCTGTGACATATGAGGGTATGGTGCGTAACCTGGAGTTGGAGGGGAATTTTTTAGAGCGTGACCCCCCACAGAACTCAGCTTTCCTCCACCTGCTGTCCCTTCACCCCCCTCGGCAGGTGGGCGGAACATTACCCTCTGGCCCAGTGGGGGATGCAGTCCTGCCACTCCACTTTTCCGCCCTCACTCTGAAACCCACCTTATTTTATCTCACCTGCTTTTAAATCAGATCTCACTGTGCACAGCAATCCGGGAGAGACAGACGACGCACCGGGAAAGAGGGGCAAAGGTATGCTGGGAAAAAAATGGATCACATCGACATTTCTAATATGGAAACACGTGAACCCCGAGGACCTTTCTCTGCACCTGACAGGGTGGGTGAATCATGAGTGGCTGCCCCTGGCGCTCGCTCTTGGTGCGCTACAGGTTTCGTGCCGTTCGGGCTTGTCCCCGCTATGGGAATGTGAGTAACGACGAACCGAAGGTGACTGCAGACATGCAGACGCGCTAACGCTTCAGTGTGAATGAGTGGGTTCTTGCGTTTGCATTTTCCGAACATGTACCGCCAACCGTGCACCTGCTTCCAGCTGCCCTGTATGTGCGCACACGCAGCGGGACAGAGGGTGACTCCCAGGAGACGCACGTGCAGGTATAATTATACCAATTCGGTCAGAGTAGTGGCATGCAAATCTCTCCACTGGCCCTCTGTTTCAGATATGTGACTTGCGGAGGCAATGGGCAGGCTGGGAATCGCTGGGAAAGAGCAGCTCCACGGCCCCGCAGAGCTACGCACTCCTCTGGCCAAGGTGTACGTCAACAGATAGCGCACAAGCGTAGTTCGGCGCGCCCAGTCCCACTCATCTAGCGGCCTTTTTATAGTCAGACGCCGGTGCTCTTCCTTTACGACCGGTACTGGAACAATGGGCTGGGAAGGAAGTTGTTTTTGGATATGGCTGGACCACACCTGCACACAACAGCAGGTGCTGAAAATGCACTCAGTATAAGTTGAAATCTAATGGGGGGAAAAGCCCCCTCCCTCTCACTCTATCAGCCTCTGCGGTGTCAGGTGGAAGCACTCTTAACACCCTTTTACTTTAATTAGGCTATTTTAGCCTTGAGACAATGCTGTCCTTGCCATTTGATTCGGAGGCTTTCCTGCAACTGCAGCATATGGCATTTGAAAGGCATTCCTGTGGGAGTACACAGGAAGCCAGGTATGGAGGATGAATTAAAAAAGCCAAACAGCTGACTCAGTTGGGTGAAGCAGAACATAGAGGCGGTTTATGGCTGTGTAAACTGCCTGAACGACTCCTCCTGCAGGGAGAAAACCTCAGCAGCTGAACAGCGACTGTAATCCCATCCACACAGATTGCAGGCCTTTCACGGTGTGTCTTGCTTTCATCAGACTGTTAAGAATTTTTCCTTGTAATGGGCTGTCTTTGTGTGACATCACAGATGCCTAGCCCCTCAGCCGTAAGTACTATGTAAGTACAAAGAACAAACATAACTATAATTACTTCTGTCGTGGGTTGCCCTTATCATTCAACAGGAATGCGGATATCACTGTGCAGATCAATGAAAAATAATTTAAATATAATAAACTGAAGAGGACTGTAGCTGTAACTTTCACCTAGTTACTTTTTAGACTGTAAGAAGTCACAACAATAAGAAACAAACATTAATTTTATTGCCTTTAGGAAACTTACACAAACCTGCATTCCAGGTTTGCAACCCACAGCCATATCGATTGACATATTGGGTATCAAAGAGAATAATTCCATAAATAATTTCCCCTGCGTTGTTACCAGTTTATTCTGAAAAGAATTGCTCAGGTGGTCCTGTACAGTGCTCTTTGCAACTGCACACAAAAAGCACAACAGCTTCTCATATAATGGCTTCCCGCACTGCAGGAAGATTCAGTTGTACTGTTGTGCTGTTGTACTGCAAGTAGGAGAATTGGGACTATGGTGATGAGGACAATGAACAGACAATGGGCCTTTCAAAATGTTAAGAGACCATTAATGAAAACACCTATGTGAAACCCAGGCAGCTGAGTGTTTGACTGTGCCCTGCCCTGCACCAGCCATTCTCTCTGCAACAAAATATTTGTGATTGCTTGTGTGTGTGTGTGTGTGTGTGTGCGCGCACACTTAAGTGCCCCTCTCTCTCCGTCCTCTGGCGGTCAACATTAGAATGCTCACCCTGTGCTGACACTCCGCCACACTCCTTCAGCCAGATAACCAGCTACTTGATGCAACAATCCAATGTGCAGATCGGTGGCCCTCGCGCCCGGCTGGCCTCACCCCTGCGCCCCCCTCTGAGAGTCGACCGCCACCATTGGATTCCAACAACCCACGCCCCACCCCGGTCCCTCCTGCTTCTGCAATGCTGGAACCCTCCGCTCATCAACTGTACCGTTCTGAAAAATGAAATCTCACCAAATATTTGACTCAGGGGGTTTAGGGGATGAGAGGTCTAAATGCCAACTGATTTGCACCGCTTTATGGAGGGACGCAGACTCCCCTCTGCGGCCCTTTAACAGGCCAAAGATGTGAGGAGCACAGCAAAGTTAAAACAGGATCACGCTTTAAGGGCTGAAAAGAAGATGAGAGATGAACGAACCAATTCACTGGCGAATCGATGAAGCCAGAGTCAGAACAAAGCAAGGCTCACCTTACCTACATATCAATCAAAAGCAGAGAATAGTAGCCGGAACGCAGTGCAGAAACTTTGAGAAACAGTGACTTTATACGCAGCATGCTCTAGCAGTGAATATCAGTCACGATTCAGATTAATCAGACCATGTAGGCTCGTTTTAATCCTCCTCCTCTTAATTGCGGCCATGGAAAGATGACTTTGAGGTGATCAGCTGATGAAACCGCAAGGGCATCAGATTTTTTAATCTTGTCTAAAAGTCCATCCAGAGCACACACCATAAATCAGATCGCATGATGTCATGAGCAACTGTAGAGGACAGTGTATCCCCTTTCCCATAAGTGGTATGTAATTACCTCACTCTTTTATTCCTGTAGATAAATAAAGCTGCCATTCACTGTAAATCAATACTGGACCTCCTCATACAAACGGTATATCAGGGATTGATGTTTCCTGCCCACACGGGCCAGAGTCCTGCAAGCTTTAGTGTTACCCTTCAGTCAGCAACTGGTTTATACCAGATACACCATCCAGGCTGACTGCGGATCCAAACAGTGGCAATTTAACAATTAAGAGATGAGGAAAGAGACAGCTAGTAGATCTTGCATCCCCTGAGCCCTGAAACAGCCCATCCCTGCTGTATAATCTATGAAGTGTAGCATTTTGATGAGGGCAACCAAGCATACGGCACACAGCATACACCTGCTGCAGAAATGATGCTATTTTTATTCTTGCACTTTTATTTATTTTTTTTTACCAAAGACAACTAGTTCTGTATATATATCTACCTTCCCTCTTTCACAGTCCAGAATTATAGTTCACCTACTGAGTAAATACACTGTCCTTCATCACACATCTTTTGAGTGAGGTGTAATATTACATTATTGGTATGCCTACTCTTCAGACTTTCACACACACACACACACACACACACACACAGGTTGCACTGAAGAATGCTGTCAGGAATGATGGAAATTCCACACACAGGACAGTCTGTCAGAGAATGTCATTCTCATATTGTTGTGAGATTTAAATTTCTCTCTGAAAGTTCTAAACACTCTCTCGCAGTCCTGCACTTCTGCAGCTTCACACTGGAGCTGATACAAACAAGCAAGTGTAATCCAGCTAACTGAAAGCCCGCAAGAAGAAAATATACATGTAACCACAGCTCCACACTACATGTAGTGCGATTTGATTCGAAATGAAATAGTTATATCCTGTTGCTAAACTCGCAAAAGGACGTGGACTCCCAGCCCTCCGTAAGAAATGGGACAGCAAGTCGATTTGATTTAATGGGTTCAAAATAAATGGTCTCTCTGGTAAAATCTCAAGGCGCCCTTGACAGGTATGTGCACAATTAACTGTCTGTGGCAGAGCTCTCGTTGGTTGAAGAAAGCCTGCACGGTTGAATCAGGGGCTGCTCCTGACCTCCCCCAGGATGTGGCCAGCCGCGCTCCTATTACACCGCTGAGAGCCAGATCAGAGAATTAATAGTATTCTCCAAAGGCTGCCCTGAAGCCACTTTTACAAATTCAATTTGGACGGACGACCATTTATAATTGCACAAGGGTTCCTGTCTGCGCACCTCCTTTGGAAGGCAGCGGCGTATCCGAGGCCCAATGGGGACAGCAATGGCTCCCGGACCCAGTGCTGCCACTCTCCTAAACACCAGCCACCCTCCCAACCCCTCTCCCCCATGTGGAAATCAAATACACTTCATGTAGAAAGAGGGAATTATGGAGCAACCCGAAACTGGAGTAGTCTGAGGCTTAGGGAGGGAAGATTTTGTGTTTTTTAATAAGATGGCAAAATATATAAATAAATGAAACAGAGGCAATAAGAAATGTCCCTCTCTAATTACAGGACTTGTGTGCTTAGAGAGAAGGGCTGGACTCAAGGCGCCAGTGACAGCCCAAAGCAGTGGAGGTTTAAGGGCTAATTAATAAGGTTCGTTGTGGGATGGGACTGACACCCTCCCAGGCTCACCGTCCCAGCGTATCTTATTCTGCTCCTGTAAGAGGTTCAGCAGCCCCTCCACCCCCCCTCGGGCAGCAGTCGCCTGTAATGGAACTGGCGGTCAGAGGAAATGGAGTGCAGAGACCGCGGACAGTGGATCGTGTTTTACCTTTTATTTGGGAAAACGTGGAGGAGCCGGGAGACGGAGATACACTCCTCTCGCCACAATGTGGGTCTGATTACAGGGGTAATGGGGTACTTAAAAGGGCAACCTTCAAGGTGAAAACGCTTTTAGAAATGGCAGAATGGAGTCATGCACATAATGAAGTGAGAGCTGTGTTTGACTCGAGCGGCATAGTCTGTACAATAATGATATAAAGGACGAGCTTATATATCGGATTAGGCCGCTTTGGCAAGGCAAGGTGCTCCTGTGTCTCTGCTGTCTCTACGCCCTTCTCCATTTCTTATCCATAACCAAGAACATTGCCAGAACACTCTGACCACAGCAGCAAATGGAAGTTGGCTTTTTGGTGTAGCTGTAGACAGATTCACACTTGAAAGTACAGCACGTTCTTTTCCAAACCAAGCCTTGAACTCAATTTACTCTGAGGAAATTGCAACACTTATAATGCTAATAAAATATTCATACAAATAATGAGGAGAAGAAGAAGAAAGAGAAGAAAAGAAGAAATTCCCCAGTAACTTTGTGACCAAACAGCTAGTAGCTACCATGAGAGATCCAGCTCTGGAATCTATTAAATCAGAATTGCACTGGTGAGTTAATTGGAGTGAATGATGCTACTTATGGACAGGATATAATGTTATAAATGTTATAATGGGTCCTTAAAAGTTTATATGACAGGCGTCAGGGTCAAACAAGAACAGCAAAAGGAGGAAATCATAAAAGGGTCACGTGCTGCTTAATGACTCCACCGAGCCTTCTGGGTAAAACTAAAATGCATCTGGGCTAAGACTAGAGGAGGCAGAGGAGGGTGATGTCACTAACTGACTGACTCACTGACCGAGTGAATGTTACCTGCAGTGACAATTCCTGACCACAAACATAGAACTGATTTTTCTTCTTTAGGGTGACAGTGGGGGAGGAAGGGAGCGACAAGTGTTCTACAGGTGACTTCAGTGTCCCCAGGTTACCCCTTGGCATAGCCTCTCCCTGTAATAACTGAAACCACATAACATTAGCGCTCACAACATCTTGCCATTAGAGCACATTAATACATTACTGATAAATAATGAAAATAATCCATAAAAAACAGACTTTGCATATAAATAGCCTGTTTAAAAGGGGGGAAATGGTCATTAGCACGGCCCATGGGGAGAAGGCAGTAATTAAAATGACCCTCATCTATTCCTTCCACTCCACAGAGAATCGGCCTGTTCAGAGAGTTCTGAGTAGCATTGTCTTCATGTTTGGGCTCCAAACCCACCCCAGACAGAAAAGGTCATCCACAACCTCTCTCCCTGATTAAAAAGCAATTATTACGGATTACACAGGGATAGAAACAATTACAGTGGTCACAACACAGGAGGAAAACCAACGGACAAAGCAGAGGCTGTATTTCGAAACAGTTTGGGCAAAGGATTACAGAGGATTTCAAAACAGCTCTAAACTGGACAGTCACACACACTGACACCAGTTGATCCTCCTCTGTCACTGTAATGATTAAAAAGATGACCTGTTGGGTTTTAGGAATCAAAAGCATCATGGGTGGTAATGTTCACTGAAGAAACAAGCTGTGGATGGGAATTGGTTCAAACCCCTTACTAACGCAGACGACAACATACAAAACACTTGGGGCATTTTCACACCTTTGGCTCTTTGATTTGAACAGGTGTGCAGCTGGGTTCAATTTGAGAATACATACATAATATTGACCATGATGTAACCACACCAGGATGTGAATTAAAACAGATGACCAGAACAAAACAGGTCATCTCAGACCAGATGTGTATCACCTGTGTAGAGAAGTTGGTGACACTTCAAAAACAAAAAGAAAGCACAAGTGTTCAAAAAACAAATCAGCCTGAGCACACAGTCAGGTGAAGAAAGTGACCCTCCTGCTCTCCAGCCACACACCTGTATTTAATACGCCTTTAATTAGGCAGGTGTGACTCATTAACCAATGGGTTGGCTTACACAGACAAAGACCATTATCAATTGACTATTAAACAATTAACCTGTATGGAATGAAGCTGATGGTAGTCTGTCTATGGCAAATATAGTATGTTGGAAAACAAATAAGGATGATTAAACAATTACCAACACAACACATGACTAACACCATATAACTTTGCAGCCATTTTGGGGACAGATGAAGGCTCCTCCTTCATACCTGTAAGTGAATTGGGTTTGAAAGTGCCCGTGGTTCTCAGCACTCAGATCCTGGTTGGTCAGGTCCTATGAATAACTGGCACACGGCTCATCACACAAATCGCTATGAGCAGGTCATTAAATATCTAATAAATGAACATCACAAGCGTTTATATATTTTACAGACCAGGAGGAAACGTGTCAGTTAAACACCGCACACCAAAAGTGAGTGAGGAAGCGGCATTCCCCCACAAGCCTGACAATGTCCATTAAGCTCCCTGTCGAGCACAGAAAAAAATGCATACAGGGCACATGTAATAACCACACACATCTTCAGATATGTTTGGGAAATAGGGTTAGAGGCTTGCGTGTCGCTCCAGCGCTCCAGAGAAACACATACTCGAAATCTACCGCTGTCATACGCGTCCCTCTCAAAACAGCAATGGTTGTCTTGGAAACAGGACCCTGTTTATGTCCCCGACATTCGTGTCAAGTGGCTTATGAGTTAAAAGCAATTCAGCAGCTTGCGCATCAAAGCGAGGCAACAAGCAGCCGCCGGTCCTGCATTCTGTTGCCGCTCTGTCGCTGTGAGGCACGTCAAGATCAGGCAGAGATGTTCAGGATGGCTAATTCCTTACCCTGTTCCGAGGGACACAAGAACACGGGTTTAAGTGTGCGGGAGGAAATCGTTTTGTCTGATTACGGAGAACATCACGATGTGAGAGTTGTACAAGATGACTCTAACAGCAGCCTAGTTGTCAAATGTTCAGTACTGCTTGGAAAACCACAGAGTGTGTGTGTGTGTGTGTGTGTGTAAGAGTGTGTGTGTAGGAGCATGCGTTTGCTGAAAACAATCAGAGCAATTTTTGGGGACCAATAACAAACATAACTGTGTCAATCGCTGCTTGTGGAAATGTTAATGATTTGTGCTAAATCAAAGAGGTTGACAGGTTTCATTACTGTCTTAGCCTTATATGGTCGTTCAGACGGATCATGGGTTGCCACTTTTACTGCGGTGAGGCGGCTTTGTAAGTGATGGATTGCAGCATGTCACACCGGGGGGATGCTGAAGGTAGAGAGGACAGTGCAGAGAGGGAGTGGCCTTCATGGGAAGAATGGCAATGTATTTATCTCTCTCTCTATCCATAACATGTATGAACATCACGCTCTGGCGTGGTGGCTGCTGATGGATCCCGTTGTGAGAGCTGGCACGGGGGACCGTTTCGAGGGGGAGATGAAGGACCCCTCTTTATGAACCAGATGAACCCGCTGATTGATGACACCCGGACGTGTGCCGACGCCCCATCCCCCTCAATCCAGCTGGGGGGGATCCCAAGCAGTCTCTTTAGGGCATAATTCACACACGTGTGAAATGAAGTGCTTCCGCAGAGGCTGTCAGAACAAAAAAACAATACAGCGCGTTCATATTTCAAGGAAAACAGCCTGGAGACTTTCAGCCTAATTGGGTAAAGAAAATAGGAAATAACGGATGTCTTAATCGGTGGAGCGGACATTTCACATTACCATATACTTAAAATATGATGATGATGAATATTGAGTTGGGACGGGGTGGGGGGAACAAACATCTATGGTAACAAATGATGCTGAGTGAGTTTTCGAAAACAAGCTCAACGTTTGTGCCGAGTGTGAAAAACGACCCCCGAAATAACTGAGAGAGTAATCTGCCTGGTTTTTTGCACCAGCGCAGAGGGAGACATGTAATCAGCCTTTATCTGCAGGTAGCTGGGGTTGTCTAGCAGTGTATTATGGCAGGTGTCTCCTGGCAGGGTAAGGCTCGCGAGCTGATAAGATGGTTATCCCGCCCGAAAGGCTTGGTGGTTTATCTCTCCGGGGTGTTCTTACCCTCTGGCCTCCCAGCGCAGAGACAGAGATCATGTAAGTGCAGTCTCAGGTCCGTGGTGGAAACCTGTACTGAGAGCCCGGCTTTGCCTTAGCCTCACCTCTGTCTGGTCAGAGGCTTTTGATCCTACTGATCAATTGGTGCAATCACCGATAATCTGACTGGGTAAGCAGCCAATGTGGCCTCCTATTAATACTGTGTGGACGTGCTGATCATGTGGGGCATTAATCCAAGGCGCTTCTAATCATTCGTTAAAGATGGCATTTATGGCAATATATATTCTGTTTTCATTTGTGCAGGTACAGCCTGTAATATGAAGCCTATCAAATTTAATGAGTAACCATACTGTCTACATACCTGAAAAAAGGAACACTCAATACAATGCCCAAAGGGAATTTCTATTTCTAAAACCCAAAAGAAACATCAACAACAGAGACCCTCAACATAAGGTGAAAGCATAAGAATTCAGTCACCTCAAAGACAAACTAATCATTCTTTTCTATTCATTACCTTGTCTTCATAAATACACATGTACTGTAAATACACTGTTTGCCATCTAAAGTCAAGGCCAGCTTCCAAGCCTGCATGCCTGTATGCATCATGCATGCAACAGTTTACATCCCTGTCCGATATAGTAGCTTCTTTTATCAAAAGGCAAAGAAGGCTGGTCTTTCCCCATGATAGCAGAGAAGCGTGTTTAGTCTCTGCCCCCCCCCCCCCCCCCCCCCTCTCTCTCTCTCTCTCAGAGGATGCTACAAAGCCATTTAACCAGACTTCCCATTCATCAGCCACTTAAACAACACCTCACCCCTGGCAATCTGTCACCAGCCCAGCCTGCCTGCCCTGCAGATCCTCAGAGCAGAGGAACAGAGAGAGGAGGGGGCGTGGGGGTAGTAAATAGCCTGGCTCGGCTGGGCCGGGCCTCCGTGAGCTTCATTTTTCGCCTCGCTCCCTCCCCCCCCACCTTTACCCGATGAAGCCATCAGGCGGCCCTGTCTGCCGATGCTCTGTGTCATTAATAAAGCACCCCCCCCCCTCCCTCCAGCACGTGCTCCACCTGGGCGGTCAGCGACTGTGGCGGCCCCGGGGCAGGCTTCACTCACAGGAGAGAGAGGGGTGGATGTGACGGAGAGCCGATGTTCCGGTCAGTCTCGGTCCTCGCCAATGCCCTGCGGTTTCGGTATAAAAAAAAATGGGCCGCCGAAAATGTCCTCTCACATGGCAGCACTCGAAAGAAAAATCATAACCTCAACACAGCACATGGATTAGACAAATTTTCCCTCTCTCTCTGTGAATAAATATAAATGTATAGCTGTAACAAGTCAGATGACATCAATAATAGGACAATAAGAAGTTAATCCCATTCCTTACCTTCCCAATTGTCTTGTTTTTTTTTTTATGGTCTTTGTGGATGACCTCCCAGGTAAGATAGATGGCACTGCAGTAAGTGCATTGTGCTCCTCATTGATCTGCCTCTGTGCAATTTTACCCTTAATCCAGCCCATTGACACAGCACGTAATAGAGGTAAATAACCTTCACTCACTGGCTGACTCTTTCAAACAAAGGAGCAGCCAACAAAGAAACTGACACAGTGTTATAGGCTGCGGAACTGCGCCTCTTTTGTCTGGGTTGGACTTTCTGCTGCAGCGCTTATAGAGAAAATGGAAAGAGCATCTTGTGTGAATGATAACCTTGTAGTTAAAATCCAAATCATTTTAAATATCACAGAGATGAAGGACGTGAGACTAGCGAGCTTCTTTTTAATGAATGTTACAATAAATCATGTGGTCAAATAAGCTTGCTAACTGTTGAACTTACTACAGTGACCTATCCTGATGTTCACTGGTTGTTCACCGATTCAGTCTTTTTGTGTAATTAAATTCTCATGAGTCATATATCAGTCTCTTCCAACATCTGTGCATCACTTCAGTACAACTAGATTCCAAATTAGAATTAGCAGCCTTTTAACATCCCCTAAGGACTCATTTTTCTCAGAGAGGTGATACACATGACGGTTCACACTGTATCACTTACAGTATAAATAAATAACAAAAAGCAGAATAAATCCAGTACAACAAGTACAAAGCAACACGTCCAGTCGTGCTATCACTCAGCACAGGGACTGGACTGTATACAATACTATAGCTATATAAAAGACACAGAAATATAGATTAGTGTTTCTACATCACCAGCCCAAGGATCAGTGACAGCCTAGTACCCCAATGGCACTTCAGTGGTGCTTCCAGATGTATAGCCAGCTATCAAGCAAATTAGTTACCTGTAATGAATTGTAGGTGGCTGATGCATACTAAAGTGAATCCCTCACAGACAATGGCTGGTTGTCATAACCATGCATACTTGAATGGTCAGCTTAGGTGAAATGTTAGACAACAGGTATGTTATACAATCAGAACAGTAACCTGAATGCTTGATATCCAACAGTTAGCTGGCCAGATAGCTAGCTAAGCTGTATCTAGCTAGCTATGGCCCTCTACAAACAACAAGCGCTTGACTTTTACTTTTGAAAAAAGTGAAAGAGAACCTTCACTTTTCCCCAGGACTCTTAAATTGTTGCTTGTTGAATATCTAAAGATTGCTGTCTTACTATTTCCAACCTTGTAAATAACTGAGTTCATTGATCAATTCCATTCCATACAGGATAATTGTTTAATTGTGAAGTGATAATTGTCTCTGTCTGTGTGAACCAGCCCATTGATTCATGAGCCACACCTGCTTAATTAAAGGAATATTACATACAGGTGTGTGGCTGGAGGGCTCATTTTTCGGATGACTGTTTCCTCAGGCCGGTTTTGTTTGTTGGTTTGTTAGTGTTTGTTTTTAACATTAGCTCATTGTATTCTGTTCTTTTGTGAGAAGTTTTGTCCATAAAAAGCACATGAGTGGAGGGAAAGCAATTCAGAATAATATGGCTGCATTCAGAGATCTGAAAAAAGACAGTGACCTTTCACCAGAAAATGTTACCCATTATCAGGGTCATGAGTTTCTAACCCCTACGCCTTCACCCTCCCTCCACAAACCGATCAATTGTTCAACTGCTACTGCTATTCAACAGTCATTCATACAGCTTAATTAGATTCAAAAGTCATGTACAGTAGTAATGTCATGGTGTTGACTGACAGCAATATCACTGTTTTCACTGGTAGTGTGATGTAACCAGTGATGGATTCAATGGAACTGTTCTCTCCTATGGTAATGAAAATGAATTGTCTCTTCAGACCACTTTCAAAGGCAGGTTCAATGCCAGATTGCCAGAAAACCTCTATTTCTAATTAGCACATGCTGCAATGATAGAGTGAAATCTTGCACACAAAAATGTTCACTGAACAATGTTCACATGAAAACTGGTCAATACAACCATCCTACACATTTGTACAGAAGCTACTATATGTTACAGACAGTTATGTGTATATTCAAATAATAAAGAAAAATAGCCTCTTTTTGTACAGGCAAGACAGGGTAGCATTTGGAACAGCAAGATGGGAAATTTCCACTGAAAACACTGGGTTAATTCATAAATGACATTATGACGTCACTATAGACAAATAAGCCAAAACGCGGATGTATACAGACAAACACAAAACTGATAAATATAATTTACTTCCACTTACTGAATTTAGCTTAGTGCCAAAGCACTTGCTTTATCTTTCATTTAAGTTAAAGATAACATGAAAGATATTCCATGTCTCAGACATTTAATTACATAGCCTTATCTATGTATTAACGTCCGCCTGTGAATTTGTGCCTGAATTAATTTCTGCTCTCAGATGTACATTTGCACACAATATAGCATTGAGGCTAAAAATGTAACCATCCCAAGTGCACATTTAAAGTAGTTAAGTTGGACTACTGAGTAAGAGCTATATAACTTATTCGAAAGATAGTCGGTAAATATGTAAGGAAATACATAAATAAAGTAAAAACCCATAGGGTAAAATAATTCCCATGGAGAATAACATCTCCGGATTCACAAAACCCCTGATACAAAATGCATAAACACAGATGGAAGCACTATTAATATTAACACTGGCTTTATCTGAGAAAAAATTGAATTGCAAGGTTTGGCCTTTTAGCGTAATATATGCGTCCTGTCTCCTGATTGCAACTCTGCAGCAGACTGAAAGGCACACCATGAATACATTTGAAGTAAATTTATGAAAAGCAACACGAACCTGCTCGTGAAGGTCACTTTCCGGATTGCGCCAACGGCAATTACTCAGCCTATAATGCTGATTTGGATATTTGTAATGAAATAAAATGAGTTCGCTTTGCGGTGTGGAAGCATTCAATATGAATGTAAATCTCACAGACACTTCACCTTTCCTCCCTATTACACACAATATTCAACATTCTCTGTTTCCTGCAATAACCACTATCATAGACAACGTGTTTCTGTACATTAGATATATATATATGTGTGTGTGTGTGTGTGTGTGTGTGTGTGTGTATGTATACAGTATATATATATAGAGAGAGAACAAATTACAGTGTCTCCAGTGTCTCACAGTTGCAATCATGAATTTCATAGCAGTAACTGCAGAATAAACTACTTGTATTAATATTCCACACAGTTTTGGTATAAGACTAGACTGTCATTTATTTGTCGTAACCGTTAGTGTTAAAGCACACACAGGAGTTTAACTTCCTGACAATTCTCTGTGGCAGCAGTACAGGCAAAGAGGAAGATCCCAAAGCATCCAATTTACTTTTGTTTATACATATTCACAGGCTAACCCACCCTCTCTTATTTCAAACAATAACACTAAGAATAGTTAAATTTGGAACACTGTATCCCAAATAAGATGTTTATATGGTCATATTGCATTCTGAATCATTAAATATTCCCGCCAATCACAGAACACTGGTGTGCACAGTGAGGCAGATTTTTGCTTCAAATTTGCATGCAAATGCAAATGCATACACAGACATGGCACCGCCCACCACCGGCTGAAGATTCCTCATGCTTATTTTTTTTGCAGGGTAGTATTTGCATGTACCAACCGCTAAAACGGTTTGTTTCTGATTCATTGTTCCTATTTGTCAATTTGCAACCCAGCAGTGACATTATTCATTATCAATCGATCATCAAACGTGGCGATCTAGAGGCTGACAGGGTAGCCCTTCACAATGTTACAAAATCTAGTAGGTGTGCATTAGGCAGCGTGACCGCTTGTGCGACTGGCCGTTATGGTCATTTTGTTTGTGCACCAGTTATAGTCACGCTGACTGCAAGAAGCATTATTCAGCCCTAAGAATGACCAAGACACAAAACGCAAACATGGCTCTTTTTCTCCCCATTTTTGCAGCCTTGTCTGCTATAGCCATGCAAAAAATAGGCCAGCATTCATGAGGTGGGCAGGAACTATACTGTCAATACATGCCAGTTACAGTGTAGTTACTGCAGGGTGCTGCATGAAGGGTTTAGACTGGGTTTAGCGACCGGCTAGGGGAACAGGCAGGATTCATTACATGGGAAATTCCAATCACTGCGAACCCCTGTCACACCTTAACTATTCTGTAGTTAAATAGATATTACATCATTTTTACAATGTAATTACAATCTAGTAACATACGATTGCTGTCCAATTAATTGAAAGTGCACCCGTTTTTACGAGAAAAAATTGAAAGCTTTCAGACATTGTAGATCATTAGAATCGGTGGATTAATCCCACGTGTGGGTACCTGCACAGACACGTGCTGAATATCAGGTACTCAGTTCACTCTGCGCTTCAATCCCTTTTACCTTTTCTCTCTCCGAAATGTCAGGGAAGTCTGACACCCGACTCAGCGGACACCCGGGGAGTTTCCGCTTTGCCATTATTCACCTTTAATGGGGTGCGCTCCGTCAGCTTGATGTTCGCCTGGCACCCCCCTGCCCGTGGCTGCAGAAAGCCCTCCTGGGGTGCTGGAGGGAGGGGGGGTGGGTGGTACCTCACAGATCATACACCTGTGAATTGAAACAGATAACTGTGCTGAGTTCAGAGTCTCAGTTTAGAGTCTCTCCTCCACTCCGATCAGTGACTGGCTGTGTGGTTCAGCAGGGCTGGTTAGAGCCGTCTGCCTGGCTGCTTATTGGGTCAGAGCCTTAGGAGAACAGCAGAGGACATGTAGGCAGATATGATCTGCATTACAAAATCAATGACCACAGTGCGTCTGCTCGAATGGGCAGTAGGATCTGGTGATGGGCCTTATCAGTAACATTTAGACAAAAATGAGGTAGACGGTAATGAGTGTGGCAAGAAAGATGTCCTGCATTAGCCCACGGTCACACACATACGTCACGTTTTTGCTCAGAACCCTTATTATTGTCCATTTATTTGGCTGAAGCAATTATCCTTTGATACATTTATATTATCCAGTTATGCAGCTGAAGCAATTTATTGCAATTTACTGTGACATTTACTGAAGCAATTTAGGTTAAGCACATGGCTCAGGGGCACAAAAGCATTGCCCCACCTGGGAATTGAACTTGCAACCTTTGGGCATATGGGTTAACCCTTTGGGCATACCCTTTGGGCATATGGGTTAACCCTTTGGGGCCCACAGTGCCTCATATGCCCTCGGTGGCCAAAAGAAACATGCAGACACATGCCCTAAGGTGTGGATCTGCTGCATCACGCAGAGTGAGACAGATGGACAGAACCATTGGGTTTTGGGCGGTTCATTCTCACCTCTGCTTCCTCTTTTAGAAGAGAGTGATTCTCCTCAGGAAGCATGACCGTCCTCTGCAAAGCTGGCCTTTGTGTCCCTGAGGCCGGCCCCTGACCTGGAATGGCGTTAAGGCCAGTGAAGACTGTGCACTAATGGGGCATGTAGGTAATCATGCAGCCTCCCCTACCCGCCCCCATTCTCCAGGCCTGTCCTCGTAATGCAGGCCTTCAGACAGGCCAGGGAGAACGGCAAAGGGGACAGAATGAGGCCACAACCTCTGCAACCAGAGGTCATGCATGCAGGGATGGGAAACCCAGAGAACAGAAATCATTTCAATAATGGGCCATTATCCCTTCTGTAGGAATCTGTCCCATGATGCTGTCCCTCTCTCTCTCTATTGTACTTTAGCTCCTCTAGGTATGTCTAGCCTGCGTACGCAACCGTGCAGTCCCAGGACGTGATTAACGCGATCAATGTTTCACGATGCAAAATGCAGTTCTGCTGTCTTCGGCTTGCTCCGTTGAACAATAAGAGGCCCGGGTCAGGTCTGAAGTAAGCAACGATTTTGTTCGACAGAGCCCATTCCGCGTACGGCAGCAGACTTTAAAAGCTTCTTCCAAATGCGCGATAGCCGCACTGGACCTGAGTGCTTTACCATGCAGAGCAAAGAGAGATGGAAAAATGAACACTGACATATGGCGTGTTGGATGTAAGAGGCAGGATTTTTTTTCTAGTGAAAGGCAGAGATTTCAGGTTTCTTTTTTGTTCCGAGAAATTGCCTTCGTGGTCTGTGAAGGTCAGGCAGCAGGGGCTTTGATATCAGGCGTTCCGTCCATATCATCACCTATCTGATAGCTGCCAGCTTTGTCCGATTCAATAATATTGATGAGGTGTTGATGAACTGCCCCGCAGTTTAAAATGGATCAAACAGGCTTTATGCGCTCTGATGTGATCTTTACCGGACTTCTTAAAAATACGTCTTAGTCTATCAAAAATGCATGCCTAATTCAGATCATAGGAACAGATTATACATGTTCGAGCTGCATCCTCAGCCCAGTGCAGTAATGCAAACATTCTTCTCTTTTCACATATTTCTGTAGGGTTATAGACTTCTAAAGACAGAAGGAATTGGATACAAGGGTGGTTTCAGGTATTTAAAAAGCTCATGTTCATCAAAAATATCCCCCTTCCCCAAGAATCTTTAAGAATCTTAAACACATAAACAATGCAAATAACTGACATGTAAAATGACAACGTATAGCTCATATATGTCTGTGTAAAAATGTCAAAACGAACAGAATAACCACTAGAACATGGCTATTATTTTACACTCCAACCACAAGAGGACCGCATAGCCGCACTGATGACATCCAATCCTAAAATAATCAGAATCAGGCAGATCATTTGTAAACAGTCGACAAATCTGTCCAACGATTTTCTTTTAAAAAAGGATTTAAAATCAGTGGATGAAATGAAAAGGCTACTGAGCCCTCTAGTGGCAGCCACAGAACTTGTGCAGAAAACAGCAGTGCCTACCGGCAGCAGTACAACCTCTAACTGTATTGACTCTTAAAAGTGTGACTTATGGAAAAAAGAATTGGATTTTTTTTCAAGTCGCTGTTCCCAATTTCCTGCTTCATGTTCGGTCTGAACAGTTAAACTTGTTTTCCAAGCGTGAAACATGTCTCTTAGCAGGAACTGCATGTTCCTCAGGCCTGTTAATGGATCAGCCGGGGACAGGGACAAGTGGTGCTGCAGGGATAGGAGCTAGTGAGCTAGCAAACTCCCTTAGGAGAGGGAGCAAAAGGCACAAATTTTATTTCCCCCGCTGTAGCATCCCTGCATTAACTGGCCAAACTTAAAGCAATGTGGCGCATTCTGCAGTATTCTCTTCCTGCCCATGATATTTAAAATGTACATGATAACTAACTCACCATTTCACTACAGTGGTGAGGACCAGATTAAATAACTGACATCCCTCATAAGACGTAATCATTGCATCAAGTAAAAGGATGGTGCAGTCAGTGCTTCTTTAACAGTTCCATTGGCATTGCATTTTGACAAATTAGTTGGTCAAAATTTTCATCTGATCCTTTTTCTTTTATTTGCTAGACAATCATTTAGCATTTTTGTTCAGATCATACGTGAGATGAAAAACTACTGGCAGGTACTCAAAGATCTGCAGTGCTTCTCTTCTTTAAAACCTTTGCAGTTTGCTTAAACAACTACGGCAACTACTCCTACCTAATGTCAATCCCAAAATAAATTAATTGTCCATTCATATCACTTTAGCACCATCTGCTGCCGAAAATAAAAATTCACGTATGTCGAATGGGAATCCCACCCTTGATTACTTTGAGAACAGGACTTGGATTATCTTTTATGGACCATACCTGCCACTCCCGCACAAACTGATGTACATGAAAATGATTCGTTTGGGCTTGCTCTGGTAAGTAGCAATTTTTTTTTCTTCAATTGTGCCCTTTGTCAATTTATGGGATGGAAGGGAACAATGTGTTCACAGGCTGTCTACGAAGACTCCACAGGGTAAGTAAATGAAAACGCAAAATAAGCCAGTTATTTTGCAGCACCAGAACACTGATCTGTCAGAACTTCTGAAAACTGGCATAAACCTTGCATTTCCTTAAAGATTAAAACCCCTCAGCTGTATGTTCACTGTGACCAGTTTTCTAAGAGGCAAATGGCTTCAGATAGTAGCATGTGGCATGAAGTGTAGCAGACTGAGAGATTTTAGCTATGCGGTGGCCATAGAATGATGACAAGCTAGTGAGATTTAATATTGTAGCTGCAGATCATGTAATATCAAAATCTTTTGAAATGTATGAGAAATGAAAACAGACATTTAAAAAAAAAAAAAAAAAACTTGGAAAACTCCATTTGTCATAACCTATAAAACTCTTATTATGGTATATTAACCAATGATGGGAGAGCATGGCTTTACAAATCCCATGAAAGTTACTGGCTTATGCTGTCAATTAACGACAGATTCAAAATAAGACATTTTGTTCATCAGAGGAAATCACTTTGATTGGCTGATATCAGCAAGTTATTTCTAAAATGATTACCACACCAAGGGGATCACTATTTTTAAGCAGTTTTGGGATTATAAGGTTGGCATTAGTCCGTGTATTTTCACTTCATCTGCATAGTGATATGAGTTTAACACATCTGACTAACCTTGCAGATCCACTTCCGTAAAGAGCCAGTGTCTTCCAAGCCTTTCCTACAAATATTGCAACTTCAAGAACAATTTTCAGAACAAATTATTTCTTAAAACTCTTTATTTATAAACTTGATGCAAGTTTACAAATTGCTGTACATGTTCAAAATTACTCTTTCAATGGGGAAAAGAAAAAGAAAAAAAAAAAATCAAAGCATGCTAACAGTGCATAACCTGCCCACCACAAGATGGCGCCAGAAAAGGAATCCACAATTAGAATTGCAAACCAGTTTTTATTCTAAAGCACTGTCCAGTAAAGAGACCACTGGCCTGTGTTTCAATGAGTGAAGCTTGAAGTCACAGCATGTCTGACACTACACAAAGTAAATGAACGTTTGTACTGTGAAAACCCCATTCTCAGCTGAGAGCTCTGGAGCATGAGCAAGAGTCCAGACGAGTTGTTCTAAACCTTAGAGGGATTTGCAAGCTCAGATACAAAGGTCTTTCATTTCTTGCTTGTTAGACAGTTGGATGAATTTTAGAACAGTGGTGGCTAGGATCCTCACCGCTCACAAAGATGAATGAGACACTCTGCCCTAGTCATCTGAAACGGCACAGGTCAGTTGAAAGTGGTTTTCTGAAAGTTATAACACAGAGAAAGCAAAACATTCTTCCAGAAATTAGAGGAAAAAAAGCTCATACTTCTGACTGGTTGCATTTACACAATACTCCTAATTTGGTCTGGAATGATATCTTGGCTGTGTTAGGACTGAAATCAATGTCATGCACTAGCTCTTACACAATCACAGAAGTAAATGTCGTGCAGACTTTTCTCCTGAACTTCAAGTCCTCATGTTGAATCTTCAAACTGGGACGACTGTTTTTGCGCTAACCTCTAAACGCCCATTATTACTGTTTTTGTGCAAGTGCAATGACCGCGGAGGCAGAGCAATTAAAGACCCCTCTAAACTACAAGGAAGCAGGCAGCTGTATTGCCCAGAAAAAGCAGACAAAGAAATCCAGAGGCAGTTTCTGACACTCTACACAAGGAAAAGTCACAGCTGGGTAAAATTAATGGCTTGTGGATTGGGCAGCACGGGAGCTGGGCTGCCGGGGAGGATCCGCACTTTGCAACACAAACTCATCATCTGCTTGCCGGACACTTTACGCGGGTCGAACTTTTAAAAGCACACCGCCAAGCAGAGACGTAGGATCCTGCATTTTAACAGCTCCATTCCAGCGACTGAAAGCCAATTCGATCATCTGGGGGCAAAGCCAAATGAACAGAACAAGTGGATAGCATCCTGTCACATGTTGTGAAATAATCTTTTCAGAAATTAAGTCTACAGTTTTTATTCCTGAGATTTCTTTTTTTTTTCAGTTTCAAAACTGCCTGTACAGAACACAAAGACGTGCTTGTAGATAGACCGTTTCTAGGGGTAGGGACCCCAGGAGCATGGGCACTAAAGTCACGGTGGCAAGAGTGCAGGCTTCAGGCTTCAGCTAACACATGGAGAGCCATGCTCATTCCCACAGAGGTCTTTATGGGGTACAGAGCAATACAGGAATCTATTCGAATGAATCATGTGCATTTAGAGGCGACATCGATCTTCATATAAAAGAAATTTTGTCATGTTCTCTTTTTACTTTAAGCCTTCAATGTGATTTTTGTCTGTACATTACGCATTGTGGATCAGGTTATAAGTGAATTGCCTAGGATATTATGCAAAGTACACAAGATGTAGCTTAACAATACAACATATGTCCATCACTAGATTTCACAACAAATGTGTTCTGCTAGTGCTGTAATGAGTTAGTATTTGGGCCAATCTACAGTATGAATTGCTAAAGTTTGACATTTCAAAAAGGAAGTTCGTTCCTATGCTGGTTTTAAGGACAATACAGATTCTCCAAAAAAACAAAAAAAAAAAGATACTGTAGAAAGACCCATACATTTAAACTTTATTAAATCACATGGGGCAATATAATGCATTAGACAGTATTCTGCATAACATTTGCACTGCTTCTCAGTGTATTCAGTAAACCCCAGTATTTCAGTGTTAAATGAGAAGAAAAAAATCTGCTTCCTGACTCAACACAAAAGCAAGACCTGCAAGGGTATCTGGAGTGTGGAAAGGTACCAAACTCAAGGAGAGGGGGCGAGAAAATGGCTGACGCTTTGGAGAGGGGAGAGACTGGATGAGACACGGGGTCTGTCCTTTTTAAGGCATTTGCAGATACCTTGCAGTCTTTGAACGTCGCTATGTACAAGTCTCTCGAGCCTCTCCGGTAAAGAAGAGTCCGCTGCAGCCATCCTCACAGTCCACGGGGCAAAGCGACAGGAGCCAGCACTGGAGAACACGTGCTGGTGGTCAGTGCTCCGGGAACGCAGGTGAGCCAGGATCGAGGCGGGGTGCTGCTCCACAGTTAAAATTAAAGCAAGTGTCCCTATATTGCAAGCGTGGGTTTTTTTTTTTTTTTTTTTGTTAGTCACTTTGCACAGACGTAAGCTTCTTACTGGCTGTGCAGAGCTGACCTCTCTCTGCATAGCGGTGCTGGATGTAAGTAGTTCTGCAAGTTGCCAAGAAAAAAAAATCCCCCCCGCTGTGAAGACATTTCTTAAGACTGCAACAGCACCGGATTAATGCAGCTCATATAAGCAGGGCACCACTGCCAGTATTTAGACTGACAGGCATGCAGCCGCTCTATTGAAGAGATGGTACCCAGACGATCGCATTTTGCATTTTTACAGGGCTAGGAGTAGGAGTAGTCACACTGATGACATAAAACATGGTTTCAGGATTTTTTTTTTTTAAAAACTTCCATTTAGGCTTGGAGATATCAGCCTTCTTTATTTGTGAAATACGTATCTTCATAAGTCAGCATGTCCCCGCTACAGTCAGGGGTGCAATGATACGGTTTATGCCCCAGACCCCCCATCCCCCCCACACCAAAGCTGCATGAAAACATGTAAATCCATTCTCAGAGATACATCTTTACACATCCACATGGAGTTAAATTCAACTACATCACAATGATTCAATTCAACTTGCTTGGTCTAAGCTCATCTTGGATGCATTTGGGCTCGCTGCCAGATTAGCCAAATGCTACGAAGTATAAGGAAACAGTGTGGTCATCTCATCCTCCGTAATTTCGGCAAGAGACTTCATTCACATGCTCCCCCTCCCCTCCCTTTCCCCTGTACTGTCTCCATTTTTTTTCTGGCTCATGTTGACACTGGGTTTCTACATGAGCACGAGCATGTTAGTCCTTTCAGAATCTTGGGGTTATGTAGATTTTACACAAAATGACACAAGCAAAAGGAAAACTGTCCATATGAATGAGGCAGTAGCACATCACACCATTAAGGTTGCCCATTCTAGCTTCTAATCCACTACTAGGAGGTTTTGTTAAAACTCCAAGCCGTGGCTACAGTGGGCTTCATCTTGCCTTAAAAAGAAAAAAACAGGACCCAGAGCCCGGCTGGCTGCTTCTCTCACAACCAAGGCCAAGCTTTCACCTTGACTGAGAGCTGACAGGAAATCAAGCCCACTCTGCCTCTGCAGAGACAAGCCTTTGTTTCAAGTGTTTGGTTGTTGAAGATTTTAAGACCCAGCTCTTTCTGCATTTCTCCCTGCTGCCTTGTGGAGCCACAGACGGCACGGCGAGCTCACCTCCTGAGAATGTCTTCTGTCTTAAGATAGAAAGGGGTTTGCCTTCAACCTAGCCATTGGAAAACCAAAAGCCCCATCGGCAAGCATTTCGGGGGGGTGGCCAGAAGCGCGGGTGGTGCGGCCCTTGACACAGTGGTTCACTGAGACACTAAACCCAGGAAGGATGGTGGGAGGGGGCAAGAGCAGGTTACGCAAGAAGAAAGGGATGTTCCACCCCACCCAATTGGATCTGCTCAAAGGTCGTCCCGAAGGCTTGAGGAGGAGGAGGAGGGAAGGAGGGAAGGCAGGTAATGGGGGACAGGGACGGGGACAGGGCCTCAGGACTTGAAGCAGGACAAAAACAGAGATGTTTGCCCGCAGAGCCAAGGATGGAGACGTCGGTGAGGAGATTTCCTCCATTGGTTGTCATGGTTAACGAATGGGTCAAGCCCGGTTTGGGTCACACTCCCAATAAAGAGAACTTCAGAGTCAGAAAAAAAAAAAACAATATACAAAAATCGAAAGAAAAAGGTGTTGACCCTAAGACATGTGGTCCCAGTGCTCGTGAAGAAGTCTTACCCATCCTCTTTAGGGGGCGTGTACCAGCCTGCCGGAAACAGATGCAGTTAGTGGATTCACATGGGGGACAGGCCACTCAAAACTTTAGCAAAATGACATCAAAAGAAAGAAAGACTATGCCTAAGGAGGCAGTTAACATGGTTAGACCTACCATTCTTTTCATGAATCTGCACCAAGGATTTGTATGACTGCTGTGCTCTGGCAAGATTGTACTGGTTCTGCAAAATTAACAGCAAAAATAAATTACACAAATAACAAAACACGCCCCAGCAACAGGACAGCTTCACTTCGTTTAAAGAAACCTCCGTATTCTTTAAACTAAGGGATGCGGCAATGAAGTAGTGAGCTGACAACGTCATTGTATCAGCACCTGAAAATAAGCAGAGTACGACTTTGCTGCATAGCCTTGTATCTGCAAAAATGTTGGGAGGACTATGACTGTAGATTCCCTTTCAAAGCCTGAAAAAGACGCACCACTAACATGACCACATGGAGTGGGGATGCGTGTGAAGTGGACCCACCAGAAACTTCAGCACGAACAGATCTGTATCTCACCACCCCACAGGCGCAAGCTCCCACTGAAATGAGGTTTCAGGGCGTTGGTGAGGTGTAATTAAGACAGGCCTGGGCCAGCTGCCCACATGGAGGGGAGGGAGCATAGCTCTCAGTGACTCTGCACTACTCCAGCTCCCATTGCCTGGAACCTTCTGTGTCAGGTTTTAAACAGCGAGCATTGGAAGCATTAATGTTGTGCTTTAAAAGTTTACCTTATTGGCTCCAAACTGCACTCTGGCTTTTCCTTTGACTAAAGTGGCATTGATCTGCATGATGACAGACTCTATGGAATAGGCACTGCTCCATCCCTGAGAGAACACAGAAAGACACACCTTCAACTCAAGTAAATCGCGCTTAATAACATCTGTGAAGTGTAATAGAGTGCGCTGTTTGTGTCGTGAATGAGAGACAGGGACGGACCTGCTTTGTTAGAAGTTCCATGCACAGGGCACCGCCTCCAAGCACGTAACTGAAACCCAAAATACATGCAACTTAAACATATGCAACAACTTTCAACAAACTTTTATTAGCATACAGAAGCTAATTAAGTACGAAATAGTATTTAAAATCCCTACCAAAGAATGTATGTTCAAATAAAATTCCTACATCACAAGTGAAAATGTAATAGTCATACACACTAAAAGTACCTATTCTGTCAAGCAGAAATCAAGCAAGGAAATTTAAAAACACGTGGCGCTAACACAAAACCATCTGAGGAAGTCACATCTGTGTGACGTTCAGAACAGCAGCTTTCAGGGTGTGTTCCTGTGAAATTGGCCTGCACCAGAAGAGGCCTTCCTTCCTTAATGGCTATGTGGAAAACAAGAGCAAAACACAGCACAAGCCGAACGCATTAAGACACTCCACAAAAACTGCTGTACACTCACCCTCCAGACAGCACAGGCGAAACTACCCGTACGAAAGGTGGATCGAATGGAAAGTTATCCTGCGTGTTAAACACACAAAAAAAAAAAACATTCCAGAACCGTTACTTATGACAACATTCTAACTGACATCATTTGAACATTACTTCCATAAGAAATATTATTCTAAATGCAATGATGGATGTGCAACGGTTTCACTGGCTGGAAAGGTAGCCTAAAACAGCAACACAGGGTACTCACTTTATATGAGAAATTGAGCAGAATGTAGTCCACGCCCTCCTTTTCCTTTAAAACTTGCAAGTCACTGTGTAATGGGCTGTCTGGGTCTACCCTGTGTGAGGCAGAACCAAAGCGTTAACGCTCATTTACAAATAACGTTCATGTAACAGAATACGCTTGATGCTCGGCTCCTAAGCAACAGACTAATCTAGTTTACTGTGTGTGCGTCTGTAAATTCAGAGCGGACAGCAACCCCCCCCCCTCACACCCCTCACCAGGGCACAGAAAAGCCAAAGTAAGCCTTTTTAATTGTGAAGCGCTGAGCGCAGGGCCTGGCGTTCGGGTGGCTCAGCCCTCTCTGCTCTGTGCACACATTCGGACGGAACGTGCCGCTAACTTACGTTCTCAGCTTCACGTGCCACTCATAAAGGCTGTCGTTCACCAGCTCCACTGAATAGATCCCTGTTAAAAAAAAAAGGTACGAGACAATACCTCTTTAGGCTCTGCCACCTGTGTGGAATCCCACATCAACTAGTCTCTTCATGACAGAAACTCCAATGCGCCTTAAAATGTGTACATATTGATTTTATTTGGATAAAGCGAGCAAATGGATTCATATTGTTGATGGAGTTCATTCAGAGGTGTTTTAAAATCTAAGCAGGCAAGTGTTTCTATGATGAGGTTGTCTAAATCTGATTTCAGGTGGAGTCAAATCATTTTTAATCTGATTTGGAATTGTACGTCTAGGAAATCCATGGATAGGCTATCGCAGTATACAGCTTAGTTTCCACGACGTGGAAAAGGCAGCTTCTGACCACTACTTTCCACAACCAGTAACAACCGATAATGCAAATAAACTGATGAATGAGTTACCCAAGCATACAGAAGGGTGTCCGGCTTACCTGTCTTGTAACTCTGTGACCTGTAGATCTCCCTGAGCTCCTTCATGAGACGGTCTGAGGCCTGCACCGAACCGGACACGGCACCCTGAAACACACCCCGAGCACTAAATGTCAAACACACATTCTGTCGCTTTCAACACACACCTCTGACTACACAGCAGCAGACTATTTAACATGCAAAAATAATATTAAGTCCTCTCATTAACAAAGGCACCCAGTTGGCGTCCAACACATCTAGGCCTCAACAATAATCCAACTTCAATGTGAAGCCACTGAGAGTTATGAAAACAGGCAAATTAGGTTGAGAGTGGTTTCAGACCCACTCCACAAACCCCCGTACAACACATTCAAAACACTTAAGAATGCAATGAAAATTTGTCATAAAACAGTCATCAATTGAGAGTCTATAAATGATTAAGTAAGGCAGTCCTTCAACAAGCTGTGTGCAAACAACTTCCCAGTCCATTACAGAAAAAATCCCATTATAACAGTGCAATAGTGGCTAAGGTCTTTGCTGGACAATAACATTGCATTGTACACCGCAAACAGATAAGTATGACCTCGGTGAGTCACCTCATTATTGAATATCATGCCCCGAGAAACTAAAGTCCTTCCTTCAGGGGGATAATTACACCGTAGCTGTCATGCGATCAAACCCATTACTGTAGTTCTTAATTCCTCTGCGACAGAGAAAATTTCATTAGGAGAGATATGCAACTGAGACTCTGAGCTGAACTAACAGTGCCCTCTGTCCCACACATGAATCCGTTCATGCTCACTGTGGTCTCAGACATATTCTTCGGACATACACTGCTTTCTAGAAATGGCCAAACAGCAGCTGGTTCTTGAAAGTACTGTGGACTAAAGAGCTACTCAACTGAAAGGGTGACACCTATTCATGGAGACCGAAACTAGTCCCTCCATTACTGATTTATATTGGAGGGAAAAATAAATGCAAATGGAGGCCCGCTGATTGACGTTACTGCTTTTACAAGGCCACAAAGAATCCATCAACAAAACTGCAATAAAGCAGAATGATCATATTTCCCAGCCGTTTGCATATAAAAAGAAATCCATCTCAGCCGAGGCAGAGAATACTCCAATAACACTGAAAGTATAATTCAAGAGAACAATTCCCATATCAGCACACTGATTTAATTCACTGCGCAACTTTGAAATGATAAACATCTTGCAGTGCTGTTCCATTTTTAACACGCATTTCTGGTTCTGCCTGCAAGGAAAAGCTTTGTTAATGAGATGCAAGGCAGGACTGAGACCGGACCAGCGATGGGCGAACGCCATCATCTTCAAACGCCCTGTCAGTCAAATACTGCTCTGGGACCATCCCATTCTCCACTCTGCAGATAGGAACCTGGGATTAAACCTCCTCCGTTTTCTGTTCTGGAAAACAGATGCCTAGCCTCAATTAAAATAACTTCATTTGGAAGCGAGAGAGTATCCTTTGAGCTTTCACAAAGGAAGAGGACTTGAGGACTTCTGCTTGGTACACTGTTTTTGTATCTATAGTAACAGTGAGAGCAGAGCACACAGCAGCCCAACGTTGGCCGTGCCTCGTCAAGGATTAGAGAGGCTGGTAATCGATTTTCAGAGCCGAGGCACAAACCACAGCAGCCTGCTGCTTTAAAATAAAACGAAAGGGAGAGAAATGAGATCCATGGTGGCGAGGTGAGCCTACAGATGTGTAAATGCACATCCAGGTTAGAATGTACATCACTTGAACTTTATGAGCCAAAAATATCATCTACGTATCCGAGATAAGACACGACTACCCACACATCACACCATAGCCATTTCAACCAGTTCAGACCACAGGTTAACCACTAAAACCCCCCCCTTAAACGTTTGAAAGGTCACCCTACTGAATTAGCGCTTACGTTTAAGTGGTCCTGCCTCTGGTTCTTGCGGATCTTCTCCAGGATGGCCAGGTTCTCCTTCTCGATCCCATCGTCCTCGGACTTCTTCCCGTCCACCGGCTCCTCCTCTTTCATGTCGTAGTGGTCCAGGTCTTCGATGTCCTGCTGCCACAGGGAGCGAGCATATGTAAACACGGTAGGGGGCAGCCCTGAGCAATGCCACATATTTCAGCCGTACGCGATTGCACAAAAAGAAAAGGTTTAAGACCTCTCCCATCTCCTCCTCTTCCTCCTCTTCCGACGTCACCTCGTCTGTCGTTCCGTGCTGGAAAAGGTAATGTCAGGTACATTACAGGTTGAGTTTACAGGAAAAGCAAGCACACTCTATGCATGCAACACCTACTGCGGTCACTCGTTTATTCTACTGGGAGAGGCGGGGTCACAAACACCCCAAACAGGATATAACATGAGACTGAATAGTAGAGCAAATTTGTTCCTAAATTTTCATTTCGTTCTGGAGGATAAAACAGAACGGAAAACAGCTCAATCTGAGCAGAATGCGTAATTGGTGGTTAAAGCCTACAGCACATTTCTCACATAAGCGGTTCACTTTCCTCAAGCATGAAACTGACTTCCTGCTAATGGACTGAAGTCAGTCTTTCCTTTCAGTCCAGCACACAGGAAGCATCTACTGATTTCACTCCAGCAAAGCAATGGAGGGTTCGTTTGAATCTTTGGCGATAAACAGTACATGTCTATGTGTGGCAAGCAACAATGTCCTGTTCGGAACATTAATTGCTTGACCCCCAAAGCAAAATGTCATGAAGTGCCAACACCTACATACGAAACCAAATCCAACTATGGTAACAGCTCTACCACACCACACATATCACACACTATTTCCAGTCCTTGAAGCTAGCTCCTGTCCACCATAATTCCATAATGAACAACTTTAAGATAACTTCAAGGGCAAGACTATGCAGTATAATTACTCCAAGTAGATTCTTAATACTGTGAAGATCAGAAGAGCGGGCCTTGCCTTTCGTTCTTGGCTTACCGGCCCAGCGGGGAGGGGCTGGTCCAGCATCTCCACGTCGGGGTGCTGGGGCAGGTTGTAGAGCCGGCACAGGTCACAGATCAGCCGCTTCAGCTGCTGCAGGAGCTGGGAGGGGAGACGTGTGGGTATGAGACACGGCAGGACCAGTGCGCGCCGTGTGGGCGGGGCCGATCACCTCAGCGCTCAACACTATAGCCAGAACAGCCCTGCAATTCTGGTGGTGAACTTCAGGCGCTGGAGAGCACTGGTTTTTTTTTCCCTTCACGGTTACATAACCACTTATGATTACCATTGATTTATCCTGATGGAGATTCGAGAACCTTGGAATCTGAAACTGAAACCAAATGGGTCCGATTCATTACAAATTAACTATCGCTCCACAAGTGAAGCACTGCGCTGTCATAAAGCACCCCAAACGCCAGGATAAAGATCAAGGCAATTTTTTGCTTAAGGCAACAGACAGAACTGTCTTGCTCAAACTCAGACGTGTTACATGGGGCTAACATGAACTAAAAGGGCTGCTTTCTAACCTGTGTTTTGACGTTGCTGTGCCAGTCAACAGGAGTGACTCGATTAGCCACTGCTGTACTCACATTTCACCAAGCAGAGAAGAGATCAAATATCCACCAGTGGTTTGTCTGTTAGACAGTTCGGTCACAGCACCGAAGCACAGCAGATTTTAAACATGCTAAACAAGAGATTTAAAAACTCGGTAACCACACTATTTTTTTTAAACTGTATGGCGGGTCTGGAATGCAGCAAGTTCTTTCAGGAAAGTCTAGATGTTGATAAGGATGAGTCATTTCACATAAGACACCACGCTAGTGCTACCAACACTGTTACACCTGGTTATAAACACTGTACCGCTGCAGAACACAAATTTTACATTTACATTCAAAACCTCAGTGTATAAATGTTTTCACAAAAACACATTAGGATATAAATTTTAACTGTTTAAAAAATAAAACATTATACAAATTATGTAAATTATACAAATTAAAGTCTCCAAAAACTCCCCCAAATGTCTTGAACTAAATAAACTAACAAACCACAGAAAGGAGCAGGGTAAAGCAGATTTTTGGCACATGATGTCAAGAGTTCAAGAGTCATTTCAGCGATCACATGATGAGGCCGTTTTTCCAGGGACTGCTGAAGTTGTCCCTTTGTGAGGTGAGTTCTCATTGTTAAACAAGCCGACGCATCCCTTTCAATTATCCATCCACCGCAGCACACTTGTGCAAAGGCCTCTGTGTCTATCAATCGTGACAGCACTCTGAGTCATCAGGCAGAAACCAAAATCAGAAACGAACAATGACTTAAAAACAATGGCTTCTCGAAACTCCGCCTCCGATTACGCAGAGAGAGCAAGCCTAGCGGGACGGAAAACAAGCCGGGCAACCCAGGGCAGCGCTTTTCACTGGCCCGACTGCGTTTGCAGACGTTTCCCTCTAAATCCTTTCCACACGTCATTAAACTATCCTCACTACTATTTGATACCATTTGCTTTACTGGTATGGTACACATGGTAGTGAGCAGCCTGTGAATGTCCCTATCAAACAGAGCGAATAAAAAACCTAACCAACCCCTACTGCATGGTAGTTTTGGTTTTAGGTGCTGGAGAAAGAAATGTCTGACCATTCTTGCACTGAGAGCATCCCTGGTTCCATTTCCTAACTCCAAGAACCTCACAAACGTCACACACTTGCTTTCGGTTATGCCCTATGAATGCTGTGCTTCCTGTTTTAGATTTATATCTCAGCTGTGGTCACGCGAGCTTATGTTCTTGAATACAGATACATTTGTTAAAATGTCTTCTGTCTCAGTTTTACAGTAATAATTTTAAAATATCCAATTCTAAAAAAATCTCACAAAAAAACAATTCACGACTTCAATTAACTCCCCACTTCAGATGAAGCTTTGAACAGCAAGGCAAGGCCAAGGCGTCGTCATAATATAGACTGTTCCTGCCGAGCTGCGACCTGGTCCAGACGGTCTTCATCCGGGAGGCAAGATAAAGCGCACATTTCCCCTTTTACTTAAATGCTTCTCAGACCAGTTCTTTCCACTTGCTTTGGATGGTCCTGCATAATTAGGACCACGGCAGCATTTGGATGTAGTGGAGTGTCATTTTACACTAAAATAGTAACTGTCTTTGTACTGCAGATCAACTCGTAAGGTGGATAAATTCATAGCTGGAGCACAAGCTCACCTCACTGCAGCTAAATAAATAACGGTTGAAACCAATAAAAGCCTTAAGTGGCCTGCTCTCAAGGAAAAACGTTGCTCTGAAAATGGAAGTGGTAAGAAAATTTCAGAGATGGTTTCTGAATATGAATCACAGGTTAAGTAACAAGACATGAGTGTAAAAGTTAAGCCACATCTTTTTCCTGTACGTCTCTCAACCACTCTTACACCTGCCCCACTGAGAAAAGAGCACAGAACTTAATTATGAAAACAACAAAAAAATTTATATAATTTAACCACATAATAATTTAATTTCATAACACATTACGTGCAGCTCATATACTTGTGATGCTTTACAATCAAATGTTAAAACAAAACGGGTCTACATAAGAATTTCATGGAGTAAACATTACTGCATACATAAACCAGAGGTAATTAGTTCCCCAAGTGAAGGGGAATTCAAAACGTCAAAGGTTCGTCTTTGAAATGCAGAGTAAGACAGCATGGGTGGACCCCAGTACCCCTCTCTGCTGGCATGGAATGAGCACTTGAGTTAGGGCTCTACTCCGATACCATTGCTTCTTGTGCTTTAATAACAGCGGGAACTAAAAACAATCTTAAAGCGCACAGGAAACCAATGCAGGGCCACAAGAAGAGGGGTAGTGTGCGCCCTGTCATTGTTCCTGTCAACATCCTGGCTGCTGCATTATGGACCGGTCGCAGCCGTGCTGTGACCTGACTGGGGAGGCCAAAAAAAAAAAAAGCACTGCAGCAGTCTGGTGAGGATAGGATAAAAGCATGCGCTACCTTCTCAGCATCTGACAGGCAGGGGAAACTCTTACTCTACATATCCTTAGTGATGAACTGACACTTCGGTAAGACTTTTGATGTGTGATTCAAAGTTTGAGTCAAATTTCCAAAATAACTCCCTCATCTGACCTTTCTTACGCAATGGCCAGGGGGTCCGGGCCAAGGACAAATATTTCCACACATAAATGTAGGAATGACAATGATCTCAAAGCATCCTCTTGAAAAAAATTCAAAGATTCGAGCATTAAACTAGGCTGGAGTGGGGTAAGCAAACTCCAACATAACTGTGCTTTAAAACAACATGACCCCGTTAGGGTTCTGCACTGACATCACACTGCGCAGAGTTCTGACCCAAAAATCTCTCCTCCTCTTCTTGGCAGGAAATCAATAAAACCGTCTGGTTCCCCCTGCTTATTTTTTCCAACCAAAAAGCAGAGCACTGAATTACTGCTGATTTTCCACACTGTCCTCACAACGCAATGCAAATATCGCAAAGTCAACGTCTTGTCTGCTTATTTCGCCACAATGGTAAATCGTCTACAAGTAAGGTCAAAGGGGTGTCAGCCTCTACTGTCAGATAATGTACAGAAGCGTCATACGCTTAGGCGAAGTCACCAGATTGCTCCATCTTTCCTGAGACACTCAAAAATGTGTCACCGCAGTGGCAAAAGGTTGTTTGCATTGGCACAGTCAGGGAAACCAATAGAGCACAAAGTAGTTCTGCAATTCATACTTCTATCTCAACACAATCAGGGTTAGCTGCACTTTGTTAATCGATGCACGTCGTTTGCGTTGGCGGTCTCAAATCGGGGGCGAGTACAGATTTCAGCGGCTCTGCCAGCGTCCTTCCAGGCTCAAACGCAATTAAAAACCAGGGCGGACGCAGAAGTGGCAGAAGCAGTTAAATCTGTCCTCTGCTGACCCCTGCTAACAACGTCCGCCAGCGAGACGGGCACAGGGCTGTGCGCTTACCAGCGTGCTACCCTTCCGCACATCCTCCAGGCGCTCCAGCACTTGTGTCAGGCTGGGGTCATCGGAGTCCACAAACCATATCGGGGGAGTGGAGGGGTAGGACTCCTGGGAGAGAGAGAGAGGGGGAGACGGTGGCTTAGCTTGGGCGAAACGTGGGATTGAAACACTTATTCGCAGCGGTAAATCAACAATGCCAAGGACGCAAGGCGAGGAAAAGAGTAAAATCAGCGTCAAGCATCAAGACCTTTCATTAGGTGCTGGAACATAATAAACACTGAATAAGCACAAGCTGTCACCTCCATCACTCTCAAGGACACCCACCCCACCAGTGAGGGTACTTCGTGATAGTGTTTTTCTTTCTTTTTTGAAGGGGGGGGGGGTGTAAGCATAGGAAATAATCATCCTCCCTGGGGAAAACGTCTGAAAGTCCATGAAATCTTTTACTGTTTGACTGTATCCCCATTATTTTCAATGACAATTTTTAATGCATCATGTAAATAAGACTTTCATCTGACAACATTATTTAATTCAGCGGTTTCTTTTTTTTCTTTATATCAACATTTCTCACACATTTATATTAAATGTTTTATTGACGAAACAGTCTCCACACTTCAAGCGCGGCCTCTTCACATACCCAGATATGACGGGATTTATTGCCCGAAATGATCGGGGTGTTTCAGGTCATTCCGTTATTACGCATTGCTATAGGCTACGCGTCTATCGAAGAGCATAGCCCATGGCATCTTATGCTAGCTTCCGAACTTGTTTTTTTCTGTAGGGATGCTGGGGTTCAGATCATGTAAATCAATGCATCTCCTTATCAATTTTTAGCGCCCATTTCTAACACTCACATCGGTTCCACTTACCACCCCATTACTGAAGTTGGTGACGTTTTTATTATCATTACTGAAATGAGGGCATCTTGTGTACCTGCGCTCTTTATCGATCTACCTATCCTATCATCTGTCTGGTCATCCTTACAACAGCAGCAAACGTAACCATTCTACCAGGGGCGTAGTTTGCACCCCAAAGAGAAACGTAATGTTATAACGTTCTCGCTAGCTACGATTAGGAATGAGTTCATCTGAATTTACATAACCAGCTATCTACGCAATTATTTGACCTGCGAGTGAAGACCGAGTGAAACCAACACAACGATAAAATATGCAGCTCTTGTCACCGATCAGCAATCGCATTTCAGAGCATGTGATAATATAAATGGCGAAGCAATTCATTTGGATGTCATTTACGTATGCGACACTTGCTCTTCCTGTTTTCCTAGCTAGCAAACTAGCTTAGCAAGACAAGTACTAAACACACCGTTCTCTGTAAACAAGTTAAATCGTTAAACCCATCTCAAAATAAAAAAGAAATAGACCAAAGGCTAACCGTGACAGGATGTCAGCTAACGTTAGCAAACAACCTGGCACGACGTTCGCTAATTAGCTACTTGTAAGAAACGAGCAGAAAAATGTCCCTAGCGAAAGGCCTTGTTTGCTAGCTAACCCAACTCTCCAAGCTATTCGGCCCAGCTAGTCGGCTACTTCACTACAGTTCCTCACATGATTAGCGCACTGTTAGCGAACTCTTTAGGTAGCTACATTACTCATGTTGTAAACTGGTAAATTGGCGAACAAACTAGAGGTCCAGACGCCCGGCAACGGATGGAAAAGTCTTGTCAGACTGGCTACCTTATATCATGCAAGTCCCTACCTAGTGCTGTGCTCTAGTCATTATTTAGCAACCCAACCCAGACGGTCCAGGTAACTAGCTAGCTAACCCTGGCTGACTAAAAAATTAAGATTAACATTTTTAAAAAAATATGCTAGCTACCTCTAATGTTAACCAAGAGTACAACCAGTCTGCATTATTAATAGGGGCTAACTTAGCTACCTAACAAGTCGAATGAAGTTCGTAGACTAGCTAGTCAAATAAGCTAGCTCTCGGTCTAGAAATAAAACTTGACAGGAAACACAAGCGTTATACTGTCTAGTTAGTCTGCTTGATAGCCTAGCCTAGCCAGTACAGTTAGACAGCAAATCTTCCAGTACAGAATATGAGCAAACACAGAAAGACACAAACCAGGAACGACAAGACAATTCAAATACAGAATTTCCTACTAGCCTCCTAAACATGTGATCATAAGAGTTCCGCTAATTCGTTTAGACACATCATCAACAATTACAATTACCTAATGTTAAGACTGCTGCCTACCAAGCTAATTAGCTAACAAATGGAGCTAGCTATGTGGCTAACCAGCAAGCAAAAATGCCTGCATTCGAGCTACTCGGCCCCGATCAGTCGTATCCGATATCTCCGGGCCACTCCAGTTCCTCGCCTTACCGTGATATTGCAGTGGATGATCAGGAGCTTTTCTCCGGTCACGTTGAACTGGCAGCTGAGCTCGTCGGGTTTCCAGTCGATAATTCGGAAGCGTTCGTGGTTTGGGTCGAAGATGGACTCCAGAAACTTCAGCTCGGCCTTCAGCCCCGAAACCGACATCTTCCGCTCATCTCCGGCCGGGCCGCGGGGGGAGGGGGAGAAAGTCGGGACCTACGCTGCGGCCACGCAGTCGCCTCCGGACCGAAGCGCAGTTAGCAACAACAAAGAGGGGGGAATGCGCCTTTTTAAACCGTTTGCTAAACCTCAATACGGTAGCTAGCTAATTTGCTAGGCTAGCTAACTAGCTAAATAACAACGCCTTGTTTGCTCGCTCGTTGTTTTTTCCGCCTTTTGTTGTTGTTGCTGTTAACTGATGTTTTTCCTATCACCACTCGATATGGTTTACTGTAGTTTAAAATATTATAGCGGGATGCTTATTTCCTTTACTAGTTCACAAGCGGAGAAACGCCCGCAGAAAATAAACCTTACGCGGGCGGAGTGAATCGCTGTTCCCGGCGCTAAACGGTGGCTGTTTCTGGGGTTTAAAGATGGCGTTATTTCCCGAGCCCGCAGAGTCCCAGCATGCCGTGCGCACTACAGGGGCGGAGACAACAGGTAGCGCGTGGTAGCAGAGAAAAAAACTCAGCCCTTTCCAACAAAATTATTGCGCCTGTAACTGGTCACGCTGGTACTAAAAGCGGCTGTCATTTCAGTCGCAGGTCGTGAATTAGTGTTGAGGTAACGTTGGCTGCTGGTTAGTATGTCGCGATTTCACTGGGCAGAAGATAATAAAAACTTAGCTAATGTTACAGAAGAGCTCAGTTCTGGTTTCATAATCTTTGCTTTCATAATCTAGCTAGTCAAATAGGCACGTCGCTGCTGTCAGTAAAACTAACAAAATGACATTAAAGTAAGAAAAAAGAAAAGCCGTAAGTTAGCAAGCTCCTGACAAACATGTTGCTTTATCTTAAATTGCTGGCTTTAATTTTGGTAACTTCTGGTCCTAGAGGAGACCCCAAAATGATCAGCAAAATGATGTCCATGTCACCCACAAACCCATCCATACCCTGCAATTCTTCCTGATAACGAGATGTAATATGTGTAGCAAATTCCAAGGCTGCTCTAGCGAAAATTCATCCTAAAACAAAATATGAATATTTAATCACCTGACTCCTGGATTGCATTTTCATTTAGGTTATGATGCTCATAGGCCTACAGTTATGAAGTGTTTGTGTATATTATCTCATGGATTGGTAGTCTGTAAAAATGTAGATAAATAAAATAAAAATGCAGGACACATGATTCCTTACTTTCTTAGTTGAGCCCTATGGGCTAAATGATTTCATTTTAACTGTCAATCCATTCTTTCACATGTGATTTAGTTTCACAAAGGGCTATGACCTGAATGTGGTCTGGTGCCACAGGTTCTTTCATTTTTAGATACACTGAAAATTATCTCATTTTGTACATATCACATTTCTCTAAAGGGCACATAAGTTGGTTGCCTCAACAGCAGCAGCAAAAGCGTGATTTTTCCATTTGTTAAAGCAAAATATCAAACCCTGCATTTAATATTAAAAGTGGTGTTTCAGTGTCTTTTCTGTTTATTGTTAGAAATTGAGTTTGCTGTGCAATTCCATTGTTAGTAACAGCCTGCTGTCATCAGGCAGATGACAGCCAGCTAAGTTCCTCACAAATAAGACTCCCACAACCAGCCTTTATCTCCTTCAACCCAATGAGATCATACATTACTCTTAGTTTTAACCAACACCAACACAGTCATTCTGAATTTATTCTATCACCCCATCATGATGACAGAACACAGTATAATGCAATACAATACAATTTGACATGGTGCTCACCTGTTCTGATGCAGCTTTATAATTGTATTTTAAATGCGCAAAATGTGCAAGCAATGCTGAAGATACATCTTGTGAAAGAAACCGTGAAAGCAGACAAAGCCTGAAGTTTTCTTCCATTTTGAGTTTGGGCCAATCTCTAAAAATGTATCTGATCCCTTATTTGGTCTGCATTAGATCCTGTTACCCCCCTACCCCCAACACCCCACCCTCCCAAGATGAAGTCCATCTTGTTGGGTTTGTGTCATAAGTTTAATTAAAATAATCTGCATCTGATAAAATGTCAGTAAATGCAACAGATTTGGATGACCACCTCAACTGTTCTTCCAGAGTTTGAGCACACCCTGCCTCCCAGACCAGGACACTGGACATATTGCTCTATTTCAGAGAATACTGTGTAAATTCTACAGTAGTCTGTAGATAAGATTACAATAACAGTACAAGTACAATAGCATAAATAATAAACAGTGTTTGTAATTGCAAATAAATTAGCTCCTGACAGAGAAATTGTCTGCTCCCCCATTGTGCGACTTTCATGAGGAAAAGGTTAACAGTGACTGATATTTACTTACGAAATCACTTCCTCATAGTTACATCATATTTTTATACACAAGATGGTTATCCTCTCAGGTATGGCATGATCATAGCACGTGACAAGAGGAAGGAAAGTTGAACAGTAATCGATATAGCCCATCTGTATGAAATTACTTCCTTCTCAACTCTTAACCCGATATGAAAATACTTGACACGAGCTGGTCAAGCTCATCGTTTGTCCCCTACCCTCATGAAACCAGGAAAAGAATTGGCTAACATATGAAATTAGCGGTTTTATAACTGTGTTCCTGGCATCAGCCATCCAATTATTTGCAAAGCAGCTTTATCTCAGTTGTTCCACAGGAAAACCCGTGCTGAAATCCCTCAAACATTCCTTTCAATCTGACGTTCAGACTAGCATTTAGAATGATGCTAAGGGCTCTTTTGTTTGTGCACTGCACATTTTGTACTGCATTGTCCTTCCCATTGCTTGCCAAGCTTTAGTCAAGAAGTTAATGAGACCGTCTATTTGCTATTGTGTGATGGAATCGATAGAAACAATGCCTTCACTCAGTTGTAGCATAATCTCCATCTGAAATGTTATCTATATTTATGTTGTACACTTATATCACATTACTATGTTAGGAGTTCATCCTTTAGGTGGAAAAATTGTAACAGGCAAATCGATCTGGTTATTAATCCGGTTCTGTGCTGGTGTGCTGCCCGATCCACGCTGGGTTGAGTGAAGTTGCAGGGTAACCAAGGAATCAAAAGGAATATAAAATGAGCATACCTGCCCCCTACTCTTAAGAGACTGTCATGACACAATGAAAGAGCTTGTCCTTTATCCTTTTGTAGTGTGGTTTTCCTCTGCCTCGGAGTGGAATTTGGAGTGACATTTTCTGTGTTGGACTAGTGGCTGTACTTGGGTAGGAAATCTGTCATGGAAACTCTAACACAACATATATAACATATAAAACAAATATGAATTACTTGGTCATTTTGTGGACCCTGAGGATGTGTCCAGTATTCAAGGTCATCTGTGGGTGATTACAAGCATGTAACAAAAGCTGCGCGTTATTTCATATTAGTGGATGGTAATTCAGGTTGCGCTTATACATTTTCCTTGAATATGACTTATCCTGATGGTCATTCTTTCCCATGAAGCATTTCCTGTCAACTTCTTTCGGAACAGGGTATTCCTTGATTTGATGCAATTATGCGTCTTCACCAGCAGATGTCATCATACTCTCTTAAATCCACAATTTTTGAGAACTGCATATGAAATTGTCCATGAAAAATGTAACCTTTTTTTGTTCCAACTACTGAGCACAAGTTGATGAGATACAATACGTTTTTAATATTTGTATTTCCTTGGTTACAATCGTTGCAGAGAATATGTTGATCACGCGGGCATGTTTGCACTGACTGGCATTAAAAATATCCAGTACATTTCCCTTATTCTCCGTTTAACAAATGATTACACGGGAATAACATGATGATATTCGAACATATGAGTCAGTCTATCCTGACCTTTTGGTGACTTCAGCACTCATGTGTACAAATCTGTATGAATACGTCAGGGCTCTAAATCATATTTGAGGCACAAAGGTAGAGTAAACCGTAAAAAGCAACCAAATTGCCCCTGGCAGACGCGCCTTGAAGCCGTGATGCAATTTTGCGGTCCCCACACTATGAGGCAAGGCGGGGAAGTGAAACTCGAAGCAGGCTTGGAGCGAGAAAGATGAGAAAGCCTTCAAATTAGACCGGACATCCAGGATCGGCTCCGCAGGGCATATCAAAGCTCAAAAGTAAACAGTGCAATCCATCACTGTGGAGTACGCCTGTTTGCAGTAGAAGCGCGAGCGCAGCCAAGTGAATTGAGATAATGCAGTGCTGTCAGTTCGGATCACACCGGAGTTTTCACTTACAGCCTAACCAGGCTCCATAGAAAGCGCCTCTTCAACCTTTACTAACAACCAGGTGCTGAACTGCAAGCTGATGATTTGTATATACCATCGTTCTGTTTGCAAAAAGAAACATCACCTCTGTTGTTATTGTTGTTATTATTATTTTTTGAGTTAGATATCATCATAAATTCTAAGATCCATACAGCTTGTATTGCAATTCCCCAGCTCATAGCGCTAAGGAAAATTCACAGCATGTTGATCTTTACTGCCATTCTGCGCTCATGCTGCCAAGGTTTCCTAATATGCTGTGACTGATGCTCACATCTATAAATATAAGGAAATGAGTCGGCTTCATGGCGTTGCTTCGCAACAGGACACTCTCAGTGACACATTCATAGTTTTGCCACCAGATGGAACCAAAGACATTTTTTTCCCTCAATCAGGTTATCGAATCTGTCTCAGAGGAGATGCACACAAAGCTCTCATCGTCAGTACTCAGCCAACGAAGTAAAATCAAAAGGTTCCACGTACCCTTAGTCCTTAAAAAAAATATATCCTGTCTGATAGCTGAAACTGTGAAAGGCTCGGAATTGCTTAATCAGATGGAAAACTAGGCTGGCTCTGGAAGTAATATTGGTGGGTCAGTAGGGGGCAGTCTTTCCTCTGGGTCAAATAGGAGATCAGTACTATGCAGTGTTGGACTAGTACAATGAACATGGTTGTAGGAGATACTGCTTTGCAGATTAGATGGTAAATCAAGCTTCCGACTCACTGTGATCATGAAGGATCTCAAGGCATTTGCCCAAAATGGCTGTTATACACACCTATGTGGGTACTTCCCACTGATGGCAGCTGATGTTAGGCACTCCCACTCCCTCTCTAAAGTGCTTAAAGTCCCATGAAAGGCAGTATACAAGTTCCATTCATCACCAGAAGCAGAACAGTCAAAAGAGAACAAAGGGTCTATAAATGAATGGGCAGTAATTGGAACTTTCCATCGACTATATTACCATCTGGTGTACTGGAGTCAATTCTCAAGAGTCAATGTGGAAATGCAGCGCTCAGTAGACAGAGGTGAAGTTTGTATTCAACTTTGAGAGCGTTAACTTCCTAAATGCTATTTCCTGATAGATGTTAAAGAGTCAAAGAGCTGAGTGCAAGATGGGATGTTGGAGTAATATATGTAATGTGAGTAGAGACAGCAGTAGACTGTAACGTTCCATTTAAAGACAATATACAGTGCTGGAAGGAAGGATGTAGCATTTAAAGACAATATACAGCGCTGGTTTGTAGGATACTAGCTGAAGACTGAGTTGAACATGAAAGCTCAGACAAGGGTCTCTATAAACCTTATTCTGAAAACACAGACAAGTGACATGGGCCTATAAGCCTGCAGTCTGGAGAGGATGGGAGAGGGGGAGGATCAGACCACAGGAAACTGAGAGGTTTGCAATGATGATATTAAACTGGACTGGGTACGGCCATGAGTACATGCTGTTAGCTCTATTGCTAGCTAGCTCCAGAACGAATGAGAAAGGAAGTTCCTCTTGAACACTTTACTTGTAATGTTGAGAGGAGTAAACATTCACAGCACATTGATACAGCTTCCAGGAGTATGTCCAGGACTTGATAGGATGCTATAATTGAGCGGTCATGTTGCATTAAGACTTACTTTTCTGAAAGCAAGGATTGATCATCAGCAGCATCTCCACATGTGTATGCATTTTCTCTGACCCTAGAGGACCCCAAAACGTCTTGAAGAAAGAGCCAACTGCTGACCCATGCTAGTATATGAATTTCCCCCTGCTGCCTCAGCAGTGACTGCTACTGTATGACAACACGTGATTTTCCAGAGACAGTATACTGCTTCTGGAACGTCAGGGATGGATGCGTGTGAACGCTGACACCAGCCGAATTGGCAGTCCCCTTTGGTTGTCAGCATGGCGGCAATCTGAGGTCTTCTCGGCTGTTTGCAGGAGTCTATTTCTGCCTCGTTGCACCATGACACTATCCATCTATTGCCAGAGATGCAGATGGAAATTTAGGGACATTGCATTTTTTAAAAGAGCTACAACCCTGCGCCGGGCTGTGAAGGATGGCCGTGGGAATGGGGTTATGGCAGCACCGCAGAAGCATCATTCACAGAAACAGGCCGTGAGCACAGCTAAACCTTATTGAAACATCTGTCACTGTAACACCTCCCACCTATGCCTGGCATAGACACTGAATCACTCAGGGAAACTGTCATTGCGAATGATTCGTCGTATGGTATATCCCTGCGTGTGCACATTACGTGTGTTTGTGTGCACGTGTGTGTGTATGCGCATGTGCATGCTTTTGGGGGGTTCAAGTTTCAGGTCCAATCAAGTTAGTATGAGGTGCCCCTTAATACATGTTTTGATATATAATACATATGTTTGCCAGTCCTCTGCATATCTTCTAGAATCATCAGACTGGAAGTTTGATGAACAGCTGAATTTGCCGCACTGAATTTGACTGTTCAGGAATTCTGAAGAGGTGCTTGTTTGTGGCTCAGACTGCTTTTTCCCAACCCCATCTTCAGGGTCCAGTTTTTAACACACACTACTGCATTATTTTATAACCTGCTGCTTTCAACTTTGAGTCTGAAAATGGTAGAAAAACCTGTGGCACTCTGTCTGGCACTGAGGAGAAACTTTTCAGATGTGCAGTCAGAATTCTGGATGGGGTTTTGAGGTGAAACCCTGGAGTGAAAAAGGCTCTTCCACTGGGACACAGTCTGTCTGTGAGGGTCTTTCTCCATTCCCTTCAAAGCAGCTGCTTCAGAATACAGTTTATTTATTTTAATCTTCAATAGCTTCAGCAGATCTGCTCTTTTTCTGACGGCCCCTACGTGCTCAGTGCTCAGCAAGCACAGTGTGGAAGTAAAATTATGTGAAAGGACATTGTAAGAGAATGACCTAAGAATGAACTGGTATTATGACTAGGAGAAGGGTGACCTAAGAATAAATTGATATTTTGAATAGCAGAAGTGTAAGCAGGTGACCTTAGAATGATCTGATATTGTAAGAGGGTGACCATAGACTGAACTGTACAAAATGTAAACATCAGTAGAAGATGCTGGACCATGGTGTATGTGTTGTATGCTAATTAGTATATAAGAAGAAGTGTGAAAAGCTGAAACTGCAAGTTGCCTGCGTGGGATGACATCTGCTTAACTGCCATACAAGACCTGATTAGGTCATGTCTCTGCAGAAACAGTAAGATGAAGTTGAGCAAGGCGCACCAGTCTCAATGTAAGGAACTGGTCTACATATTCTGTCTGACCTCTGTGCAGGACAGAGTTGACAGATTCTATGCTTGTGTACGTGTTGACTCTCCTCCGGACGACAGGAATAAAGCTTTGCTCTCCTGAACCAGCCCGAAGCCACCACATGAGTTAATCTTTGACACACAGATCGATTCTAACACCAAGGGACCAACCATGAATAAGTTTAATTTTAAAAAATGCGATTGGGGTTTGAATTAGACATGGAGAAACTGATCTTGCATCTGCTTTTGGCAACGAAAACTGACTGGAGTGTGCTCACCATAATAATAGCACAATAATCACACATGGCTTGAGTTAATATCATTGTATTCCTAACACGTTCATGTCACTCTTGTGACATGCAATGTATCTGTCGTGCTATATACCTGTTGTGTCTTTAAATTCTGACAACACCTGCACACTTTTGCACTTTCCTACCTCATTGTTCTACTGTCCAGACACCTCAGATGGCCAGCAAAAACCAAGTGCTGTCTTTTAACCCCTCCCTCCCAGCCTTGGAGTTCCTCTCCTGGACATCTGCTCTCTTTACTCCCAGCCATGAATATTTTACATCTTGGTCTATCCAAAATCAAACTCTCTAAATCACTGAGATTAAATTGCACTTGATTGTTTTGGATGGGAACAGAGGGAATGTGCTGGAGTGGAGTAGACTGGGAATAATTCGCATAATGCTGATCCGTGCGGTGTCCCGTTCCTCCATTTCATTACCACCAACTCCCCCCGGTGCTGTTGTGCTGATTGAAATCGTTGTCTCCAAACTGTTCGGCGCACTTCTGAGACTTTCATGCGCAGCTGTTTGCCTCTTCAGCCTGCGCCTCCACATGTCTGGAGCGCTCAGTGCCTAATTTGTACCTCAGAGGATAACAGCACCAGCTCCCTTAAGGGCTCATGTTGCCAATCTGCGCTGCCGATCCTTTGCGCGTTTTCGGCCTGCTTTCGTTTGGCTCAAGAACAAGCTGAAGGGGACAGATAACTCCAGACCTCTCCACTGCGAGTGTCCTGTGTCTTGTGTCAGAGGCAGCAGTGGCCTGGTCTCATTCTATAAATGCCAGGTTTCCAGTCTACTGCTCTGGTGTAATTTGTTTTTGTGGTTGGGAAGGCAGGGGGATGGGGCTCTTCGGACGTTTATTAGACTAGCAAGGGGGGGGGGGGTGTGGCTGGGGTGGGAGGGTGGATCTGCTGCACACCTCTCTCTCCCCCAACCCCCAACCTGTTGGCCAAAATCCCATCTTGAGCAGTGTGATTAATGGGCCGGTGGGGTCAGGCCATTGGTCAGAGCGGAGTTGTATTAATTCATTTTGAGCCCATCTGTGATTTATGGTTTTTTAAAAACCGTGGGTCAGATTGCGGTGGGTCTAATTTTCTCTTTTTAATTTTCTCCACAAAATGGATTGGTTCAGTGCTTACCACAGAACATGAAACATGCTCTGTGCTCATTCACATAACATTTTCCCTTAGAAGCATATTACAAATAAATCACAAGAATAAATCCTTGAATATATAAATCCCACAGGCTATTATTTGGGTGCAATAGTGAAGGAGGTCCAGTTCATCTGAATTTTTTCTGCATTAATTTAACCTTAACCAGGAAGGTCAACTGAGAGCATACATCTCTTCAGTGACAACCTGGGGAATTCAGAGAAATCCATTGGTATTCATAAGCAATCTGTGAAATACAATCAGGTGACCAGATAGGGAATTTGGCCAAGGTCGTGGGATGAACACTCCTACTTTTTCAATGAGTTCCATGGGACTCTTATTGACCTTCAGTGGGTAAAGACCTTGGTTGTACATCTCACTCAAAAAATACCTCCTACAGTACAGTTTCAGACAGTACACAAAGTTTCCACTGCTTTCAAAATCAAAGCATCAGATTAAAACATAATGCTGTGGCCTGTTGAAAGCTTACTAAGACTGTTATTCTGACTCTGAAAACAAAGACACCTTCAGAATTTCTCATTATTCGGAAAGTGCTAGGTAGAAAATTCTAAGCCAGTTCTGGGGCAGAGTTTCTCTGGAAGACATCCAGAGGAACACATTAATATAACAAAATACGCAGAAATGGGAACCTCATACTAACGCCATTAAAGGACATTTTTGGTCCTACTTGAATAACTCACATCACTGCATTGGGGTATTAGTTTGCACTTGTTTTCAGAGGGAAGAGTGTGCACTATTGTCCTATCAACATCACACAGCACTAACTTATTTTTCCCAGACGTTCCATGCGTAAACATTAACCTATTCCAAACTCAAACTGTTTTTGTTTCAGCCATTTATCAAAGGGTAGTATAGCTGGCTGTATACCTGCTGGCAGATAGGCGTCTCGTTGAGGGATACAGCAGGTCAATATGTCATCTGTGAGTTATAAAGCAGGTAGAATACATACCGCACAGAATATTCCTTATTTACCTGCGATCCAAATGTAAAATGCGAAAAAGGACTTAAAAAAAAATCGAACGCGCAGTATCAATTAACGTTCACCAATGGGACAGAACATGAAAAATTCTTATCTTGTCATATCCCCACCCACACGTATCCATGGCCAAAACTGCTGTTGCTCTTAGTTCAACTTTAAGTCGCTTCCAAAATGTGCCAATGTCTGTATGCCGTTAACAAGGTGACTTTTCAGGATGGCGTGAAATCAATAGTCTCCACTCATTGTTACCGTGTAATTATTCTTAATCGATCTCGGTATGAGATGCGTTTTGCAGGAAGTCACGCCTGTGTCGGCTTTTATGGATCTAATCTAATAAAATCCAAATAAATGTAATGGAAACTGCAATAATAATTTAGAACCCCATACACGCTATCTCACCTTTCAAATTAACCTTGTAGTGTCTTCATCTCCGTCTTATTGGCATTTTTAACCTCTGTACAAAATGTTTCAATGTCATAAAAGACCTTAGATCATAAAAGATCTTAAAATGGATCTGGAGCCTAGATTAACAACACAGCATGTATGCATGCAGAACATATGGTTGTTGTTACCCGGGAGATTTTTTACCATATTGTCACGTGTTCACGCGTGTGTTCTTTCAGGTTTCCGAAACACAGCCCTTCTCTGTTCAATGCCTTGACGTGTGTCCCTGATTCGAGGTCGTTCGTGAGGGAAAAAAAAAACCTTCCTGCACTTTGTTGAAAGGCATCGCTCCGGTCAAAATCAAAACGAACGTCTTCGCTTTAACCCTCGTCGTTTTTTCTACTGTATTTTTTATGATTGAGGCGCTGACGTGTCGTTTTTCACAAAGCGTGTGCACCCTAATAAAGAAGCAGATTGGTGTTGTCTGTGGTGATTTATCCGGAGTCTGCGTCCTCTGTCTGGAGAGCGGAGAGAAGTTAATTAAAGCACGGGGCTGCGTCTCAGCGCTCAGCCCGGACAAGGGAGCAAATCACGCTCCGCCATTTACAGGCTTTATTACTTTTTATGACAAGGACTTGCAACCCCCACCTCCAAAAAAACTGGGAGACCTGTCACTCGTTTGTGACTGCGTGCCGTGGCTAATTCCACGGGATGGTCGCGCTCTTGGAAGTTCCACCTGCGTTGTGTGTGTGTGTGTGTGTGTGTGAGTAAGTGAGTTAAACACTGGATGGGAATGTGTGCCATCGTGACTAATCCGCCAATGGCATGATTACTTAGGAGAACTCTTGGAATTAATAAATAAACTGTCAAACCATCCCATTCCTTCGTCTGGAAAGATACACTGAGTTACACCTCAGTGACAGGTCATTTGACCTCCTCTCCTCCTCTGTTGCCCGTGTCGAGTCCCTACACCTCAGCCTCCAGATGGGTATATAAGCAATCCTTCGATTTGCCCTCTTGCCCTGCCCCCCTCGATCTAGCTGTCATCAGAATGTGGTGCCGTTCGTCATCAGAAGGAGCCGCATTTCACGGCTGCAAGGGGAACCTCTGGCAGTGCACACCCTCAGGCCACGAATCGTCACACATGACCTCCCTGTCTCATTTGCATGTTGATGCAGCCTGATGCCGCTGCATCAGCAAAGGTGATGAACGTACCTGCTTGGTTGCAGTGGGGCTCTTGATCTCACACTCTCGACATCAATGGATGATTTCCTCTGGCTTCATTTAGCCTATTGATCTGAAGTCCTGAGGTTAATGATATCATTTGGGTTGGTAATTCAGTGAATTAGGCAGGCTTTCACGTCGAGGAAGAATGTTTGTGCGCGTCCTATCAATTTTCATCTTCTAATTAATGTTGCGCTTGGGGAGCCTACAGATCTTTTTTTTTTTTTTTTTAAACAGCACTCAGCAAAACCTTTCAAAATGAGGGGGTGGTTGTTTGCTCAAGGACAATCTCATGTACTGCCCATGTAATGGAACATTTATGAGACAAACATGTCACAGAGCGCATATTAAATGCAGATATATGTAGTAATAGAGATGGAGGATGACACATCTCCCCTGTTTTACAAGCCGTCATTCTGAGGACCCGGGCTCCCAGTCAAATATAGCCCAGAAATGTCAGGTCAGGCATTGCATTCAGTCTGAGAAACCCTATCACTCTCGCTGAAGACAATTAAGATCTGCTCTTTCCCTGCATGTTCGTCTGCTCGGAAATGCCTCCACATGGCACGATTCTGAGGCCAGCATTAGTGATTGCATTTTGATGATCACAGCTCTTCTGTAGTCTTTTTCTACAGTTCGGCTCCAGTGAGGCTCCACCGAGAAACACTGACAAACTGGAACGGAGCCTGTCTAGTGCAGCGTCTAACCTTCCCAGACAACACAAGACAGAACAAAGAGTGCATGTCTCATTGACTTTGAGGGGAGTGTGGGGGTGGGGTGGGGTTTGGAATAGCAGATGTGAAGTAGGGCTGAAATTAGGAAATACAGGTATGGGAGAAAAGTCGACAAGCATGTTGGGCCTGATGTGACAACAGGAGGTGAGGAGTAGCTCTGAAGGTCACAGAGGACCCATCGCACATTCCACTGAGACGCCACAAAACACTGCAGCCTTCATTTGTTTTTTCACAGCAATATGTAACCGCCACTGGTGGTCTGTACCACCTGACCTCAGATCAGCATGCCACACGTCTTTTTTTTCAACTTACCATTTATTTCTAAAGAGCTCCACCTCTGCATTCAACAGGAGTGCTGGTAGCATAGCGATCATGGGGACTTTGGTTTCAGTAACACATCTGAGCAGGAGTGTTGTAGCTGGAGAATGTCAGGGGTTGGGAGCCCAGGAGCTTAGGGGAGAGTGTCCAGGGGCTCAGGGGAGATTGAGAGGGGATATAGAGTGCTCAGGAGACTAGGGAGAGTGTACACTCCAAGCATGGGCCTCACTGGCAGGTGAAAGACACTTCAGAGAGACCCACTGTGCTAAACATCTCGAGTTCAGGGACAGGCTTCTCATGGAGAATCAGAGGACTGTCTGTCCCTGTCACAGAAAGCCTTTTCCCAGGACCCTCCCAAAATGTTAAAACGGCCCCACATGATTTTCTTTAAATTGTGTACATACATGTGTAGTATATCTTGAAATATATTGCAACATCAGTTGTATATTTCAGAAAGGAATGTGGATATTGTAATCATGTTTAACATTTATTTTGCACAAGAAGAGTGGATTCCATAGTGAGATTTCAGCATGCACTACAGTGTATATGTGATATTTAACCCATCATGTTGTTCTATTTCTCTCTTTTTAGTACATTTTGTTGGAGCTGGGCTTGTATACAAAGGTATTGTAAAATAAGACTACCATAAGAAAACAATAAAATTGAACTTTATCTAGACTTAATTTTGGTAATATCCAAAGACTGTGTAAATACTCATCAAGGGTGTTCAATGCAGTCTTTTCAGTACTAGGCTATTTTAGCAGTCACACCATAAAACATACCTATTTAGCTACTTCATCGTTTTAAAACATTTTTTATACTCCATTATCTCTTTAGTAATTTAATTAATCTAATTAATGCTCCCATGATATGTGAGAAATCCCCTTTGTCTTGAAGCAAATCTCCAAGATTAAAGATAAAGCAAACATTAAAGCTATGTATTACCTACAAGCACATTTGATGTTTGGAGTGTGACAAAATTGGAACTTTGGGGGTAACATTTATATTTTGAGGAGCCAGTGTCACACCCCATGCCAATCTCCTTTCCTCCCTTCCAGCTTGCAAGTGATAACTGACCATATCCCCTTCATTGTCAACTGAAGACGGTTCAGCGCCTCCAGGGGTCCATTACTGTTGTACCCTTGGCCGAGGTTCTTAATCGGAACTGCCTCAGTAAATATCCAGCTGTATCGGTGTATAACATAAAAATGGTGAGCTCTGCAAATCTCTCTGGATAGGTGAGTCAAAGCAAAATGTAATGTAAATGCACTTCTTTATTTTGCTTTGTTAGCCACTCTGGATAAGTGACTAAACATTCATTTATTATGTTGTCTTTGCGGGTGTGCATTGTGCCAATGGTTGAGGGTTCTCTTTGTACTCATGCTCTATTGTTGGTGCCTGAAGCTATGCTGTAGGTCTCTGTCTGTAATAAACTCCCCTGACCTGGAGGAGGGCTTGTGAAACAGCAGAGCGGGGACCATAAAGAGTCTAACTGCCGATTCATCATCATCAGGCTTTTAGCGCCGCTCGCATGCGTGGCCCTGATCCAGGGTAGGGTCCGCAGCAAGGAGGAGCACCATGGGGGCCAGAAGAGCCCGGCTGACTGCCGAAACCCGAGAGGGGTGCGCGCCCGTCCCTGAACCCGAGGGCGTCCGTGCAGCTGGAGCTCAAGGACACGTGAGGCTCAAGAGCATCTCGTCGGCATTGTAACCGCCAGGAGTAAGGGGGAAGTTTGCCATGGTTAATGGACTCCTTAATACTACTGCCTCTCATTTTAATGGTGTTCGGTGCCCCTGAGGCCACCCTCCTCTGTGTGACCATTCGCTGTCCCCTCAGGCTCTGGCAGAAAGCAATGGGCAGTGTCAATGCTGCAATGACAACGTCTGGAACCTTTGTCACTTCTGTTTTGCCTAAATATTCTCAAAGGTAATGAAAAAAAATGCCTGTTCAACCTTGGCTAAGGAATAGAAAAGACTCAGGGATTCCAGGACTGCATGTCCAGCCCTGTAAACTGAAATTGAGTTTCAGAAAAAAAGATGTTCCCTCTGAACCTCAATATAACTCCTTTTAACCACTTGCTTCCAATGCAATTGTTAAGCTCTACAATGAACTATATTGTACCATTGAATTGAACCTCATTAAGGTAAAGGTAACCTCCCCCAATGGCTTCGACTGTGATCAGAAAAAATAACGGACACAGAAATTTTATGCATCAAGGAAAATTTAAAATGGCTGTATTTCCATATTCTTGGTTGCAGCCCTGATGGCAGTCAAGTGAACTGAAACATTACCTTTTTCACACACTGCATGTCTTCCACACCAGTGCACGCTCATGTTTAACACCATACATGTGCTACATTTTGCTAAAATATAAAAACTATCAATAACTAAGTCCAGTACAACTTACAACTGTAATTACAACTGTAATTATTTCTAAAGCTGTAATCTAAAGCCTAAAAATCAGTGACTTCAGATTAATGAATGAAATGAAAAATGATAAATACAACCTTAAATTTCACATGAAATGATTGAATAATTTCAGTTACAAAATTAGTAGAGAAAATGGTTCAATAGCTGTTTTTTATGGTAATGTGTGCCCCAAAACTGAATATCAGCTAATATCTAGCACATGTAGCTAGATCCAGCATTTAAGAAGTGTACCTAGACTGATCTGGATTCAGTCCTGTTCGTTTGTCCATGAGGAAGTGTGTGATAGATACGCATGAATATGCGTGGACTCAGTCTAACAGAAACAACCTCTTTTATATGCGTGTTTGCCTTCAATGTGCTGCAGGTCTCAGGTGGAGTCAAATGGCATGAGTAATGCCTGGCCTTCCGGCAGGTGTGTACCATCTTAATGACTTAACCAACCACAACAGACAGGACAGAGAATAAAATGATCGAGCTTTTGCAACAGGAATAGCCACACTTGGCAGCAAGCACACATACACAACAAACAAGATTGTGTTTGCAGTGCAAAGTTCTATTTTTATTGTTTTGGACAGAGGACTCAATCAAATAATTTGTTGAATACACACAAGTGTAAGTGAGTGACTTAATGAGTTCTCCTTAGTTTGAGATGACAACCACAACATCAAATTTCCACAAATGAGAGGAGTTATCCCCAAGTACAATACAAAGATATTTCAGGCCAAGAGCCAGAGACCCACCTAGACACAAAGAACAGGTTGTCCTGTGTTCAATCAGCAGCTGAATCACAGCAACTGGGATTGGAAACAGCATTGAGTCAATCCTCCACCGTCATCTCAGGCATATATTGCCATTTTAGTGGAATTCCACTCGCACGGCGGGTAGAGGTTGGATTTCAACAGTATGTTTTTCACCTTTAAGAATGAAAAAAAAAAAAAAAATTAGAAACATGCTCATCACTCAAGGAACCAATTTGCAGGCTAAAGCGCATTTCCAAATGGCCCCCCAGGGAACCATTACTATAGGAACTGCATAAACAGGGCCTAAATGTCACCTTGGATGGCAGTGACATTACATATTACATTGCTCTGAGTGCGCCCCAGGTGCACTAGTTATATGAACAGAGTGTCAGAGCAAAAGTAGGTGTTTGCATTTCTGGCCTCTGCAGCCATGCAGAGGAACAAAAACTAAGTAAGGTCAGTAACCCACTCAGCTGATCTGTCCTTTCCAGTCTGACTACAATACAATGGCTCTTCACAGAATCTCCAGTCTACCGGAAGCATACTATACCACATGACCAGCTTTCAGCTTCTAAGCTGGCTCCCAGATCTATGTTTGGTCTTCAGACGTATGTTCTGCCAAGATCACTATGCTCTGCAAGCATGGGGCAACTGACTGTCTCATCCCGACAGGGTCAACCCTCTCAAACATGATCCCTGTCTGTATTGGTCCCTCAGCAGTGGAATGAATTCCCCACGGGGGTCAGGACAGCGGAATCACTGGCTATCTTCCAACACAGACTGAAGACCCACCTCTTCAGACTGCATCACAATGTGCTTTGGATTCTGCAGACTAGTGACTGATATATGGTAGCATACTTGGCTTCCCTTGTCTAGTCAGGTTGCACAAGTTAACTTGGGGTGGGGTTTGAATAGTCTTATGCTCACACTCATTGGTCTGACACTGTTGCTCATTCAACTTGAATGGATGCACATGCATGTCCTACTGTGCTGGAAGTCCCTCTGGATGAGAGCGTCTGCTAAATTAATGTAACATAATGATATAAAGACTAGATGGTGGACGTAACACTTGTGAGTTTTGTGAATCTCAGATGGGTCACTGCAGTTGGGCAAGGTAGTTTACCTCAGTTGCTCCACCAAATGGAGTATTAATGGGTTGTCTTGGATAAGGGCGTCCACTAAGAAAATGAATAATGTCTCTATGGTGACTGCATTCGTCTCATTTCCAATGACCGTGAATAACTCATTGCCCCTGCATTCTGAACCAGAAGATACATTAGCTAATACTGTATAACACACAATGTAAGCCACTCCTCTTTTGTTACTGTCCAAACTAAATGTTCTCTACATTTAGACTGGCCCATATTAGCTGCAGGGCAGTCATACATGAGATATTTCATAGACATTATGTCATGCTGGCTGATACTGTAACTACAGTACAGTAGTTTTGCTGAAATCCCAGCTAAGTCAAACAGAGGTGGTGTCTGTAAAAAAAAATATAGAATAAAAATAAAACTCATAACCACCAAAAATCTGGTGAGCAGATCAAATATGGAGCAGATTAAATCTGGTGAGCAATCAGATTCTGTTTAGGTGGGTGTAGACAGCATCAGAACCCTACTACTCTGACCATGTTCTAGGACCAATGGCATTTCAGCTTAAGTAGGACTCCATTAATTGCAATGCAAGGTGTTATATTTCACATTAGAATTATGCACACATCACATTAAATAGCTGAGGCCAGAAGAAGCCAGGCTCAGACTGAGAGCCTGTTCCTGTATTGAATCTTTCTGCTGCCTGTGCACTGTTCACAATTCCCTGCTACTTTTCACTCCTCAGTCCCACTATTTCTGAATGAGGACACTGATGAGGGGAGGAGTGCAATTTGTCTCATTACATTACATGTTTGCCGAGCAGACACCTGCAAATCAAAACTGGGCAGGCACATCCTTGCGTGAAGGCTGACATTGTTTTCCGCAGTCAAAATGCAAAGGAACTACAAATAGTTAACTTATTCCCAATTATGTTTATTTTACAAAGTGTACTGGACTAATGGTCCTCGCTAGACGAGCCTAATTGAACAACAGTTATCTGTAGATCAGCATCGTTGAGATGGCTCTGGCTCTTCTCCTTATCTGGTAAACTGCCTCCAAATCACATTTCCCCCACATCACATTTTCTCTCTCTCAGGGGTGCTGGATGGCACTGTGCCAGGGGTGGAAGGCACCAAGAGGAGTGCACGGCTGCCAATCCATCAGTTATACTGCTAATGCAGTTTTCTGGGCCAGAGAGAGACCCTGACCGCCTGACAATGGGGAAGGAGCCCCAGCTTAAATCAATTAGCTAAGAGGAGAAATATAATTTAGACTGCAGCCCCCAGGCCTCGGGCAGGGGCCGTGAAAATGGAAGACACAGGCACAGGAGACAGGGCTGGACTGTGAATTATAACTGAGGCGTTGACAGAGAAACACACGGCAGCTGGTCTGGAGAATAAGAAAAAGGAGTGGAGAAGAGGAGGGAAGGGGAAAAAGAGGAGAGAGAAGATGAGGAGGGGAGGCAAAATAAAGCAGGAACAGACTGGAGGATAACTCTAAGCGCATATATTTACTCTCGCAAGTCGCAACGTTGCTCAAGCCCTCCGCAGCTGAACACAGCGGACACGTATCGAAGAAACCAATCGTAGTGGACAGCATTCACAGTCATTGGACAAGGGTAAGGCTTCCTTCCTTGTTTAGGAAACCAGGTCCACGGCTTTCATCAGCAACAGGCCTTCGAGTGCTTTCCGCTTCGTTCGGCGTCTCCTCTTTGGAAATTCAACTAAGCTCAGTTCGCCTGAGGATAGCAGTTTCCCATTCTGCTGAAGTTTCGAGCAACGAGCTCACTCCTGAGCCCGACGGCCCCTCCTCCTCCTCTTGGCTGACCCCAGCTGGAAGGTGGCGGACTGGTCTGGTGTAATGCGAAGTGTCGGGTCCCGACTGCGTGGTTCTGTGGAGACAGCTGGACCCTGATGAGGAATCGCATGCCTCCGTCCCCTCACTGCCGTGCTGCATTTGTTCAGAGGCACCGTGCAGACTTTCACACTGTTTAGAGGTTATACACCAGCTTTATCTTCATGCTCAATTCAAATAAAGAGTGGCTGAAATGGTTATTTACATACATTGCTATCTGGTCCTGCATGCCTGCAAGCTATGTATTTGTTGTCAGACTTTTCTCAGATTTCAGCTGAATTTGTTCTCTGTAACCAAAATCAATGTGGAAAAAATGTTCTGGAAGACAAATATTTTACCTTTTAAATATAATGACTGAATGTTATAATTTTGCTGCTCTTTGAGAAGAATGTGCTACCCTTCCCAAAAGGGGAAAGCCATAACAAAACATCCGTCAATAAGCGGGTCTTACGCGGTCCCCAAGTCTAACTCTTACTTCACAGAAGTTTAGAGAAGTCAGGGAGGTCGAGCTGACGTTTTCTGTTCAGTCGCCGGCGTTGTGCTGCGTGACAGCCGGGGCGAGACGCAGTCCCTGGCCCCGCGCTCCTCGAGCCCTCCTGACTGGCACATAGGTAGAAGCTAATTGGATGTAGCGCAGTGTGTCGTGCTCCAGATGGTATACTTCAGCCCCTGGGAGCTGCGGACTTCACCTCTCCTCCTCTTGGTCTCTGCCGTGATCTGAATTATAGGTGGAAAAAGCTATCTGCCACATATCGCTTTCCAGTGCTGCCACCATATGCTACCCTTTTTCTCATTACCGAGAGTACCACCGCCCTGCACCCCCTTCCATGCATTTTCGTCCAACCTTTCAGGTGGGCTGTGGTTTTTCTGGGTCAAGTCATTTGGGAGGTTTTATTGTGCCTATTTCCTCTCCTAGCTGCTCTCCCTGAAACCCGAGATCTGGAAATCATATAGAAATGGTGCCCGGAGGGGAAAAAAAAAAATGCGATTGAAAAACGAACAAAACAATCCACAAAACTAATCTCAGAAAGACCTGGGCCTAATCTGCAATGCATGTCGAGGCCAACAGCCTGAACCACCGCCTCGAGAGAAATGTCAAGTGGAACAGCTACAACAATAAATAAATGCTTCGCAATTACACACAAAGAATTGCCACGCTCTGACATTCAGATTCAAAGAGAAGAGGCTATTACCATTTTCCCTGACAGAGAGTGAACCCGCTTCTAACAAAGAGTTCCATTCTGCCAAATTTGAATTTTATGTAGTCTCCTAGTTGAAGACACAATGAAAATCAAGGCATTAAATAATGGTCAGGTAATGTGCTGTTTGGCACAATATTGCCTTTTTCAATTTGAGTAAGATGTCTTATTAAGTCCAAAGGGGTCGGTGAAATGAGCTATTTGGTGAGTTGCTTAATACTAAAAATTATATATGAGTATAAATTCAGGCATTGTTGGCCCATTTATACAGACAAAAAACAAAGAGATAAGTGGAGAACTAGATTAGTTTCTTAATACTTATTTATTATTTATTTAAAAAGAATAATTGTAAGTAAGTGGCAACTAGGAACTTGGTGAATGAATAGTTTCAAATAATTTTGAAGTTATTACCTATTATCTACCTATCAAGTCTTTATATTTATGACCTGTTTAGTAGTTGCCTCCTGTCTGTTATTCAGAGTTTGAAATAACAAGCCATAACTAATCTTTCAGTTGCATGGACAACCTATTCATTGATAGCATAAACAGGCCTACGAAGAGTGACATTTAGTAAAATGAATTTTCTAAGTATGCAAATTTCACATTGTATCAGTATATAAATATAACACTCAATATCCAATGCCATTTCCAGTATTTCACAGACTATACTGGCCATGTTTGCAACTCCAAAATGTGTGGCAAAGTGTGATTTTATTTGCCATTGAAATAACAAACAAGTGAATGCAAGCAAATGTATCCAAAATGAAATTCAAACAACATATCCAATAATCAATTACCTTCTAGTGGAAATCTCAATGACCTTGAATACAATTAACATTACTGTATTTTATATAGATAGATTTTATTCAGCTAGGTTGAGTTAAATGGATAGTGACACAACGAAAGCATTAAGCTGGATTAAAGAGAGTAAATCACCAATTGAATTAAACCGGAATGCAAGTTGAACAAATTGATGGAGGTTCAAGGTCACACACGCTATGTACATGCAGTTGAATGTAGAGTGACTGAGATGTGAGCTTGAGAGTGACTTTGCAAACTTAAACACATACTATGAAGAACATGACGTGCCTATGAAGTGACACCCCCTAAAATTGAACAAACTGTTGTTTTTTTTTCTGAAAAAGTGTCTTTTAAATGCTGTATACTGCACATTACTTTATGGTCACTGATAGTATTAGAAATCTTTTAAAGACCATTTTGATTATGTCCTATGAAGGAATAAATGCTCAACACCTATCCTACCACAGGGTGCAGGCAGAATCATGGCACAATATTTCGATATTCCTGTTCCCCTAGTCTTTCCTCATCATACATTGATGGTCTGTATTTGCTTCACAAGACAGCAAATACAAAAAAGGGGACGAGCTGGAACAAAACAGATGAACATATTTAAATAATTCAGTTTCTGAATCTGCAGGAGGAAGTGGCAAGATGGACGAAGATGATTGGATAGTTGCCAGGGAAGAATTGAAAGATCAGCTTCACTGGGCGGGAGTGTCGGTGAGGTGGGCTGTGAGTATTAGGCTGTGCTCTTGGCCTGAGAAGGCAGTGTTTGGGCTTTTACCTCTCCTTATCTGATATCTGCACTAATGCTGAGACCGAGGAAGAGAGACGAAGAAAAGGTCAGAGCGACAGTGACTGACAGACAGAGACAGAGGTAGACTGAGAGAGACATAGTGTAAAAAACAGACAGAGGGACAAGCACAGGCAGAGAGAGAGGCAGACTGAGATAGAAGCAGTGTGTTAGACAGACAGAAGACATGTACAGACACAGAGAGAAAGGGAGACAGAGAGAAGCAGTGTGTTAGACAGAGGGACATAGACACATAGTGAGATAAACAAAGAGAAATGCTGATAGACAGAGGGGGAGAGATGTAATCAGATCTGTCTGGGATATGAACTCTGCCAGTGACTCTTGTCCTTCAAGTGACTAACAAGGGGCTTCATCTTCTTCATTTCCAATTAGCAGGCGGCTGGATAATGGGGAAGATGGATGGCAAACTGGATTGCAGACATGAGACACTGTATGCAGAAGAGATTAATCCCCAGCTAATTACATTAAGTGCTACTCGTGAGACCATTAGGGAGTCCACCAGTGCAGTGCAGTAGAGTACATATTACAGTATGTTCTGGCCTTGCCTGAGAGTAACATACGGGCGTATTCTTCTTGTTGGGTCATGAGTAGCTATGCAAATAAGGCGACACTACAATAGGCATGGACACTTGTTCTTAAGTTTGGTCATATTGGAAAGATGATTCAACTATACAGCAAGCTGACAAATCAACTCCCACAGCATCAGCATGTGGATAGAGTTAGTTATGAGACATGATTTCCTCTCAAAAAACAAGGCGTAGTTGCCTTGCCAAATCCTATAAAGGCCATGATTCACTGGCACAGACCCGACACAAAGTGGAAGCGATTCCTTTTTTAACAACACAGGAGTTTAATTTTAATAGCAGACTTACAGTATCTGCTACACCACATACTGAAATAAACATGAGCATACAGCTTGAACATAAGGCAACCTGACAGTCAAGCTCTTAAATCCATAGCTCCCAACATAAAAAAAGAAAACATCCACATACATGATATATGCATTGTAGTCTATAATACATTTAAATACAGTGATGCATGTGAAATATATATGATGTGCATGACATTCATCCTATGTAACTGTGCTGAAGCAGCGCTGGGAATGACGCTTGGTGGTCTTATGTGAGTGCTATCCCAGCATGCTGTGCTCTGCTATAGGGCGACAGTTGGGTTCTGAGGGGCTCCAGACAGACCTACGATCTTCTAGGAACATTACCCTGTGAATTGGACATGCACCTCTCCGCCTAATTCAATCTGATGTACATTACTCATAGTGTTCTGTCTGACCATTTCCCCTGCAGTGCATTGTGGATTATCTTTTTTTTTTTTTTCAGAAAAGGCACACATGATGGTTAAAAAAAATGATCTGGCGCAGTAAATCATCAGCGTTAACTGACGTTAACACAAAGGAGTTTTTTTAAGACAAAAAGTAGCACAATTAGGTTTTTTATTACTGGTCCCATCAATCATGTTCTCATGAAATACACTGCGGCACAAGACCTACTCAGTGGCGACAGCCCACTCCCCGCCCCATGCAATCACCTCCTGTAAAAATTAACCTTGTTAAAGCTCATTTCCCTCGGGAAACCTGTAATGCTGTCACTGCAGCCAACGGCCAAGTGATAAGCATTAGTCAATGTCCTATGACTCCAAAGAAACCGATAAAAACCTTCCCGTGCTCATTTTTTATTATTTTAATTGCACTAAGTTTAATGGACTAAGGGTTTTTGTGATGCCATTAAATAGGTTATGTGAGACTTGTGATCTTTTCATTTCACTTTGCTCTGCAGGGCTTGCTGTAAGCGACCAAATATGGGCAACTTGACTCTGGTCCTGGAGGGCTGTTATTCAGCAGGTTTCCTCTTCCCCTGAAATCGCTAAAACTTCAAGTTCAATCAAGGCAGCGAGTAGCTGAATCAGGTGGGTAAGTGCATGGCTGGGGTAGACAGCCTGCAGCCACACCGGGGCCCTCCAGGACCAGGCCTGAGTAGCCCTATAACAGATCGCTCTCATACCTCTTAAAGTTTAACACATAATGGGTTTTTCAATTTTGTTTGAGGATGTGTTCCGATACAACAAAAGTGAAGCTGGCCACTGTTGCTGCTGGTGCTCTTGGAGGAAGACGTCAAGTCATATAAGAAGTCCTTGCCCAAAATGATCATTATATTCCAAACTGTTCACCTACTCCCACCCTGAAAATGCAGCTTGCCACTGTGCAGCTTCAGTAAGACACAGTGAGTAAATCTAATTGGATAACTAAAAACAACTCATTTCTACTCAAGGTGTAGAGTGCTTCATAAAAAAACAATGGGGTTTCAGGTTAATGACACTTTGTCTCCCAAAGCCAAGCTCTCAAAGGTCTGCCAAGTATTTTTTGCTGGAGGCTGCCTGCTTTTATGTGAGAAAGTCTCTGTGTCATGATGATGGACCATTCACACATCATCTCTCTCTCTCAGCAGGATTGCCAGATTAAATTTCTGTATATTGATATTAAAACCTTCAGTAAACATCACTTTCTATCCAATTTATCCCCAAAGGGACAGAGCAGAAAAATAAACTTTTTCTCTCACTTTTAATTAATCCTGTGTGGGTCAGTGACATCATATATAGACACAGATATCCTAGAAAGGAAGAACATTTGCAATCAGGACAAAGGGTCACTGCAAAGGGTTACTGGGGTAACCCCCAACAATACATTGTAAACACTTTTATGGGTTTTTATAGGAGCTGGAACTTCAGTTCTAGAATATGCCTTTCTTTTGCAGAAAACACATAGATAAATAAAAAGCAAATAAAAATTAATTTTAAACATATATTCTCTACCTACATACTCAAAAATAGCACTAAAAACACTGCCAACCCTTTCTTTTAGAATGTATAAGAAATATGCCATTTTTATTGGCCTTTATTTGCCCCTGCTGCGACCTGAATGCCATTCCTTTCCATCACTGTGTTTGAGCATATTACAGTGGTGTCACAGTCTCACTCCAGGCTAGGCCCTGCCAGTTCATCACCATGTCCTGTATAGATGTATTGATTGGGTTTCCCCAGGTCTGGCATTGCCTTGTCCCCGAGGGATGTGTTTACACCCCAGGTTCAATAACCCATCGCTCTGTGAGCTCTGACAACTCCACCCCACCTCTCTGTCATTTCCGGCCTCCTGCTTTCACAAGGATACCCAAACTAAAAAGCTCATTAGCATAGTGTGTCCATCAGCTGCAGAGGGAATGAAGCACAGGCTGGCCAGCAGGGACTTTTTCGTCAAGCATCTGATTTCGTCTGATAGATGTGATATTGCATATGTCCATAGGCAAATTTTTACATGGCTAATGTTTAAATATTTACTATTACTTCTACATGCTGTTTACTGTTTACACTATTACTGCTCCAGTAAGTGGTCATTTGCATAAAATAGGATGTTCCCTTCCAAATGACTGGTTCACCATCAAGCTCTGAATTTTTTTGTGTTTTTATGTGTAACTTCATTTGCTAGAATTCACTTGGCTGTTGTGTGTAACATGTCCTTAAATGCACCAAAGAAAAAAAGGTCAAAATATTTGTTCTCTCATGTCAGTGTCTCTGTAGAACATCAATAAATTGTTATGAGGAGATTTAAAACAGTTTGAAGTCAAATATCTCAGTCTCAGTGCGGCCCCAATCGCTTAGTATAGCTCTGAGTACAAGAGTGCAATTCTAAATGCTAAATTGCTCTCTTGTAATACATGTTTTTTGCTTGTTTGTTGTATTTTTCCTACTTTCAGACAATAACGGTGCGCATAAAAGGGTGTGCTGCATTTAAACTTGACTCTACACAACTGCTCACTTCTTGTAATGTCTTGTCTGGGTCGTCTTTCCCCCTACTTGATGTTTGGGACAAAGCAGGGTGAAGAATTGTAAAGCATTTGGTCTTATGAGTGGCCTGTCATTTCACCTTTCCGTCAAAAAAGCGCGAATGGTCTCGGTCAGCTGGGGTTATGTAACTGAAAGCTCTCTGCTTCGCTCTTACTGTCTCTCAACACTGCCTGCTTTTTTGTTGGAATGAAGGGATGCTCCATTTCACCTCAGTTCATGTACAATACACCCTGACCCCACAGAGCCCCTTACCCTGTGTATGTGTGTATGTGTGTGTGTGTGTTTGTGTGTGTGTGTGTGTGTGTGTGTGTGTGTGTGTGTGTGTGTGTGTGTGTGTGTGCGTGTGTGTGTGTGTGTGTGTGTGTGTGTGTGTGTGTGTGTGTGTGTGTGTGTGTGGTGGGGGTCTGGGTTCTGAAACAGAGCAGAATGTTCACACACATGGGAGACCTTAGATTATGGATAGAAAAAAGAATATAGGAGCTGAGTTGCCGTAGGTCATTCAGAACGTAAATACGCTGTTGGAGCAGACCTGAGTTGACGTGTATCCAATGGTAGGACTTGAATGATAGAGTTCTGAATATGTTGCTGGGGTAGTGAAGCAAGAGGGCAAGAAACCCACCAGGGGGCCCATGTTTACAGCCCACGGGATTGGCTGAGGGTTTTATGGGTAATTGCATACTCTTTGGTAGAGCACTCACATCAGAAAGATGTCTGCAATTCAAGTTTTTCATGTATTTATTTTAATTACATGAGTGCTCTTGAATCAAACACGTCTGTCCACGTGTGTGTATATGTGTGAGCGAATCAGATAAAGAGCATTTTTGAGTCAGATTGGCAAGAATCAAATACATGCAGTTTTGACAGGAAGGCTGTTCAATTTTCACTATTGACACTGTAAGAAAAAAAAAAACAAAAAACAATGATCATTACAGATGTCTTCCATCAACTTAGATGTAGTCACTTCTAAACGCATTAAGAGCTCATCTTGGGCTTGCAGGATTGATTCTAATCAGTCATGATTGTTGGAAGGTCTGTCATTAAATGTTGCCTATGAAAAAGGCTGGGCAAATGAATGGAATCAATTTCACAAGCTAATCAATCCAAGTTAGATGGTTTGATGAATATAAAGCTGCTAATAACTAATATTTATTTATACATAAATAAATATAGTGTAGTGCAGTGAGTTGAAATCATTCTGTCATGGTAAGAAAATCTTACATGAGGATTTGCATTTATAATATAAGTGTTGTCTTTGCAATTAGTGAGGGCTTGGGTTCATAAGCCCTGCAGTCAAAATTCACAACTGAGAAACAAGTCTTGTTTCTAAGGTCTTTTCTTACCCCGCACGTAATGAACATCTTCCCTTTAATGACTGTATCGTCCTTGAGATACACGCACTTTGCAAGGAGCCATCATTATCCCAAATGAGTTTAATGATTCCTAATGAATCATTTCCGTGTCTGTCTGGCCAACAAGACCTCTTGCACACACCAGTGATTCATCTGAAGGCTGCATTCAAATCAGTCCAACTATGGTGTCAGAGATTTTTTTTTAAACAGTCTTGGTACGGAGCCTAAGAAAGCATGAACCATTTTATTATTCTATTATTCTATTATTTCCTGCTCATTATTTCCTGTGATTGTGGGGAGAAAGTGAACAAAAGCTGGTTGAAGGCATTCTTCATAAACAGGTTCCTTACGCAGTGTCATTGCAGCTGCTGACAGTCTGGATGTTGGCGGTGTGCCGTATCCTGTAAACCCAGGGATCCAGGGAGCTTTCCCTGAGATGACGAAGTGCAGCTTGCTGGAAAGCCTCAGGTCTGTGAGGAGATGGGTCCTAAATCAGGACCCTCTGAAAGGAGAGGAGAGAGGGTAGGCCCGATCAATGCCTGTGGGATTTGTGGACTGCGCTACTGGGAGATGCATACTTCATCTCGATACCTAGGTTGTAAGGGATAGCGGTGTGAGGCAGGGGGTGTAAGGTTCAGAAGGCTTTGACCTACTGGCTACACCTGTGTTAATAAGGGGATCTGGGGCACTTACAGTGGAGAGCACTGGTAATCCTTCTATACATTTTTATTACTGAAACCTGGCACACATTATCGCTGCACCATTATTGTTCCTCATAGAGAAGAGCCCCTATATCACATTAGTGTTATTTACACATGACCAATGTTCTCCACAGTCTAATTCACCCACATTGGAGAGAAATTAAATATCCCATGAAGGCCCGTGATGCTCTTACCTATAGAGGCGATGGACAGAGGGTAATCAATAGTTTAGCACAGGCAGGGCTGCTGCTGTATTGGAGCCAAGCACTTCAGGTAATGAACTGCCTGTTTGATATATTCCCCTCCTCAGAGCGGGATGGCGGGAGCTCTGTGCAGCACTGCAACAGCAGCAATTCGTTGATTGGTCATTTCTCTTCCATCAGCCACCCTAGTTTGCAGACAAATTGCCAGAATCTCCACTATCTGGTCGTCCCATCAACCCCCACTGCAGGGAAACAGGTTGTGTCTCATAGCATGGCTGGTAGACACACAATCTTATACTCCACATCTCCGTGCCAATGGCCATATTGCTGGTGGTGTTTGGCCAGTGACTCAGCACTCTTCTGTATGCTTCTTTTGAAGGCTGGGGACTCGCAGACGTCTGTGACGTCTTTGGGAGCAGGCAGCTTCTAGAAGAGCTGACCTCTTGGTCATGTTGTTTGGGAGCTAGCATTTTGCATTTACCTTGAGGATCTGGGTTGGCTGAAGTCCAGGCTCCGCTTGATTAAAAGGGTGTATGGATGAGAGCCAAGGCCCCTCAACACGCTGTTAACGCACCCATACCCCGAGAGTGTCACAGCAGCTCTGCCAAGTCTCCCAAACTTCAGTGCAAGCAACAGTCACAGCGACCTGTCAAAATGCTCCCCTTCACAGAGCTCTCTGTCCTTAATAATCTAAAAACAGACTTGGACAAAAGGTTATAAATCAAGTTAATCAGTCAGTGCAAGGGTAGATGTTAGGTATGCATAGAGGAAATTACTTGTTGGTCAATTCATTCAGTCTCAATAGGATGAAGAGTGTAAAGATTTGTAGATGTACGATATGCGATGCTTCAGTCCCCAAGTTTCTTTTTGTGAATATGAATAAGAAATGAAAGAACACTCCTCCCTTCAGAATTGTAGCTGATCTCTTTCAAAGATGGACTCTCCATATGAAGTTATTAACGGACTGGTACTGGACACCTCTGGTTTGTAAGAATTAGTGAAGGCAGACATCTCTCCTCGGTCTTATCTCTGAGTCTGGGTTTTATCAAGATTTAATTAGGAGGCTTAATCTGCTTAAAAATACAAAGGATGCTCGGAACAACCCTGAAGAGACTTCCTTCAGAGAGATTTGATATGGATTGTTGCTGACACGTAAGCTTGGAATCTAAATGAAAATCAAGAGGGATTTTTTTTTAATTATAACCTAACGTTGATGTAGTAAGCCCAATCAAATTCCATTACCGAGCTGTGCGTGTTGTTTTGCTTGCTATTAAAACAAAGCCAAAAGAATAGCAAAAGCCTTCCTGTTTGTTAGACCCCCCTCACATTCATATTTACACAAGAGAGAATTCAGTCCCACTAACATTTTGTTTCAAATGCTCTCATGTTATGTTTGTACCCTCATTTATATTCATGAACCTATCAGCAAACAACATTGTAATGTGACAGTATAATGTTTTATGAATATATCCCAGAATCCCATGCAAACGTGGCTCAAGAGCACCTCTGGGCATCTGACACCATCTGCCCAGCCCAGGAGAGGTTCCAGCCTCGCTCTGACTGACTGGGCATTGGGACTGAATGCTCCTCTCATCCCAGCGATGGAATTGTGGAGACAGGACTGCTGTGTTCTGTAGGAAACAGACTCCGCTGAGACCACCATGACTTTTACGTCACACTCTCCCTCATCAGCGAGCCGCTCCACCTTCCTGTCGCCTCCTCCACAGAGATCTCGGCATTTACGCAGGAAACCGAACCGACGGGTCGCTCTTCCTTCGTTTCAGATGGTCCTCCTGTGTAAAACTAGGCCACTCATTTACTGGCCTATAGCGATGCACCCCGGAGCTCAGATCAGCATTCAGCATACCATCCTCTGTCCATGTTCGCTTTAGGACAACAGGAGTCTCCTTTTTGTATACGTCTCCCCTGGTCTCTGTCTGTTCTTAAGTAAATGAATTAGATGTTAAATGTGTTAAAGCATGTTTTATGTGAAGACAAATGGATTCACTTGGCTTTGTGTTAGAGCAAAAGAAAAACATACAGTAGCATTCTGTAGTTATGTTCATGTAGACAGGGGCCATGTATTCATTGCCACCTCAGTTTTTATTAAGTGTTGGAGCAGTATTGTAAGAACCTGCCTGGCATTTCAAATAGCGAGCAGCCAGTTGTCCTCCCAATGGCCTCCTCACAATAGATGGTGCAGGACAGAAGGAGAGACATCCAACCCTGACACAGCTGGCTATGCATTTTTGATATTGAAGATGATGATAATGAACATAATCATTTTGTTTCGAGGCATTACATTCTAATGAATCATGTAGGATTTTCTCATGGGGCCTTATGTGCATAGTTAGGGTTGTCTGATTATTTTTTCATTTTTTTTTTAATCCACTGAAGGTCTGGGGCATCCAGAGGTGCTGACTGGTCTTTTCTATTGCATTACATGTCAGAAGATGACTTTTTTCCATACATTTCCCCCGTCCCCACATGCGTGTAATTACCAAACCCATGTGCTGCCTCAAATGGTCAAACAAAAGAAGATCTGTCTGTGTTTGAAATGTAAGAATAGAGAACTAATACACACAAAGGCATATTTACATTTCACAATTTCACCATTATAGAATTTACCTACTGATGGCACTGTATTTCAGATGAAAATCTTCACCATAATCATACTGTTGCATTGAAATTCATTGTATGTCAGTGTCAGGGGGAGCATATACATGTTTATGTTCCATATGTCCTGTAAGTTCTGGAAAAAAAAGGTTATTTCTATAGTGCTCTCTTTGCCAAGTCTGTACATCTGGACTCTTCTTTAATAACACAATAAAGAAGTGGAGTTAAAACTAACCTGGATTGACATCTTTAATTCTATGCAGGTCTATTCACTGATCCACAAAGCTATCCTAGGAAAGCTGCCATTCTACTGGAGTTCTGTATTCCACTGGAATTCCACTAGCTGTCACCTTCACTCTAGTGACCTGTTTCTTTTTAAAGGTCCCTCATCCTGTACTGACTTGCTTAAATAGCTTTTAGTTACTCTGCACCCAGTTGTTGGAATACTTTGCAGGAAGACCTTAAACTGGACAGTTGAATTTTATTTTTGAATTTTAAATGCACAATTCATGACACAGTAACTGAAGTCTTGCTCATGATCACCCTTGGTATTATCTCACCATCCTCTGTGTACGTATCATGTCAGTTGTCATTGTAACTGTGTGTAATTGTGTTTTTATCAGATCCTCCTTGCAAAAGAGATGTCTGTCTTAGTTGGGTTTTTCTGGTTAAATAAAGGGTAAATAAGAAAAATAAATGAAGATACATGTAAGCAATTGAAATTCATGATTCAGTGCGAGGTGCCGTCATCAGGGCACAGCAGGCCCGTGGTTTGCTCAGATAGGCCAGATGCTCCTTGTGTCTTCTTAGCCAGAACGGAAAACCAGACTCTGTGCGCTCAGGGAGCTCATAAAGAGTTTGATTCGTTGAGAAACCCATAAAAGTGAAGTGTGGGGCGCAGGGGTGATGGACACTGAAGAGTTATCCCCGGCTTCTGGTGCCCTCTGCACGGTGCTTTATAAGAGCAATCTCGCCGGCCGCCATACACTTCACCCGCTTCACACGCTGACACCTGCGATGATTTGGAGGGGGCGACGGCAGGTGCTCCCGTCCTCTCCTGAAGGGACGGAACATGATGTACACGCTTTTCATCCTGCCGAACACCATATACACCACCTGAGAGCCCACAGTAATGGGAGGGAAAGGGGACAATAGCTCTGAGACAAAGTCAGGCCTCGGTCGTATGGTGCCCGTAGGATCTGGTAAAAAAGCTATTTCAGAGCTGATTGGGAACAAAGAGACGTACACAGAGACAGAGACAGACAGACAGACAGACCGATACAATAGACAGACAGACATATAGATAGATAGATAGATAGATAGATAGATAGATAGATGTTGACTGACAAAAACCTGTCCATTCACTGATTCCCTGAGATTAGTGAGTTTGAAAATGAAATGATTAGTAAGAATGCTAATAATTTGATTTGTCATCAGTTCTAAGACCACTGGGAAACATGTGCAGATGTTCAACATTAACCACAGAGAAATAACACTTTAAAAGCTTTAAGTTAGTCTAAGACAGTAGTGACTAGAGTGGCTTCAATGATTATGGCTGCCGGCCAGGGGTTTTTTGTTTTGTTCCATTTTGGTTTGATTTCTTTTCTGCCTTGGTAAAATACTGCTGAGAGAGAGTATTTCTCAGCATTGGTTTCTATAAATTGTCATCATGTGTTTACAATAATTAAACAGGATGCCACCCTCAAGATGGAATGCCGCATTCTGAGAAACACTCGGTGCCGAAAGATGCTGTGAACCATGCATGATTAACCACTTGTGCAGCCATCGTTAAGGGTCCCTGTGCAACGGTGCCTATTTTACAGTGACACGTGTCAAATAGAAAGAGCTTTGTCTTTTTTATTACACCAAGCCAAATGGATTATTAGCTGTTGTTTTTCTTTCCCCTAATTTAGTGATTAGTTTCTCTGCTTGGTCGTTAAGCTATCAGCAAGAAAAATGAATGTTTGCATTCGTGTCCACATATTTGAAAGCCTTTTTCAGATTCCAGTATTGTTAAAATGGTCCTCACATTTTGCTGGGGAACACGTCAAGCATAACCAAAGGATTGCGAACGTTGCTTATCTGATTAGTCATAAAATTACATGCTATCTACAGACACAATAATATGTCCAGCATGTACCTATTTGGGTGATACAGTTTGAGCAGCAATCTATACTTGCATAAAATTAAAAACATGTGTGCATTTTAATAATGTTCAACACTTAGACATACATTTTCGCATATAAATTAGACAGAGCCTTACATATAATTTGATTTTAAAAACAGAGAAATTCCAGAGTTACCTGTCCCTCACACCTTTCACAAGGTGGTGATATATCGCACCCAAGTTTTATTTGCTGCTGAGATTTGTTTATGATTTTGTAATGTCCGTAACTCTAAAACTAAACATTTCACAGAATCGTTCCAATAAAGGTCACATCTGTTGTTGTAGTTAATTAAGTTGCAGGTATGCATGAAGCCCTTGGGCATGCCATTCCTCTCTGATATGGCCCCTTCATTGGGAATAGTAATCACTGTTTAAGCAGTAAGTGAACAGTAAATCTCTGCTGCTGATATTGCACTGCCACAGGTCTGCCTGTAGCATGGTACTGTAAATCTCTCCCATCCAGGAATAGAAAGTTATTTATCAAGTGCTGGACCTCCTGAATGTCCAAAACAAACCCACGGGATATAATGAATAAACAAACTGATTGATAACAGGACAACGGGAGAGTGCACAGGCTGTAATTAGCTGTTATGGCTCAAGAGAGTCTACTCCCTGGTAGAGCAACAGGAAAAGAGAGGTGAAGCCTCTTCACCTACCGGTGAGGTGGGCTGGCACCCCCTGTGGCAGGAGTGGGCTGGTGAGCAGGTAAGTGGAAGGGGGCAGGCCGTTCCTGTCTCAGTCCCAGACCAGGCAGGACAGAAATTCAGCAGAACGCGTGCACATGCCCATGGCCCCACAGGGCAGGATAAGAGATGGACATAGATGAGGGAGGGGGTGAGAGAAAGACAGAGATAGAGAGAGAGAGAGAGCGAGAGAGAGAGAGACAGAGAGGGGGGATCATGAATGGAGAGCAGAGTTTGTGCTCAATGCAGCAACCTCATGGTCAGGGGAGCCATGAGACAGCCATCGCAGACCACGGGCTAACTCTCAGACTTGAGAAATGCAGTAGTGTAATGAACCAGGTTATACTCCAAAGTCATATTTTATCGTGGAGGACAAGGTGCATTACCAAACACTATGTCACCAATGATGTCCCTCTCAAATGGTTTGGGCAAAACCAAGATCAGTGAAATGTGCCATCAGCAGTACATGGATTAAAATGACATGAGCCTCTTTCAAAGCAAAAACTCACTGAAAGGTTATTAGTTCAATTAGACTAACATGACTAATCATACAAGATGCATTACACTGATATATGCAAATCAACACCTAAAGGCAATTATTATTTAAATGATTTGGGCCTATTTTTATGACTGTCATTTCATTAATGCCAGTTACTGCTGGTTGTCATGCTAAGAGAGAAGAGAGAAAGCTCACGGGGAAGCCGAGTCAAAAACAAACATATTAATGATATTTTGGGTCCCTAGAGAGAAGAAAAAAATAAATAATCTTAGACTATGAGAAAATATGAAATATTCCTGTGAAATTCAAGTAAAAGTGGTAATGAGTGAATTCCATAAAACAATTTACTTGGTCACTGAAGCAAGGGCATGCATGTAGTGTTATTTGTTTTATTTTCAGAAATCAAAATGATGGTTAGTTCTGAAAATTTGTAGTTCCTCTGAAAATATATTTTGCTTAGTTTTTGTCTCTTGCTTAATCATATTTATTTGTGTGTTTTAGTGCTGTTCGTTATCATTGCAATGTTTCGTTGACTTTGTTTTTACTTATGATTCACATAATCCAGTCCCCAGTACACATATCTGAATGTTTTCAGGCTTAAGCCTCAAATGAGGGGTGTAATGGACTTTTGGAGAATTTATCTTTATTATAGTGTCATTACTATAGTGTCATTATATTTATAACATATTGATAAACATAACATACAACGTATTTATAACATGTTGAACCTGATGATTTCATTGGTTGATTGGTTCATGACAGTGACCTGAGAAACTACCTATATCAAACCACCAAAACAAAAGAAAGAAAGAAAGAAAACCAATAGATAATTGGTTTGGCAGGGAACATAAAGAAGTAAATACCAATAAACCATGGAAACAAATACCCTCTCTGCGAACAATAACCGCCAATTCTTCGATTTTTCTCGATTTTCCCGGACCCAAACTGCGCGCAGGGCGAGGAGGGTGCGAGCGCGCGATGCTGACTGGAATCGGGAGGTGGAGGGGTGTGTGTGCCCGTGTGTCTGTGTCGGAGGAGGAGGGGGCAGGGGGGTGGATCATTGCAGTGCATGGGATAATTCGCCGCTACATCTCCATGGAGAGCTTCCCTCTATTCCCAGGACACGGCGTCACTTTTCCGCAGGTGTGTTTACGTCGCCGAAATAGAAACAAAACAACGTGGACGACGCTGGGGCACACGCGTGTATGTGTATGGAGTCCCATGTGAGCTCGCAATGAACGTCAGGTCTTGATGTGATCGAATGGGGCTACACTTTAAGGAAACGACTGGACTATTTGGCATCGACTATGACACGGAGTCTCACTCTCAGCCTTTGCTTCATTACTTTAATTCAAAGTAAGTATATTTCCGGTTGGAGGCTGCAGCTGTGGTTATATGCATTTTTAATAAGAGTACAAAACTCTTTCAATATCAGTTTTTGTACAACATTGAAAAATGAGAATATTAAAACATAGTTGCTGATAACCAACGAAAAAACAACTTTACATTTGTATTAGTTTTGTTTTCACTGAAAACGCTTTAAATGTTATCTCATACAATAACCTACTGTGTGTTGTACGGATAATTTATGAGAAAGTTGCTGGTGACAGTTGGTGCCGCGTATTTTGCTGCATCCACAAGTTTCGCATTTATTCATTCATTCAAATCTGAACATTATCCAAGTATCTTCTATAGTGTTATTATTACTTTTAGCAGTAGATGATATTTTGTTTTCATTTTGATGGCAAGACTGCCATACTTTTATAGTATGATAGCGAAAGATGTTAGAACAGCCGAGCGCGTGCACATATCTGCACATATACAGAATCAATCGGTAAACGCGAGAAGTATGTCATAACGAGACTCTGTCTTGTTATAAAGGCCACTCTACATTAGCACATCATGTTAGATGAAGCGATATAATAGCGCGTTCAAAGCGATGCACACTTACTTTTCCCTAGTCGTAATCATCGCGCACGGAAGCAGTTGTAGAATGGTATAATTTGGAAGATTCACACTATTGTTATCTCTCAAGCAATGCTATTAGGGCGTGGGAGGAGTGCATCTAAACGATTTCACCAACTGAGCATGACGTTTGCACAAGAAGACATAAGAAATTGCCCTCCACCAGACGAGGGCAAAGAGGGTGGCAAGGCAGTACTCAGTGAATAGTACACCACACTTAAGGTTATGTGTAATTGCTAATTTGGTTTGTGTAAATCCCCCCTCCCCCCTTTAATGCAAGCAGATGGAGGTCATATTAGGACAGGTAGAGGGAGGCTGTATCTGATGGAGATAAATGTGTGAGGATTACAGAGATTCTAGATGCAAATGTACGTGTACTGCTTAAACCTTAAGCATTATTTACACTTGTAAAACAATCCCCATACATTTTCATTAATTTAGGAGATGTTCTTATTCAACGTGACTTAGCTTGTAAATCTTACATGTTGTTTGTCTATGCAGCTGGATATTTCACTGAGGCAATTAAGCACCTTCCCCAAGGGGGAAACAACAGTTCCACACCAGGAAACTGAAACAGCAACCTTTAGGTTAGAAGCCCTGCAGCTTATCACTACGGCACACTGCAGTCCAGCAGAAGAAATCTTTAGCGTTTTGATATTGAAGGCACCTATGTACAATTGAGTGCCCCTGTAAGAGGCATTGTTCCGGTCATAAAGGTGCATGCACTATGAAACAGCTTAGCAATAACAGAAAACCACATATCACACCAAAATTAAACATACAGTAAAACAGCAAAAAAGAGCAGGGAGGGTTCACACGTGGTTACAGGAGCTGAGATGCTGTCTGAAGAGGTGGGTCTTCAGTCTGCAAATGAGGATTGTCATTGATTTGTTAATTGGTTAACAGGTTGTTTTGTCTTTGGGTGGTGGTTGCATTCAGATTGCAAGCATACTTTGTGCCACTGACCTGGCAAAATGTCAGAGAAGATGTTAATATTTATCCTTTATAAGCCTGGGTAGCAGCAGTTGCATGAGCAGTTTTCAGTACTTTCCCAGACGTTGGCACCAGTGTACCATCTGAGGCCAGTTATACTGAGGGCATTCAGTCTGTGCTCATGGTCTGGGGTCAGTGTGCAGAGAGCTGCCACATGGAATAGTACTTACTTGCAGACTGTAACACCACAATATGGCATTTCTGGAGAGCCACTTGTTACACTAGATGAGGTTAAGACAGGGCAGGCCTCCTATTAGATGCACAGTGTCTTTTCTCATGTCTAGATCATTCCTGTAATAGGTGGTGGAATTATTTCCCTGGCAGATGATTTTTTCATCCACCCCAGTGGTGAATGACTATTGATAGAGGTGTTAGTGGACTGTATGGGCAAGATGCACAGGCTTTTCAGACAGATTTTCCCAGTTCATGGGCAGGCCAGCAAACATGGTCTCTGTTCCTGAAACCAAGGGTGGGAGGCTTGGCCTGTGTTACCTCTTCAGGGAGTGTGGCAGCAATTACATAGTGCAGACCCATAGACAATACACTGACACACATAAGGCTATGGAGGCCACAAGCTGCTGTCTCGATCATAACTGCCCATCAATAACCCTACTGAACATTCTGAGTGACAGGACACTTACCTGATGTGCTCAAATTCATACGTCTATGCAGACAGTTGGCTAATGTGTGAGACATCACTGGAGCAGAGCATGTACATTATCTAGGTCAGTTTGATATGAATAATCAGTCCATCCAGAGGTGGTCACTCTACACTGTTAAAAACCTAGGTGAGGTTTAACCACCACCATTAGGCAACACAGAGGGGCTGATGTTACGCTCTGTAAGAAGGCACGCAGTGAGTTCCCTGTCTAATGTAGATCTGCCAGATTCAGAGCTGTTCGGTTGGCACCCGTCGTGTGAGCTGTATGCGGCAAATCCTGCCCAGCAGGGCAGGCACAAAGAGCAAGCATGCCAGGGACGTCTGCCAAGGAATTTAACGCTGCCATGGGTCTTTGGTCTTAGACCATCTATCCCATTGAATGTATTGATTATGTACTCTAACGTTCTGACAAAATAGGACTTCAGCCAAGTATGGATGCCACAAAAATGTGTTACCTCACTCTTGTCTAATTATAAGGTTTGATTTGGTCAGGGTTTTTTTTCCATTTATATTGGCACAATATTGCAGTTAGAAATAAAAGGCCAAGGCTGAGGTGAATGGATGCATTTATGGAAAGAGGCAGTATGAATTGTTTTGTTGTTCAATAGAGACAGTAGGCAATGCATGTCATGCAATATTTGTTCAGCTCATGCACTGTATGCATAAATTACTGCTGCCACCAGCATGGTCCTCCTTAAGGACACATGAACCCCTACGCACGCCATCCATTTGTCAACTCAGGGTCATCCTACCATTTTCAAAATTAGCGCTAAAGTTTTAAGACCAGAGGGACCCCCAGGCGCTGCTGGTGAGGACCAGTTCATGTAAATCAATAAATTAAAAAAGGACCAAATACAACAGGAGGCCATTACCTCTGGCTTTGTTTTCTCTAATTTATGCCTTTCCCCTGCTGTTCCCTTTGGCTCTCTGAAGTGCCAGTAGATTGTCCAGCTGTCACACTTTTGCCTTTCACCTCTGGGTTAAAAGTGTAATGTTCTACAGCACTCTTTTATAGCTTTGACAATGAGCCATCTGTGACAGAGGGCTCTCTGGTGTGTGTCGAGTCATAAGGGAACACAGCTAAGTCCATCATGATGGAATCTGCCTGCGGGGTTAGATAACATTGAATTAAGAAGTAAATATCAATGTGAGCAAACGTGTCATAGATATTGCAGATAACTGTGCTGTACATGCATGCAACTATTAATAAAAGAAAAACAGGAAGTACATATTTGCTACATTTAAGAAAACACCTTTTTTGCACACCCATATCACCAAGAGTGTTGAGAAAACTCCCAGAAGGAAAGAAGAAATATGAAGTTCTCTCAGTGAGTTGCCCTTGAAAGCATAATCACTGTTAGTCTGGGCTAAACTGGGCTGGGCTAATCATGCAAAATGCAGCATAAATAATTGTTTCATTTTTCCCGAACATGCTGTACGTTAATGCAAGAGAAGTTTTGCTGAACGATGGCTGTATTCATTGGCATTAAAAAAGGCCTGAGCCCTTGCCAAGGCCCCATTTGACTGGGAAAGCAGTTTCACTTGACGGTAATCATCAGTGTGAGTCTCACCTCATTAGCGTGTTCCCCTGAGTGGTCAGTTCTTGCCCTTAGCGCCTCTCTGTTGTCGCACAGCGTAAGTCACTGTTGGCAGGCCGGGCATGCAGACCAGGCCTTTCATCATCTACGCTTTCTTACACTTTAAGGGAGCGATTAAGGTGACAACTAGGATGACGTTTCATGACTAGGGAAGAGTCTGAGCGATACATGTAACACACAAATCGGAACCACAGGAACATGACCAAGTCCTTTAGCAATCATGTAGCTAAAATGAAAACTAAAGAAATGGAGGCTGTAAAAGTCAAAGTAAAGTTGCAAAGTCTTTGCATTGGAGAACATACAAAGCATGAGAATTTACAATACATACATACTTCATTTTAAATTACTGTAATGTAAGGTAAAGAATACCAGAGAGTCCAAAGCACATAAACCATAGATTAATTATCACAGTCAACTGGTGAATCTTTGAGGTAGTTGCAACTTGTTGAAATGTTTTGATGGATACATATGTGACACCTCACATATTTGTAGAAAAAAAAACAAATACACAGGACACATTGCTCTTACGTGGAAGAACACTCAATTTCCATTGTCTTGGCCTAGATGTCTTATTTGGTATTATATTTTACTATGAAAAATTATTACAATGCTGTGCTAATGAATGAGTTATAGTTGAACATCATAACATCGATATATCACACTAGGTGATGGCTCGAACACAGTATTAATCACATGCTGCATTATATCTCTGTGACACATTTAATATTTACAATTTAGATGGTTGCATACAGGTTATATCTGTAATTATTGTAGTTATTCATACAGTTATCCTTGTGTTAAAGGGAAAATACCATTATCTACAGTAATATCAGATGTAGTCTGGACTTAGGAAGGTGTGTCACTTGTGCTGGTATTATGGTAGCTGATGCTGCTCTCCCCTAATTTGGCGGGAGGAAGTAATTTGCAAAGGCATCGGGCATGTTCGCTATCGCACGTGATGTCATCCAAGTTGTCCTTGTAATTTCTGTCATACTTAAGTATATCCTGTGGTATTTATATATTTCCTGTGGTAGTAAGAGATGCTTTAATCAGGGTCCTCTCTGGTCTTGCTGAGTGTGTCTTTTATCAGTGATTGGGTAGCATGTTTGTTATGTGGTTTTCAGGACTGTTGTTAATGTTCATGGGGAGTACAGTCAGGCAAAGCTGATGATAGGGTGTCAGTATTTACATCATAGAAGTATGAATATTCCACCAAAAATATCTCACAGACATCCTGGTCTTGATAATTCCCAAGAAACATGATGCTCCAGAAAGACTTCAGTCGAGTCTGTATGAAATGCCAAAACCTTTTTAAGTTATTAAAATGTGCTGTGGAAGATGAAGTGTCTCTGAAGGGACTCTCCTGTTTTCTTTTGTTTTTTTTTGTTTTTTAAGAGCGCAGATCTGCGCCTTCAGGTCACTGGGCAGGATGTGTGGCAGTGCAGGCACTGGCAGCTCTCCTTCTGCTTGTGTAAGGGCCATTTTAGGCCTCTTGCCAAGGAAAGAGCAGTCCGCACCGCCAGGCACATGAGCTGCAGAGTCAGCAACAAGTCCCCGTGCAGGGCAATAAAGCATGCCCAGGAAAGCAAAATAAAATAAAGACCTGGGAATTTCAGTGGAAATGCAAGATCAGATTCCAAAGAAAGGAGTGCATTCTTGGCTCTGTATCATCTGTTGCCTGGCCCTCACAGCATTAGTTATTGATTGAATATCGATAGGCAAGTATAAATTTCACTCCGTCATATCGTAGTGCTGACCAAGTAAGTCATTTTCATTGACAATTACTGCTATACATGTTGCGGAGTTATTTGTGCAATTAATTGTATGCTTAATTAAACAATAAAAGTTGCTAAGAGCAGAAAAAGACAGGGTTCAGATTTGTATTTAACACAGTGTGTTCATATCCCAAAGCAAGGCATAGGCAGCTCGTAATGGTACAGGTATTGATGTAGGAGTGTAACCTCCAGCGGCTCTGTCGGCAGGTGGCAGCTGTGCAGATTCAGAGGAGCGGCTGATGAACTGGCTGCTGGGTAAAGACCGCTACAACAAGCTGATCCGGCCCGCCATCAACCGGACCGAGCGCGTCACCGTCAAGCTGCAGGTGTCCCTGGCCCAGCTCATCAGCGTGGTAAGCACTGGGGGGGGGCTAGAAGCAGCGATCCAACGGGAGCCTCCGGGTGGGAAGAGTGGCACGGAGCTTTGATGATCCTGTCATTCTCTTAATTGATTCCACAAATTTCTCGTCAGGCCTGCACTGGTCTTTGTCCCGTGACAGATATGGCTCACGGTTCCCCCAGCCGCTGTCGGATCCGGATTGAAACTTCAGCACATTGCACTAAGAGGAGCCATAAACCTGCCGCAAGCATGGCGCTTGAGTCTGTGGCCTGATTTACTGGTCCCTCCCAGGCTCGGCAAAACAAGGAAGGGCATATATATATTCTGTATTTATGATCTCATTGTCCCCCTCTTGGTATTAATTGAAACCGACTTGTCAAGTAAAGTGTGAGAGTCAGTGATTTATTTGTAGCACTTCAGCCACATGAAGCCTCTGGAAATAGTCACCCATGCGAATCTCCATTTCATTGGTCATGCAAGCGTACTATAAATGTGTTTGAATTTTTAAAAGGCATGAAACGTGTGGCTATAAAGAAGAAGGCAGCTAAAGTCATGCATTCATCCCAGCTCTTGCAGACAACATATGTAATGACCACATGGGCATCAATCACAATCAACATACTTTCTAAACATATTTTTCACATCATGGTATAGAATGCTTCTGCCCTCATCCCAATCACTTCTGCTCTGTTTTCCCAGAATGAGAGGGAGCAGATCATGACTACCAATGTCTGGCTGACCCAGGTAAGTGTGAAGGTCAAAGAAATTGGCCATTAAAATTACTTGCAAATTAACAAGTCTTTTGTCTTTGAAAAAAATGTCCTTCAATCTGAACTTGAATTAAACCATAGCCAGGTCTCAAATATTGAGACCAAACAGATCTGGACAGGCATTTATGAATGGTTCATTAAAAATGGAATTGTCCAGACTGAATGAGTTGGGGGTTTGTTTTGTGCATTTTAAAGACAAATTTTGACAGGCATCTTCTTTCCTTCAGCACTGGATTGACTACAGACTGTCCTGGGACCCCTCTGAGTACGATGGTATTGACAAGCTTCGAATTCCATCCCGCCATATTTGGCTCCCTGACATTGTGTTGTATAACAAGTAAGCACATTGCATTCATTTGACTTTAATTGTAAATAATTTCCTTCTTCTACTGTAATTGATGCATGGTGAGGGTTCTGGTGCAAAATGGCTGCAGTTTACACAGGTGAGCTCAGGTGAGGTGTTGGTTCAGGTGAGTCACCCTCCCTTCACTGTGAAGAACTTCTTCACAAGAGATCCTTTAAAAGGGCTTTATGAATATGGACCATTTTCTTATGAAATACCACTGGATTATTGTACTGTCTCCATATCTTTTTCATTCTTTAATCATCTGCCTTTATTGAAGGACACAACTTCAGTGTTGTGTATTGCCTTTTTGTTTAATTTACCTTAACCTAGGGGTATACAGCAGTACACCCCCAGCCTAAAACTGTTATATTCCAGATACAAACTCAGTGTATTCCCTAATACCTGCATCACATTGGTTCCATGTGACATGCAGGAATGAGAGGTGCTTTCAGAGGCAATTATAAATTTCCTTCTGCTGATAACTGCCTGAAAGACACTCTCCCACAATGAAGTCTTAACTGTCTCTGTTTCCTTCTTCTCCCTTTCTCCATTAGTGCTGATGGCACTTATGAGGTGACTGTCTTCACCAACGCAATTGTCCAGTTCAATGGCAGCATCTTCTGGCTTCCGCCAGCTATCTACAAAAGCGCCTGCAAGATTGAGGTGAAGCACTTTCCCTTTGACCAGCAGAACTGCACCCTTAAATTCCGTTCCTGGACGTACGACCACACGGAGATTGACCTGGTCCTCAAGACGGGGGTGGCCAGCATGGACGACTTCACCCCAAGCGGGGAGTGGGACATCCTGGCCCTCCCTGGGAGAAGGACCATCAACCCGTTGGACCCCACCTACGTGGACGTCACCTACGACTTCATCATCAAGAGGAAGCCGCTCTTCTACACTATCAACCTCATCATCCCCTGTGTCCTTATCACCTCATTGGCCATCCTGGTCTTCTACCTGCCCTCTGACTGTGGCGAGAAGATGACCCTCTGCATCTCTGTGCTCCTGGCCCTCACCGTCTTCCTGCTCCTGATCTCCAAGATCGTGCCGCCAACCTCGCTGGACGTACCCCTCATTGGCAAGTACCTGATGTTCACCATGGTGCTGGTGACATTCTCCATCATCACCAGTGTGTGTGTGCTGAATGTGCACCATCGCTCTCCCAGCACCCACACCATGCCCACGTGGGTGAAGCTGGTCTTCCTGGTCAAGCTCCCGGCACTGCTCTTCATGCGCCGGCCGCGGAACAACTCAGCCCGCCAGCGGCTGCGGCACCAGCGGCAGCTCCGGGCCCGCCGGGCGGCTCTGGGGATGGGCTACCCGGCGCCTGCCCCGGCCACCATCTCCTCTTCCTCCGTATTCCTCTCCTCCGCCTCCGCCTTCTCCTCCCCGGGACACTTTTTCAACAAAAACACCGGCCCCTTCGGCCTAAACCCAGGCCCCAGGAAGGGGGACCTGCGGTCCTCGGAGTTCCTCCAGGACGGGTTCACCTCGGCCCAGGACCTGCGGCAACGGGGCAGCCCCGAATGGGGCCCGGACATCCAGGAGGCCGTGGATGGGGTGCGCTTCGTGGCTGACCACATGATGGGGGACGACGACGACCAGAGTGTGAGTAACCCTCGTGAATCCGTACGTCTTTGACAACATATGCTATGTAGTAGCGAACGAACACGCAGGCATATTGTAGGTCAGGTAATGAGGTGGCTGACACTAGGGGAACTAATGTTAGACTGCTTGCCATCGATCGTTGTTTTAAATAAATCAATGCAGTAGAGAGGTGACCAGCGTGTGAATAATGGCTGTCTTGAAATACTGCCAAGAGCAGCAGAAAGGATAGAGGTTAAGAGGTCAATAGTTGTTGCAGTGTGCATCTCAGCAATTATGTGGCAAGGTTATTACCTGTTTGTCTTACCCCATTTTTTTTGTCACATCTGTCATGTGTTTGAGGTGAAAAATGTCATGCCTTCACCTGATGCTTCATCTGTCACCAGGTGATCGAGGACTGGAAGTATGTTGCCATGGTGGTGGATCGGATGTTCCTGTGGATTTTTGTGATCGTGTGCGTAGTCGGCACCCTGGGCCTCTTCCTCCAGCCCCTCTTTCAGAACCAAATTGTGCCCGTCCAGCCATCCAGCACCGAGACTCTCAAAAGGGACGCTATCTGAGCCGACGTATTCAGGTCTCTCGAGAGCTCAGCGCTTCATCGGGAACCGGCTGAACTGGCATTGAGCTTGTACAGCGGCCATGGGTGCCCAACCGCGGGGACAGTGCCATATCAGTGACCTGCTGTTGTGAGTTACAGCGACGATCATAATACGTTTTCTATAGGGCCAAAGGTCACACCAGTGGAGACAAGCGTGCTGTAGGATGTGCACATTGTCACACCTTCTCCAATCCAGGAATTACTTTACATCTTTAAGGTTTTCTGAGGAAAGACATTGTCATCTGTCTGCCATCTGTCTTTCTAAGTTTTCTGTTCTTAGTTATCTCACCTTGTACTGTAAAGAAATGTATGTGATTTGCCAAAATGTTATTGAAATACATTGTAATGAAGGAATGTATAAATGTCAAAAATCTTACCCGTTAGCTCTGTAAAAAGGTTAATGAAATTCATTAACACCCAATAAAGTGTAAAGCTGTGAAGAATTTGGCAGGACTTACTCATTACTATGTGTTTGGTACAATAAAAACTGAAACCAATTTGGTGCAGCTGCTAAATGCAACATGGACAATATTCTTTCAGGGTGAAGTGTACGCACTAGAGGTGGCAAGATACCAACATCTAGTATAACGAAACAAATATAAGTTTAATTTGTCCTAAAGATGTCATCTCACCATTTAGGAAAAGTATATAAATGCAGAAAGGTATTGCTATGAATACAACTTGTGAATTGCAATCTCATGTAAGCTGAAAGGAAAGGATCCTTGTGTTGCAATAAATGAGTGAATACAGGTTACAGAACTGTGTCTGTTTCATGAATTAATCACCCATGTATTCATATGATGTTTTCTCAATGATATAAATATTTATTCATTTAATTACATATGTACAGACTTACGTGGTCTCAAGAAAGTGAATGTACTCTTCTTTCCAATATCATAAGAACGATGTTCATTGTATGAAGGTCAATATTGTTTGTAATGTTAAAGTATAATAGGGCAAACAATTGTTGAGTTGAGACGATGTCATGACCAGCAGATCAATATTGATACCTTCTTCAGGCCGAAAGTAAAGGTATTTTAAACTTTTTCAGTGTGTGACAGAATTTTGCAGGTGAGCAAAACATTAAATTAAATTTTAATAAGGTGGAATCTCTCTTGAGATCATTATTAGTGTCAGGGCTCCGCCCCCTTAGCTGTGGTGTTTTGTTTTTCCCTGTCCATGTGCTTTTTGTTTTCCTTGTGTTCCAGCCCCGCCCCTCTCCCCACCTGGTCTCCGCCCGCCTGATTGCCCCATCACCTTCACCTGCCTGCCTGCCCACCTGCATCTCATCTCCTCATCAGCCCAGCCCTATTTCTACCCTGCTTGTTCCTGTCTTGTTTGCCAGTTTGTCTCAGCGTTTCTGTACCTGTTTTGTCCCCACCGGTTTTCTCAATTCAGTTATTACTGTGTTTGACTCTGCCTGCTCTTCGTCTTTGTTTTCTGCCTGCCGTTTTGTCCCGTTGCCTGATCACCTGCCTGCCCGGTTCCTGACCCTGCCTGCTCCTGTTTCCGACCCTGTTTTTGTCCACGGACTGCCTTCCGGTTTTCGACCCTGCCTGCTTTTGAATTGCATCTCGCCTGATGTTATCAATAAACCCGCCTGGAACCTGAAGCTCTCTTGGTCTGCGACTGAGTCCTTACCTGAGCCGTTACAATTAGAACATTCTTGAGGCTTGCCTGGTAGTCCATTTTGGAGGGGAAGTTGACCACCAGTGCTTGTTCCTACTCTGTTCACAGTTGCCGATTTGTTGTCATTCTGCTGAACTGTTACAAATCCTGTTTTACGGTGAATTTTCCACAGTGGGCTGCTGTGTGAGTGAAACAAATAAGTGTTCCCACATAAATTCAAATCACCTGCCGCACGTTCTGCTGGACCATAAAGGTATTTGAAACAAAAACCTAAATGTACGCTGAGTTTGGAACCAAGTTGAAGTACGTTAGTGGGAAGTAGCCCCTCTGTTTCAACTGTCCAGACAAAAGAACAGAAGAGGCTATTTGTTGTGCCATCTACTGGCCATGATGTGGATACTCACTTGTGCAGATGCAGAGATTCTCTCTTGATAAAGACATTTGGCACAATATCTATTTGCTGAATAAAATACAAGCTTGCCAAATATTCTGTAGAACTCCCACTATAGAATATGTCAAAGTGCAATACTTTTTCCTTGAAAGAAAGACCCAATACAGTGATAAATACATGCAGAGTAGAATGTTGTAGCTTTTCCATTTCTAGTTGAACTGACAACATCTTAGCTTTTGCATTTATAATTTATAATACATTTGCCTGTTTATATTTCTCAGGTTTTTGCCATTTAGCTGTGCAGGCATACCCTCATTTCCCCACTCAGTTGATAAAACGCATCTTCAATCCACAGCCAAAGAAAGAAGTCACACAAACACCTGGAAGGACAAAGTGAGGACAGTATGACTCATTGTTTATACAAGAAAAGAACAGCGGGGCCATAGATTATCGCCGCTGTACCAAAAAGCCATAGGTAAATTAAGAGCAATTAAACAAATGCATTAAGACATTGTTCTCTAGGTGTTTATGTCAGCTTGTAATCTATCTCCCCACCAATCAATTCCTACCCCTGTATTTATCAGCGGCTCTGTATCAGCCTTTCATGACAAGGGAAAATGGCTTCACTCAGGACCCAGATCCATTAAACATGTGTACAGACATCCCTCGCTGAGGAAATCTGATTACACCTACACTTTGCACATGATAGCCGGGCAAGGCAGAGGGTAATGAAAACTAATTTGCTCCACATCAATATGCAAGATGAGAACGATCGGTGCAGAATCACCATTCTGTACAGATAGGTAATTTTTTCTCAGCCTTCACTATCTGCAGTAATACAGTGGTCAGGTGTGATTTTCAGTCATTGCTGGTTGTGGATGCCAGGGGCAGATCCCTCCAGAAAGGCAGCCTCATCCGTCCGACCCTGTCCACAGATGTGACATTGATCTCACTTTCCTCTAATGCAACAGGCTTTCTGAGGCCTGGTACACATGAACCACTGTGTGTTTTTGTACCAGCTGAACTCAATTAGGTTTGGTTGAGCTTGAATACGAACCTGAATTGATCATCACCACGGTGTAGATAGAGTTGTGTTTACTATCATAACTAAAATGAAAAATGTGGGGCCTTTGGTAGTTACCGGTATTTTAAAATGTATTTCCTATTTCCTTTTAAATGCATTTTCCACCTGACCCTCTGACAAATTTGAGGGCAGTGGCCTCATTTAATTAATCTAAATTAATTGGTTAATTGTTTTAGGGCTTATAGCTCTGAATCAGTAACTCATCTAATTAATCATGGTTATCATCAATTACCTTGAATGTAATTTGTTTAGCTAATGCCTTTTACAGTGAAGAGGTATTTTTGCAATGTTTGTGCATTTTCTTCTTCGTCTAAGCTGCTATTGCTTCAAAACCATTGTCCTGGTACCGCATGAAAGAAGACAATGGTACAATGCCATAGACATGCTGTACGGCATTGTAACTTATATGCGGGAAACCACATTTTTACAGTTTTTTTCAAAGCCCATTTATAGACAAAGAATATAATTTAAAAAAAATTTTTAAAGAATTTATTCAGTTTATTTCCTTCAGTGTGTCATTATGAGTCGCTTAAGCGCTGGACATTTGGAGGCAATTGAAGAAAGCGTTCAAAATGTGGCTGGGTTTTGAAACACTCTGTATGATTGGATTTCATTAGCCTCAACTTTTTACATATGTCTCAGAAGTGTTATTGGCATGCTGTTTGGATTGTGTTCAACATGATTAATGAGACACTGAGACATCTTCAAGCCCACTCCCCCATATAACCAGTTACTCATTCTGCTTACCTTTGCAGGGTTGTGGAAACTTCCAGAAGGCTCTAAGTGTGCTGTTTAAATTGCAGATCTGGGGTCCAATTGGATCAAAAGCCTCTCACTCCTTTCTTGCTCAGTTTTCTCTGAATGGGGGAGATATACAAGCTTTCCTATAAAACTCTGAACTATGTTGTATTGAGGAAATAGTCACAGTAAAATGAATATAGCTTGTAGGCTAATAAACTGACTTAGGATTTTGTGACTAATTATTTTAGTTGCCTTTTGAGGCAATTGAGTGGTAGATATTTTTAATTAGCAGTCTTTTTCCAAATTGTGAATTAGTGGCCAAAGTTAAAGTCTGCAGGTACAGATTTAGATGTGGAGTATCTTTTTTGATTGAAAACTTTGAGTCTTTCCATCTGTGTATAAGTTTGGACACACATGTCATGGAAGGAAATTCTGACCCTCATCCACCCTCCCTTTGTGGTGAAACACAAACTTTGTTTCATTTGAATGTAACCTAATGTAATCCTCGCCATTGTGAACTATGTTTATAGGCTTTCAAAAGGTATTGGATGTGATGATTTGGTGACAGATGATAAAGCTGAAGAGGCATTGCCATGTAAGTTGATGGAAATGCCAATCAGACGTGTGGCCTAAGCTCAGAACTAAAATTAGCACAAATACAGATCCAGAAGAATCAGGACTGACAGAGACTGATCTGGCCATACAGATAGGGTTAGGCTTGGGGGACATCATACCTATCAAACAACCTTTATGGACAAGTCTGTCTGTCTGCAGTCATGTCCTTCTCATAGTTTCACCCTGTCAGCAGTAAACCCTCTCAATAGGTTTCTAACTAAGAGCCCTGAAAGAGAGCACAGACAGCATCACAGCTATAGTTCTACCACAGACAGAGAAATAATGCTGAGAGAAACATAATTTGTTTTGCTGCTCCATGCTGTAAGGTCATAGATGGGTAAGCTTATCAGTGTAACAGCCCAGGATACCCAATCTGCACATGACTGAATGAAGTGCTTAGCGTGAATGAATTCCATCTGTACTAAAATGAAACTTCACCATATGGTATCAGGCTTACTCTAGTGAAACACCTCGCTGCCAATGTAAAACTACTGCACTCTACCAAAGAGTGGAGTGGATATATTACAAAAGTTGACTGAGATGATGACAGCTATAAAGAAGCATTTAATTTTTCATCACAAAGATTGTCACCTAATTAGCTGCTATAGATTGATTATTACATTGACACAAGATGGCATTGCATCTTTATCACAATAGAAATACAGCGTTATAACCAGGTTGTGGAAATGTGATATTGCAAGCAAGGCCATCTGATGACATGTTGTTTACCATAAAGTAAAGAATGCACATGCATGGCCAATGAAAATAAACAAATACAGCAAATATGAAAATTACACATAAGTGGTCTGTAGGTTACCAGAGTGGAAAGTCCACATGTCTTGTTTGATATTAACTCTTAAGCACTTATATTCCACCATAATACATCAGTGCAATACCTGAAGGGTTTTGCCTACAGATCTTTTAGCTCAAGCTGTTATTCTTTGTTTTTTTTTTTGAGCAAGTTCATTTTAAAGCAAGAAAAAAACCTCTAAATTGCAAAACTCCAGAACATTATTTTTAACCTGCGGTACGCATTGCTTCACAGGTTATAGATGCCTAAATGTCCACAGAGCACAGAAGCAAGGAATACATTCTGACATTCTCATTTATTTCCCTGCTGCCAATTTGAATGTTACCTCAGTAATTTTGTATCCAACTGCATCGAAGTGTAGCTTGTAGGTGCAGTGTCTATTTATTTGATAAGTTGTCGTCATAAAGGAATGGGAATTAAGGGAATGATCTTTTTGTTCATATAGTGACAATATAACTTTAAAAATGCCACCCTGGATTTGTCATTCATTCTAAATAAGAAACATTGGGTGATTTGTGATAAGAATGGCTTCTTTTCGATACGTTATATTTCAAGAGCCCTTCATATTCGATTGATGAGGGCTGACATGACAGCAAGCATTTGTACTCTGATTGTAGCTGTCCATGGTACTGAATAGCTGGCAGGCGTTGAAACGAGTGTTCTTATTGATTTAAATGATCTTTTACGCAGCGTATAACATCAAAAGTACTATAATCTAGTATATACGACTACTTCGTCATTCGCTGTTGCTGTTGTTACAACGTCATATAATAATCAAGTGTATTTTAATCATTTGTCTTCTAGTCTGAAGAACAACCTTCTCTTTCGTGGTTTTCAATTCCCCACTGATAATAAATACAAATAAAATCACAATTTTCTTTGTGTAAACATTTCGATATAAAAAGGACTCCAGTTGCTGTAATTGCCCAACGCGCTCTCTTGCCGTCAGTGTCCGGGCGGTCCCAATGTGTAATTGACTTCCCTGGTCTCTCACCCTCCGCCTCTTCCCTACCCTCACCCCGAGCTCTCAGTATGTTTCCTTTCGTCCATCGCCTATCGTCACCTTCTCTCTACTCCCAAATTCTCTCTCTCCGCGTGTCCACCTTTCATTCGCCCGTACCCTGACCAAATCAAGGATTATTTTCTGAGAAAGTTCTAAGGACACTACGATGAAAACTCAGTATCAATATCTGATGCTTTTCCACGTCTGTTCTTCCCTTCTTTTCCTTCTGTCGGGTGAGTAGAGATCATCTTCCCGAGTTATACTTGTGCCGCGCCTGCTGGTTTTGAGTCGCATACAAAGCGAACTATAACAGATACGAAGCGCTCCGAACTTGTTGCTGCTTTACCAAACCAATTCTCCAAGAAAATAACAATAATAGCCATTAAATGACGCCATACATTTAATGCTTGTAATTGAGGTAACCGTTTGCTTGAAATAAATCAAAATTTATTATTACTTTAGAATGACATGTACGTGATTTTAAAACAGACGTTCTTTTTTAAAACGTGCTTGATGTGGTAGCCGCTTTTTTCGTGGTACAGTTGTGTAACATGTGGAAACATTTTTGGTATATTAAAAACAACGATTGTGTTACGAAAGACGTCAATTATACAAATATATGAAATGTCCACTTTCATCCATTCCCCACAGATATCCAAAATAAATACAATACATGCACACAGTTTGCAGTTGCGTTTTGTAATGTATAATGTTCATCAGTCCTTGTTGTTAGTTGTAATGAAACGGCTGTTGAAATCATACGAAGTTAGGGACAGCTCACCGCTGTTTCTGAAGACGCTAGTTTTCAAGGAAAGAATGATAAGTATAATAAGCACATACAGGCTATAGGCTCAGTTGAACATTTGCTGTATGTTCTGTTCACTTTTAGGCAACTATGAAACATCCGTGAATATGGCTTTGTGAGCAATTTCTGATTCTGTTCAAACGTGCGCTGAAAACTGACGAGCATAACGCGTTACTGACGCGTTTCTTTTAATTATAACCAGGTTGTTACCCTGTATAGCACGATCTGAGTTCACAGACATTCGGTTGAACGGTTTTTTGTTGCTCAGAGCTCAGCGTGCGTTTTATGGAGCGAGCGTAACAGCCTAATGCTTTGGCACGCAAGTAAACCTGACGTGAAATATGGCATTCAAATATTTGATCCGAACCCTTTCTGTGAGGGTAACAATGGCGACCAGATAATTGCAAATATTTTGGGGGGAAGAAAAGGTATAGCTAAGGCAGGAACATAAAAGCACAGAAGTAACTCTTTCGTTTAGTGGTGTGAAATATTTGGCAACGGCGCTTTGGAAAATTTTCCCACGTTTCAGGCAACATACATACACTACAAAGCAGAGAGTACAGAGGACCAGAGAGATGCCATATTGTTATAATATATGGTTTTAAGAAAGTTACGGGTAACACATCATTACAATGATGACACTTTGTGTTGCTCCGAACATTAAACAATTTCTTTGGTGAATTAACCATTTGTGACAACTGAATGTAGCTCTTAAGGGATTGTTCCTGCAGCAATATGTCTGATTGGAAACATTCTAGTGCTATTCTGTGAACATTCATTCCACTCCATTTTATGGAAACCAAACTTCAACCTTACAGGGACCTTCCGTGATATTATGGGGACTTTCACTGTTATCAGGGAGAGAACAGAAATGACAGCAAAATTATGAGTGGGCAGGAAGCACCCATTTCTTCTGAAGGCAAAGCACTCTGACTTAGCACCTTAAACGATTAGCGCTTGGCTTCCTTTGTGATAACCTTCCCACCTGTTTTGCAGGAGGGATGTGCTCTGAGGCAGAGCACAGGCTGTTCTCGGTCATCTTTTCCAAGTACAACCAGTACATCCGACCGGTGGAGAACGTCTCCGACCCGGTCATCGTGCAGTTCGAGGTGTCCATGTCCCAGCTGGTGAAGGTGGTAAGTGCGCGGGAGCGATCCCGCTCTCTCTCTCCGACGCGTCAGGCTCCATCCCCTCGTTTACCTGTCCTCTCCCGGGCGTGAGTGACTGCCGTCCTCGGACAGCGCCGTACATCACAGAGTGTGTCAGATAAGAGCTGTGGCCGTGGCAGCAAAGAACAAGTCATTACGTAAATAAACCATTGAGCTCTTCACACAGAAGCAGTGAGTCTCCGTAAATGAATATGCACTGATTTGTGGTGACGGAGCCCCACATGCGATAGGGGCAGGCGTTGCAGTGGAGAGCTTTGATCACTGGAGAGATGCGGGGTGATCTGTAATCTGGTGAGATTTGATTTTGGGGAGCTATGCAGATGTGGCTGGATCATGGTCCAGAGCACTTGAATCAAACACGGGAGATTTTATTCATAGTTTATAGTTTTATTTATAGTTCCAAAGCAGAGAATCATAGGAGACGCTCATATGCAACACAACATATGAGACTGAGCCTGGGCTCGGAGGTACTTGCCGCAGTGAACGTGGGCGAGGATGCTTGAGCAGGCATGTGCGGTCAGGCAAGGGAAGATGGGAGATGTCAGCTCTCTGGCTTCGGCACTTCAGACGTCCCCGCAATGATAGCCTCCTGTCACTCAGTCAGAGACACTTCACATAATCGCTTGCAGTTTTAATGCAACATTTTGGCTGTGTCACATCTGAAGGAGAAGACATGCTGTAGTTCCACTTAACTCAGAATGCCCCAAAGAGGATAGCTGTCATTAAGCTGTAATGCTCACAAAAGTCAAAATGTTCATTATGTTATTGTGGCAAATGCTGCAGGGCCTCTGGGCACAATAAGACTCTTGTTGTGATATGCAGCATATATTTAAATTAAGATTTCTCCAGAGTTTAAACTGGCATCAAGGATGCAGCTCTAGATATTAGATGTTGGCAGGTACTAGAGGCACATGAGAGGGCTTGTTTAGAAGGTGAGTACTGTACTTCAGTTTCGGAAAGGCATTAAACACAATCATTTTAACAGAATCATATGAATCCTTAAGGATCATAACTGTAGACAGTGTAATGCTTCAAGAAGAGAAAACTAGAAACATTACCGAATGACTCTCCTCACTGTAAATTACAATAAGTTACCTGTAAACAGAACTACAACAATGCTTGCAATGCTCCATTCTGGTGTTTAAAAAAAAAAAAAAGAGCAAGAACTCTTGCTCTAATTAGACAGCATGGACGTCACTTGCGAAACGGGATGCCTATGAAATATAAACTTGTTAATATATATTAAGTTTCCGCTACGCATCTCTCCAGGTTCAGATAAATGCCTTAAGAGGAGATTTTTCGTCCCAAGAAACCGGGCTGATATCCAAACAAGCTCATTTTCAACAGCGATGTGGGCCTGGCAAATATTTATAACTTCCCCCTGACCTCAGCTGATCTGGCAGGCAAGCGCTTCCTGTTTTGATTGATGACAGTTATTTACGCCCCGCACCGCCCCCTTCCAAGCCCCCTCTTCGACCGGGAGGCCTCCGCCTGCGTGCATTACAGCGCCGGCTCATTTCAGATATCAATAGTCCAATTTCTCGGATGGCTCGGGCCATTATTCCAGATGCAGATGGCCCTCTATTACAGACCCTTTGAGACCGGCTCGCGTTAGCCAGCCCAGCTCCTCCCTCTCCTCTCGGCCCTCCTTACACGAGGGTGAAGCCCTCTGCGTCCATGTCCTCCCCCCACCTGAGAGGACCGTGGGCAGCCTGGCCCGGGCGGGGACCTGGCAGGCCTGCCGGCGGCGCAGAGCACATGGATGGTTGATGCTGTGCGCTCGCTCATGAGATCGCTTCACTCACGGCCCACGGCGCCCAGACCTCCCTCCGAACCCCAGCCGCGCCCGCATTGGCTGAGAGAGGGAGCGCGCGCATAGAGCAGGCGTCGGCTAAGCCCTGGGGGTCCCGAGCTGCTCTCTCAAATACTGGGACATAAGCCCGTGGCCCCCAGGCCTCACGAGTTGTGTGCCACTGGGTTAGGGGGCTCAGGTGTTGCTTTCAGAGTCCGCTAGCTCTCGCCCTCCTGTTACATTGAAAAAAAGCAAAGGCCAGACACAGGAATGTTCCATTCTTGGTGCTGCGGGAAGATTGGCCTCTTTCGAGAACGTGCTTCAAAGGAAATTTCTGAAATTCATCTGGTTCATGCTTGCCACGTCCTTCCTACCTGGCTGTTTGTCGTCTTGAAAATGAAAACAAGCACTTTTCTGTTTCCAGGATGAAGTTAATCAGATCATGGAGACCAACCTGTGGCTGAGACACGTAAGTTTGACCTTTATTTTGAACATTTGTGACTTTGCAAGTAGGCCAGGAGTTTTCAGGGAATGAGACTGTGCTCGAATCCTACTGGAGAGTTTTGAGCCTTTAATAATTCACATGCAGAAAGCTTTTAAAAGCATTGATCCGACCTCTTGTAGCCAGTACAGTGCAGAAGTGCTGAGCAGATACTTCCTGAATTCACTGGTTTTTAGGTGAAGATTGATTTCTAATGCTTCTCTAATCCACTTCTCTATTTTCCCCACATTTGAAACTTATGACTCATCAGTGTCCTCAGAGACCTCTACAGACCAATCAGTCAGTGAACCACTTGTATTCGAAATTAATCCTACTTATTATAAAAACAGTGGAATTCATAAATATTAAAACTAAAGTACACCAGGCATCTCTATGTCTCATCTAAGGCCTATCAATCAGGTGTGAAGATTTCCCATTAGGTTGCAGTAATAAATGCAGCATGCAGTGCCGGTCGGCTTTATCACGTTGTACATTAACAACACGATACTCTTCGTGATGTCCATAGTAATGAACATATTCAGAGGGAAATGGACTGTACATGGTTTCAAGGTCTCATGCATTAATGGCTTCCATATGAATATCAATGGCCACAGAGGTACTCTCATTACTGTTTTATATACTGCCATCTACTGGTCAACTCAGAGAAATGACCACAGATAAGCTAGGTGATACATCAAGGGTTGATTTTTTTGGTGGAGACAGACAGAAATGCACAGCAAAAACAGCTAGTCTGAGGCACAGGATTCATGTTTCACAGGATTGCTTGCAGATATGATTAGCTGAGAGCAGAAAAAGTGACACGTATATGATGTGAATGCACATGGGAGATAAAACTGTAGAACAAATATACTGTTACCTGTCTGAATGACCAGCACAATCCCACAGCCTGGGGTTCAGTCTCAGATATTGTACTGGTCTGAAAAGACTGGTACAAAAAGACTACACTATTCAATGTCTCGGGAGATATTTCCTTTTATCTCTTGTGAGCCTTAACTCCTGTTTGATAGAGGTCCAGAAATGTTGTCTGAATTTATGACAAAAAGTGTAGCATATCTTGGCTGATGCAGTTGCCAGAGATGCTGTGCATTTGTTTCTGGAAGTAAAGGACCAGAGAGACTTTGGATTCAGGGAAACTGGTTGGTGGAACAGACATCCAGAGTTGTTGAGAAACATATTTTTACGACATTGTTCGAAAATTCTCTGACCCTGAATTCTATTCTGTGAGGTTGTAGGGTTAACAGTTGAAATATGGACAGTATGGCTGATGTTTCAATGTAAGCAATGTAGACGAATGTCAGATTTTAATTCTGTGTCTGTACAGGGAACTGTTTAATGTTAGCACCTTTTAATTCATATTTTTGTTTGACCTGATTTTAACTTGCTTCTCAGTACACATTGCATGGACTGTTGTAGGACTAGCTGCTTGAGTGTGCTAAAAAAGGTCTGCATCAACCAATAAATGAATAAGAGGAGATGGACTTGTTAAGCATTCACCTCAGAGTAGAAAGTACAGTAAGAAGGCATTGATAATGGCAAGATATACAAGGTAGGAGCTGAGAGTTCCACCACTCCATAAAAGGCACCATAGAAAGGTCACAGAAGCAAACCACCGTGGAGCAATGATACTGTCATCAGCACATAAAAATGTCTTTCCACATGCCCTGTAAAACCTCTGCGTGTAAAGTTGAGTGATTCATGTTGTGTCGGTTTATGCCTCAGCAGGCCCCTCTCTCCTCAGCATAGCCTGGCTGAGGGAGCCTATCCCTGCAACACCATAGTCCCCTGTGATGTAGTTTTTATGATGGACTGTCTTGTTTTAGCCTTATTTGCCAGCCATGTGTCAGGCCTGGTGTCAAACTGAGATAGTGTATTCGCAAATGAAACCCAACCAAAAACTGGAGGGCAACTTACCCGCCCAATCATCATGCAGGGGGCATTTCCCATTAAATGGGCAAGAGGCAATGCTCCTCCGTGCAGGTGGGGATTGTGCATGCACACTTTCCTCAGCTAAGCATGTGATTGTCAACAGACACGTGTAACGCTGGCTGAACGAGGCAGGCCTGACACAGGGCTGGTAATTGAGGCTGCTCTGCACTCAGATACCTTCCATTTGCTCTTCCCGAGAGCAGACTGATTTAAAAGGCACATGAGATTGTCAGAGGGGCAGATTGATTTCCGTTTCACTTCCAGTCAGCTTTTTCAGATGCCATCTGTTTCCATTTCACTTAACAAATAGGTTCCTCAAGACAACACAGAGGAGAACATGCTGCAAGTGGCTCCAGTGGATGTTGGAATGATGTTCTATCTGTGCCTCTATTCAGCCTAATCACACTGCACAATGCACAGCACTATCAGCTCAGTGATCATAGAATTGAATGAATAATGTCCTATGACAGCTAAAAAATATTTTTTTATTAACCTGGAAGCCCAGGCTAATAAAAAATATTTCTTTTATTCCTGGAGAATAGCAATTTTTTCAGTCTAATCGCAAACCAAAAAATAACCATCGACTCTCTCGATCTCTTCAGATCTGGAATGATTACAAACTGAAATGGGATCCCAAGGAGTATGGAGGGGTGGAGTTTATCCGAGTGCCATCCAATCGCATCTGGAAGCCTGACATTGTTCTCTACAATAAGTAAGTCCATTGAGAGGCACATGTCCTGCTTAGCCACATTACATGATATTACATATCATTACATTCATTTAGCAGATGCTGTTATCCAGAGTGACCTTGAGCACAATATAACATTCAAGTTGAATGAGCAACAGTGTCAGTCCAGGCTAACAACACTCCCAAACCAGTCCTTAACAGTCCTTTCAGCAGGACTTAAGCAGCATAATGCTCCTGGTCATCCTGGATATATATTCTTGAATGTACCCTTATTAGCTGTTTGTCATATCTGTTTTGTGCCTGCAGTGCTGTGGGGGACTTCCAGGTGGATGATAAGACCAAAGCCCTGCTGCGCTACAACGGTGACGTCACCTGGATCCCGCCAGCCATCTTCAAGAGCTCCTGCAAGATCGACGTCACCTACTTCCCCTTCGACTACCAGAACTGCACCATGAAGTTCGGCTCCTGGACCTATGACAAGGCCAAGATTGACCTGGTCCTGATCGGCTCCACCATCAACCTGAAGGACTTCTGGGAGAGCGGGGAGTGGATGATCATCGACGCACCAGGCTACAAGCACGACATCAAGTACAACTGCTGCGAGGAGATCTACCCGGACATCACCTACTCACTCTACATCCGCCGCCTCCCGCTCTTCTACACCATCAACATGATCATCCCCTGCCTGCTCATCTCCTTCCTGACCGTGCTGGTCTTCTACCTGCCCTCGGACTGTGGAGAGAAGGTCACCCTGTGCATCTCGGTGTTGCTCTCCCTGACCGTGTTCCTGCTGGTCATCACCGAGACCATCCCGTCCACCTCGCTGGTCATCCCGCTGATCGGCGAGTACCTGCTCTTCACCATGATCTTCGTCACGCTCTCCATCGTCATCACCGTCTTCGTGCTCAACGTCCACTACCGTACGCCCAAGACGCACACCATGCCGCGCTGGGTGCGCAGCGTCTTCCTGGGGCTCCTGCCCCGGGTGATGTTCATGACGCGGCCCGAGAGGGACCCCGAGAGGCTGGCGGCCTCGGCCCACGGGGGCCTGCCGGCACCGCCGTGCGCCGTGCACGCCGCCAGCGTCCTGCCGGCCCACAAGCAGCAGGCGCTGAACTCGGCAGCACTCCACCCGCGCCAGAGGCTGCTCATCAGCACCGAGCTCTCCAACCTCAACAACCTGAACAGCGACGCGGGCATGGCCGGCTCCGGCTTCCTCTGCCGAGAGGGCCGCTGCAACTGCTGCTGGCGCCAGAGGTCCGGCAAGCTGCCGGCGGAGGGGGGCGGACTCGGGGGCGGGATTGGGACCATCAGCGGGGGAGGCGGGGTTGGCGGTGGAGGCGGAGTCGCAGCGGGGGACGGCAGCCCCTGCTCCAGCTCGGAGTCCCTGGACGGTGGGCTGTTGTCCCTGACCACCCTGTCTCCTGAGGTGAGGGAGGCCATCGAAAGTGTGAAGTACATCGCGGAGAACATGAGGCTACAGAACGAGGCCAAGGAGGTTAGTACAGGACCTTTGACTCCAGAGTGGTTTCTGTTTCTGGGAAATCGCTTGGTCTTACAACCACTCACGCAGTATACAATAACCTACAGAGCTGCTGTGAGTTAGATCACAAAAAGATGATCATGCCTTCTGCTTGCATACATCTACGAAGTTTTAAAGTGTCTGCTCCCTTTAGTTAGAACACATTTCTACAGTACAGTAATGCACGTATGTGTAAAAATAACATGATTGCATATTCTCTTCTTGCCTACATTTTGTTTCAGGTGCAAGATGACTGGAAGTACGTTGCCATGGTGATCGACAGAATCTTCCTGTGGGTCTTCATTCTGGTGTGCATTCTGGGAACAGCAGGCCTCTTCCTCCAGCCTCTCCTGCTGGGAGAGGACATATAACACAGACTGACTGTCCAATAACTAGACCCAATATTCTGGTGTGCAGTTAGTTTTTAGAACCAGTGGGGGGCTGTGAAAGAATTAACCCAATTACCCTCCAAAGTCCGGTAAACAGGTTGGCTTTGTTTTAGAGGTGAGCTTCAGTAAACAGGCTGGCTTTGTTGTAGAGGTGAGCTTCAATCGGCCAATCAGTGTTACATGTGAAGGAGTCTCATTGAGGCTGCTGGCTGGAGGCAGTGTGCTGTCTGAGAGCAAAAAAGCTGGACTGGATTGTTAAACCCTGCTCCACACTGTCCTACATTTAAGTGTAAACTGTATGTTGTCTTGTATAGTGTACAGTTTCCCACTGATGTCTCCCCAGTGATGCAGGCCCATACACTTCAAGCAGCAGCTCTGTGTCTAAGTTTAAAAATGAAAGGCAAGGGGAATCAGAGCTCACTTATCTTCTTCTTCCCCTCTCTTGGATAAACTCGTCTCGTGACATAATCTACTGCTACATGCTCCAAGAGCCCCTTTGAAGCCAAAAAATGAGCAACAAAACTATATTTAGCAGGACTTTAACTTGTTTGCTTAGAGATTATAATCTGGTCAGTTCAGGGATTGTACAGCATTTGATCTCTTAAATTTCTGATGTATTTGTTGTAAAAAAAAGTAAATTAAATACACGATTTGGGATATGTTCTAATAGTTTCTTTTCCTTTTTTAACTAGGATGACAGCTGACTGAAATGTCATTATTTTTTACCATTGATTTTCATCTTGCATAACAATCAGCTCATATGTTTATGATGTGTGCATGATATAAGCATTTCTTTGCTGTAATAATATGGCATTAATGTAATTAATATAAACATTTTCATTATTTTAATGGGATTATTTTCCATGGGATATGGAACCATTGTGATGTCTGAACACATCAGGAGCAATTTTGGGCACTGTAGTAGCTAATTGTTGTTGTTGGGGTTTTTTGGCAGTTGATGTCAATGGGTTTTGGCAAAAGGTTCGCAATTAAAAAGTTGCTGCACAATAAAAATTTCCACTGTATTTTCTAAATGTCTTTCTTGAGATCCATTGATATATTCCCATGCATCCCATATGATTGTCCTGTACGTAATTATCCTAAGGAGTTTAAATTACTTCCTTATTTTGCTGCACAATAAAAAAAAAATATTGTCATAGACGATGCAAGGGAATATATATATGGATCTCAAGGCAGTTATTTAGAAAATATGGTGGAAATTTCCTCTCTGTTGTACACAGGGGCTTCTTCCTACAGGGTTCTTACTGTTTCTTACTGCAAACAGTGTCCTCTCATGCCTGTTCAATGACACTATTTTGGAATTTTCATTGAGAGTGACACATGGTGGTCAAGTCTTGTTGTCACTGTCTTGTTGCAACTTGCTTGTTGCTGCTTTACACTATTATTATGCTAGGAGTATTTCTGGGTTGTGACAGCTCTACTGAGCAGTGATTACTCACCAACATCAGTGCATCTCTTATGAAGGTAATTTCATGAAGGTGTTTTTTGTGGGGGAAGTTTTTGTGGTCGGTAAAAATTTGTGGTCAGTAAAAACACAATCTTGTAAGATGGATCTCTCCCCACATATATTACTACTTGGGATGTAAACTAGAAGTGTGGGCTCTTACTTAGAGGACAACAGTGGTCTCTTTCAGCTTTGCATGACTTTTCTGGTCAATACTTTTTTCTATATTCAAAGCTGTTGGTTTCACAATTCTATAACCATATGTTAAAGCACACTTTTCTCTTGATTCGCTTGAACGTGATCGCAGAAGGGCTTAATGTCTGTGGTTTCATTTTGTAAATCGAAAGCCTGTATGCAGCACTGTGCGCTGCTGGTGAACCCAGTTTCAAACACAAGTTTTGGCTTTGAGCGACCTGCAATGGAAAGCGATGTCCAGGACTTTGCTTAACGAGCTCCACAATGTGAAAATTGGTGCAGATGCCGAATCGATGTCCTTTAATTGCACGGAAGCTTCCGGAGTACCAAACAATCCCTCCCCTGCACGTCTCCATTAAAGGGCTGGATTCATCTGAGCTGATGCGACTGGAACCTTCATTATTATCGGTAGTTGACTAAGCGTACGGTAACCTCTGGAAAATTCATTATCGCACGGGGAAATCAATACTGTTCCTCCTCACGAAAATTGAATTTTGAAATACTGGCAAGATGTAAATGCGATTACGAGGAGCCCAGAGAGAGAGAGACAGCATATTACATTGTTATGTATTCAGCTCCCAGGAGCCGGGGGTTATTGGATCAGAATCAATACTGAGTCAGTGTGGTACTGTGGATTATTAGGGTCTGGTGACATCAGGATTGGACGTCCCAAGCTTATTGCAAAGGAAGCAGAACAAGCCGCGTGGAAGATTTTTCATCTCGTGTATGGAGAGACACATTCATTTGCGGGGAAGATGTGGCCCAAAGACAGACACAAATGAGTTTCTTCCTGTCCCTGTGGGAGCTATAACTAAACTAAACAGTGGCTGGAAAAGGAGAATTAAAAGTCAGAAGGGCTGTTCTGCATGTGATTCATATACACACGTCTGTAAGAATACTCTGTTCCGAGACCCTCAAAAATGATTACATTTCACTAAGGAGACAACACAACAATGTCCTACTGCCTCTACTGTGGATCTCTTGGCTATACTGAACAATGTCATAAAAAGACTGAATAATATAATCATTTTTAGTTTTACTCAATGTTTCATTTTCACAACCCAAGATGAATTAATGGGAAAACAAACGTTTGAATTTTCACTGGGATACTGAGGCGATGCAAGCAGTTAACACTTGTTATTATTGCATTTGTCTGGTGTTTATCCTTAAATTCTTTCCGCAGTTTTCCATAATACATGGTGTGGTGACTGTGATAAAATGCGCTAGGAAATGTGCCATTGTCATTTTTTTCAAACAAATATGCTTTTGGTTTTCAGTTTTTTCACATTGTACCATGTGAGCAGTTTGTGTTAGAGAGATGCTGTTTATGACATTGGATTCAGCTAGAGTCACATCATTAAAATGTTACATGTTTAATAGTAACCTGTAATGTAGGGACACATTTAATACTGTGTATGATGAGACCAAGCTTCAGAGATATACAGATAGATGGGAAGGTATACTACCCATAATCACACTAATAAATGCCACTTATTCAGATTACAATTGTTACATTTGTCAAAGTTGTCATAGAAGGATGAGTTAGTCTTTCTGTGTACCAGTGACTCTTATGTGAATGTTTTGGGACGGCGGAGGAACTTATCGCAGAATATTGTGATGGTTGAATACGCCAAGGACACAGTCGTCTGTGGGGAGCAGCAGTTTGAATCCAGAGAAGTAACCATCCATTCTATGATCTAATCCCATCAGAAAATATTTATATTTTATTTTCATTTTATCTCAATTTTATTTTGTTTTTGTGAGTGAGAAAGTTCAGCTTTGTTGAATGATTTCTTAGTGGAACAGAAAGATAGACAGACAGACAGACAGGGTGTGCCTGTAAATCTCCCATTGAGTTTATCATTCTATTAAAGGATACCCTTGAGTTAAGGATTCAATTAAGCTTCATTTGAGTGCATATATATAAAAAATATGTCCTAGAAGAGAATGGATAAGATCTGCAAATGGCCAAAAGACTCCAGAGGGCTAGACTGAGGGCAGAAACAGTTGTGCTGGATGAGGTCAAAGTCTACACATCATGTTTGGTCATACACAGATAATGAAATTGTGGTTCTCATTTCTCACAGTAATTTGGTTTGCTTTCAATAAATTGGTATTTAGGCAGATGTGAGCAGGAATTAAATCTGTTCTGTTTTCTTCTTTATAATACAGGGCACTAATCATCAGCAATTGTGCAGTCATTTGTGTGAAATGGCACAGAGAAATGTACGTGTTTCCCAAAATATACAGCTTTGGAAGAACATTCTAAAACACGTGCAGGATTATTCAAAAGCATCTTTACTTCTTATTGGTAATGTGGTTGTGCAATGCATCAATAACCCTTTCAATGTCAACAATAAATCTAATTTACCTCAAGTGCATCACAAATTACAAATCTGACAACAAAAACAGCTAATAACTCTGCCAATGGAGCCTGTGTAGCACATCTGATGTCTCAGATGTCACTGAAATATTGGAAATGGCTTTGAAATGTTGATTTTTTTTTTCTTTTTTACTTTTCGGGATTTATGAAATTTCAGATTTGAGCAGAGGAGAGAGGAAAAGCTGAGCACGGTTGTCACACACCTAGGCACTTGACTGTAGTGGATGTAATAGCAAGTACTTCCGATTGCAACCCCTAGAATGGGGCAGAGCTGGATGTTTGGGAGGAGCTGGACCATCAAACTCCGTCCACTAATTGTTTTCTTCAGCTCTGTTGTACATAGCCACTCAAATTATACAGTAATACTCCTTTATCGACACAGTGAATTCCCTCATTTAGGTCATTTTAGTTTAGTTTAAAAATACATCCAGGTCCATGATTACTTACTGTTAACAGTTACAAAGTCAAAGTCAAAGTCAACTTTATTGTCAATTCTCCAATATGCACAGGACATACGGAGGATTGAAATTGCGTTTCTCTCAGGCCCACGGTGATAATACAACAGTTCGACATAACACAATGACACTGAGAGACAAGAACAAGAATTTTCACAGAAAACAAGCTACAGATATTTACAGCAAGGGCATCCAGGCACATGGTAGGTTTATAAATATGAATATAATATAAATATAATATGAATATAATATAAATACAGTGTAGTGAATATAATTTAAAAGTTATTCTACAGGGGGATGGACCATATCCTTAGGCACATTTCAGTGAAATGATTTCTAGAAATTGTAAATAAAGGTATAAAAATATAAATAATTAAATTTCCAGTTCATTCTAAACATGAATTGTCTCATGTTCTTTTAAGGGAGCAATGAATTTCCTCTGTTAGCCTGATTATTTTTCTGTATGAAGATACCTAGGACTTGACAGCCTACAATTTAAACAAATGATGATGACAAATGAGCATAATATAAAATTTGCAGTTGAGGTTCCAATGTGATTATGCAAAGTTTTATATATGGTTTAATTTCATTAGGACACATTTCAGTGAAAATGCTACAGTGCAGTGTGAATAAGCACACTGAACGAATTCCTCAAACTACTCCGTATGATCCAGCCCTGCCCCAAAAAACAACACCATGTCAGTAGTTCGTAAGCATTGACCAATGACAACAGAAGTGGGTGGAGCTGGATGATCCAGCTCCTTCCATTCCACACAGCACACACTGGCATCTGTGAAGTATGCAGCTGCATGGGGCTTCATGGCCACCAGGGGGCCTGCTAACAGCATTTTGTAATCAATCACAAAACTTGTATCTTTATTTTCTCATCACAGCACCAAAGCCTGCGACATCAAAGAAAAAAAACAAGGAGGCCCCTCCTGATGTACAAATGTGCTCTTACATTCTCCTAATGACACCTGACCATGGATCAGCACTCCTACCATCAATCATAAACTCATTTATGATACACTATCTGCTGTTTAAACATGCCCCTAGGCAGTTAATAGCTAAAAATCATTGTAGCCCACCCGATTCCCTCTGACACATCTTGTATAATGTTTTTCAAACAAAAAGTGCAAAAAGTGGCATATTTTAATGTTTACCTCTAACAACAGCCTCTCCTCCACCACTGAAGCTAGTGTAACCACTGAACATCATTGGCACATGAGCTGGCCAGCCATAGTATTGTAGACATTGTAGCAAATTACACATTATTGTGTTCTTGTAATCAATGAAAAGTGTTTAACTGTACATTTCTCCAGTATATGTGTGTAGATTAAACTGTGTGGTGCTACAAAAGGTGGGGGTGATGTGGGGAGGTCATATCTCGCATTGGGCATTGAAGAATCTTAACCTGACCAAGGATGGCTTGGCCAGGAGCTGCAGACTGAAAAGGAGCTCTTTGATCACAGAATTGTTTTTTTCTTTGTAAACACACTTGCACACTGTGCAGCAGGGTCAACGTCCATTTTATCAAAGTACGAATCATGAGCTCATTTCACACTGGCGTCAACTTCACCATTTCCAGGCAGGATATCGCCTGCGTGGCCACTAACCTCACTATCAGTAATACAGAGCTTAGCAAAATACCAGTTGGTTAAAAAGAGCTGAGCAAGCAGTATTAGAAAAAATCAGAGGCTTTACTGCATATTTCAAAAGCAGAAATAAATCTGAGAATCCTTGCTGCAAGCAAACACAGAAGTAAAATACTGGTGGCTTCAAAATTCCTTGAACCTCACATGCTGGTGGGTGCTCTGATAGTTTAGTTTTGAACATGCTACATGTTACAAAGTCTCACAGACAAGTCAAAAAGGAGAATATTACAGGAGTCTGGACAAAATGTAATAAACCAAGGGTTTTAGCTTTGCTAAATGAAAGAGGGCCGAAGATGATTAATCTCTCTTGGGCATGAATTACACTTTTAGTTCTTTTAGCATTGACACATAACTTCAGTTACACTACATTTTTAGTTTTATCTATAATTTTGGAGTTTATGCTCTGATACTCAAACACATGCAGTACAAGCGTTAGATAAATAAGAAAAGTTAATTTTGTGAATTTTTAAAAGAGCCACTGCCCTCCTTTTCATCAGATTTTATATTTAAACACATCACTATTATCCAGAGTGACTTACAAAAAGTGCATTTGATAGGGTTAGGCAGAACCTATGCAGATGCTGACTCACAGTACACACAGTACTTCTGAGAGAAACATTACCACAAAGGAAATAGGTAACAAATACATCAAATTATTGTAATTTCCCAGCCACTAACCTCACACTGCCACAGATAATTGCACGTACCATTTTCCCCTAACCTTTCGTCAGTCATATTATGGAGCCCTAACCATAAACTTGTAAATATTCCTCAAACATGTTTTATTCTTACACTGTTGATATAACAATAACTAATTTTCTGGTCTTTGTGTCACTGTGTTTTAAAGAATCATCAACACAAATTCAGATGTAGACAACAATGGTTGTTTAATTCCATAAATATTAAAACCAATGAGCAAATGTGCAATAAGTGCACTCACAATTAATCATGTTTTATTTTTCTCTTACAGCACAACCTACAGCACAGATATCTGATAACAACAATGATAATGATTAAGATGAATAACATAAGAGCTAGCAAGACTGCTATGACATCCACAGAGTGGTACACATACCAGGGCATCTTATAGGACTCTGTGCGCAGGTGAGCGGCACCTTTGTGTCTCATAACAAACTCAATCCAGAAGAGGGCGAGGTCCAGTGGTTTCATTGGCTGATCCCGGTGCAGCCTGGAGAGTCTCTGCATGTTCATCCTATAGGATGGGTCATGGAGCACTTCCTGTAAGGCCTGGAGAAAAATGTGTCTGTCCAACGTGACAAAATCCAAGACCTTTGCTGCTCCCTTCACTTTCATTCTGGAAAGGTTATCAGGCTGATCAAGAATCAGGGGAAGGCCAACTATTGGAACACCATGATAAATAGCCTCTAGCACTCCATTGGTTCCCCCATGGGCCACAAAGACTCTGGTTTTGGGATGTCCCAGAAGGTCATTCTGTGGCATCCAGTTCACCAATCGGGTGTTGTTGCCCAGGGTAGCTGGCCTATCACCTGTGTACCTCCAAATGACCTTCTGAGGCAGTTGAGCAAAAGCAGCAGCTATTTCATCAGCTAGATCATGTGGCAGCTGACCTACTAATGTGCCTAAAGACATGATAATGACACCATGCTCTCTGGAACTCTGAACAAACTCCTCCAGATCTTTTGAAAGGGGCTTGGAAGGCTTGCACTGGAATCCACCCATGTAGACAACATTAGGCATAGTGGGGCGTGGGAATTCAAAGACAAAATCTACCCTCATGAGCCAGATGTCCGCTGCCTGAAAGAGCGAAAAGTAGTCTACCCCAGGGCCAAAGTAGCGATGAGCCAAAGCAGTGTAATGAGGACCAACAGTGTTTTTGTAAAGTTGATTTCTAAAGATATAAAAAAGCATGTTTTGGATCCTTTGAGCAAAACTCATATTGTCTGTTAACTCTGCCACAGGAAAAGGAACATAGGATGGTGGCGAAGGAGCAATTGCAAAATGAGCTTCTCCGTGTACTGTCCATCGAGCGTTAAAAACAAGCGGCAGACTGAGGTAGTGCGCTATGAAAACCCCACCACCTACTCCAGGATCAGTGAGAACCAAATCGTATTGAGCATTGCGAAGAGACTGCATCAGCTTCTGATCTTCAAAAATCTGGATGACCATTTCACATATGTTTTTATTCAACTGTGAAAAACTATCTCTAAATTGCATGTCCAAGCTGAAGCGAGTCCATGCAGATCTACCCTCTCTTTGTATCTGCAGTAACCTAGACACAAATGTGCTGTACACCTCTTCATCATCATGTCTCTCTTCAACATGGACTGTGATTGAGGTGTAGATAGGGGACGTCTCCTTGATGTACCAGCTGTTTGATGCTCGGAACACTGTGACACTGTGGCCCTTAGCATGCAGCTCCTCAATCAGGACCTTCATGTTCACCCAATGGCTGCCATCCAATGGGAACACTAGGACTTTGCCACCATGGATAACAGGCAGTGTGAGGATCAGAACAGTTGTCAGAAAGAAGACTGTGGGCTGCATTTTGATACACATGAATCTGTTCAGACCTGAAATGTAAAAATGGTACAGTATAAAACAGTTGGAATGAATGTTCATCTATTGCTGTAATCATCATAAATCAATCGTTAAGAATTGTCAATCACATTTCATTTTGTGGTGTACATAACAGTATTTTAAACTACATCCTCAACTGTATTACTGAACTGCATCCTCAACGTGACTACCCCCACCAATAGTGAGATAAGGAGGCTGGATATGATCAGATGGACCGGATCAAAAGACAACAAATGTCTTTATATATTTTCCAAAGTGCAACTGTGACTCTGTCCTTACCATTACTTTCTCTTAAATCACCAAATACATATGAGGCATCTTTGACAATCGTTGGTTCATACTGGGAAGAATGTGAAAATTGGCAATAAAGGCCCAACATTCCAATCGTTTGCTACCTCCCTATCATATCTGTCTCACTAGCCTTGGTTTCCAGCCATACATCTCTGATTTTACTTGCATGGAACACCTCCTTTAACAGTCAGCATGAATTCCTACCTTGAAGCCCTGTCTTCATGTGAGTCCTTGATTGATTAATAAATAATTGGAATATGGGTAATTAGCAAATTGCGCCCTGCAATTGGCTGTTATCATTGCTGTTCTTAACTATCTGCTAAGTATCTCAGCAATGAGCATGGATGTCAAAAGGTCTGTAGTCAGACCTGACATATGCTTGGTAAGTAAGGTTATATATGATATTATTTATCTTTTTTAAAAAAGCATTATCCTCTTGCAAATAATGCATTCAGTCATTTGACAAAAAACTGGTTTTCATTCATTAAAGACAATGGTTAATTTCAAATATTATTTTAATTTTGCACATAATAGATTCACATTGTAAACATGATCCCACTAGCAGTGTTGGATCCCTCTTTCTGGCACAGTTAAATCCACCAATGTTCCATTCAGCCAGGATGATCCAAAAGATCTAAATGTTTACTGCCAAATATGATTTCCACTTCAACCACTCAATGACAGTCTGAAACTGAGTCACACAACAAAGTTTTTATTTTAACGTTTTAAAGATTTTTTTTTACTCAACAGACATACAAAACCATCAAACTGGAAATTATACCTAGCAGCTGTTGAAATTTTCCACACTACACATATCTCTACAACTATGGGCAACTTTCATGGCAAGTAAAACCTGGTCGTAGATGACATAGAAGTGGTTAGCCTGACACCAGGAGGCATTCAGTGGTGCAATGTAATTGCGATATGTCAACATGCAATGACTCAATCATAACTCTAGCAAATTACAGAACTGTTATTGCTGTAAAGTGGCAACAATGCCTAAATATAATGCTGCACTTATTCACTTTGCATTTCAATTGCAAACATAATTTTTATATTACTGCAATAGTATATGACTTCCAACAATAAAAAACATATCTATGTTCTACAGTCAAACTCTTGTAAAGGAACAGTTAAAGACTTGTAGTAGAGAAAGCTGACCTTGTACCAGATTTGCTCTTTGTGCACATCTGTGAAGCAAGGAGATGTCCCTAGGAATATCTTGAAGTAACACATTACAGCTGTGTAAAGAAACCATTTTTTTTTTTATTTATTTTGGTAATGTGCTTGTTGTGAGGCGTAAGAGACAGCCGTTTCACAGCTCCGACACATTGACCACCCTAGCAACAACACCCTATCTGACATGCATTTTTGACATGCATTTTCGCAACTGTATCGTATATATATATTAAAAAAAAACAACAACAATTACAAAACTGGGAAAAGCAAACAATAAATTAATTCTGATGGTAACTGTAGCGGTAATTGTAATACAAGCAGCAAGATTTAGTTCAACCTTCCCTCCCTTTATCGATGTTTATCGAAGTGGCCCATTCAGCTTACATTTAAGGTTACTTTTGGTATGGAAGAATGTGGCAGGTGCCATACCCTGGCTCAAAGAACCGGTTTATTCGCTGTTTTAGAACACAACAGTAAGTTATTGAAGCACGTACAGTGAACTGTCTTCTGTGAATCATAACGTAGAAATTAACGTAGAATAACGTTGAAACGCTTACACAATACAGCCTTCCAAAATAGTGCGTGACCATATGTAGCGCGTTTAGCTTGGAATCTATTATCGAGGGTGTGTGTTCTCGAAGTCGTGCTGGGTGCCTCGTTGTACATGTGGGAGTAACTTAACTAGTTTAGCAAGCCAGTTTGTTGAATGAATGCCACTTAGACTCCTTAGTGCGTCTGTTCTGTGTTCTGTGCTAGATTTTTTTCCCCCTTATGTCACTCTACCGTACCATAGTTTTTGCTGTCAACACTAGACACATCGTACTCATGAACTACAAGTATCAAAAGGTAACTACATCATTATTGTTTTGTCGTTATAATTATATTGTTTATGAGTGTCGTGGTAGATACCATAACGATGGTGACGCTCCTCATCACTTCGCTATGACCGCATCTGTGCGGTAATCTGATTTTTTGTTGACTTAAAACGTTATTTTAAATATTAATAGAGACAACGTGCCACCTGTTGCAAGAAGTGAGCTGGTTAAGCAAATCGACAGACAGGAGTAGAATCATCAATCCTCGCTTATAGACCAGAGATGATGTTAACATACTACCTCGTGCTACCTCTTTACTTTTCTCAAAGTAGCTGCAGCCACCTATAACAGTTCACACGTTTCACTTTTAAGCATTTTTCTCATTTAAAACCGTTCGCCAATTTGCATGTGTACTTACGCGCTCAACTCCCGATGTGTTCCATCCAGTTCAGTGACATGAACAGCGGATAGAGAAAAGTATACCTAGCACTGCCTGCTTAGTTTTCACACGCACCCGCAAGTAAAAATCTTAGGAAACAAACTGGCCACTTCCCCCTTTTTCCTACACTGTTTACGGAACACAACGAGGAAGTGGATCGCAAAACTAGTAAGCACGGTTAAAAACGAACTCGAAGAAAGACAATTGCATTTCTACATGGAGTCAGGCGCAGATCTGTTTAGAAATAGGTGACGACATTAAAATTAACGAAATAATATGGATATCGACTGTAATAAAGATGAGGAACAACAGATGTCCATTAAAGTATTATTAAAATATTGAATCAAAATTGAACACTCAGGTACAGCTGATTGAAATTCAAGTCCGCAATATTCTCACATTCATTTTTGTGAATGCATCACATTTTTTTCAGAATGTATCACAATTTGTAAATCCAATCTTTGGCTTACTGTACAATGGTAAGTCCTGCAGTACATTAGAGTACATTATTGAAATGGATACAAATGTATTTATATTTTATTTTTCTTTTACAGCTCGACCTACAGCACAGGTATCTGATAACAACAACAATAAAACCCACCTTTTCAGAATCCACCTGTCCCCTATTGTGTAACCTTTATGTTAGGTTTCTATTAAAAAAAATAGAACTGTACTAACCTTGTCTCTATGTTGCAGGTTTTGTTTGCAGATTTATGTTTTATTGTTTCAGGATATACAGGAGCATGGTACTGTAAATAATTAATTTGCATTCCTACTGTGATCTTTTGCCTATGAGGAAGTCAGCTAAACCTGATTGATGTGAAATGCCAAATTGTAAATTGTAATGATTAAGATGGGTAACATAAGAGCTAGCAAGACTGCTATGACATCCAGAGTGGTAGACATACCAGGGCATCTTATAGGACTCTGTGAGCAGAACCTTTGTGTCTCATAACAAACTCAATCCAGAATGGGGGGGGGTGGGGGGAGGTCGAGTGGTTTCATTGGCTGATCCCGGTGCAGCCTGGAGAGTCTCTACTTTTGCTGCTTCCTTCACTTTCATTCTGGAAAGGTTGTCAGGCTGATCAAGAATCAGCGGAAGGCCAACTATTGGAACATCGTGGTAAATAGCCTCTAGCACTCCATGGGTTCCCCCATGGGCCACAAAGACTCTGGTTTTGGGATGTCCCAGAAGGTCATTCAGGTCCAGGGTAGCTGGCCTATCCCCTGTGTGCCTCCAAATGACCTTCTGATGCAGCTGAGCAAAAGCAACAGCTATCTCATCAGCTAGATCATGTGGCAGCTGACCAACAAATGTGCCTAAAGACATGATAATGACACCATGTTCTGCAGAACTCTGAACAAACTCCTCCAGATCTTCTGGAAGGGGCTTGGAAGGCTTGCACTGGAATCCACCCATGTAGACAACATTAGGCATAGTGGGGCGTGGGAATTCAAAGACAAAATCTACCCTCATGAGCCAGATGTCGGCTGCTTGTAAAAGCTCATAGAAGTCAACATGTGCATCAAGGTACTGGTCACAAACAGCCTGGTAAATGGGCCTGATAAGAAACCTGTCTTGAAAGAGCATGAGCCCATAGAAAAGCATGTTTTTGACCCTCTCAACAAAAGTAATTTTGTCTGACAGTCCAGATCCTGTCATGGGAATGTAGGATATTGGTGATGGAGTGATAGCGAAATGAGCCTCCCCACTTGTGACCCACCGCACGTTGTACACCAGGGGGATATTAAGATAGTGAGCCACCAAGATACCTGAACCCCAGGCCGGGTCTGTCAGCATCAGGTCATATTGACTTTCCTTAAGAGTCTTTATTATGTTCTCGTCTTCAAATATATTCACTGCCATGTCAGTAACCATCCTGTGAGCCTCAGACATTTTGTGAAACATCTCCTTTTGTAAGAACAAAAAATTCAACAGGGAGCACTTTCCTCACTTTATGTCGATCACATCGCCGTTTTAACAAAGTCCTCATCGATGCCAGCTGATACAGGAACTGTGATAGAGCTGTAGTGCTGGGACTTCTCCTTGATGTACCAGCTCTTGTCAGAGCTTATGATAGTAACAATAAAATTTTGACTAACATCAGTTAGACACCCTAATTAAGTTGTAAATTTTGTCTCGCTAATCATTCAGTGCATCATTTCATGGCATAGATTCTCTGGCGTCATGAAAAAAATAGTTAAACTAGAGTTGTACTCACAAATTGGTTCTCCAGTGTTGGAAATCAAAGCTGCTTATTTGAAAATTCATTTCTCATCACCTTTATTCATAAAAAGTTGGCCATCATCCTTTTTTAGTCTAAAGTACAATATGTACAAATGTTATGCAGTATTATTATAGACACAGACACAAAATTGGTGAAGGAAAGAACTATGTACTGTACATGTATTTATAGAGTATGTACATATGGATTGTAAAGATGATTTTTTGAAGAACTAGTGGCAAATCAATCAAACAACTAAACCAGTGATAACTCAACAAACAGTAAATATGTGTCATTTTGTCTGCCGAATGTGTATGTGGCCTTGGGCTCCAAGCAGAGCCAGCCCATGGCATAGGCGGTATAGGCGAATGCTAGGGGTGCTGCCCATCCATAGGGGTGCCACAAACGATGGAAGAAAAAAAATTCAGCAATATAACTACTTAGCCTGTTTTCTGGGTTGCCCACAGCATCACCCTGGTGCCCCCCCCCCCCCCCCCCCCACCCTAGTTATATATATATATATATATATATATATATATATATATCATGTCAAAAAGACCAAATCCCTCTGGTGTCCAGTGAAGAAAAAGAGACGAGGAGTAAAAACAGGAAGCAGAGAGAGGTGAATGAATGATTAGTTTATCTAATGCATAGTAGTTATCGTTGGAGTGTTACTAGTTTACTTTGGACAATAGTAATTTAATTTCGCTAATTTAACAAATAGCTAGAGATAACGTCAGTTACTTCCACCTTACAATCCGTGCAATTCATGTTAGGTTGCATGGTGAGAGGTATAAATTCAGGCCAGCACGTGGTATTGTTTACAGACACAGTGGCTGACAGGCTTGTAGTTGGAGCGGAGTAAGCAAAATAAACGAAATGAGCGACACCGAAGAAAAAGCAGTGCCCATGACCAGCTCGAAGGACAAAGACATTGGCAAGAAATGTCACTCAACTAGAAAAGTAGTTTGGAGATATTTACATTCCGACAAAAAACAGAGCAGCGTGCACTGCAAACTGTGCCGAAGACACGTGCCATCAAAGACAGGCAACACCACAAACCTGTTTCATCATTTGAAACAATATCACCCGTTAGAACACACAGGAAGTAAGAAATTACAGTCCCAAACAACTGTTGTTAGTGGTCCCTCGACAAGTACCAGGCCAGTACCCAGTGCGACTACCCAGCAGCAAACGATCATATCAGCATTTTCCAGCACCGTGCCTTACGACAAAAAAAAAACCCAAAAAGACACAAAGACGTCACAAATGCAATTGCATATTGCATTGCAAAAGACATGCTTCCCATTAGCACTGTCGAAAATTAGGGATTCAAGAAGCTTATCAGCTGCCACAGGGCAGCTTTAAAACCTGAGATTGTAGACAGACTTGTCTTTCTTCATCGTAACTTGTAGGGTAATGACTTTGTTTGTTTAAACTTGTACAGAAGATACTGAGCACAGCTGAGATTTTTCTTTTGTCTGAGCTGAGATTTATTTATTTACATTGTCAGCTAAAATACTTTTTAAAAAAATTTCAAACCATCTGTACAAAGGGTTTGGCATGCTGACCAGAATTAAGATTTCTTTGTCTATTTATTATTTTATTTATTGACATTATCCTTTAAAACACTTTTAAACTTTGCAGTCTGAGCCATCTTACATGTGCGCTATATCACACTGCAGCAAAACGACTGAAAAAGGATTTTACTTAATTTTGCTCATGCATATTTTGATGTTGAAAAAAGATTTCATCATTATAATTGTTTTGAATATTCTGCCTCAGATTTGTGAAATGTTCTGCTGTTTGGCAAGTGTTTGCCATGTTCTGACCATAAAGATTAGTTTAAAACCACAATTAACCGTGGTGGTGGAATTGGCAGTGATGCAAGGGGCACCAGCTAAAATCTTGCCTAGGGCACCAGATTGGTCAGGGCCAGCTCTGGCTCCAAGTAGATGGTGATAAATGCAATATTCAGATTTGGTGATTGCCATACTATGCCCCCCCCCCCCCCCAGGACTTGCACCTTAAGCTGATACAACCAACCCAATAACCAGCTTAAAGAGGCTCTCCAGTACACAGGTAAGTCTTGTTATAAATGACAGACATGCATTTGTGTTGGATGGGCAATTTTATTAATAAATAGTGGAGTAAAAAATAAGGTGGACAAAGCATTGAAAACATCCACTTTTTATAAGCAATCAACAAAAAAAACGAGCAAAAAACAAGCAGAATAAGATAAGAGGGTACTGGCTATCAATGAGGGAATAAAAGACTACGAATGGTGTATTTCAACCATATGGAGTGGTCACCTAGAATGGGTGGAGGAAGGGCTGACACCCAATTCACATGTGTCAGTACTCCCAGTGCCTAGAATCACATACTCAGCAAACAGTGATAAAGGTGAAAGTGCACGTTATCACTATTACATGTGTATCCACTTCATGCAATATAAGGAAGGAGAGCCACCATCCAGTAACCAACCCACAGGTGCAGCTGCACTACTTCTTGCTGGCAGGAGAAACGGGAAATGGTTGATATTTCCAATGAGCATTTAAAAAAAAACAAGCCAGTACCTGAGAAAGCAATAGATCTGAACAGGGAGGGGCTTGAGCCAGACACTCGGCTCTATGGCTGAAGTGCTAACTGAGATTGCCCAACCAAGTACAGCTGCACAGAGCAGGCCCTAGTACATACAACACAATACAGAAAATAATGAAGCTCAAACAAAAAAAAAGCCAGACCAATACCAAATAAATAATACAAAGTCGAATCTGAAAGTAAAAACTAAATTTGCAAAGACCAAAGCAAAATACATCAAAAGCTAAACACAAACAGCAACACAAATGGCAAGGCAAAAGAGGTAAAACAAAACTGCAGACACAAGCGAAACACAAAAAAAAGCCAGCAAAACATCAAAACAAGCTAAACCAAGTGTGTTGCACAAGGCAAAACGGCAATGGCAAAATCCTGCAGCAATTGCCTACACATACACACACACACACACACATTGTAGGTCTGTTGCGATGTAACAAAAGAGCATTAGTCTTTCTGCAGCAAGGCAGCCTCCAGCGAGGATGAAGCAAGCCAACCGGGCATACTTCCTAAGGACGCTACCTTCGGGGTTTAAACATGCAACCACCCAATCACCTTATTGTGTGTCAGTCAGGAAGTAACTACGGTGGCTGGGAAGGCACAAGTAACCCAGACAGAAGGCAAAGCTTACTTCTGGCTGGTTACATGTAGTTTGATGTTCAAATCACAGGAAATGAGACTTTATTTTGCCAATTAAAGCTGCTGTTCACATGCTGGTTTGTCATTGCATGGTGACATCACTGCCTTAAAAAGAGCTTCTCCATATCAGTCTCCACACAGCCTGAGAGGTCATCCTGCCTCCATCAGCATGCTTCCTCCTCGGCTGCTGTGTCTTAACCTGGTGTGCAAAGGGCAATTAAAACAACAGGCTTTGTGTCTGTCATTTCTAGTGCCGGTGGAAGCCACTGTGTTAAATCCAAAGCCTGTTATTTTGGCAGAAGAAGGAGGCATTGCTGGGGTAACGTGACCAATTAGGTGCCAATGACTGGATGTACTGCTCTGGTCTTGACCTGAACTAATGGAGCCGAAGCCTGTGTTGCAGGACAAGCTCTTTTCAGCTTGAAGAAAAGGAGAACAAACATTGGTCCTGACAGCAAGCAGCCTGCATGCCAACGACAACACTGTGTGTTTCTGCGTCACTGGTGCAAATACTGTGCTGCTGAGGGAGCAGCAGAACAAAAACATTAGAGGGGAAAAAACTGTGGGTGTTGTGGTTAGAATGTCCTCCTGCTGGTGCATGAGGTTTGCAAAAAAAAAACAATTGTTTTCTGGATCTCTTGTGAGACTTGAGACTTAGGCCCTGTTGCCACTAGACAGATGCATTCAGTTAGACAGACTGCATCCATTGTAAAATATTTCCCAGTACTTTATTATGCTGTAAAAGTTTATTAAATTCAACTTGCAATACATTTAAGGAGGCACACCCACATTTAGTATGTGGTCAGTGTTGACTGAGGAAATGAAAGCTATGTAGGATGGTGAAGTTACAGCCAAGTTTGGACATGGTCAGAGTGGCAGTGGAGATTCTCACAGTTGGTCAGCTGGTGTAGAGTCAATCTGTAACCCGACCAGTGGGGATGTGGTAGAATTGGAAAAAAATGGGAAGTGTCTTTAGGTTAAAAATGTCAATTCAGGCACTGAGAACTTAATACAAAAGGGTTTTATTTTCAGTATTTACACAAAACAGAGGTAATCATCATTTGTAACAGTATGTATGGCTTCAAAAACAATGCCAGTGTTATTTGAACTGGATTCAATATGCAGAAAACAATGATCAAGACAGTTTCAATTGTTATACATGCCAAAATATGTGTCAAGGGGGTATTAAAGGTACCAAAACACAGAGAAGTCAAGATTTTGATTACATGTGCGTGTACTGTCTTATGTTTCCTGTGAAACTCTTGAAAATTGATTTTTTTTATGTGACAGAAATGTATACATTCTACCCCTCCCTCATCAGTTTTTAGAAAATACTTCATTCAGTGCACAGAGATCTGGTGTTACCTCCGTTGACTCTAGAAGCATTCTTCAGGACTAGCATTTATAAAAGCAGACAATGGAGCACAATTGGTTAAACTTGGTGAAAGATTCATTTGAAAATAGCACTGTCACTTCTAATGTGGTTTTCAGGTTCATCTGTTGTGATTTAAATTGTTCAATTGGTGTTCAATGGCAGTTGATTTTTTTTTCTGAATTTTTCACTGAGCATTTCTGCGCTTTAAACAAGTAACAGTTAAAAAAAGAGAAAAATTCTGCATCCTCAGTTAAGGCCTTTTCTCATTGTTTTGTAGTGTGTGAGTGTCAGGGGGGGTCGAAAGCCACAACTGCCAACGTTGGCCTCTGGCACCCAACTCAGGTTCCCCAAATAGATCCGCCTGCCACAGACAACCAGGACACAGGAGTACGGGTACAAAAGCTTTATTATAAAAAACAATTCATGCAGGGACGGCTCACGCTCTGCTGACCCCACCCCTCCTAACCTTCCTCCCCCCCCCTCTCTATGGCGGCCCTTCCCTTGTCCCGCTCTCTCCTCACTCAGCCCGGCGTCCAGAGCGAGATTGCTGTGCTGTGTGTGGGGGAGAGGGCAATCTCAGACACCCCACGCTACCCCGTGCACACACACACACTCCACACTGTGTCCCCACAGACTCGCCTCCAGCGCCAGCCCTGGTGGCAGAAAAGAGACTCCTCTCGGCCGCCCAAGGGAGGGTACCACCCGCCAGGGAGGAGTGGGTCCTCACACACACACACAAACAAACACAAAGAGTGGGACACAGCTCGGCCCGTGCCGCTATGCCAGGCTCCGCTTGCGTCCCAAAATAAAACAAAACCAAGAGAGACGGAGTGCTGCTGATGCCCTTGGTCCAGACCGCTCCCTCTCGACGCTGGTGTTCGCCACTTGTCCTTCTCGCGCAGCTCCGGAGCAGGCGTTATGGCCGCGCTGGGGGAAAAGGAACACAGTGGCACGAATCACCCGCTCTGCTAGGCTGGGCAGACTGCAATAGGGGACGCATGCACACAAATGGTAACACCGTCAGTCACGTTCCTTACTGCACAGGGGCACAGCCCCGATTCGCCTCCTGCCCAGCCTGGGGTGTCGCCGCTCCAGCCTCGCTTCTCTTCTCCCGCCGGCTTCCGCTGCTTTGCCTGCCCCGGGCGTCACTCCTGGAAACGGTCTGGATCTGCAGCGCTCCGCCGTCACTCACTCCTCTCTCCTGCACCTATTAAAAGAGATCCCCTCGCGGGATCTCTCCCCCAAAACACAAAATAAACAAAACCAAGCTTAACCAAAATATTCCCAAACCGAAAGGAAAACCTGGCCGAAACGATAACCAAAATCCAAAGAAAACCAAACCAAACCAAACCAAACCAATAGCCCCGCCCCCCCCCATAAAACCTGAGGCGCAAAGCGTCCCCTGCCCCCCCCCCCCCCCTTGGATTTAACAGAAATGGAATAAATCCATACTGTACTCCACAGAGTACCGTCTATATTTTTTTCTGTGTCCTTCATGTTCTGTGTCATGTTGCAGAGTGGAGTTTGAAACAGACAGATGACAAAGCACAATGTTGCTCATCATTGCAACCCTCCATAAAAAGAACTGAACAGAGGTGCTACAAGGAGGTGAAAGAAAGCATTTAGCTCAGACCAAATTTCATCCTTGACACATTGCATACTCATCAGCATCTAGCCAAACAAGCAATAAACGGTATTGCTCTGACTAATGCTTCATATAACTAATGGTAATGTTTCAGAAGCTGTGCAAATTGTGTTTTTGGTTGATCATTAACACCTCTATTACATGAAGAAGCTGGGTTTGACCACATCCTTGCCTGTTGTGAATTAGAAAGGTCTTACTCATGCAACAAGTAAGTCAGTCTTGAGGATGTTCATCACCATGTCATTTTATTTCTATGCAGAGTATGTTTAAGACTTAAGGCATTTTTGACAGCTAGTTTCAAGTTTAGAAGCTGAAATCTATAACTTTTCAGAGAACTACACCACAGTGTACAAACTACCTATCTCCTCATCAGCATGTCTTTACCCTGTTTAGCTATGATGTTGAATTTCAGGCCCTGGAAAGTTTTGGTAAAGGTAATGATATTGAAAATCCTACTAAAGTACAAACATATGGACTTAGATTTCTTGTGCGCTTGCTCTCCTGCATTTACTGTGAAACACTTGATTTTTTTTTTTTTTTAGACGTGACAGAAAGTGTGTTCATTCTACCCCTCCCCCTCCAGCATTTACAAAATACTTCACTCAGTGCACAGAAATCTGGTGTTACCTCAAGACGCAAAAAGTAAACGATGGAGAACACTTGGTTGAAATTGGTGAAAAATGCATTTGCAAAAAGTCCTGTCACTTCCAATGTGGTTTTGAATTTCATCCTCTTGGGGATGGAAAAGTTAGTGGAGATGGAGTTTGAATGTCCATGCTCTCCCAAGAAGAATGCCATATTTTCCATATTGTTCTTTTTGGTCCCAATGTTTGTTGTGATCCCCCTGATGCTACTTGTGCAACCTAAACTCAGCTGTCTGAACCAAACTGCAAGCATCGTTCCTGGAGTCATCTGGCTGTTGCTGCTCTTCTTCGATGGTCAGTACTATGCATGTGCACAGACTTATTGGGATGGGAGTCTCACGACAAAGAAGGAAGAAACCATCGGCTGGCGATGGTGCTGCCCAGCTAACAGCAGTGAAGCTGAAATTAAACAGCTGATGCAGCGCTTACAAACGTTTCGCTCAGATTCTCAGGTAAGAATTCTCAGGTACTTTTTATATCCTTCAGTATAATTATATTTATACTACTTACATATGTAGCATATGTGTGTTTCTTTTAATTTACACACACACACACACAATTCTAAAATTTTAAGGTAAATCTATATATATATATATATATATATATATATATATATGTATGTATTCTTTTTTGCAGTTCATTGGTCTTGCTCTCCTCAGTGGCCTTGGTGCTGGGCTATTTGTAGGGCTGTGCGTTCATTATTACTGTAACTGTGGTAAGGGGGATGAAGAGGAAGGACCAGAATCAGAGGAAATGGAGCAGATTTCACCCTGATACAAGATGCCTACTATCTTGTTGTTGAATTTGTTGCACATGCATGATTACAGCCCTAAAATGACAAAATGATACTTACCATATTAATGAAAGATAACAGTTTCCAGATGTAGACCTGTTTGTTACAAATGATATTGGATGTTGGATTAAAACAGTGTGATTGTACAGTATTCTGAAAGTTAGCACTTACTACTGCTTAAAGCAAACCCTATCGACCATTTATACTGTCGCGACAGTGTGATGAATATGTACCAGCTTTTGTTTTTCTTCTTCATGCTATGTTCAGACATGAAAATAAATGATGTATAAGCACTTGAAAGTGTTGTAAGTCATTCACTGATGGAACAAAAAGCACCCAGATGAAATCTACAGCTGGGTATGTCTTCTAAAACAAAAGACCATGAGGCTCATGAGTGTCTCAGTCACTAAGGTGCTTCTCTTCAGTGCAGGCCAAACCCTATGGCTCTGGTTCAATCCCATCTGTGTCATCAGCCAACACTGACCAGAAACCTACAATGGTGGAACAAAGCTAATTTAGTGTGGATAGTGTGGGGTTGTCAGCAGGGTATCCTCGTCTCTCTGTCCTCAGACACCCCGTTATATGAACCCCATAGCTGAAGTCAGAGGAGCTGTGCCTATCCTCCAATAATCCTCCTTGCTTACTCCATTGTCATGCACTGTGGGATTTGTAGTTTGAAAAATAGCTGTTGGCTGCAAGTGAGTGCATTGGGGGATTGCATTAATGACACTGTAAGTGTCATCATGCCTCTCCAGTTGATCCAGAATCCAGCAGCTCATCTGATCTACAACCAATCAAAATACTCATAACTCATGTAAAGCCAAGATTGGAGCATTAGGACAGTGCCTTCATACCTACAATTGATTATCAGACCCTACACTCATGTGAGACAAACCCTCTTTTCTACTGGGTACCATTATTAGTAGTTGAAGGTCCTTAGGTCATGTAAATTTGATAGGATATTACAGTGTGTGAAGAATGAACCTCATACATCACAGATTTTAAATGACTGAAAACATACTCAGTAAAGTGTGGCAGATTGAATTGAGAGGTGAATGTTTGTTTAAATTAAGTATTTAGAGCATGTGGTCTTAATTTGCAATTACCAAGCTTCTCAATACCAGGAAGAGATCAATTCAGTTTCAGTTCTGCATAACTTTTGTTCAAGTGTGTGCGTGTGTGTGTGTGTGTGCGTGTGTGTGTGTGTGTGTGTGTGTGTGTGTGTGTGTGTGTGTGTGCGTACGTGCCTGCTTGCACACGTGCGGTGTGTGTGTATGGGGTGGTGGCGGCAGTGTAGCATAGGGGTTAAGGAGCAGGACTCATAACTGAAAGGTTGCTGATTCAATTCCCTACTCCTGTACCCTTGAGCAAGGTACTTAACCCACAACTGCCTCAGTAAATATCCAGCTGTATAAATGGATAACATTGTAAAAACCCATAATTGATGTAGGTCTGCTAAATGAGTCTGCTAAATGCTAACAATGTAATGCTAACACGCTCTTGGCTGGCCTACCTGCATGCACGATTACGCCTCTGCAGTTGATACAGACTGCGGCTGCATGTCTGGTTTTCAACCAACCAAAAAGGGCTCACGGTACACCTGTCTTGGTCTCGTTCCACCGGCTCCCTGTGGCTGCCCAGATTCAAGGCTCTGATGCTTGTGTACAGGGTGACCAAGCAACCTACCTACCTGAACTCATTGCTGCAACCCTATGTTCACTCCCAACTGCCACGCTCTGCTATCAAACAGCGTCTGGTGATCCTGTCGCATCGCAGTGTAAAATCACTATCGAGGACTTCCTCTGCCGTTGTCCCCTGATGGTGGAATGAACTTCCACACTTCATCCAGTCTGCCATGTCCCTGTCTGTCTTCTTGAACTTATCATGTCTCAAACTGTCTCTTACTAAATTATAAAATAATATATTAAAAAAATGTAATCTAATGGTTTAACACACTCGTTAGCTTTACCTGCTCCTTTGTACCTTACCTGGCCAACCAATGAAAACTCATCATGCAGTGCTTCTAATATTGTTGACTCTATATGGTTTTTCGCTTGTGTTGTACTGTACCTCACTTGTATGCTTTGGATAAAAGCGTCTGCCAAATTGCCAAATGCATTAATGTAAATGTGTGTGTGTGTGTGTGTGTGTGTGTGTGTGTGTGTGTGTGTGTGTGTGTGTGTGTGTGTGTGTGTGTGTGTGTGTGTGTGTGTGTGTGTGTGGGAGGGGCAGTGGCAGCAGTGTAGCGTAGGGGTTAAGCAGCAGGACTCATAACCGAAAGGTTGCTGGTTCGATTCCCCACGGGGGCACTGCTCCTGTACCCTTGGGCAAGGCGAGGTACTCAACCCACAGTTGCCTCAGTAAATATCCAGCTGTATAAATAGATAACATTGTAAAAACCCATAATTGAAGTAGGTCTGCTAAATGAGTCTGCTGCTGTGTTGACCAGTTGGATTTGTTTGCAGCTCTGCCAGTGTTAGTTCCAGTTTTAGATGTGCAGGAATATGACAACTCTGGCTTGGGAATACATTCAACAGGGGTATCCTGCCTTATACCTAGTCTCACCTGTAATGGTGTATAATATGAGGTAAAGTAAAGGTAGGGATGAGTACTATGGGTGGGGATAGGTAGTAGGGTACTAAGAAAGTGGATGAGTGTTGCATATGAGGGCTGGGGATGTGCATAGGGTATTGAAAGTGTGGATGGGTATAGGACAAAGTGTGGGGGGGGGTGATTCTTTGTGTGGGGAGTGAAGTGTGGGGTTGAAATCATATGGGAACTGCATATTCATGTTTAGATCAACTAGTGAATGTCATTTGAGACGGCATACATCACGCCTCTATTGTGGGTGCGTTTGTTGCCTGATTATTTTGGCTGTCAGCCTACGCGATCTTTCTGCAGCACTGTTGTCGGAAAACAAGACGTCATTCTCTCCACAGTCTCTGTGTAACATCAGCAATTGGACTTGTCTTACTCATAATGTGTAACACACATGCGCTAGCATCTTAACATTTATCCTACCAAATACTCACTGCTAATAAAGCTAGCTAACTTAACACCAACACACAAACATTAGCACCCCTTCTACCAACCTTATATTTATTCTACCATTGAATAAGCACCGTTGCACGAACATGTTCCTCACAACAAAACAGACAGAAATGCACACACTGCACGTTATACACCTTCTCTCCGACCCCAGCTGACATTATTCCTTCTGCACCAAATCCACCTGCTTCCTTGTTCTGCAGCCTCTGCCATCTCCTTAACTGCCTGACGTCAGCTCTGCCCCTAGTCAAGGTCCTCAGCTCATCTTGTGACACAAGTTGCAAAAATAGCAAATATGATCTGATAGGTAAGCCTTCCACTATCATAATATCTGAGTGTTAAAGTAAATAGCTTTTTGAAAAAATTTCTGTTCCTTCTCTTTTTATGTGCCATGCATTGGCCAGCACCATAACACACTCACTATGCATGATGGGAAAAGCCCCATCAACACACAATAGTATAAGAATAAATTTTTGTAGTTTTTCTATTTCTCCCTCAGTCAACAGCATATCACACATATAACAATAGGGATGGGTAAGGGGTAAGAAAGGGGCTCAGTGCAGAGTATAGGTTAGAGTAAGAGAGGGAAAGGGTGTAGAGTATAGGGTTGAGTAAGATGGGATGGGTAAAGAGCATGGGATAGAGAGAGAAAGAGGATGGAGTAGAGTAAAAGAAGAGATGGGTATTAAAAGTGTTGACAGGATTAGGTTGTTAGTGTTGATGAATGTGGGGTATCTATGGTGAGGATGAGTGTAGGATATGGGGTAGAGTAAGAGAGGGGTTGAGTGTAGTGTATGGGAGGGTAGAGTAAGGGTTGGGGATAGGTGTTACGTGTAGGGATGGGAGAAAGTTATGAAGTAGGTGGGGGGTGGGGGTTAATACCCTGGGTTGGGGTTGAAGTAGAGGTTGAAATGATACAGGAACTGCCCTGTCATGTAAAACTCATCTAGTGAACCACAAATAAACAGCTCTTTGCAGCTCTGTCAGGTATAGTGGTTGGGCTGCAACCTTTTGCTCAGAAAACAAGATGTCATCTGCTCCACAGTCTCTGTGTAACACAGCAATGGGACTCATCTTAATTATAATGTGTAAGTATGCTGCAACAACCTATCCTTGAGAGATAAAAATCACATTATTAATCCGTTGTGATATTTATCAGTAAGAGCAGGTGATACAAATGCACTACCTATGTTTGATGGTGCTAAACCTTTTTGCAATTGAACTTGTCAGTTGAACAGACAAACTTGTAATTAATTAGCTGCATCTTAGATTCTGATTTGACACTTGAAAAATATGTCAAAAGACAGAACAAGCCTGCCACTACCACTTAAGAAATATTTGAAATTAAGAATCTGAACAGCCTCTTAAAGATTATTCCTGCTGAGTTTATCTTTGCTGGATTACTGTAGCTTTCCTTTTTCATGTCTAAATGGCAGTTTTCTTCCCCGACTACAGTTAATTCAAAATGCTCCAGTCTGCATGCTAACTAAAAGTACACAGAGAACACACTGAGTGTGCTACCTTAGTCTGCTGCTTTGTGTTGAGAAAACGGAGCTTCATACTCTACACAGTCTCAGTGTAGCATCAACAGTGGTCTGCATTTTACTCCTAATGTGTATATAATGGGCATTATTTTGCCTACATCCTGCTTTTCATCCATTCCAATATATATTTCTAACAAGGTATCATCTGATTAACAATTTCTGTTTTTCTTCCCTGTGAAGTCACAGCAGCAAACATTGTCAAATGTCATGCAACAGGTACGTGTGGGTAACTTTGCTATTTTATTATCTTCTAATTAGCACATTGAAAATATTATGTCAACTGATTACTTTTTATCTGAATGTGTAATCGATTGTATGTTCATGTCTGTACCATGATCTGTACAGGACAGGAATGAGATCAATATCCTTGGAGATTTAGCTCCACATTGGATGTGTCCTAATGCATGCTTTCTCCTGTTAATGTTGCAGTTGAACTCAATTCAGCAAAGATTACGTGGAGAGAAGGCCAGGTGAAAGTGGGTGAAGATTTAGAATTTAGCTGTAGCAGCTCAGGTCTCTGGGCAGATCACTACAACACCACATCCACACACTTCAACATGTACCTCTGCAAAAATGGAGTTGGGATACAGATGAAAATGCAGCAGAAGGGTCAAATCTACACAAATTTCACCCTTAGGACAGTAAGCGAGGACAATTCAGGCGACTACAGCTGTGTGTACTCACAGTCAAAACACATGCCCAGTGAAGTGAGATGCAAAGGGGAGAACTCCGTCTCTATCAAGGTCTCTGGTAAGGATGCACTGCTTGGCTCCCTTATTTATTAAGCTGATGTATTTATTAATTTTTTGTTTAAGAATCTTCACAACATTTAGTGATGAAGAATCTAATCTTGAAAGCAAGTAATAAATTGTGAATTGTAGTTAACATTCAGAGACAAATGTGATTGCTCACTGTCCTGTTGTATGTTTTCTCCTGTTAACATTGCAGCCGATATCCACTCAGCAAACATTACTTGGAAGGAAGACCAGGTGAAAGTGGGTGAAGATGTAGAATTGACCTGTAGCAGGTCAGGTGTCTGGGCAGATCACCACAACATCACATCCACACACTTCAACATGTACCTCTGCAAGAATGGAGTTGGGATACTAATAAGGGATGAGAAGGGTGAACGCTATGCAAGTTTCCCCCTTAGGATAGTAAGCAAAGAAGATTCAGGCAACTACAGCTGTGTGTACTCACAGTTAAAATACCTACCCACTGAAGTGAGATGCAAAGGGGAGAAGTCTGTCTCTATCAAGGTCTCTGGTAAACATGTGCCACTTGACTCTCATTTATTACGTATTGATTCACTTATTGTTGTTGTTTAAAAACCTTAAAATCCTCTGCAATGCAGCATCTAAACTCTAAATCTTATAATAAATTGTGCACTTGATTAATGTCATTTGTCATTTTGTGATTTTGCTGTCATTCAGAGGTAAACATGATTACTGTGAAACAGGACAAATATTTAGAATTTGTCCTGTTTCATATATAAATATAAATAGAATTTGAAATTTAAAGTGTCTTGAATTTTGAACTTGTTTGATATCATTGTATAACAATAAATGCACTACCGAAGGCATTATTCCTTCAAGATTAACTTACCACACACAATTCAACAGATACACCACAGCTGAACTCAGAGAAGCCTGTAGTTACCGTACAGCAGTCAAACAGTGATGGTAAGAATATGTGTATATTCGGGGATTGAATGCATGGCACCCCATCCTCCTACATGGTCTCTGCAGTTGTAGATGTCATGGTACCAAGTTTAAATGCCAATCTGGGAACTATTGAAGGGGAGTGAAAAGGGGGCGATGAAAAAATATAACGAATAAAAAAGATGGGTGAACTTGATTGATGTCATTTTGCACTGCCTGTACCGTACTGAACTTTCAGAGTCAAACATGATTGCTCATTGTAAAGAGCGAGAAATAACTAGGCATAATAATGGAAGTCTAGCTCGTTGAACAATGTTCAGGTGATGTTTCATGTCAGTTATGCTCTATTGCTGTTGCTTTATTTCCAATTTCATTCAGCAAGTCATACCCCTTAAATGTGAAAACCACTAGTGGTTATAGTTCAGTATAGAAGAGCGGAGTAAAAACACAAAGAATGATTTAGAACGTAAATTAAAATACAAAAAAAAAATGGTTACTGTCCTTTTGACAGTTTTATGATAAGAGCTTGTGTACAAGAGGGCCCTCCATTGCAATTTAATGCAACTTGATCTTTTTTATTGATACTAATTTGTATACATCACTCTTCTTAGGTTCAACAGAAAATCGGGTGTTTATGAACAATTTCATCAGACTGCTTTGTTCAGCAGCTTTGGTGATTATCATCCTAGTGGCTTTCATGATAATATGTTTTTTTCACTCAGGACCAGGTAATATTGTCATTTTTTCTTAAATGTTTTGATTAAAAAGGTTTTTAATCTTTTGATTCTGCAGTAATGCTGAATTGTATAACCAAAATCACAAATTGATAAATTTGATGTCACATTTAGTTCAGAAAAAAATCACACTCAAGAGTTGTGGAAGAATTTGTCTTGGGTTTTGGACGTAAGCATTCAATAAAAATTACAAAAAAAAGGAAGAAATCTTTTAATAGGGGGTCAGGGCATTTGGGGGTATTAAAGCAATGGAACCAATGTTGAACAATCTGTACAGTGTCTGCACATGACATCTTAAGCTATGCATAAGTCTTCATTTCAAACATGGCAATGCTTGTATGGCAGGACAAAGCATAATTCCTTTTTCAATAATTCACAGCAAAAAAGAGAGAAGCCAGAAAACCCACTGAACTGTATGAGGTAAGTTGATGTGAGGGAAATGTTATAACACATAACACTCTTTTAAATTACAAAATAATGTGTCATTGGAAAGCTGCAGTCCTGATGTGTTTTTCTGTCTCAGATGTCTGTTTTGCAGGGAGAATGACTGGCCACCATTATTACTAGTCAAGGTCTTCAGCTCATATTGTGAGAGAAGCTGCAAAAATAGCAAATATGATGGTATATTCCACTCTGAAGGATGAGCCTTCCATTATCGTTAAATTTTAGTTTTAAAATAAATAGATTTTTGTAAAAATTTATGTTTCTTCTTCTTATGTGATGTGCATCGGCACATATTCGGCAATAACACACTCGCTGTGCATGATGGGAAAAGCCCCGTCAACACACAATAATATAACACTATAGAGGCTTTTTGCATTTCAGTAGTTTTTCTATTTCTCCCTCAGTCAACAGCATATCATGCATCTATCCATGGGGATAGGTGTAAAAGAGGGTATGGGTGTACAATATACAGTAGAGTTAGAGAGGGTATGGGCAGGAGCGCAACTACCTGTTTCTTTAGATACATGCAAAACCCTATTTAGCGCCCTCCTTGAAATGTCACAGTGTTTGAACAGAATGCACAACATCTGACATTCCAGCTGTAGGTCTAAACTACGGATTTATGGTTTACAATTTACTGTGTCACAAACATACTCCATATTTAACACTTCAGAGTCAATTCAAAGTTAATGTTTATGTTAATATGTCCTATCTGCGATACCCCAACAGTAAAGTTAGCCAACATCATGTAGCAGCTAACTGCTCAAGTGTACAGCTAGTTAACTAGCTACCTACCTAACTATCTAACTAGTTAACTAGACAGCTACCAGACCTTGCCGTTGGGCAAACGGCCCAACAAATAGTAGGTACGCTAGCTAGCAAGGTCTGTGCCCTGCCCTCAAGAGAATTCTTAATGTTACCTAACTCTTTTCAGATGTATTGTTTTGTGTAAGCCAATTATTAAACGTTTTCTGCATTTTAATTTTCTCTGTTTCCTGCTACCTCTATCTTTTTTCTGTTTTGGGCACCAGGCCTATTTTGTTCTCCATTTTGTGTTATCTCCTCCTATGTGAATGCACTACTAGACCAGAAGCGAGCGGTCTTTATGGATGATAGAATTCTGCGTTGGTTGCTGGGTGTCCCACACTACTCACAACCACTCGCGCTCCTTACTAGGTCTATGCCCGTGACTGATATTGCTTAGTGCTGGTACCGTATGAATTAAATAGTAGATTATGTATTATTTTTGTTATTTAATAGTTATTTTAAAACTGACTTTCCGTTCCCGCTGTGCAAGTGTTACCATGGTATATTTCACGCATATTTCACCGCCCCCCCATGACAGGATTAGGGTGTTAGTGTGAAGGGATGTATGGTATTAATGGTGGGGATGGGTGTAGAGTATAACGTACCGTAACAGAGGGGTTGAGTGAAGTGTATAGGGGAAGTAGAGTAAGTGTTGGGGATAGGTGTTACGTGTAGGGATGGGAGAAGGGTATGAAGTAGGTGGGGGGTGGTGGTTAATACCCTGGGTCGGGGATGAAGTAGAGGTTGAAATGATACAGGAACTGCCCTGTCATGTAAAACTCATCTAGTGAACCACAAATAAACAGCTCTTTGCAGCTCTGTCAGGTATAGTGTGTCAGGGCTCAGGCAGGGACTCAGACGCGGACCACGGGAGCTTCGGGTTCCAAGCGTCTTAGACAGAATCGTATATCGGAAAACGGGCAGGGTCGAAAACCGGAAGGCAGTCCGTGGGCAGAGCGAGGATCGGGAAAACGGGAGCAGGCAAGGTCGGGAACCGGACAGGCAGGCAATCAGGCGAACGAGGCAAGGAGGCAGGCAAAAACGAGGTCGAGGGGAAAAAGCAGGGTCAAAAAACGAGAAACCGGCAGACAGAAGCAAAAATGCAAACGCGGGGACGAAACAGGCGAAAAACACTGTGACGAACTAGCAACAGGACAGGGAAAAGCAGGGAAGATATAGGGCAGGGCAGACGAGGGAATGGGAAGCAGGTGTGCAGGCAATCAGGCGGGCGGAGACCGGGCGGGGAGCGGGGCAGGACTAAAACACAAGGAAAACAAAAGCACATGGGCAAAGGAAAAAACAAAAACTCGACAGCTAAGGAGGCGGAGCACTGACAGTACCCCCCCCTCTACGGACGCCCCCAGGCGTCCCAGCGGGTGCGCCAGGATGCCGGCGGTGGAAATCCCTGATGAGGGCAGGATCCAGGATGTCCCGGGCAGGGACCCAACACCTCTCCTCGGGACCGTAGCCCTCCCAGTCCACCAGGTACTGGAATCCCCGTCCCCGGCGCCGGACCTTAAGCAGGCGGCGCACGGTGTAAGCCTCCGTTCCGTCGATCAGGCGAGGCGGCGGAGGAGCCCTCGGAGCCGGGCAGAGGGGGCTTCTTATGACAGGCTTGACTCTGGAGACATGGAAGGTGGGGTGGATCCGACGGAGCGAGAGCGGGAGCTTGAGCCGAACCGCTACGGGACCAATCACCTTGGCAATAGGAAAGGGGCCGATGTAGCGGGGTGTGAGCTTGCGGGAATCCGTCCTGAGGGGAAGATCCCTAGTGGAAAGCCACACCCGTTGACCCAAGCGATAGCGGGGGGCTCTGGAACGGTGGCGATCGGCGAGCCGCTTAACCTGCGCTGAGGAGCGAAGCAGGGCGAGCCGTGCACGTCTCCAGGTGCGGCGACATCGCCGGATGAAGGCAGCTGCCGAGGGGACGCCGACCTCCTCCTCCTGGGCTGGGAACAGGGGGGGCTGGTACCCTAGACAGCACTGGAAAGGGGACAGTCCCGACGATGATGAGGGCAGGGAGTTAATGGCGTACTCCACCCAGGGCAGTTGCTGGCTCCATGCTGACGGCTCCTGGGAGGTGAGACACCGCAGTACGGTCTCCAATTGCTGGTTCGCCCGCTCGGACTGGCCGTTGGACTGGGGGTGGAACCCAGACGACAAACTGACCGTGGCACCCAGCAGCCTGCAAAAGGCCCTCCAGAAGTGAGAGGTGAACTGGGGGCCGCGGTCGGACACCACGTCTGTGGGCAGCCCGTGTAGCCGGAACACGTGGTGGATAAGCAGTTGGGCTGTCTCTCTGGCAGAGGGGAGTTTGGGGAGTGGGACGAAGTGAACGGATTTGGAAAACCGATCTACGACGGTGAGGATGGCGGTGTTTCCGTCAGATGAGGGCAGACCGGTGACGAAATCCAGAGCGATGTGGGACCAGGGTCGTCGGGGAACTGGCAGGGGTTGCAGCAGGCCAGCGGGCGGCTGGTTAGATGTCTTGTTTCGGGCGCAGACCGAGCAGGCAGAAACGAAGCTGCGGACGTCCTCCTTCATGGTGGGCCACCAGAACCGCCGACTGATGAATGCCGCCGTACGTCTGGCGCCGGGATGGCAGGCGAGTCTGGACGAATGCCCCCATTGCAAGACCTGAGAGCGGACAGAACGCGGAACAAAGAGGCGATTAGGGGGGCAGGAGCTAGGACCCGGTTCGGTCCGGAGGGCGGCGTGGACGACGTTCTCAATGTCCCATTGTGCCGCTGCAACCAAGCATCGGGCAGGTAAAATGGTGCTGGGTTCCGGAGTCTCGTCTGCTGGCGCGAACTGGCGAGACAGGGCGTCGGGTTTCCCATTCTTGGTTCCCGGTCGGTAGGACAGAGTAAAGTTGAACCGGGAAAAAAGCAGAGACCAGCGGGCCTGTCGGGGGTTCAGACGCTTAGCCGACCTGATATACTCCAAGTTCTTATGATCTGTCCATACCAGGAACGGCGTCTTTGCCCCCTCCAGCCAATGCCTCCACTCCTCCAGCGCCAGTTTAACTGCTAGTAGCTCCCGATCGCCGATGTCGTAATTGCGCTCCGTGGGCGAGAGGCGATGGGAGTAGTAAGCGCAGGGGTGGAGTCTGCTGTCGGTGGCAGAGCGCTGAGACAGGACTGCCCCCACCCCCACGTCTGAGGCATCCACCTCCACGATGAACTGCCGGGCAGGATCGGGCTGGGTCAGAATGGGCGCTGAAGTGAAGCGGCCCTTCAAGTTGCGGAACGCCTCCTCTGCTCCCGGGGACCAGGTAAATGCCCTGTTGACAGATGTCAAGGCAGTGAGGGGAGCCGCTATCGTACTGTAATTTCGAATGAAGCGGCGGTAAAAGTTAGCAAAGCCGAGGAAGCGCTGCAGCTCTCGACGGGAAGTGGGGCGAGGCCACTCCTCTACAGCTCGCACCTTCTGCTGGTCCATTTGGATGTTACCCGCCGTGATCACGAAACCCAGGAAAGAGACGGTGTCCCGATGGAATTCGCATTTCTCTGCCTTGACATACAGGTGATTCTCCAGCAGGCGCTGGAGAACCCGACGGACATGCTGGACGTGTTCGGGTAATGAACGGGAGAAGACGAGTATGTCGTCCAGGTAAACGAACACATACTGGTTCAGCATGTCACGGAGGACATCGTTTACCAGCGACTGGAACACAGCTGGGGAATTCGTCAGACCGAATGGCATGACCAGATATTCATAGTGCCCGGAAGAAGTGTTGAAAGCAGTCTTCCACTCGTCTCCCTCACGGATACGGATCAGGTGGTAGGCGTTGCGGAGGTCGAGTTTAGTAAAGACGGTGGCCCCTTGCAGCGACTCAAAAGCAGTGGACAGGAGCGGTAGGGGGTAGCGATTCTTAACGGTGATGGCGTTGAGACCACGGTAATCAATGCAGGGACGGAGGGAGCCGTCCTTCTTCCCTACGAAGAAAAATCCAGCCCCGGCAGGCGAGGAGGACGGGCGGATGATCCCGGCAGCTAAAGACTCTCGGATGTAGCGATCCATGGCCTCCCTCTCTGGCGGGGACAGGGAGTACAGGCCCCCCCTTGGGGGTGAGGAGCCGGGCAGGAGGTCGATCGCGCAGTCGTAGGGGCGATGCGGAGGAAGCGAGGTGGCGCGGGACTTGCTGAAAACCGGCTTCAAGTCCAGGTACTCCGGCGGCACTGCCGACAGATCCGGGAATTCCTCGGGCGAGGGAGCGTCTAGCGGCGCGGGAGCCAGAGCATCGCGAAGACAGTGGGAGTGGCAGAATGGGCTCCAGCCCAGAATCTTGTTGCCCTGCCAGTCGACGTGAGGGTTGTGCCGAGCGAGCCAGGGATGGCCCAGGACCACGGAAGCTTGTGGGGTGTCTAATATGTGTAGAACGATCTCCTCGCGATGGTTGCCGGAGATGAGGAAGCTCACAGGGGGGGTGGCGTGAGTGATGCGGACCAGCGGGGCCCCGGTGATGGCGTGGGCTTCTAGCGGTGAGCGCAGCGGAACACGGGGCAGCTGCAATTGGGCTGCCAGACCGGCATCGATGAAATTCCCGTCAGCCCCCCGAATCGAGTAGCACTGAGACGGCGTGGGGCTGGCCCCCGATGAGCAGAGCGGCTGAAAAAAGAGGGCGGACTCCAGGGGACTGGCTTAAGGGGGTCACGCTCACCTGTACTCCCCTTGCTACGGGTGAGCGCTGGCCCTTTACCGGACAGGTCGCCACGAAATGCCCTGACTGCCCGCAGTAAAGGCAGGACCCGGCGCTGATTCTCCTCTGTCGCTCGGCAGGGGACAGGCGAGTCAGGCGAGCGTGGTCGACCTGCATCGGCTCCAGGGAAGCAGGCGGCGGAATAGCAGGGCTGTGCACAACTGGCGTGGGCAGTTGTGCTCGAGAGGGGCTCGGCAGTTCACTGACTCCTCTCTCCCGGCGCCGCTGCGCCAGGCGCTGGTCGACTCGGATAGCCAGGTCCACCAGGGCGTCAAAGCTGGCCGGCAGTTCCCGGGTGGCCAGCTCATCCTTGACGGACTCAGAAAGGCCGTGGAGAAAGACGTCGTATCGAGCCTCCGTATTCCAGCCGCTGGAGGCAGCGAGAGTGCGGAAGTCAATGGCAAAGTCCGACACTGACCGACGCCCCTGGCGAATCAAGAGCATCTCCCTCGCCGCCTCGCGACCATGTCTGGATCGATCGAAGACCCTCTTCATCTCCTCCGCAAAGGCCGCGAAGGAACGGCAGAAAGGGACGCCGGCGTCCCAAACCGCAGTGCCCCACTCCCTGGCGCGTCCCGTCAGCAGGGTAATGACATAGGCGACCCTCGCCCGGTCCGTGGGAAACGTGGAAGGCTGTAGTTCAAAAACCAGGGAGCACTGGGAGAGGAACGACCGACAGGTTCCCGGATTCCCCGTGTATGACTCGGGAGGTGGCAGACGGGGCTCCCGGTTAGGGGGTACAGTAGGAGCAGATGGGGGGGCTGCAGCGGGCGGCGAGGGGCGGTTATCCTGGCTCAGCTGCAACTGCTGCAGCTGAGATGTGATGCTGGCAAGGCTGGCAGCGAATCCCTCCAGGGACCGGCCGATGGTTCTCAGCTGGGTTTGGTGCCCCCCCAGCAACGCGCCCTGCAGCTCCAGTGCAGCCTGCAACTGGGGTAGGTCCGCTGAGTCCATGATGGCTAGTTCGTGCTGTCAGGGCTCAGGCAGGGACTCAGACGCGGACCACGGGAGCTTCGGGTTCCAAGCGTCTTAGACAGAATCGTATATCGGAAAACGGGCAGGGTCGAAAACCGGAAGGCAGTCCGTGGGCAGAGCGAGGATCGGGAAAACGGGAGCAGGCAAGGTCGGGAACCGGACAGGCAGGCAATCAGGCGAACGAGGCAAGGAGGCAGGCAAAAACGAGGTCGAGGGGAAAAAAGCAGGGTCAAAAAACGAGAAACCGGCAGACAGAAGCAAAAATGCAAACGCGGGGACGAAACAGGCGAAAAACACTGTGACGAACTAGCAACAGGACAGGGAAAAGCAGGGAAGATATAGGGCAGGGCAGACGAGGGAATGGGAAGCAGGTGTGCAGGCAATCAGGCGGGCGGAGACCGGGCGGGGAGCGGGGCAGGACTAAAACACAAGGAAAACAAAAGCACATGGGCAAAGGAAAAAACAAAAACTCGACAGCTAAGGAGGCGGAGCACTGACATAGTGGTTGGGCTGCAACCTTTTGCTCAGAAAACAAGACGTCATCCGCTCCACAGTCTCTGTGTAACACAGCAATGGGACTCGTCTTAATTATAATGTGTAAGTATGCTGCAACAACCTATCCTTGATAGATAAAAATCACATTATTAATCCGTTGTGATATTTATCAGTAAGAGCAGGTGATACAAATGCACTACCTGTGTTTGATGGTGCTAAACCTTTTGTGATTGAACTAGTCAGGTGAACAGACAAACCTGTAATTAATGAGCAGTATCTTAGATTCTGAATTGACACTTGAAAAATATGTCAAAAGACAGAACAAACCTGCCACTACCACCTAAGAAATATTTGAAATTAAGAATCTGAACAGCCTCTTAAAGATTATTCCTGCTGAGTTTGTCTTTGCTGGATTACTGTATCTTTCCTTTTTCATGTCTAAATGGCAGTTTTCTTCCCCGACTACAGTTAATTCAAAATGCTTGTCTGCATGCTAACTAAAAGTACACAGAGAACACACTGAGTGTGCTACCTTAGTCTGCTGCTTTGTGTTGAGAAAACGGAGCTTCATACTCTACACAGTCTCAGTGTAGCATCAACAGTGGTCTGCATTTTACTCCTAATGTGTATATAATGGGCATTATTTTGCCTATATCCTGCTTTTCATCCATTCCAATATGTATTTCTAACAAGGTATCATCTGATTAACAATTTCTGTTTTTCTTCCCTGTGAAGTCACAGCAGCAAACATTGTCAAATGTCATGCAACAGGTACGTGCTGGTAACTTTGCTATTTTTGTATCTTCTAATTAGCACATTTAAAATATTATGTCAACTGATTACTTTTTATTTGAATGTGTAATCGATTGTATGTTCATGTCTGTACCATGATCTAGGACAGGAATGAGATCAATATCCTTGGAGATTTAGGTCCACATTGGATGTGTCCTAATGCATGCTCTCTCCTGTTAATGTTGCAGCTGAACTCCACTCAGCAAAGATCATGTGGAGAGAAGGCCAGGTGAAAGTGGGTGAAGATATAGAATTTAGCTGTAGCAGCTCTCACTACGACACCATATCCACACACTTCAACATGTACCTCTGCAAAAATGGAGCTGGGATACAGATGAAAATGCAGCAGAAGGGTCAAAGCTACACAAATTTCACCCTTAGGACAGTAAGCGAGGACAAATCAGGCGACTACAGCTGTGTGTACTCACAGTCAAAACACATGCCCAGTGAAGTGAGATGCAAAGGGGAGAACTCCGTCTCTATCAAGGTCTCTGGTAAGGATGCACTGCTGGACTCCCTTATTTATTAAATTGATGTATTTCTTCATTAACTGTTGTTGTTGATTAAAAGTCTTCTGCAATGCAGAATTTAAACTCCTAAACTTACAAACCTAAATTGAACGTACCTTGAACTAAATCTAAAATTAATTCTGTGGCAGTGTTTGTAGGATGCATTGCCATCATTCAGAGTCATCCATGATTATTCTTTGCAAAACAGGAGAAATAACTAGAGAAGAACTTATTGTGTTAGTACTACTAGTACTATTATGTTAAATATGTCATTACTAATACATTAAACATTCAAAGGCTAAAATTACCTCTACTGCAGAGGGGATTAAAAGTGAGAAGAATTTAAAAAGCAAACTGAAATTCACAGAATTTTAACTAATTTTGACAAGCGTTTGATAATGATTGGGTTTTCAAATTTTTATCAGAATTCTTTGTTCAGCATCTTTGATGATCACTATCCTAGTGGTTTTCATGATAATATGCTATTTTCACTCAGGACAAGATAATGACAGTGTTTATCAAGGTAAGCATGTGCTACCTGAATCTGTAATTTATTAATTTGTTGCACGTTTTGTGGAAAACATTGAAAATCTCCTCTGATACTGAGATTCTTAAGAATTAAAGAAAGGTTAATGTAATTTAATGCCAATGCTTATGGGTAGCATTGCTGTCATTCAGAGTTAAACGGGATCACATGGTAAACAGAAGAAATAATTAGGGACAAAAAGGTTCAACCTTTGAACATCAGTGCCATTTCTTATTCAACTGGTAGAATTGACACATTAAAAACTGTATTTTTACAGATGGCCATATGTAAAGTACTTCTAACTATTTAATAAATCAGAATGACATTTTTTAAATGTATGCCTGACAGAGCATTATACGTGTAGGGTCTAAATGTGGGAAAGGCCAGTGTAGAGACAGCAGTGACGGGTTTATGATAGTGTAAATTAGTCTTTAATCCCACAATCTCAATGTACTTTACAGTTACGGTGTAACTTCATCCATTGCAGGCCATGACAGCCCAGCACCAGGCAGAGGAATGCACTGGCTGACAGTGTCCATCACTTTGCTGCTGATATTGTCACTGCTTCTGGGATTGTGGAGATACAGGCTGGTTATCCAACAGCGCTGGAATAGTCTACATGGTGCTATTCTCATCCGCCCTACAGTCCTGCATGCATGATATATGAGAATAAGCATAAACATCTGAATAAGATAATGTTAAGACAGAAAATCTAATGTATTACAGTAAAAAAAAAAATAAAAAAAAAAAAAAAATATATATATATATATATATATATATATATATATAATATATATATATATATATATATATATATATATATATATATATATATATATATATATGTGTGTCTGTATAACAGTGTCAGTCAAGTCTTTATCTGTAATTTTATGGGTATATTATAGATCCTTTTTTTAGGCATTCATAATATAGCATGCATGTATAGTCAGCAATATACTGTATGCGGGTGTTTGCATATGTGAAAGTAATCATTGATATTTTTTGCTCATAGTTGCGGAATATTTTGCTACATTTTTAAACAAATAGCTGTATGTACATATTTTGACATACAGTACACCACAAAACAATGCTCCTTACATTTTGGATTTGTTATTTTATCAGGCAATGAGATACGTTATATTTTTTGCATTGGTGAACATTTGAAAGATTTTCATTGACTTCTCCATTGCTCAGTAATTTCTAAGCAGACCGACTACATTGATTTTATCATTGTTTCCTTTTTACAGTGGCGTGCCAAAGCCGCAATGAGAGGTAAGGAGACAGTCTCAGCAATGGCGCTCTTTTTGAGGTCTCCTTTGTAAGAATGAGCTGCAGCGGTGTTTTCTGTCCCCCCCTCAGTGAACCGAAGGACGATGATCCTGTCTACTGTTCTATCCAAGATTCGAGCGGTGAGGTCACGGGTGCATCTTAAATGTCGCGTTTTTTTGGGTGCACTTGGCTCATATAGTTTTCTTGTCATACAGTATCTATTTTTAATTTGTGTTGAAAATAAAAGGGAAGCTATCGTGTTAATACATACCGTACAGCATAACGTTGTTCACCTCCGCCTTTTGTGGTACAGAGAGAAAAGGCCGAAATGACCAGTGGTGAGTCCTTGTTTTTCAAATGGTTTAGCAAGTGTTAAATTTGAATAGGAGAAAAATGAATGACATATTATTTGGCTCAATTTCACACAGATGTGTATTGTTGTGTATAATAAGGACTGTTTCTGAGATAGAACCAAGCACAACCAAAGCATAATCTTTTCAGTAACCCCATTACATTGTTTTGTGCCCTTACTGTGAAATGGTTAGTCTCTGTTTTTGCAGCTAATACGTTTACTGCTTTAATGTCTTTGTATTTGTGTGACAGTGATGTGGTGCATGATTTTGGTGAATACAGTAAGATTTGGGAGTTTGAAGGTATGTACAACTTCTTCCTTACTGAGATAAATACATTTCACAAATGGATAAGCTGTGATATGGTTCTTGATTTTATTTTTAATTTTGTAGGACAGAGGCCACACAGAGGGAAAGCTGACCAAAGGTGAGGTAAATGTGTGGGCCAGTACATCCACACAATTCATCTGAAATAGAGGTCACAGCAAAACACAAAAGTCACCACTGTCCCTTTAAATTTCAACGGTGTCGGCTCTTACATTTTTTGTTTGTTTGTTTGTTTGTTTGTTTCTGCGTATTCCATTTTCACGAGACAGAAAGAAACCAGCAGGTTGCAACATGCAAGATGGTTCAGGTAAGAAAGGTCACAAGACGGATGAAAACCATGCTTAAACCATGTACTTTCTGACGCAGTAGAAGTAAACTGACTCACCACATATGCACCACACAGGCAGTATCCAGCCAGTTACAAAGGGGTGAGTCTCTTATTGTGCTATTTCTCTACTGTCTTAATGAAGGGAAGAGCATGGTTTGCAACACAATACTTTCATTGTCTAAGTTTTGGGGCTATTTCACAGTCTGTTTTTCTGTCCCAGGAATTTCACTGAGGACAAAATCACATACAGCTGCATTACCTTCAGTGGTGGGTTATCACACATAAATATGTTTCAAAGTACAAAAAAAAGATCAGCTGAAAAAACATATGAAGATCTCTGCCTTGACTGACTAGATCATTTTTTTCATGGCTTTTCACAGACAGACCAGACAGCAAAAAATGCAAAAAGTGAGTACTGACTGTGCAGCTCTTTATTGATTCACAAATAAGGAATCGAACAACATCAGTTAGGCTGTTGAGTTCACGCTGTGGATTGTGGAATTGGTTTGAACAATAAACACTACCATTTATTGATTTCTTTAAATGCCATTCATTGAGATATTTATTTGTACCTGAGCAGATGTGCTTATCCAAGATGACGTGCACTGCTTATTATGGACAGTTTTAATTTTGTTAAAAATCTTGCTTCCTATTCAAAGGTACAGGAGCACATAGCCATCATTAAGTCAAGCTGTTATAAATACATTTCCCTACTCACTATGCTGTTATCATTACCTGTCTGAAATCACACCATGTTTTTTTTTTTTTTTTTAGGAAGAAAGAGACAACTGCAAATGACGAAGGTGAGTCTGCACATGTTTGTTTTCTTGTTCATCTGCATGCTTGTTTGCTCGCTTTCACTCACTTCTCAGGGATGTTATTTCTGGCTATGCATTGGTCTTGTGAGAATATGTGCGGCCAGGTAGACACAGTCTGCAACAACGCTATTTGCATGAGAGCGTACACCACTGCAGGTAAAAATAGGACACGTGGGGTCCAAAGCTCTAACATAACTTACACACAC